>NC_057844.1:22495000-23120000 GCF_910594005.1 Cervus elaphus
GCAAATTCTGTAACCTTCCTGCTCCATCCGTGTTAAATGTGGAAATGATTGATTTTTGAAATGGGTGGTGTTGGTTGATTTCACATTCTGAAGTTTTAAATTTCAACTTCGGGCCTAGAGAATATGAGACTGCAGACTGGAGAGGTGTCTACATTAGTGAAAGCAGTTAAAATCTCAGGGTTGTGTGGTTTTTGTTTTTTTAATGAGGAGAGAGAATGCTGCCCCTGTTAATTGCAGAGATTTGACCCAGGCAAAGCAGGCTTTATCGGAGAAGGCAATGGCACTCCACTCCAGTACTCTTGCCTGGAAAATCCCATGGACGGAGGAGCCTGGTAGGCTGCAGTCCATGGGGTGGCTAAGAGTCGGACACGACTGAGCGACTTCACTTTCACTTTTCACTTTCACGCATTGGAGAAGGAAATGGCAACTCACTCCAGAGAATCCCAGGGACAGGGGAGCCTGGTGGGCTGCTGTCTGTGGGATCACACAGAGTCGGACATGACTGAAGTGACTTAGCAGCAGCAGCAGCAGCAACCAGGCTTTATGGAGTTGAGATCTCTAATACTAAGGACGGGAATCTCCCGTAAATCACTTCAGAAGCTTCTGAGCCAGTACTGTGTGCATGCAGACCTTCTTGCATCACGGGCGCGTCTCTGTGTCCTTCGGATTTGATGCTCGCCCTTGTCACCGTCCTTTCCTTGGTCCTCCTAGTTGGTACCTTTGCCCTTTCTTTTCAGAGCAGTAGAGTCCTCACTCCTTGTCAGTCCACCTGGAGGCTTCCTTACCTGGCTCCGCCTGGGATGAGCTGAGGCGGGAGAGGAACATTCGTCCTGTTTTAATCACAGATTGTTGGGAATAATTGGCCGGCCAGTGTCTACAAAACACACTTAGATATCTCTCCTTACACCCCTGGGAGGATGCCCGTAGACCACCAAGGTGTTTGAGATTCAGTGTTGGGGTCACTACAGAGCCGTCAGAATTCCCTCTGGCATTTGCTTTTCCTGATGCCCTCATCAGCCTAGTCCAGATCTGTGATTTTTCAGTGACTGGTAGAGGAGGTCCTGGGTTTTGTTTCTAGAGGGGTAAACAGATAATTCATATTTAGACAAGTCACATTTCTGCTGTATTAGCTTCTTTATCTGTAAAATGGGGCTAATGACAGCACTGGGGAGTACTTGTAGGGCACGTTGAGGTGCTCAGAGCAGGGAGCTAGGTAGTTAGGCCATATTACACGTTTCTGCATTAGCCGAAGTACTTGGACTTGAGATTCAGAGTAGCTGAGAGTCTGGGGCTCTCATATTTTGTTTCTGGACGTCTTGATTGTATAAAAGTATGTTTAGATAAAAAAACAGAGTAGAACCCAAGAAAGCTAAAATGGCTAACTAGACCTTTCTTTCCTAAACTTTCCTAGTAATTCTGTAGCAAGTTTAATAAGGGTGCTCTGGAGACTGGTTTTGTGTTTTGGAAGAACCTCTGATAGTACAGGAAAATAGCTGGCAGTGTGAAAAAGCAGAGAGTAAAATTGTATGTAAATTTGTTCAACTGTATGAGATATCTTTCAGTTTCAATTTCCAATTGTGTGAAATGTCTGGAAGGAAATATCCCCAGATACTACAGGTGGGTTGTATTTAAATTGTATAAACATGGGTAATTTATTTTTTGCCTTTATATTTTGCCTTTAAAAATTTTAAGCAACACATGCCTTTATTAGAAGCATTAAGGTTTTTGAAATGAAAATAAAGTTTGAGATTTTCCATCCCTCCTCTTCCTCCTCCTCTAGAGGATATTGGATTCAGGCAAGCAATCACATAAACATAAAAGGTAGTAGCTAGCATTGCTATCCCCATTTTTTAAAAGGATTGATGCATTTTATTATGTCAGAATTGAAGTATTCTATGTAGTAAAAGGCATATTGGATTATTATCCAGAATATTAAAAATACTCCCACAAATCAATAAGAAAATGTCAAACAACTCTCCCCAAAATAAACACTGGGTATGAATAGGCAATTTATAGGAGAGAGAAAAGCAGATGACCAATTAGTACCTTAAAAGATGACCCAGTTGATCAGTAACCGGAAAACTAATTAAAACTGTAATATACTATTTAAAACCCTACATATTGACAAACACGGTAAATATGACAATACCAAGTGTTGAACAAAGATAATTTATAAAAATTGACTGTTCCTGTTTTTTAGGTGAGGAACCTGAGGCATAAACAGCCCAGTGTCACACAGTAAGTGAGAGAACCAAGATACTGGTGGGTTTTTATTGTAGATCTCAGACTCTTAACCACTTCACTTTGCTGTATCAGAGAGAATGATGATGTTTGGGATCTTGGAGGAAAACTAGGACTTTAAGTTGGAAATAAGATAAAATTAATGGATAAGGTGATCAGTTAATTTTCAGCATCCAAACAGTTAATACACACAGTGACAACCCTAAGACAGAAATGTTGCTAGCTTGTCCAGTTAGTTAACTAGACTCTCAGAGATGAAAGAGTCCTCCGGTATAGTATGCCTTTGGGGTAGTGAGCTTTCTGGTCCTCTGAGGAGGGAAAGGCATGCATTTGTGGTGGTGATTAATGAAGGGTTGGGAGAAGTGACCCGGTGACCCAATCATGGTTCGGAGTGTGCCAGAAAGGAGTTTTTGGCCCCTGTTTTCCTCTCCAGATGGCCTGGTGGGTGCTGGGGTGTTGTGTGGGCTCTGTTACTCCATCTGCACACTGCCTAGGAGAAAGAGTACTTCCTGCACGGGGAAGATGGGCTTGGCCTGGTGATGCTGTGGGGTTAACAAAGAACAAATACTGACCCACTTGGACAGAAAAGACTTGTGTTTGGGCCGAGCTTACGCATCAGGAAGGCTGTCGAGCCCTCATTTAAGGGATGAGGATAAGGCAAATTCTTACCTGACCTGTCACCCAAACTTTAATAAGGTGCTAGTCAGCCTTCTTTACCAGTTGACCCTGTTTCCATCCCACAGCTGGGACCTTACTAGGTCATCTCAGTTGGTCTGTATAACTCTGGGATGCCCTTCGTCGAGAGAAAGTCCTCTGCGTTGGGAGCTGCTTGGCCAGAGGATTGTGGTTTGGAGGATATGGTAGCCGTGCTTCAGAGATAGATAAAGCTTAATTTTGGATTCTCCTTCCAAGTGGTGTTCATTCCCCCCTACCTTTCTCATACAGTCTTGAAAAATGGCATCAACCCACAGCAATTATTTCTCCCATCTGCTTTTGTGTGTATTTCTTGGGTGAAGTGGTAGCGTGTTAGGTTTTCCCTGAACAAGTAGTTCCTAATAGATGGACAGGATTTGTGCCATTTAATTTAGTATGGGGTTTTATAGAAAGTTATTAATATTTATTTTATTTAGGTAATGGAATTTCTCTTTACCTAAGTAAAAGGACCCCTTGGAGCAGTAATGTTTACACTTGATCTTACCCGAAAGGCCGAGAAGCAATAGCAGTAGCTTTTAGAACCTGGAGTATTGTCACAGATCCATTCAGGCGTGTTGAACTTAGCAGAACTTTGGGCAAGTTAACATTAGGTATAGGTTTCCTCATCTGTAAAATGAGAATACTACATCCTGGGATTGTTGTGAAGGCTAAGAGATTGGGGTTGCTATGTAAGAAGACAAATGTTACTGTCTCCCTTGTCCTCTTATCTGTTTTATCTGGAGAGATTTTTCAGATTGAGGAGAGGAAGGAAAATATTCTAAGTTCAGCCTTACCTCATTTTATTGCACTTCTCTTTATTGTGTTTTGCTGATACTGCCTTTTTTTTTTTTTTTATGACAAAAACAAATTGAAAGTTTGTGGTAACCATGTGTTGAGGAAGTCTCTTGATGCCATTTTCCCAACAGCATTTGCTCCCTTTGTATCTCTGTTATATTTTGGCAATTATTGCAGTATTTCAAACATATTCATTATTATATTTGTTATGGTGATCAGTGATCTGTGATGTTACCATTGCAAACGGATTACAACTCACTGAAGGCTCAGATGACGGTTTGCATTTTTAAATGAAGGTACGTATATATTTCCTGAGACGTAATGCTGTTGCGCACTTAATAAACAGAGGATGAGATGGATGGATGGCACCACCGACTCAATGGACATGAGTCTGAGCAAACTCTGGGAGATAGTGAAGGACAGGGAAGCCTGGTGTGCTGCAGTCCATGGCGTCGAAAAGAATTGGACACGACTTAGCGACTGAACAGCAGTAACAACAGTGTAAACGTGACTTACATGCACCAGGAAACCCAGAGGTGCGTGTGACCCACTGTACTGCGTGTGTGCTTTATCTCGGTGGTCTGGAATGGAACCTGCATTGTGTCCGAGGCATGTCTGTATTTCTGCATTCCGGACAAAAAAGACTAGGCCAGTGGTTCTCAACTGCGAGGGATTTGCGTGTGCACCCCCCCCCAAAGAATATTTGGCAATTTGGGGGTTTTTTTGGTCGTCACAATTGGGGGTGGGGCTGCTAGCACCCAGAGGGGACAGACCATGGGTGCTGCTGAACACCCAGCGGCACCCGGACAGCCCTCCCGCAGAGCGTCAGCCAGCCTCAAGCCTCAGTGTTGCTGAGGTTGGGAAGCCTTGTTCCATGTAAAATTCCCCTTTATTTTTTTCCTGCCCTAAAATCTCATTATTCAGTCGTGTCAGACTCTTTGCGACCCCATGGGCTGTAGCCCGTCAGGCTCCTCTGTCCTTGGGATTCTCCAGGCAAGAGTACTGGAGAGGGCTGCCATTTCCTCCTCCAGGGGATTTTCCCGACCTGGGGATCGAACTTGTGTCTCCTCAGTCTCCTGCATTGGCAGGTGGATTCTTTACCACGGTGCCACCGAGGAAGCCTCATTTATTGTTTCATTAAGTGACTTCAGAACTTCTTCCTCCCTCTGTCCGGCGTGAATATAAAGTTTGCCTCAGTTGTTTTCAGTACTGTCTAAGAGGGAGTGAGTTTTCCTGAGGACAGTGTCTGCCTTCTGAAGTCCTAGGTGCCCCGGCGTGTGTGGTGGCAGAGCGCCCCGCCCGGGCCTGGTCCCCGTGCACGATGTGTGGTGGGAGTTGGTGGCGCTCCCCTCTCCTGACGGCCCCCTTCCTCGGCTCACATTGCCTCTCTTGCTCACTCCCTCACCAAGCCTTTCCTGGTTCCCTCCCAGTTGAATCCCATCCAAAGGGATCTCTTGCCTTTGATTCCTTGTGATGGGTGCGCCTTCTCATGGGTTTGTCTCTCGCTTCCTGTCTCACCGTGGACTGGCAGCTCTTTAGGGCAGAGTTCTTCCCTTCTGCTGCCTGGTCTCTGGAAACAGGTGAGTATAGTTCCTCCCACATAAATGGATAGGAAACAAACATTTAGAAAACAGCGTATTACATTTTTCTTGAGGAGGACCGAAAGATATTTTCTTTATGCGTTCATATTATGTTTTCATATGTCACTGTAATATTCCTCTGTAAGTTAGATGATGAAGATGCCAGCGATTCTCACGTTGCTTGATGTGTTTTTTTAGAGCAACCTTTTAAATTACCAGGTCCTTAGATTATCTGATTCACTATTAACTGTACTCAGTTCAGTCACTCAGTTGTGTCCGACTCTGAGACCCCATGGACTGCAGCACGCCAGGCTTCCTGTCCATCACTAGCTCCCGGAGCTTGCTCAAACTCATGCCCATCCAGTCGGTGATGCCATCCAACCATCTCATCCTCTGTCATTCCCTTCTCCTCCTGCTCTCAATCTTTCTCAGCATCAGGGCCTTTTCCAATGAGTCAGTTCTTCGCATCAGGTGGCCAAAGTATTGGAGCTTCAGTTTCAGCAGCCTAACCAAAACCAATCCATGCTGTTCCTAGATTTAGGAAGGAAAAGAATCCTCCTCAGTATTCCAGTCTTCTCTGCTGCTGAACTATACTGGCAGAAAAAGAAATTCCAGGAATTAAAAATATAGACACAAAGTAGACAAACATATCACTGTTAACTTAGTAAGACACTGTTGGTAAAAATGCACACTGCAACTGAAAGGGATCCTGAAATGTGATGGTTCAAACATTTTATCCTCATCTGTAGTTAGTTTACAGATAAACATATGCTTTTTCTGAAATTCTGTAGTGTTGGTTATCTGAACCATAGATGTGACAGTTATTCTCATAAAGGAATTGTTGCTGAGGAAGTCCATATTCTAGAGTGGTAAGAACCTGAGTTAGCTAGTCACATGCCCCAGAGGATTCCTGCCTTTCACACTTGGGCCTCACTTGTGCTGTAGTTTTCTCATCTGAAAAATGTAAACAGTAACTCTCTTATGTCCCAGCTGTTCCTACCAATCAGACTTTAACTCAGAAAAGTCAGCCTCATCCTTCCTGCCTTCTATGTTATGTTTTAGTCTATGCTAAAGTAATAATAGCTGCCGTTTATAAAAGACACTTGTACACACCGAACACTGTGCTAGAGTGCTTCATACTTTATTGTATTCTCATAACAACTTAGAATTCAGTTCAGTTCAGTCGCTCAGACATTACTTTGCCAACAAAGGTCCATCTAGTCAAAGCTTTGGTTTTTCCAGTAGTCATGTCTGGATGTGAGAGTTGGACTATAAAGAAAGCTGAGCACCGAAGAATTGATGCTTTTAACTGTGGTGTTGGAGAAGACTCTTGAGAGTCCCTTGGATAGCAAGGAGATCCAACCAGTCCATCCTAAAGGAAGTCATTCCTGAATATTCATTGGAAGGACTGATGCTGAAGCTGAAACTCAAGTACTTTGGCCACCTGATGGGAAGAGCTGACTCATTTGAAAAGACCCTGATGCTGGGAAAGATTGAAGGCAGGAGGAGAAGCAGACGACAGAGGATGGATGGTTGAATGGCATCACCAACTCAATGGACATGAGTTTGAGTAAGCTTCGGGAGTTGGTGATGGACAGGGAGGTCTGGCGTGCTGCAGTCCAAGGGGTCACAAAGAGTCGGACACGACTGAGTTGAGTGAATTGAACTGAACTCTCTTTTAAGTTGTTATGAGAATGCAATAAAGTGTGAAATACTCTAGTGCAGTGTTTGGCATGTACAAGTGTCTTTTATAAATGGCAGCTATTATTTAGCATGGACTAGAACATAACAAAGCAGGAAGGATGAGGCTGACTTTTTTGAGGTAAAGTTTGATAGGTAGGAACATCTGGGTCAAGGTGAAATCCAGTGTGGGCCTGTTGGAAGCTTTTTATAAAAATTTATTTATTTTAGTTTTGGCTGTGCGGGGTCTTCGTTGCTACGTGCAGGCTTTCTCTGGTTTCGGTGAGTGGGGGCTGCTCTTGAGTTGCGAAGCACAGCCTTCTCACTGCAGTGGCTCCTCTTGTCGCAGAGCCCAGGCTCTAGGAGCACGGGCGTAGTCACTTCTCTGAATGTGAAATCTTCCTGGACCAGGGATCGAACCCATGTCCCCTGCATTGGCAGGTGGACCTCCAGAGAGGTCCCTGTTGTAAGCTTTTTACACTAGGATCCAATAGCTGTTGCATGTACCACCACTACTTGACGGGCTGATAACCATCAAATTGGAAATATTCCTTCTCTTGATTTTTGAATCCAGATTACCTGACTGGTGGGTGAAATTCATAACCTCTTGACTGCAGTTTTCTCATCTATAAGTCAGGATAATAGTGATTGAGGGTTGTTTTGAGAACCGTGTTAGTTAATATGTGTAAAGTGCTTAAAAAACCAGTGCCTGGCACAGTCATTGTTCAAGGAATGTCGGAGTTAATAATCACTGTCATTTATTCAGCTTGTACCTCATGACAGGAACTGTGCTAGCTTTGTTATGAGATGTTGTTTGGTTCTCTCAGCAACTTTCCAAGGTAAGGGTTATCATCAGGAGACCCCGAGAGTTAGGAGAACTTTGCCTGAGATTGTATCATTTGTTGTGGCAGAGGTAGGACGGGCCCTACAGCTTTTTCCTGTAGACTTGTGCTCCTCTGGGCCTGTGAAATGCACATATTGCGTCCCCAGGGAGGGCGCAGCAGTTAGAGTGCCCTGCATCTCGATGGCTCGGACTGTCTTAGACCCCGTGACCGGGCGGGGTGGGCCCCCAGTGGAGAGTGAAGTGCTCTGTAAAGCCATTTCCCTCCTCAGGGTGTGGCTGGCCGTCGGCCAGAGGCCCTGCCTGCCCAAGGGACCAGCCCTGCCCAGTTGCAGAGGGCAATGGTTAGAGGTGAGAAATCTAGTTCAGGGAATCGCCCCGACATGACGTCTTCTTTAAGTTTTTTTATATACAAATTCTCTGGCAGGATTCCGTTTCATTTTAGTCTTAACAAGATATTTGTTTAAGGATTATAAATCTGATTACAAAAATTTGACTAGCGCCTGACAAGCGAATTATGAAGCTGACTAAAAACAAAGCTGGCCATGGTGATTTTTCTTTTTAAACAACCCTGGCAATGTATAAAGTGTCTCCTCCTCAGTCCAGTGTGCTGTAATATTAAACTGTAATTAAGTCTTTAAAAGTTGCCCTTCTGGGTTAAAAGGCTTTTTATTAGAAGTAATTACATTTTTTTCTTTTTTAATATTAAGAGAAGCTTGCAATGTAGTGGTTCTGTAAAGTTATACATAGCCTAAAGAAAAATATTACCTGGAATTCACTCCCTATTATCTTCTTAGGAAAAATTGAATAAGCAGGATGAATGGGAAGCAATATTTTTCTAAACTCTTTCTGGTTAGTTAATGTGGAAGTAGGCCTTACGATTTCTTGATTGAAAGGCTCTTCTGTAATAATAAACATTTCTGATGTCTAATATTTCATTTCAAGCATGTAGAACAATGCCAGATGCCCTGTAAGGTTGGTTATGACTTACAAGTGTTGTGAGGTATGTTTAGAGGCGTAGATTTTAGTGAATGATGTTAAAGTGATGTTGAAATTGTACTTTAAAAAAAAAAAAATAAGACCAGAGCCACTTTTCTTAGTGATGATATTCAGTCACTTACAAATTATATGTTTTTTACTGCAACTTCTTAAGTTTATATTCATTTTATTGAACATGGGACTTTTTTTATGTCTTAAGTGAGATTTGTTACTGCTTATATAGCCAAATAATTAAATATGTACTCACGTAGACATGAACCAGTTATGCTGTTGAGTCTTCTCCTGAAGATTTCCCCAACACAAGGCGAGACTTTGTGGTGCCATTGGGAAGTCTGAGGTGACTTTATCATGGGCAGTTTAATTAGAAGAGTGAGCCTTCTTTATCTTATGCTGTTAAGTCATAGCTATGGAATATCACACCTTGGTGTGCTGTCATACCTGTCTGTCATGTGGGCAGACAGTTTGACGTTCAGGAGTTGCTGTCAAGTCCTAGACTGTAAAGGAGCCTCTCATGAGTACGCTTCCAACCTGAATGGTGAGCGAGGTGCTTGGGTACAGTGCCTTGCCACTTTATTCGGATGACCTTGGATGCTGGGCACAGTACATGTAGCAGGCACGTCTACTGATGAGGTGTGCCTGGGCCAGTAGTTTGAGTTCCTCTGGTTGATTTTTAAGGAGACTGGTGACTTTTCTCCTTTGCCATTCAGAGAGTTACTGTGTCTCGGTATCTTTTAGGTAAGGCATGGATAGACATTCACATTTATATTTTTTCATAGTGGCTTCATTGAGATATCATTCACATACTGTACAGTTAGCCCATTTAAATAGTAAAATTCAGTATCTTTAGTATATTCATAGAATTGTGCAGCCATCACCACAGTCAACCGTGGACCATTTTCATCACTCCCAAAAGAAACCTGTCACCATGTCTGGTCACTCTCCATTGCCCCCTACACTTGTGCCCCCTACACACCCCTAGGCTACTGACTGTTCATCTGCTTTCTGTCTTTATGGATTTGCCCATTCTGACCATTTCGTATATAATACGCAATCTTTTGTGACTGGTTTTCACTTAGCATGACATTTTCAAGATTCACCCATTTTGTAGTATGTACTTCATTCCTTTTTTTATTGCCAAATAGTATTCCACTGTATGAATAAAGTACATTTTATCAGTTAATGAGCATTTAGGTTGTTTCAGCCTTTAAACTGTTGCGAATAATGTTGCTCTGGGACCACTCATGTGTAATGTTTTTGGTGTGTGGACATACCTTTTTATTTCCCTTGGATTGGATATATACCGAGGAGTGGAATAGCTGGGTCATATGGTAACTCAGTGTTTAGCCTTTGAAGAACTGCTGGGCTTTTCTAAAGTGGCTGCATCAGTTTATATTTCTACCGGGACTGTGTGAGGCTTCTAATTTCTCCATATCCTTGGCAACGCTGGACATTATTACTTTTTTATTTTAGACATCCTTCTGGATATGAAGTGGTACCTCATTGTGCCTTTGTTTTCCAGTTTTCTGATGGCTGATGATGTTAAGCATCTTAATGGCCATTTGCATATCTTCTTTGGAGAAATTTCTATTCAGATTCTTTACTTACTTATTATTTTTTTAAAAGCGTTAATCATCAGTCATGTCTGACTCTTTGTGACCCCGTGAACTGTAGCCGGTCAGGTTTCTCTGTCCGTGGAATTCTTCAGGCAAGAATACTGGAGTGGGTTGCCATTTCCTTCTCCAGGGGATCATCAAAGGGAATGGCAACCCACTCCAGTATTCTTGCCTGAAGAATTCCAGGTTTTTGTTCTTCCTTTGACCTTACCACGTGGCCTGTAAGATCTCAGTTCCAGACTAGGGATTGAACCCGGGTCACAGCAGTGAAAGCGCTGAATCCTAACCACTAGGCCACTGGGGAACTCCCTGGATTCTGTATCCATTTAAAAGTTGTGTTATTTATGTTTTTTATTATTGAGATTTAAGAGTTCTTTATATATTCTAGATATAAATCCTTTATCATATATGATTTGCAAATAATTTCTCCCATTCTGTGGATTGCTTTTGCACTTTCTTGGTGGTGGTATGGTATTTTTTTTCTTCTACTTTAAAAAATTGTGGTAAAATCCACATAAATTTTCCATCTGAATTCATTCTGAAGTTTGTAGTTCAGTGGCTTTAAGTGCTGTCGTAATGTGTGACCATCACCACTATACATCTCCAGAATTCTTTTCATTTTGCCAGATAAAAATTCTTGATGCATTAAATAGTAACTCCCCATACCCTCCAGCCTCGTTCCCTGGCAACCACCGTTCTCCTTTCTGTCTCTGAATTTGACTACTCTAGGTACTAGGTGCCTCATGAAAGGATTCATGTGATGTTGTCTTTTTGTGACTGGCCTTTTTCCACCTAGTATAACGTTTTCAAACAGAGACTGTTGTGTAGAACAGAATTGTCTTCCTTTTTAAGGCTAATATCTCCTTCTATGTATGTACCACACTGGTTTATCCATTCATCTGTCAGTGGATACTTGAATTGCTTCCAGTTTTTGGTTATTGTGAGTAATGCTGCTGTGAACATGGGTGTAGAAAATGGTGGTGGTGTTTTTCAAATACACAAATTTTAGATTTATATGAAGCCCAATTTATTTATGTTTTTCTTTTGTTGCTCGTGCTTTTGTCTAAGAATCCATTGTCTGGGACTTCCCTAGCGGTCCAGTGGTTAAGAACCCACCTTGCAATGCAGGGGACTCAGGTGCGATCCCTGATTGGGGAACTAAGATCCACATGATGCAGAGCAACTAAACTCAGCCTCCTGGCTGCAGCCACTGAGCCCATGTGTCCCGGAGCCCGCCTGCCCCAGCTAGACCATCTGCACACCACAACGAAGATACCGTATGATGCAAGTAGACCCGGTGCAGCCAAATACATAAATAAATATAAAAAAAAGAAAAAACCCATTGCCTAAATCAAGGTTACAAAGATTTCCATTTCCATTTCCTTCTAAGAGTTGAATAGCATTAGCTCTTCCATTAAGGTCTTTGATCCCTTTGGAGTTAATGTTGGTGTGTACCGTGAGGTCACATTCTGTTTTACAGAATGGTGTGTGCTAAACTTACCCTCCAGTTGTGAGGTCCACTCGGGTTGTGTTGCAGAGCTGGAGCTTAAAGGTGTCAGTGGGGAGCCCTCCTCTGCCACAGCGTGACTCCCACCTGCAGCGGCTCCCCAGGCCTGGCCTCTCAGCCCCACAGGATTGAGAACTCTGGAGTGATGACTTCGGTAGTGATTATTTTTGTATCCTCTTCATTTTTTTTTTTATTCATCATAATGGATTCATTCTTCCTCTCATCTACCCCCACAGCATCATTTATGTCAGGCAGAAAATCCCCCCACACTTCAGCAAGCCTCTCGGGGCTTCGGAAGTCACACCTGTGTGGAGGCATCATCTCTTCTGTTCTTCCTCTCTCCTTTTGAACCACCTTCCAGCAGAGTGGGCCCAGGAGGAATCTTGGTGTTACACCTCAAGGCAGCTTCCCTCCCTTCTAACAAATACAGAAGACTTAACCCAAGAAAAGGACATAGTGCTGTTGCCAAGGCGTGTAGCCTTCACGGGACTTCTCGGGTATGAATAGATTGTTTTAGTCCCTTTTCTTGGTTACCAGACCAACCATTAAATGACAAGCCTTTCTTGGTTTTTCCAGTGCTGACTGATCATTTTTGCTCTTCAGTAAGAACAAAGATAAAACTGGCCCAGGCTGTTTTGGAGGATTCCCCTGGCTTGTCTGTGTATATACTACATGCAGATTTTCTGTATAATCAGATTCTCTGGGTTTTGGTTCCTCTTGCTGTTGAAATTAACAGTACTTGAATTCCTAGAACAAAATGCCTAGTGTTTTGGCCAGTCTGGGGTTCCTGGTTCTAGGTAATTACACTTTAAACCTTCTTCCCTTACCTTTTTGTGATAGGAAGGTAGAAGATACCACTGTTTTTAGTGTAGTGAGCAGTGAGTTAAAAATCCTAAATGTGATGTAGCTAGAGGTTCCGATCACTCCACATGCTGATGAGCTTGAGTGCTGAGCTTGAGAGAGGCCTTAACTCGGCTCCTTGTTCTTTCATAGGCTTCCTGACCACCAGTTCCCATCCGCCTTCTAGGTCCCCTGGTTTCTGAATGATGTGTACTCACTCCACCAGTGCATATTTGTCAGAGTCCCATCATTTATAGCTTCCTCTTACAGAACTCAGTGCCTCAGAAGGGCCAGGTGGAACCAGATGGCCACAGGGAAACTGGATCTGTGGTCTCCTCGCAGGCTTTAGCCAAGGTTCACAACTCAGTCTGAGAACAGGGGGCCACGGGTGGGTGGGTCGGCCCCACATCCAGCCACTTTGTGCATCCTCTGGTTGTGAATGAAGGTATAGGCAGTTCAGAACTTACCGTTACAATTATTCATTGCCATTTACTGGTTGAGCTCTTTCAGTGATCAGGATCTAATCATTGTAGCTCAGTATGATTATTGCATTGAGGTACTGTGCTCTTCTGATGTGCAAGGAGGACACATCAAGATGAGGCTGTTACACTTGGGAATTGAGATAGGGGGGCCTTATTCACGGCATGCACTTGTGATGAACCTGGCCGACCTTGGGTGGCCTCACTGAGTGTCTCTGTGGTGCTGTGTGAATTCAGGGGAGAGTTGAGTCTGTTTCAGAGCAGGTGCCTGGGAGAAGACGTGGGGAAGAGGGTTGAGCCTGCAGGCTTCAGATGTGTGGAGGTGATGACCCTGGACACTGTTGTGTATTGTCTCCGTCTGTAGAGCTCTCTCATCTCTCCATCTCACTCAGCTGGAACCTCAGCCACTGGACCAGTCCCCCGTCTGTGTCTGGACTGTAGGTGGTCTTCATCCCCATTTCTCAGGCTAGGAGCTGGGCTCCCAACTGAGTGTGTGACTGGATACAGATGAGAGTTGAGTCCAGGCCATGTAAGTTCAAGTTCTACTCCCCCTTTTCCAGGAAGTAGTAGAAGAATAAACAAAAAGAGGGAAGAAGGCAAGCTCAGACAGCACAGTGAGTTCTTCAGGACTGTCGGAAGGAAGGGTGAAAAGTGCAGAAAAGGGACGGGAGGGCCACACGGTGCAAGGTGTGTTGAGATGCTTTTGTCAGAGAGCTCACGAAGAGTGAAACCCTCAAAGGGCTGTGCATACATGTTTTTAAGAAGCTGCTTCATTGAGGCATAACTGACATTCATCTGTTGCATGTATTTACTGTGCTCCTCGATGAGTTTTGACACATATATGCACTTATGAAACTTTACCACAGTCAAGATAATGAACATACCCATCACTGCGAAGTTTCCTTGTGTGTCCCCTCAAAGGACAAGTTTAAAGAATAGCATAAAGAACTTCTGCACACCCTTTACCCAGATTTACCAGTTTTTAACATCTGCCACATTTGCTTGCATTCTGATGTATATAAGCATTTGATGTCATTGTTCAGTTGCTAAGTTGTGTCCAACTCTTTGTCTCCCTGGAAACTGTAGCACGCCAGGCTTCCCTGTCCTTCACTGTATCTCCCGGAGTTTGCTCAAACTCGTGTCCATTGAGTCAGTGATGCCATCCAACCATCTCATCCTCTGCTGCCCGTTTTTCTTCTTGCCATCAGTCATTCCCAGCATCAGGGTCTTTTCCATTGAGTCAACTCTTTGCATCAGGTGGCCAAAGTACTGGAGCTTCAGCATCAGTCCTTTCAGTGAATATTGAGGGTTGAGTTCCTTTAGGATTGACTGGTTTGATTTCCTTCCTATCCAGGGGACTCTCAGAGTCTTCTCCAGCACCACAACTCAAAAGCATCAGTTCTTTGGCATCCAGCCTTCTTAATGGTCCAGCTCTCACATCCGTACATGACTGCTGGAAAAACCCAGGAAGTCCCGTATATATGCATGAATGTGTGTGAATTTATATAGTAGACACGCATTTCCTCCCAGTTTGTTCAAGAGTGGCTTATATAAAGAATGGATATTTATATATGTATAACTGACTCACTTTGCTGTATAACAGACACTAACAGATTGTAAATCAACTATACTCCAATTAAAAAATTAATTAAAAGGAGTAGCTGATAAATGGTGTCGCTTTATTCCTTAAGGTTGCAGTGTATATTTTCAAAGAATAAGTGTAAGCTTTTTAGTATCCGTTGTACAGCCTTTTTTATCCTGTTTTTTTATTCTGTGTTCCAGCTTTGTCAGCTTCCCAATGATGTCTTTAGTCATGGCTTCTTTTTCTCATGGTACAGGTCCAGTGCAGGAGCACATATGCACTTAAGCAGCACCTTCTTGAGTCTCCTTGGATTTGAACAGTTCCTCATTTTTCATCTTTTAGGCGATTGACAATTTGGAAGAGTACAACTTTTATAGAGTGTCAGAGGGTTTTGAGCAGGTGGGGAAATAGGATCCTCTGGACTTGGGGAGGATGAACAGGTGTGAGATGCATGGGGGACGCAGAGCGGCTTGAGAGTAGTGGCCTTGTTGCTTGGCTCTGAGAGGCCAAGTAGGGGGAGGAGATACTGACGAAATTACTTGGCTGTAGATGGCCCTGGACGAGAGCAGAGCACATTGCAGTGTCCCGGAAAGGCTCGTGGTCGAGAAGTGAAATAACGAAAGAGGCGGGGAGAGAAGTAAAAGAAAAACTGGAAAGGCACTTTTATGTCCCCAAGGTGTATCTATTCATTTCTGCATACTTGATGGACACCGTGACACCTCCACTTTAGAAAGAGATTGCGAAATCTTAGGAGCTTTAGGGCCTGTGGCCAGATCTAAGTTATTTGCATGAAGGGCCCGTGCAGTGAAGTCACCCTTGGGCACAGGTTGGTAGCTGGTAGCTCTTCAGCCTTAGGTGGAGAGAAGTTTGTCTTCTTAGCTTTAAGGAGTCGAGGCTGGTGTCTTCTTGGGCTGAATCTAGTGTACCAAGTTTTAGGGTAGTTCATGGCCCCCCAAGTGAAAGTAGGCCAAGATTTCCAGCAGAGAACCATATGCAGAGCCTCACTTTAAGGATGGACTTTGAATGGAGAGAGGCATAGGTGGAGTTGACAGTTTTGTTATGTAGCCTGTGTAGTCTAGTTATCATTTCTATGCGTGTGTAATAGTTCACTTAAGTGCAAGGCATTACCTCTGGATCTTCCATATAGTAGAGTCTGGAAAATTTAGCAATCTTAACTGACAAAGAGTTATTTTTACAATCCTTGTAATGCAAAGAACATTGCAGGGTGTGGGGCAGATCATCTCTCACTGACAGGACAGCTTTAGAAACTGTTAGGTTTTCCATTTGGTAAAATGTTTTATCACTTACATTAGTCTGTGGTAATGCCTAAAATCAGTGATTTTCCTTGGTTCCTTTGTCAGGAGACTTGGAAATATCGTTTTCTTCAGATTTTTTACAATGTTTTAAGGGTGGGATTTGTTTAAAATGCATCTTGCTATCGGTCTATCTACTGGCTAAGATTTTTCTATTATTATATCTGAATAGAACACGTAGAACCAGGTATTTTCTAAAATAGTCTTAGGTTTTAAAATAAAGAGTAATAAAGATGGAAAAAGCTTTTCGCCCTGGTCCTTGGTCACATTTGTCATTTAGACACTCATGTTTGTTTCCACATCTCTAAAAAGAGATGATAATCTCTCATGTCCTGGATTGCTTTTGATGGTATTCATGTGAAGACTTGTCTTCAGATGGTAGTTGGAAGTTTGGTGCCCATATAATTACCTATCATGAGCTGTATTTTCCTTTAATTTGCACCGAAAATATTTTAAAGAGGCAGTTGCCTTATGTGGAATTATCACAAGATCATAAAACCATGTTCTCTTTCTTTGTGGAAAATTAGACTTTTAAATTGAGCCTTAGTTAATGTAGATTTAAGTATTATGTTGTTGTTCAGTTGCTAAGTTGAGCCCAACTCTTTGTGACCCCATGGTCTGCAGCAGGCTTCTCTGTCCTTCACTCTCTCCTGAAGTTTGCTCAGATTTTTGTCCATTGAGTCGGTGATGCCATCTAACCATCTCATCCTCCGTTGTCCCCTTTTCCTCTTGTCCTCAATCTTTCCCAGCATCTGGGTTTTTTCCAGTGAGTTGACTCTTTGCATCAGGTGGCCAGAGTTTTGGAGCTTCAGTATCTGTCCTTCCAATAAATATTCAGGGTTGATTTCCTTTAGGATTGACTGGTTTCATCTCACAACCCAAGGGACTCTCAAGAGTCTTCTCTAGCACCACAGTTTGGAAGCATCAGTTCTAAACTCAAATTCTCTGTTAGGCCACACTTGGATTTCTAATCTTCCATCCTGAGCATTAATGGTGGGAAACTGGATACTTAACTGAGCAGTAGTCAGAGTTTGCTGTGTTTGTTGGAGAAGTGATCCGTTAGCACTAGGGACTACAAGCAGTATAGATTGCTGACGCCACGTTTATTTTATCTTGCATAAGTAGGAAGGAGACCTGTGAGTGAGAGTCTTCAGATGACACATTTTGTACTTAACCGTAAGTACATTTGTGCCTTGTCACCGTGGTTCTAGGTCGTAATAAAGAGTTTATCGACATGCCACGTATATGATGGCAATGCATGTATTCCCCCTCCCGCTTTTGTTTGCTTAGTGAAGTTGCTCAGTCGTGTCTGACTCTTTGTGACCCCATGGACTGTAGCCTATCACGCTCCTCCATCCATGAGATTTTCCAAGCAAGAGGACTGGAGTGGGTTGCCATTTCCTTCTCCAGGGGATCTTCCTGACCCAGGGATCGAACCCGGGTCTCCCACATTGTAGGCAGATGCTTTACCCTCTAAGCCACTGGGGAAGTCCTTTTGTTTGTTTGCTTAAGTGGGATTAATTTACTGTGTTTTGTGTTTCTTTCAGTTCGCCTTGGTAATTCTATTGCATTAAAGCTTTAATCAATTTTGTCTGTGCTAACAATCCACTTTATCACAATAAGTAATACTTTCATGAATTCTGACTTAAATATATCCAATCAAAACTTTGTTACTAGACATTTTGTTATTTTTCAAATAGCATTTAAAACCATGTTTTATAATTGTTTGGCAAGGGACTTTAGAATATAGACACAAATATTTGCTGCTGATACTGGTATTATTAAAATTTCTAACTAATGAAATGCCAGAAATATTCTTTGTTATATACATGAAAAACTGTTAGGCATACTCAGTGAGATAGTTGTTTCCTTTATTGAAACAATCTCACTGAAAGTTGTAATCATATCTTCCTTTTCACGTTTACAAGGAGATTGGGAGAATGGGTGATTCCATACACTTTAAAATATTCCAAAAAATATTTCCAGTGGAGTTGGTAAGTTTTAAAAAGTATTAAACTCATACACACTTTGCGACCCCATGGACTATAGAGTCCATGGGATTCTCTAGGCCAGAATACTGGAGTGGGTATTCTCTTCTCCAGGGGATCTTCCCAACCCAGGGATCAAATCCAGGTCCTCCCGCATTGCAGGCGGATTCTTTACCAGCTGAGCCACAAGGGAAGCCCAAGAATGCTAGAGTGGGTAGCCTATCCCTTCTCCAGCAGGTCTTCCTGACCTCGGAATCGAACCACGGTCTCCTGCATTGCAGGCGGATTCTTTATCAAATGGGCTATCAGTTCTTTGGCCACCTGATGTGAAGAACTGACTCATTGGAAAAGTCCCTGATGCTGACAAAGATTGAAGGCAGGAGGAGAAGGGGACGACAGAGGATGAGATGGTTGGATGGCATCACCAACTGGATGGGCATGAGTTTGAGCAAGCTCTGGGAGTTGGTGATGGACAGAGAGCCTGGTGTGCGGCAGTCCACGGGGTCACAAAGAGTCAGTCACGACCAAGCAACTAAACCAAACTGAAACTCATACACAGTGTCCTCCCGCCATTTGCCTGGCTAACCCCCATTTAATTTACAACGAGATGGTTACCCACCCTCTCCTTCAGTCAGAGTACCATCCTCATAATACAATATGAATCAGTGCTAGAAGTTTATCAGTGGTAGGATAGGGTGGGAGAAACCCGGTAAGTGGTATTTGGCTATTGTTCTTCTTCAGTGCAATTTTAGATGTTATAAAGCAAAGCACTGCTGTGGGTTCTGGTAAGTTTTGGGGAAGCTCCTGAGGTCCATCGTTTCTTTGTGGTTTTAGGAGCTTAATGAGTGGTCTGGTGTTAAAAGCAGCAGTATTAGCTGCTGATGGCTTTGTTCACATTACTGATCTATTTCTTGTTGATGGTGCTCTCAGGCTGTGATACGGCAGCAGTTACCCAGGTGCATGATTTCAGAGCTGAGACTGGGTCGCATCCCCTCTCAACATCTCCTGGAGAGGGTCGCCTAGTCCCTTTCTGTCTCCAGAGGTAAGGACTTCTTTGACCCGAGTTTGCAGAACTGGCCTCTGATCTCTTTTTGACAGGTACTCTCGTGTGCATTTTAAGTGATAATAAAGAGCTCACCTGTCCTCTAGCTGTTACATGGCCTCTTCTGAGCACATGGGACTTTGCTGTGATCTGAAAACTGTACTTTGTTTCTGCAGGTTATATCTTTTAACAGCTTATTCAGGATCTGTATCACTCTGCTGCTTCGTCTGAAGCCTACAGTCCGCAGACATTTCTCTGACTACCTCCAAACATATTTCCCCCCAGTTTCTCACATCTTTTAAAATTTGTACTGGAGTATAGTTGATTACACTGTTGTGTTAGTTTCTGGTGTAAAGCAAAGTGAATCAGTTACACGTACACATGTATCTAGTCTTTTTTAGGTTGGTGAGTACAGGTTATTGAGTAGAATTTCTTATTCCATACAGAGGTCCTTATTGTTTATCTTACAAACAGTAGTGTGTGTATATCAGCCACAATCTCCCAGTTTAAACCTTTCCCCCCAGTAACCATAAGTTTGTTTTTTACATAAATGGCTCAGTTTTTAAATTTTTATTTTATTATGTATCTTTTGGACATATCACATGGCTTGTGAGATTTTAGGTCCCTGACCAGGGATTGAACCTGCACCCTTAGCAGTGAAAGTTTGGGTCTCAACCACTGGGCCACCAGGGTTTTATTTATTTTAGTTTGGTGTTTTGTAAATAAGCTAGCTCATCTGTACCATTTTTTCAGATTCCACATATAAGGAATATCCTATCTCATGTCTTTTTTTTTAACAACTCTGTTGAACTTTCAATTTTATCTTGACTTTTTAGCCCAGCATTCTAATTTGTCTGTGTAAATTAATTCTTCTGTTGATTTTCACTTACCTTATTTCGCTGCTTGTCATTGGCGGGTTTGCTGGTTCATCGTGCGATAGATATACACATGGTGTAAGAAAAGCTTTGTTAACAAGTAAGCACCAGTAAGGATGAATGTCCCACATGATGCCCAGTACCACTTAAGAAAGCCTGTGTTCATAGAGTGGTCTTCCAGTGGGTTAATGTTTTATGGTCAGATTTTTGATAGTTGGGGAAATATATTTCAATATAAAGGTTGTGTTAGTTTTCAGAAGCCAGTTAGTTTCCCATTTCCATTGTTCCTCTTCTCCTTTACCTATTGTTTTTTAACTCTCTCATTGGAGGATTAGTGGAAAGGTAAATTAATGCAAATTAGGTTGTTTTGTTTTGATTAAGTGATATTCTTGATAAAAGGTATTTTTTCAGCTGAGAATTTGACTGTATAAATGTGTTAACCATTAGCCCACTTGAGCCCTAAGAGATGATTGACATAGACTTGGATCTGTGATTCTAACCATCCAAGTAGATAATGCCCCAAGGAGTCGCCTATCTGGACAAGGAACTCCCTTCCTCCTCTATGCTTACTTACAGCTCTAGGAATTCTTGCAGAATGGACAAAAACAGGAGTAATATTAGTAATAACAGCAAATAGCTCACTTTTTGTTTTTCATCACTTTGCCTGGCATACAACTTAATTACTTTTTTTAATCATCACAGCAGTCCTGAAGTAACTACCTGCTATTTAACCGTATTCACAGTTGAGGAAATGGGTTAGGGAAAAGTAGTTAATGTGGAATTGACGAAAGGTTGATAACTTTTGTTTACGTATCTTGGACTTGGTAAAAGCAGATTTGCCTTCTGCCAAAAATGAAGGAAACTCCATAGGTGACCTGGCCATGGATCCCCCAAGGAGTGCTAATCTTGGGGTGTCATTTTGAGACTCAGCCAGTTCAATCAAAGGTTTTGTTTTGAATAAAAATCCCTTCCGTAAGTCTAACTCTTAACCACAGTTGTGTGTTTGAGATTTTAAAATGAAGGATAAATCTTTGCTGGAATATGGGCCATTACATAAGAGAGATGCCAAGCCTTTTAATTAGGAGAAATTATACAAATCATATTTAATACTATATACAAATAATTATATAATGCTAAAGAGTACTATTAATCCATCAAGTCTCTTTTAAGGAGCCTCACACATATATAGAGAACCACCAATCTCTCAGGACTTTAAGGAGTGCAGCCAACTCTGTTTTTGTACTGCTTTCTACTACTGGAATGGCAGTAGAAGTAAAAATCAAGCTTAAGTTGGAGACGAGCTAATGAGATAGCTGCCTTTTCCTGAGCACTACTTATTCTGAGTGCGATTCTAGTTCTTATTCCACCCATATAAGGTAGGTAATGTTGCCGTTCCCCTTCTTCCAAGTGGAAATCAAGGCTTAGCTATTTTAGGTAGATGACATCGTTAATGAAAAGGACAGCCTGGAATCAAATCCAGGTCTGTCTGTCTCCAAGGCTTTTGGTTTTAAAGCTCCTGCTTGTTTCTCAGTTGTCACTCTACTCTTCAATAAAATGACAGTCACTCTTCTCTCTGCCTCATCACCCAGTTTGGGAAAGTCACCCACCAAAATCTAATCCTGTAGCATGAAACACCACTCTCGGGAGACTGGAAGTGCGAAGAGTGTTTGTTATGAGTTGGTATATGTACATGTACTTCTCCTGTCCTTAAGTCTTGAATTACTCTGGATGGAATATCTAGAAATGCAGATAATGTAAGTTTGACAGGCATGGCACCTACTGGTTTCTGGAACACTGTAGGAACCTTGGCTTGCACATGGAAGGAGCCCCGGGGGGTTGGGCAGGGGGAGCTTGTGAGCAGAGAATTGCTCTGCTTTGCTTCCCTTCCCAGCAGGCCCAGGGTAGTCCTCTGCTCACAACCCCTCTTTTAAACCCCTCCCACCCCTCTAGTGTGCAAGCCCAGGTTCCTCCAGTGTTCCTCCCCCAGCCTGACCCCCAGTCATTTCTCTGAACTCATTTCCTCCTTCATGTCCCTCTGGTCACACTGACCTTCCTGCAGGCCAGGCATCCTTCTGCCTCAGGGCCTTGGTGCCGTCCTTCCCCTCTGCTTGGAACGCTCTCTTGCCAGTGTCTGAACGGTTGATTTCCTTCACCTCGCCTCCTTTGCTCAGATGCCACCTTTTCCGTGTGACCTTTCCTGACCACTCTGCTGATAATTATAGCCGCCTCCACCCCCACTTTATTTTCCCTCATAGCATTTATTGCTACCTGACCCACTGCGTTTACTCTGTCCATCTCCCCTGCAGCGCCCAGGCTCCACAAGGACAAGCATCGCCTGTGTGTTTTGTTTGTTCCTTTGAACCCAGGACGTGTACGTGCCCAGCAACCATTTGCCGTAGGAACGTACTTTCCCTCTACCTCTGATGTCACCATACGCTCTCTGCCTGACTGTGTGACTGGGGTGGTCACTGGGAACATCCACTGTTTCACTTCCCACCTGTGTCTTCGTGTCCTCCAGGGTTACTGAAGCACCTCTTCTCAGCTGTGCATTCTTTGGTCCCCCAGCTCCTTGAAAATGGTCCTCTACATAGGATCGAGTGAGGCCTCAGGAGAACCCGGATAATAGAGTGTGCTAAATAACTGACCTTATTTTATACTGAAGTTATTTAGACCCAGCAGGTGCTGGATGAGGGTCTCAGATGGTCTCTGTGCTCTGTGGCTTAGTACTGTCGTCATTTTCCTTCTGCCCTGGCTTTTCTGACTCACAGTTGCTTGAATAGTAGAAATGCTTTCTGAATGGTCGAGGTTGTTGGAAGGCTGACCACCAGGTAAGAGGAGCACTGCGGTGCTTGCCCTTCTTCCTCTGCAGGGCCCAGGGCCTGTGTGTCTTCCACGGACAGTGCAACACCAAAGATCGTCTAGCCTCACTCTCAGGAACAAAACCCTCTTCGTGAAGATTTGTCGCCTCTGTTCCTTAGTTTTCTGTTTGCAAAATGAGGTGGACCAGACTGACTGGTCTTTTACAGGTCTTTTACAGTTTCAGTGACCTTGAGTGACTTAGGCTACTTCCTGGGTATCATTTTCAGATGAACCAAGTGCCGTGCCATCACATTGCAGGATCATGCTATAAAACAGAGGGTCATATTCCCATCACTGCTCTTGCCTTCCTAAAGTGGATTTAGCTCGTGTCATTTCCTGGTAGTTGAATGTATCTGGCCTCAAAATTTCCAGCCACCAAAGGAGATGGAACCCGCCTAAACTCAGATGGGGACCAAGCCTACAGCAAACACTTGGGCTTTGGGAAGCATCTTGGCATGGCCGGGTGAACTTGCCCATAACCACTGGGCCGAGTCAGTTCCCTGGGGCTTTTCCAACATTTGCCTCTGTGTTGAATTTTGTTCTTATTCCTGAAACAGTGGCTACTGAAATCAGGAAGTAGAATTGCTGGAAAATACCTTTGGAAACCACTATGTTGCTTGGTAGAGGCAAGGTAACCACTAGTAGTTCAGATGCTGGGTCACATGCTAGTTTTTTTTCTCCTTCTGATTTTACTTGGTTTACTTTCCCTTCTGTCTGTCAAGACTCTTAGAAAAACGAGCCATTTCATGGTACAAGCCATGAGGGTCCAACTTTAAATCCTGTCAAAGCGGTCGCATCGGTCCTGGTCACGGGACCGGAAGACTGTACTACAGAAGGGGCGGGGCTGCCGGGCGGGCCGTCAGATGGCTCTGCTGTGACTCACGCTCCTGTTTGTTCAAGTGACCTGAATGTGCTTCCTCTTCGGGGACCTGTTTCAAATGCAGATGCTCACGCCCCATAATCACCCGCCTCAGCTCAGCCAAGCAAGGGTCAGGAAACCCAGATTCACAGTGCGTGTGTCGCGGCCCCGCTGCCCACACGCTCATCAGGGTCTTCGATCAGAGACGCAGGCCTGCACAGTACCACTGGCCCTGCAGAGGGGAGCCGAGCTGCTGTTGCCGTGGGGACTGCATCTTTGAAGTTCCAGACTTTGACGTGATTACAGTCTCAGACTTAAAGTCCCTCTGTGTGTGGCAAGTTTTTTTTTTTTAACTGAAAATAAAAATTGATTTAGATTGGGGATGGGGTAGAGAAGCAGATCATAAAGGGAGGAGAGGCCTCTTGCTAACCACATGTCAGCATGTCACATCCTTGTGTGCCTCAGAAAGAGAGAGGTGGCAGGCCACTGACCTTTTTGCTGTCTCTTCCTTCTCACAGCTGTTCTGCACACAGACCCTGCCCCCAACACACATGCCCAGGCCCCCTGCCCCCCAGAAGAGGACTCTTATACTTGGCTGTGTTTCATTGATCTAGTAATAATCCTGGTGGGGAAATAAGAGTTTATTCCCATTAGATGTTCTTTTTAGGCAAGATCTCAAGGTTCAAATGCTTGAGATCATATAGGAGGTTTGTGAAAATTGTGGCTAGCAGTTTAGTTCTTCGCCTTTATGTTTATGATGAAAGGAATATGGGAAAACGGAAAGCAGAGTCTGTGGGTCATTTTCTTTTTTAAAAAGTTGACATTAAAATTCTAGACTGGTTGATAAACCAGTCATGGAATTGACTTAAAATGAACAAGAAATTTTGTGCCTGGGAGTTTAACAATTCTTGGCTGTAGAAATTGTAGGGTCAGCCTTCTTTTTGAAAGGCATTTTGTTAAGTATGCTTGCACTTGTTTGTGTGTGTGTGTGTAATACAGCAGATACATCTATCAAGAATTCCTTCTGGGGAGTTCCCTGGCGGTCCAGTGGTTAGGACTCTGAGCTTTCACTGCTGAGGGCCCAGGTTCAGTTTTTGGTTGGGGAATTAAGATCCCACAAGCCACACTGTGTGGTCAAAGAAAGAAAAAAAAAAAAATCCCTTCTCTTGTTTTTCCCTGAAGTTTGAAAACCTTAGGTATCATCCTGATACTTTATTTTACAGATTCATGGAGCCTGTGTAACATTTTTCCCCTCGTAAATGGCGTGATCTCTTGATATTTGAGTGTGTGACATGCTGTGTGCCTGCCATGGTCTGTCCCACGTGAACTTTACGGGACCCCGTGGGAGAGGTGGTGAAGCCAGATTTTATCAGTCTCTACAGTGAGACAGCTAATAAACAGAAGAGGGAGAATTGGAGTGTCTGAACGCAAGGCTTTTTTCCCGCTAAGCCTCTATAAAACCTAAGGACCCTGCCCTTGGTAATTGTTGCAGAAGGCAGGGCAAAAGCTAGACCCTTAGTTCTTAGGATTTTTTTTTTCTTTAAACCGTTGATAACACTACAGCTGTGATGGGAGGAGAGTGACGGAAGGGCTTGTGATGGACTGTATGTAGAGTTTCTGCCTTTTATTAATAAAACTCTTATTTGAAATTGGGAGCAATAATATGCTGAAATGAAGCTTCTGCTCTTTGCCTTCATGCCTTCTTTCCCTACTCCCCCATCCCTGCTTAGGGACACAGGTGAGAAGGGAATGGGCAGGTAAGTCGGTGGGAGCTCCCAACAGGTTTTTCTGCCTCTCAGCACCATTTCAAGGAGATGGAATGAAAGTTAACGCTCTCCTTGTAATAAGTCAGCAGAGCTGTGAATTCATTTTGTCTTCAGATGTGTTACGAGTACTTCATATGTAATTCTCATTCATTTGGTCAGATCCTGAAACATGCTCTGTTTGTACCTCATGTTGGCTGCAGTGATGAAGTCTTTTTTTCTCTTCCCCCAAAATGTACTGAACTACTCTTGCAGAGTTTTGGGTAGCAAACAAGATGACATTCTGAAGCGGTGGTATCAGTGATCTCTAGAACTCTGTAAGGTCACACAGAAAGTGTTGAAATGCAGGACAAAATCAGCTCATTGTTCATAGAACATACTGCTTACTCAC
Source organism: Cervus elaphus (assembly GCF_910594005.1). NCBI lineage: Eukaryota > Metazoa > Chordata > Mammalia > Artiodactyla > Cervidae > Cervus > Cervus elaphus. The sequence goes on from NC_057844.1 coordinate 22,520,941, forward strand.
TGTAGTTACTTTATCCACAGACATGATGGGTTTGGCAGTCTGCTTGCAGCATAGATGTCATTGAATAAGCATTCACCTTTGGTGACGATGTCACCTTTCCATCAGCTTCTAGTTGAGAGGGTGCAATGGCTGAGACTTTGGGTTCTGGAATGTGTCTCTATATTTGTGTATAAATAAATGTAGTTTTCGAAAACCTGGCAGTCTTAGCAAATGGTGGTGAGAGATTTTGACTGTCATTTAATAGCATTATCACGTGGTTGACAGTTTAAATAAGCAACACTTTATCTTGATGAAGTGAATGCATCTGATTGGTTGTCTTGGCCCACCGGGGTAGTTAGTCAAAAACTTATTTTCTTTCTGAATGTTTATGTTATTTTTCCTTCTAGATGTTTGTGAGGTATTGTTTTTACAACTTATATTGAAAACATGCTTTTTCTTTTTAAAGTGGATGTAGTAAAGAGCTTTGTTAATTAAAAAAGTTAACAGTGGTCAGGCAGAATGACTTAGTTATTTTTACATTTTCCTGTAAAAACAGCCTGTTAAGTGAGCCACAATGAGCCGTGATGTATTTCCTCCATCAGGATGGAAAATAAGCCATTTATTATTTCAGGTCTGACTCACAGTGAACCTGCTGACAAGGGGGTGTTTTAAAATCATAATCATAAGGAACAGGTTAGGGCAGAAACTTGGGACGCTGGGCCTAGGATTACCTGCTTATTACAGTGTTTTACAACTTGGACGCTTCGGGTTTTCTGGCACGATGTCCTAAACCTCACACACTAAACACCCCCTTGTTGTACAATTATTGCTTGCCGGTTTTAGATGGTGCCAAACAGACAGATGCCTCATCATAACTACCATTTTTTAATTTCGCTGCTATAGACACATATATAGGTCGTTATCTCCTCTCTCCTCCCCAGAGTGCTTGTCTTCCTCCCTGCCCTGGGCTCCTTCGTGCATGAAGACTAGGGAGTGAGGGATGTGGTAGGTGGATGCAATGCATGTGATGGCAAAGAAAACCAGTTATAGCAAATACAGTTATCAGAATTGTCACTCGTTAAGACATGTGCTTCTTTATCAATACATTAAAATAACAGGATTTAGTGGCAAGGCACCATAATTTTTAGGTAATTACTCATCACAAGTAAAAAAAAGTCTTTTGAATTTTTGACAGATCTATTTCCATTGGGTGTCACAGTCACAGGTACTGCTAATACTGTGTTGCACTGCTCTTTTCATAATTGAAAGAAATGCTAAATTTCAATGATTGGTTAGTAAATATCAAAATGTATGTCTTTCCCCTGCCCCCGCTCCTCCCCCACCTAAGTTTTCCTAAATCCCGTGAATTCTATCCATAGGCTCCAGGTTAAGAACCCTTGAGGATTTTTTTTTCTCTTCTGCAGGCTGTCCTTAGACATCAGATTGATATATACAAATCCAGTCTTCCTTGAAGATAGTGCTGTTCTACTGGTGTTGGTTCCAGAACAAGAAGGAATGTTTAGTTTTGGCTTCCTGGTCAAATTCTAGTTAACTGTCTGCAGTCCAACATGGACAAACTAGCCTTCTCTTTCCTAAGAGCATTAAGTGCTTTGACAGTCAAAGGTAGACACCCTCACACCTGTGGTGTCCCATCAGTGGGCTCATAACAGTTCTGTCTGCGTTCCAGGTGTGTAATACTGTGCATATGTAGTATGTGAATATATTACACATGTTATATGTGTATACATAAAGTGGAAATTATGTCCTTTCAGAAGAAATAATATCCTTTTCATTTTGCAGGACAGTAAAAAGAGTAAAGGAAACAAATTAACCTTGACATGGCAAGCAGAAGAGGAAATAAGCTGTAGATTCCTAGATTCCCAGTGTGGTGTTCTACCCTCCAGATGACTCTGTTGCATAATGGGTTTTGTCATCCAAATGTAATTCTATTTCAAGTCTACTGAGCTTCAAAAATTACAAATGATAATGAAATTGGAGTAGTTTTAATAACATCAGGGTATGTGCTGAAATCAGAAAATGGCTAAATCAAAGGACATTTACATTGAATGTCATTGTTTAATGTTACCCTGATTTAGAGGACCTTTAAAAAATACATATATATTTTTAAATTGGTGTTTTTAGCATTTATTCCGGGTGAGGGCTTTAAAGCAGCCTTGAAATTTTTTTTAGTACCTGCACCAAAAGATACATGTATTCCTGTCCCACCTCTCTGTAGGATCTATCAATGAGCTGAAAATTACGTTTTATTAAATTAATAGTGATCGTGATAAATCTTACTGCTTTAAAGGGAGACAAGGCATGTCATGAGATTGTGCTGAAAGGATACATTTTTCTTCCACTTACATAATACCTATCACAAGAATCAGTGAAGCACTCGGAGATAACACTTTAATTTGGATATAAGATTCTTTTCTGAAGATAATTCAAATAAGAGATGGTCTCAAGAAATTAACAAAATGGAAGTAAAAGAGAGTAAAATCAGTTTCTACATTGACAGCATGCGGATACTCTGAGGGGATGCAACAGTGACAGATAACCAGAAGTAAGCATTTTTGGCTTGAGGATGAATAAGACATTGCATCAGTCAGCTTTCACTGCGTAACAAACCACCCAGACATCTCAGAGCTGTCCACCTGTAAGCATGTATTGTTCTGCATCTCACTCACCTGTGTGAAGTTGTCTCGGGCAGCTCACTCTGCTGCTCACTCTGGGGCCCCGGCTGGCAGGTAAGTGACTGTCTCGGGTAAATTCTTCTTGGGATGATGTCAGATGCACAAGAGGGGAGCCTTACTTCACAAGTTCATTCCTTGCCCTTGCTGGCTAAAATAAGCCACACGGCCAAGCCTGAAATCAAGGAGTAGAGACGAACACTTCAAGGGGCCATGAGAGTAACCACATTGGAGCAATTGGGACCAGTGATTCTGTCTACCACAAATTCGAATAATGCTGGCAGCTGAAGGCAGATTCTTTGGTGCTACTTGGTTGCCTCTGGCTTTTGTCCTTTCCTCTGCCTCCAAGAAACACCAGTTCAGCTTTTCCTGTGACTGTGGTGTGAATCTAACGTATCACAGGGGACATGTTACTGTCGGTTGAGGGAAAAAGAATGGAGCTGAGACAGGAAGTCTCGATTCTAAGTCAGGTTTAGCTGTAATCTGTTGGAAGACCCCAGGCAGTTGGGTAATTTGTCTCCTGTCTTGGGCCGCTTGTTCTGTAAAATGAAGATGTTGGGCAAGTCCCTGTAGTTCTCTGCACCACTAGAATTGAGATTTCATTCCCTGTCTATAACTGCAGGTTTCATTTATTGGCACCTCCAGTCCACCTTTATGTTGCCATGTGTCATAAGGGTGTAAAACTTGGGAAACATCCAAGCGTAAGAGGATGACTTTAGTAGGGAAAGGAGGTTAAATAGTGGCTGAGAATAAAGGCACTGAATGTGTAGAGGCTTACTGTCTATGTGTACTGTGCTAAAAATGTGAAATAGTTACTGACTGCTGTACTGAGGGGTTATAGAATCCCCCAGGAGGCACTCGGTTCCCTGAGAGTGGAGACAGTGCCTTTTCTGTCTGTCTGTCCTTCATCCATTTATTCCTTTGTAGGGTCTGGTGCAGTGCCTCCCCTGTGGTAGAGCACATTCGAAACAAATGGATGGAGGAAAGACGTCTCAAATGGGAAATTAGTGAGGGGTAGCCTAAAAGTGTCTTTAAGAAGAGAGCACAGGCTTTCTGGTGCTCCTTTGTATGACTAGGATGGACAGTTGTCCTCCTCAGGGCGTTGGGAATGTTACCGTGGTCCTAGGACCACACCGGTGCTCAGACGTCGCGTACTCTTGGACTCCTTGCTCTGTCCTCGTGCATTTTGCAAAGCACTCAGGGTGCAGGACAAGAAAACAGGAGGGAGCGGTGCCCTCCCTCCAGTCAGAAGGGGCAGGGAGCTGTCCCTGGGGAGGAACATAAGGGCTTTCTCTTGAGAGCCTCCGGGAAGCATGAAAGGACACAGTACATTTTGGAGTCCAAGTAGAAAGTCTGAAGGGAGATTCAGGGTGAAACAAGGCTGCAAAGGCAGGCGGGGTCAGGTCTGAGAGGCTTACATGAACTTGATCCTTATCTGGTGGAAAAAGGAAGCCAGGGGGGTTTGAAGCAGGGTCAGGGATGTGAGCAGATGGGCTTTTATAGAAAGTGGGCCTAGGAGTGGCCGTGAGGAAGTTGCGTGGGCGGGGAGGCTGCAGGGGCAGGGGCCACCTGATGGGAGAGTCCTGGGCCATCTGCCTGCACCGTCTTCTTCCACCCCTGCTGGCACCCCGCCTCATCCCGCCGTCCTTCCAAGAAATAGAGAACATGATGTGCAATCGATGAAAACCTTCTTCTATGCTGATAGGAGCTGGTGTACTGCTTTTGAAGTGTTGCCCAGCCTAGAAATCAGCTGTTGTAGGCTAGATAGTAGCTTCAGGTGACAGGATGGGTGTGGTGGAGTCTCAGGGTTGAAGGCTGATACCACCGCAGTTTGGTTAAAACGTCTCCTTGGGGTGTTTGAAAACACCTTGTTCACTATAGTAATGGCTGTTCTTTGATCTTCAGTTTTTAAGGTGTGCTCCATCTCACTGCCTTACACCTGGAAGAAGAGCTGTTCTCACGGTGTGTTGGTTAAGCAGAACACGCCTTTCAGAAAATTCCACCACAGCGTCGAGTCAGAATGTCTTTCCATGTTGTCTCCAATTTGTGGATGTTTTTATTGCTTGGTCCACGTACATCTAGATTATTAGGCTCATACTTGCTAGCCTTAAGTGCTTGTCAGCTGATAGTAAGAGGCATCTCTGAGCGGTTCGTGTTGACAGCACGGTTGGTGTAACTCGCGGCGTTCTTCCACAAACTGGTTGGTTGGTTTTGCCAGCCTGCCTCTCCGTGGAGCACCAGGGGTATTATTCCTTCGCCTTGTGCAGCCGATGATGATACAACTTCTGCCTTAAGAGGTCACACCTGGTCAGGGCTTAGAGAACTACTGATGGCACAGGTGTTAAGGGCAAGTGACCCGAGAGAAATGTGACAGGGAAGACTGGGGCCTCAGGGGTTGGAAGCGCCAGGAGGAGTATGGCCCACGCCCCAGAAGAAGTGCGGGTTGAATTTCAGCAGTCTGACCCCACTTCTGGGCCAAGCAGGGAGGAGGTGGCGGGTGGGTGGAGCGGCCTGAACACGGGGCTGTTGGTGGGGGAGAGCCTGTATGTTAAGGGAATTGGGAAGTGCAGTGTACTGGAGGTGGGTTCCTAGAGATCATGCCAAAGTGGGGGCCTTGTCCCGTCCCCGTCATTTGTAATTGAGAGTCAGGAGCTGTTGAGAAGGGACTATTTCATACATATTATTGCTGACAATAATGCTGTTAATTAATTTTTTTAAGTGCCAGTTGCGATTGCTTGGATTTGTGTCTGAGCATCTGAGAACAGACTGGAATTATCCTGGAAAATAACCACTTGATCAAGGAATAACATGATATGATCACAAGTTATTAAGAGTTTTATTTTTCTATTTAGTTATTTGCTCCTGTAGTCATATACCAGTAACTGGCTTTCATTCAGTATTGACTTTTTTCCCTATAGTGTGTGGGTTTGCTTATTAAAAATAAGGACTGAATTATAGTTTATCAAGAAAAATATATATTAATTACTGTTGGAAATTTTGAGTTACCAATTTTGTCTGCTTAAATTGTATTAAAAGGACTTTGATATAACTGAGCATACTTATTTTTCTTGGGAATGTCAGTTCCTTTACTGTTACAGATTCAGCATGTCCATTTCAAAGTTTTTTAAAAATGCTAAGTCTTGTTTAAAAAAGAATCATACTTTTCTGGAGTAAGTGACATAGAACATTACAACCCAGTTTTTTTTTTTTTTTTTTTGAATAAATCAAGAAATACTTAGCAGTTTTTAAATTTTGGAAACAGAGGCTTCAGTTTCTATGGTGTTTAATAAATGTGATTATTCATAGCAGAAACTGCATTCCTGAAGCAGCTTAAGAACCAGGAGAAAGTGTTCGCATCCAATAGGAACCAGCTGGATTTTAGAAAGAAAGAGTTAACATACAGCTGTTTTGCTCTCTTAAGTAAATACACTTTGGGTTTCTGTTGGGGGGTGGGAATCACATCTTAACCTGGTAGTAGGTGGCTTTTTGTTCTACATAGGCCAGTTTTTAGGGATGATAGTGATATTTACAAGTATGTGAGCGAATACAGAGCTGTGTGGTGTAGAGCCACATTGCCTGTTAGGACATTTCTGAAGAAGAACGTTTCCAGCAGAGGAAGGCTGGCGGTGATTAAGTGGCATTCCCCTTCAGTGTCTGCAGCACTGAGTTGTGTGTCTGTCGTCTTTCATCCACGCTGGCACGTCTTGCCTAGTCCCAGGGTGACGCTGGGCTAAAGGGCGCTGAGTCAGTTCTAATACAGAGAGCATGAAGGAAGAGAACTGTGCCACGAGAGCTCCCTAAAGACCATGCCGTGGATGTCAACTCCAGGAGAGTTAAAAAAAAAATTACCTGGCACCAAGCTAATTATGAGATAATTGAGTTACATGCAGCCGTATGTGCACATTAATTAGCATGTACATACATGCACATACATATATAGTATCACTATTCAGATTTTCCAGAAGGTGGACTTGTAGGAACAAGTAACATTCAACTCTTACACATTTAATCTGTTAATATTAGTGCTTCTTGGGTGGCAAGTATTTTTTTTTTTAATGGAAGTGAGACATTTCAGATTAATTCAGTCATATTCAGCATATATTGAGCCTTAAAAAAAAAAACCCATATTCTTCCCTGTCTTTACCCCTGTCTGGCAGATAAATGTCTGTGGTCCACTTTGGTGATAGGGGAATTCCCTGGTGGCTCAGTGGTAAAGAATCTGCCTGCCAATGCAGGAGACGGGGATTCGACCCCTAGGTTGGAAAGATCCTCTCTGAAGTTCAAGGAAATGGCAACTCACTTCAGTATCTTTGCCTGGAGAATCTCAGGGACAGGGGAGCCTGGAAGGCTACAGCCCATGGGTCCGCAAAGAGTTGGATGCACAAAAAAACGTGTGCAGTTTGGTGGTAATGGCAGCATATGCAGGAGCAGGCCTGGTGGTCGACTGGTGCTTGAGCAACACACGCGTGAACCCGTGCTCTCCATTCCCTAGTTAAATAGACCCTTCCTCTGGCTGCTCATGCTGCCCTCTAGTATACCAGCTTGGTCTCATTTTTCTTGAAACTCATCAGTGTTTTATCAGACATGTTTATGTTGTTGTATCACTTTCCCAATTAATAATAAAAGTAGTTAAACATTAAATGAATCCTTTAAATATGAATTGAAATAATCATCTTTAGGAAAACTGAGTTGGGTACTTTGGAAGTAAATTGCTGATAAATCAGGTATGGTCAGACCCTATGAAAAATAAGGGGGAAAGCATGAAGAATTCTGTAGTTAGATTGCTCTGCAGTGGTCTGGTAGATTCCGCCACTTTGCTGTGCTTAGTCACTCAGTCATGTCCGACTCTTTGTGACCCCACGGACTGTAGCCCACCAGGCTCCTCTGTCCATTGGATTCTCCAGGCAAGAATACTGGAGTCTGTTGCCATGCCCTTCTCCAGGGGATCTTCCCAACCCAGGGATCAAACCCAGGTCTTCCACATTGCAGGCAGGTTCTTTACCATCTGAGCCATGAGGGAAGCCACTTTAAAGAAATCAATGTTGTAAACCTTTGGTGGCAGTGTATTGTGGGTTTATAAGGAAGATGGGGACTGTCTCAAAGGAAAGATTTTGCCTCACCTCACACATCTGCATGTATTTATTTTAAGGTTAATGTTTAAGGCCTGTATATCAGTTTTAACAAATTGTGCACTTTAATGTTCCCTTTTAAAAATTAATTGGCCAACTCTGGTTTTGATCTGGGATTGTATTGGGTGACAAATGTATTTTAACCTGTGGTATTAAAAACTTTGACCACCAAAAGCCACATTGTTAGGGATATCTCTTGCTTTTCTTCATTACCTTGTGTTGGAATGATAGATCATCTCAGGAATGTGCTAGGAAAAGTCTGAAATGCAAATAAAAGGCCCAGGCGTGGTAAGACTTTGAAAGAGACTTGAAGGATTATTGCCAATGCCTTCAGTTAAAACTAGGGAAAAAGCCCTAACAGTGGTGTAGCTACTGAGTGACTGAGGCAGTGTGTGGGTGAGCGTGTGCTGGGTACTTGTGGGTGGAGTGTTCACATTCATCCCTTACTCATCCCACACAGAACTGCCTCTAGCCTGGGACCTTGACCTCTGTACCAGTTTTATGGTAGTGTGAGTAAGGTGTAGAAAGAAGATCTGCTCATCGAGTAGGTGAGCTTCATAGTGTGGTTTTTTGGTTTTGTTTTTGCATTTGGGTTCATCTTTACTTGTGTCAACTGAAAAGAATAGATTGTTAATCTACTCCCGAATCTCCGGTACAAATCCTGAAAAAGGATTGATTGCCAATTAGTAGCCAAAGGTGGTGTGTTAGGGGCTGTGTAAATAAATGATGCTTGCTAGATGGAATGTACTGTTTAGGATGAAATTAAAACAAGTTGTACCCCCCCCCTCCGCCCCGGAATTCAAAGATTTTGTTAGAAAAACAATGGCATTAAAAAAGCTCTGTTAGTGATTGAAGGTACGTCTCCATTGCTTCCCTAGTGACTCAGCGGTAAAGAATCCTACTGCAATGCAGGAGCCTCAGGAGATGTGGGTTTGGCCCCTGGGCTGGGAAGATCCCCTGGAGAAGGGAATGGCTACCCACTCCAGTATTCTTGCCTGGAGAACCCCAGGGACAGAGGAGCCTGACGGGCTACAGTCCATAGGGTTGCAAAGAGTTGGACACCATTGAATAGACTTAGCATGAAATTTAGCACGTCTCTTCCAGTGGTGCCAGTAAAGAATCCACCTGCAATGCAGGAGACCTGGGTTCAGTCCCGGGAAGATTCCCTGGAGAAGGGAAAGGCTACTCACTCCAGTGTTCTGGCCTGGAGAACTCCATGAACTGTATGGGGTCCCAAAGAGTTGGACACGACTGAGTGACTTTCACTCCTTTGGTGTTTGAAATAATTGTTTGTATTGCTTGTATGGACTTCATTCTCTTTTACCCTTGACATTGGTTATACATTGTCCCCCATCCTCCACATTTAATCCCTTAGGGATCTGTGTTAATGAATTTTATGCTTTCAAAAGTTAAAAATTGTTTTTCTTTATTTGTCCTTCAAGAGGTAGACTGGGGAGAAGGAGAAGGAAGGCTTTTCAGATTTCCTTTGAAAGCTTTTATTTCTCTCGCATACCTACTCCTTATGAAAATTCCTCTGTGTGCAGCAGGCTTCGGGCTTTGCAGATGACCAGTGCCAGAGAGTGTGTGAGACTCACCGTCCCTTGACTGTGCATGGCTCTGTTCCTTTGCTCGGGTTCATCTTCAGAAAGTTCAAGAGAGGAAGCGAAGCTGCCTGCACTTGAGGCATAGGTCGGTCATTTGATTTGCACTTAGTTTTTAAAAAAAAAGTTTGAAAAAACTTTATTTACTTTGTTCCTACCATGATGGGACTGAACTTTTTTGCTAAGGTCTGTGTTGTTGTTCTGTGTGCTCTGAGAGCTATATAATGAAATTTTGTATATTATATATATAACAGTAATATATGTACCTCTATAGGGTTCCAATTACCTTGTTTCTTTAAAATCTCTAATAATTGAAAACATGGTACTAATTTCAGATTTCATAACTGGTCTGAACTGAGGGTCTTTGGTGATACTTCTGTTTCAAGCTAGTTTTCAAATGAAGATGTTAATGATAAAACTGTGTTTTTATAAAGATATGACTAGTTATTGCTCTATATAGCAAAGCAAGAATAACAGCTTTGAAAACATGTGCCAAAAAGTGACAGTCTGACAAAATAGCCATCCAACCACTGCGAATTTTAATGGGACTTTCAGAATCACATTTTAGTGAAGTGTCAGTGTTCAGTGTGTTTGGGCAGCTCAAAAGATTGATTTGTTCAGATGTGCTTGAAGACTTGATGTGAAGTAATTCGACTTTGTATTTATAATTTAAAAAAAATCATAAAAGACATTTGAAAGAATAGGGAAAAGAGCCATATTTCTTTAATGAAAGAAAACAATGTCTTAGTAATGCTCCGCTTTTCTTTTCCATGCAGTTTCTTTAAAAAATCTCTGCTTAATGCTATCTATAAACTTGCTAACTTGCTTCTGATTAATAAAGTAAGTTCATTCAGTGAATAACATAAAATGCTGTCATTGGCAACATAACTGAAAGTGATTTGAGCAGATAAAAATTAAGCTTTAGATCCAAAGCTGAATTCTTCCTTTTATGTTATCTATTGTCATCATTTAGAGAAAAGAAACAAACCTGCTCTTAGGAATTTTAACTTACTATTTCTGAAAGACTGGGCTTTAACAAACAGATTTAGCAGTTTTCATCTGGTGAAAGGGGGAAGATGAGTGCAGAGAAGGAAGTCGGGGGCAGTGAGCTGTGACCCATGCCTGTGGGTTGATTTTAATATACCCAGACCAGACCCACCTTCGGCTCCTGCTTCCACACACCATCATCTTGCAGACATTGATCTGCATTTTTCTGTTTTCCTGTCGCTTTTCAGCTTTTATTTGTAGTGGATTTTCTTGATGAAAGACCACTATTTGATTGGTTGTTAATCATCTGAACTTTGGTTGTTATGATGACTAGGAAGCCTAAATAAAAAATCTGTTAGCTTCAATTTGGACTGAAATACGAATGCCCAGTTTTTTAGTGGATTTAATCATCCTTGGTGATACGTAAGTCGAGTTAAAGAGTTCTGAGTGTGACGAGCACCTCAGGAGTAAATTAGACAGTTTGAAAGCCCCATTAACTCTTTCAGAGCGCTAGGCTACTATTTAGTTCACCCAAACAATAATTTACTAAGTTTAGCATACCCAGACAGTAATTTGCAAAGTAATACCTTGAAGATGCTAGAAAGAGTTAATGAAGCTTCTGAATCACCTTGCGTTTTCTTAGAGAATCTGGTTTCAGGATTTACAGTGGTTATACCTGAGAAACTCTGGGAGATGGTGAAAGACAGGGAAGCCTGGCCTGCTGCCGTCCATGGGGTTGCAAAGAGTCGGACACAACTGAACAACAACAAATACTTGAGAAAAAGAGTCTTTAAATGCAGTGTTGTTGTGGGAATTGCTGCTAGATATATTCTAACCATCTGTTAGGTTTTTATACTACCCCTGCCCTGTTGCTGTCCTTGTTTTGCACACCCCTTTTTCCTCTTTGCTGTGAGTCTTCCCCGGGGCGCCGTCCTGTCCTCACGCTGTTTGTGGTGGTCCTCTCTTCTCATTGGCTTTAGCTGCCTTGATTCAAACTCGTGGTTTCTGGACAGCATTTAATTCTTGCTTTCTTGTTGATCACCTCCTACACGACATCTTCGGATCTTTCCTTCTGAGCTTTAGTCGCATTTGTCAGCCAGCTGTGTGACCAAATGGCCTTAAACCTAGGGTGTTTTCCTCCCTAAAGCTGGTTTCCCCTCCTGACTTCTCTATTGTTTGAGTAGCACCTAGCACTCACTGGACTGAAAGAAGTCTCATCCTGGAGCCACGGAGAAAACTCCTCCCATCAACTCCAGCCTCCACGGCGGAGGCTCCCTTGGACTGACTCCTCCCTCCCCTCCGCTGTGGTCATTACCATCTCGTAACTGGGTCCCCACACTGGGCTTACTGCCTCCAGTTTCCTCCTCCTTCACTCGCCTCTGGGCAACCTGTGACATCAGATTCCTTGACATGTCACTTTAGTTTTATCATTAATTACATCAATCACCCCTTCAAACACTTGCACACTCTCTATTGGCATCCAAGGCCACCCACCATCCAATAGGCCCCCCTTTCCAACTTCCTTCCTACAAACTCCTCTACCAGTCTCCGCTTTCATGCTCCAGGGCATTCTCCTCCCTCTTAGTTATTTTGCTCACTCTGTTCCCCCAGCAAGTCATTCCCCTTCCCTAGCCACACTAGGTAGATTCTTCTAGACTTGTTCAAGGAAGGAAGCCAGGCTCGAAAGGTGACGTCTGCCCGGTTCTATTTATATGATTTTCAGTAAATAATCAAAACTCGTGTATCTGCTAGAAGCCAGATGAGTGGTTAACCTGTGGGGAAGGGGCTGCCGACTGGATGCGGCTGGGAGCCTGATGCTGGGAATGGCTGGGGTGGTGGTTACCTGAGGGTGTTCAGTTGTAAAAACTCACTGAGCTGTACACAGCAGATTACAGTGCTTGCCTGTATGTAAGTTAAAAAATCAATAAAACATAGACTTAAAATGGTATCCATCTTACAAGGCTGTGATATAGCTTAAATTCAGTAGTGTTGAAAATGCTAAGGGCAGAGACGGACATGTAGGGGAAACAAAAGCTGTCTTTTTCACTCTGAATTGTATAGCAGATATTCCCCAGCAAGACGAATTTTGCAAATAATTTTGTCTTGGAGACAGTTGGGGTACCTTTTTCACTTGAATTGCTGTGTTTATTGCGCATTTGATAATGCTTATTTAATGTGGATACCTGCTTTTATTTTTGTTTATTGGGTACATTTTCGATCCTCAATAGGAATAGCCCAGTATGGTGTGTCATGGATAGCTTAGAGTGAATTTAGAGATTTTTCTTCTCTCATGCACTGCACACAGAAACAAAAAGAACTTTGAGTATATTTTAAAAGTATTTCACACAACAGGCTTAAGATTGGAATTCTTTGCCCAAGAGTATTCTAGTTACCAGGAAGCATCTATAAATGGGACATATGGGAGGGCAAATTACAACTCCGTGTAAGGAAGACTTCCTTAGCAGGGCTGTTAAAATGGGTTTAAATGATTTTTAAATAATAAAACATCTTTTGAGATGGTGGTTAGCAAACTTTAATGTATGTATGAATCACCAGGATCTTGTTCAAACATAGTTCTGACTCATTAGGTCTGGGGCACAGGCGAGATCCTGCATTTGTAACCAGCGCCTGGATGAAGCTGCTGGTCCCCAAACCACACTTTAACTAGCACAGAGTCAGAGGCATATTCAGGTTTAGGGATGTGACACTATAAAGGGCCAAACAGGAACAGCTTAGCCCATGAAAACCACTCCTCACATTTGGGTGGATAGTGACCATGTGAACCATGTTTGTGTAAATATTCCTGAAAGAATCCATTCAAAAAAGTATTGACTCGTCTTTTAAAGTTCTGGTGTTATATGATTTTTTTTTTTAATACTAGTGGGCAAGACTGGTTGATTTCATGCATTTATTTTTGTTTCCTCTGGCAAATAATGTTGTAATCAGTGGAAATGACTGTGAATTCAACCAGAATTTTCCGGGGGGGATGAAAATGAGAAATAACTTGGAATCATTTGTGAATGCTCTTCCTTTAAAAAAAAAAAAATAAAAATCACCAGTAGGACACAGCCCTTGCCCGTTTGTGACTCTGTTCCGCGAACAATACTTGGCAGAATCACCACCACTGTGCCCTGTGCCATTTGAAGAGCCAGCCTCGCTGCTTGGTGCTCTGCCTCTCGCGTGGTAGATTTCCATCCCCTTCTCCTCTTTTATCCCGCTGTTTCCTTTTGCTTGTCATTTTCTTGACTCGCTACATGATGATTTTATTACCCCGTCAGCCTGTAACCTCTGTCAGCCTGTGATCTGAAACTGAGAAAAAAAGTCCCAAGTTACAAATTGAAGACACGACCTGGCCCTTTGATGTTGGGCAAGCGGAGCTGTCAGAAGGCTTGTCCCCAGCACGGCCGCCGCCCACCCACCCGCCCGCCCGCCGCTGCAGGGTGACAGGAGGAATGTGGCTCGCCGGCCAGCCCCCGGGCACATTCCTTTCTGTTTGGGACTCAAGTACCAGACGCTCATTATTAAATTACTTAGCGGAGATGTTCTAGCACCTCCAATGCCTTTGAAAAGGCCCTTTCAGCCCGGGACGGGTGTGTGGGCAGAGGGAGGGGAAACGCAGCTCTCACGCTGGTGAACAGGCCCTCGCGCTGTCCTCTTGCCTGTGCAGCTAGCTGTTTCTGCTCGGCTCTGAATCCCGAGCTCAAGGGAAGGTTCTTCACAGAGCAGGGCCCTTCCTGCTCCAAGGGAAAATGTAGGGTTTCAGCTTCACCCTTGACTCAGCGTTGCCATTTACATTCCAGCGCGCGAGACCTTAGGCTATGATTAAGGGCCTGCAGCTGGTGAGCTGCGGTTTATACTGAGCCTGATAACCTAGAGCGGGCGCAGCTCAGGCTGATAGAGTGGGCTCCAGCGGTCTCCGTCAGAAGGATGTGTGCAACTGAGTGACGCAGATGGTTCTGGAATGTCCTCCCCACCATCTTCCTGGGGAGACCTCTCTCTTAAGAGAATGAGAGAAGGTGGCCATGAACTTGTCTCATTTCTCACTCTTTGTAAGCCTTTATCTGTCACGATGGTAATAAAAAGAGCAGTTCTAAATACTTCACAGGGTTACTGTTGGGATTGACTGAGATAATATATGTTGGAATACTGTGGACTTTAAAGCATTCAGATCAATTTAGTTCAGTCGCTCAGTTGTGTCCGACCCTTTGCGACACCGTGGACTGAAGCACACCAGGCTTCCCTGTCCATCACCAACTCCTGGAGCCTACTCAAACCCCATGTCCATGGAGTCGGTGATGCCAGTCAACCATCTCATCTTCTGTCATCCCCTTCTCCTCCCGCCTTCCATCTTTGCCAGCATTAGGGTCTTTTCAAATGAGTCAGTTCTTCGCATCAGGTGGCCAAAGTATTGGAGTTTCAGCTTCAGCACCAGTCCTTCCAATGAATATTCAGGACTGATTTCCTTTAGGATGGACTGGTTGGATCTCCTTGCAGTCCAAGGGACTCTCAAGAGTCTTCTCCAACCCCACAGCTCAAAAGCATCAATTCTTTGGCTTTCTTTAAAGCATTGATTTCTTTTCTTTAAAGCATTAATCCCACGCACTTATTTGTAAATCATGGTCTGCCAGGGTCTTGCTGTCGTAAGCAGCCTTCCCGTGTGGTCAGTGCTGAACTGGCGGGGAAAGGCGGTCGTTCCTTCTCACACCCTGCTGGGTAGACCAGTTGCTGTTGGCTCAGGGAGGACACAGTGGGGAGATGGGGTGAGAGGACAGGCTCTCTTCTTCCACTTTGGGGTGCTGAGCTATCTTCTGACAGGATGAGGATGCAAGGGGAAGGTGGGACGCAGGGAGGGTTACTGATGAGGTGGCACTGGGGACAATAAATACTACAGTCTTCCGTCCTACCATACCACAGTGCTTAGATGAGTACAGAGGAATCTGGAGTTCTCCGTGATGTTTAAAAAGTGGGTGTGACTTACTCATGTTGCTGGCTTGGGGCATAAGCTCACTGAGAGGAGAGCCCCTCAGTGATGTGTGTGTTTATTACAGCGCAGATTGGGATTGCCTGGCTCAGCTGGAGAAGGTGGCCCTGGTGGTCCTCCTGCCACTGGACCTCACCAGGCCGGCCACTGGTGCCTGAGCTCACTGAAACCTCCCTAGGTGGCTGTCGTCCTCATTTTATAGTCGAGGAAACAGAAAGCTTTGAATAATTTACCCAAGGTCATGTAACTCGTCACGGTCAGGGATTTGGATCAGATCTCCAAATCTCAGATCTCCAAAGCTACTTTGCTTCCTAAAGGCTACTTTTAAAAATTGGATTCCTCAGGTGTGGCATAGCCCGCAAAGACTGTAAGACAGTCTTCAGAAAGCTTTACATTTCCACTAAGGCACATGAGACCATGGAAAGAAGTGGGGTCAGGTGTTCTAGAAATGCCTGGGTGAGAGTAGCCCCCTCCGTGGTGTGAGCTCAGGCTCTCCTGAGGGCTGTCACAACAGAAGCCGTTCGACTCCTGGGAAGTAAAGCAGGGCCCATTCTGAGTGCAACTGGGGGAGATTAGCTTTCATGCAAATGAACACATGGTCCGTTTGACCACCCAGGAGGACTTAAACCAGATTCTGTGTCTCCAGCCTTTACTCTCTGTTTCTTGTATGACAAACACACAGACTATGATCCCCTCCCCACCGCCAGCAAACCCAGAGCAAATTCTCTTGTATTAAATAATCACAGTGCCATGTGCCGAATGCTTTTGTGTATACTTGTTGGACTTGAAACATCTCCCCCCCCCCCCCACCCCCCCTGCCCCGAGAAGTTGTGTTGACATTTCTGCAGAGCCTATCACTCATCAGAAGGAGAAAGACTCACATGTCACTGTTTGGTAGCCAGCAGTCCGAGTTGTGAGATAAACATTCGTTGAAATGTGGTTTTCGTACCTCTTGTTGTTTTATGGCCTTGCTGCTTGATGTATGGTTCATGGACGGGGCCAGTGATGTCAGTATTACCCAGGAGCTTGTTAGAATCTCAGGTCTGACCCTAGGCCTGCGGAATCAGAATCTGCATTTTGACAAAATCCCTGGCGATTCCTGTGCATGTTAATATGAGAAGCACTGGATTTTATGGTACTCCCACCCACCCCCACCGCCCACCCCACCCTAAAGTTAATGGTTAAGCTTGTTGAATGGAGATTTTTCTCTTCTCTACAAAGCCTGTTTCAAGAATATAATCTCATATTTTTGGAGCCAGGCCCTAAAGAACAGAACTCTTAAGTCCAGCTGTTTAGCACCCAAGGGGCATTTTGCCATTTGTAGCAAAGCCTGACCTTTATTAAACCTCTTGATTACGCCATCTCAGTTTTCTCTGTTTGTAATTCAGAGTTCCTAGTGAAAGTGAGAGTGTTAGAGGCACAGTCCTGTCCAACTCTTCACGACGCCATGGGCTGTAGCCCACCAGGCTCCTCTGTCCATGGAATTCTCCAGACAAGAACGCTGGAGTGGGTTGCCATGCCCTCCTCTAGGGGATCTTCCCAACCCAGGGATCGAACCCGGGTCTTCCACTTTGCAGGCAGATTCTTTACCATCTGACCCACCAGGGAAGCCCCAGAGTTACTAGGGTGTTCCTTTATTTGGGGAGAGGATTTGATCTTGGTCTCTTAAGAGTATAACAACCATAACCCAATTATGAATCTCTCTCTTGGAAGTACCACTGAAGATAGATGCCCAGTGACCAACTGTATGGTCCAGACAGCCTCTCCTCCTGGGGCACAGCTTTTTACTGCCTTCATCTTATGCTCTTCCTTGGAGGGGAGTGTGAGGTGAACAGGTAGAAAGCTATTCCACACCATGTGGTTTGCACGTCTTCCTTTGTTGTCCATGCATCTTGACTTCTCCAGCCGGGAGACTTGAGCAGCCCGGGATGAGTCCTGTTGCTTACTGGCTTTGTGACCACTGCCTGTTTCCTCACCCCTGAAATGAAGCCTTGGGATTCTGACACTCCAGAGACCCTTACCAGCCCATCTCCACCCTCTCCAACCAGCTCTTTCCTGGCCCGGGGCTGCTGCTGCGCGTGCTTCCGACACCCCTTCCTTCTGCTCTTCCTCCCTGCTCTCCTGAGTGCCCTGCCTTCTACTCTGCTCCTCCCGCGTTCACGGACCTGCTTAAACTCCAAAGCAGCATAGAGGTGACCAGCGTGGGGTTTTTGTGCACTGTCTATATACTGCCAGCGACTGGGGGGCGAGCTCGTGAATGCATGTGAGTGTATATCACTGCTCACTTGGTAACGATGCAGCGCTCTTTCTCTTGGGGGCCCTCAAACAGAAGACACCCCTGCATGAAATCTTATCTCTCTATTCCTCCGTTTTTAGGGAGGGGGGTTCCCTACATCCTCTCCAAATTCAGAGGAATCAGGAAATCTCAGATCACTCCAGTGTTTAACTGAATTGTGGCTTGTTGTCAAGTGAGGCTTGTCTAAGGGAACCTCATTAGGCAGTGCTCTAGGATGGTGACGGGGCGGCTCATGTTGTCTGGCTACGTGTAGATGATCTCAGGGCCAGTTGTTGAGTTTCTCTTGGAAGCCTATGAAACATCTAATTAAGGAGCAAAGAAGGATCCAGAGTCCTGAATTCTTGTTATATTGGGGTAGATTTTACTGGAAGCTGGAGGATTCTTCATATAATAAATTGCCGTTTGAAGAAATAAACAGAAAGCTAAATTTTTTCACTTTTCTTCACCTGTGATATCCCAGGTTGGGGTGTTCAGTAGTTTGTATTTATTACCAGAGTTCACATCTGAACTTGAAATATATTTTTAGAGCACACTGTCCTGTAGTAATAGCTTTTCTTTGCAGTCTGTATAAAAGCTTTTTCATATCATGTAGGTAGAAAACAGTAGCTTCTTGGAGTGATAGAACACTAGGGCTTGAGACCCTGAAAGTGAACTCTTTTCTAATGATTATATTATGTGTGTGATCCAAGATTCAGTACCTCTCCTCCTCGAGTCTTTGATTTTAAATGGAGTCTTTGATTTTAAATGATCTCATTCAAAATGCCTCCTATTCTTGAGGCATTGTAGATATTTTTAATATTAGTGTTAAGTTTTATAAACATAACTGTTGTGAAGTGATTGTGTATTACTATATTGTTAATATCATAAGCCATGTGCCTTTTTATTATGTTTAATAATATGAGACCTCGAAATGCCCCTTACATTTAATATTTCATGGCAAGACAGTAAGGACCTGCCATCCCTGCTAAGTAGTAAAGTAATACAAAGAATTGGAAAATAGAAATTAAGACCATTGAAATTGGAAAGAAGGAAGGAGTAACTTAGATCCTCCTCAGTTATTAGAAGTTTGGTTTCCCAACTGTGCTGAGCACTGCAGAAAGACAGGGTCAGACTGAGCTTTAGTCCCGGGAGCTTACATCCAAGGCAGGGGTCACCTGATGCTGCAGTTCCAGTTGTAGAATTGGAGCTATTCAGAAAATGTTCCCGAGGAGGAATGTAGTCATCGGGCGCTCTTCTGGTTTAGTCTTGCTGCTTCTCTGCTTTCACAGCTATTCAAAAAGAGACTGTTCTTTGTTCTGGATCTTTGAAATACAGATTGATCTGCTGCTTTTAAGCATTTAAGATAACTCCCTGGAAGACATTGTAGGCTTAATTCACAAAGCAAATTGTGCAGTGGGCAGGAAGCAACTGGCTCTGTGTCCAGAGTTTTGATTTTTAATGCAAAAGTTTATTTATTTATTTTTAAAGCAATGGCAGGTTCACACGTCCTTAAATTAATTTGTCTGCAGTTTAGTAACCTGAGAGCTGTTGGAAGAGGAGATGAGAGTGGCATGATGATGAAATGAGATGGGGATTGCACACTGTGATATATCCAGCTGAGAAGAGTGACGCGTGTGTAGACATGGAATGTTGACACGTGAAGATGCCAGTGTGTGAGAATTCAGCCTTATGATTGGTTGCATTTAATCTACTTGCAAAGCTTTAACAATACTACTCAGCTAGAGCAACCAGTGGAAACAGTGACAGATTTTATTTTCTTGGGCTGTAAAACCATTGCGGGCAGTGACTGCAGCCATGAAATTGAAAGACACTTGCTCCTTGGAAGGAAAACCATGGCAAACCTAGACAGCATATTAAAAAGCAGAGACATCACTTTTCTGCCAAAGTTTCATATAGTCAAACTATGGTTTTTCCATTAGTCATGTATGGATGTGAGAGTTGGATCATAAAGAAGACTGAGTACTGAAGAATTGATAATTGGCAGCTGTGGTGTTGGAGAAGACTCTTGTGAGTCGCTTGGACTGCAAGGAAATCAAACCAGTCAACCCTAAGGGAAATCAACCCTGAGTATTCATTGGAAGAACTGATGCCAAAGCTCCAATACTTTGACCACCTAATGCGAAGAGCCGACTCCTTGGAAAAGACCCTGAGGCTGGGAAAAATTGAGGGCGTAAAGAGAAGGGGACAAGAGAATGAGATAGTTGGATGGCATCACTGACCCAATGGACGTGACTTTGAGCAAGCTCAGAGAGAGAGGGAAGGACAGGGAAGCCTGGTGTTCTGCAGTCTATGGGGTAGAAAAGAGTCGGACGTGACTCAGCAGCTGAGCAGCAGCAACAACTGCGAATGTCTTCTGCCTTGCTCTCTGCTCTCTGCCATGCTCAGCAGTTGTGCGTGCTCTCCCCTGTTGGCCTGCTGGGGAAGGACGAGTCAGTACTTGCTTCCTCAGCCCTGCTGCCCCTGACTGGTTCTGGGACTTCGGTTGCTCACAGTTCTTTCACCGCCATCCAGTTGGCAGCTCTGCCCAGTGTGGCTGCAGCTCAGTGCCATGGATGGTTTCTTCTTTCTGAGATGCTTACCTTCTCCATGTGAGCCACGGTCTGCTGGACCATGTCTGGACCTAGTCATAGTGCTCTGTGTCCAGAAACTGGGAGAGTCAAGGAATCTGTCTGCATCACCGCCGTCCCTCAGCACCAGGGGGCCAACCCACCCTCTTCCAGAGTCTGCGTTCCCTCTTGAACTTCTTCGTGCTCCCTTCCCTCCTCCATGCTTGTTGGCAGAAGGACGTCTCTGATTCTCAGTGGATTTGCAGAGTAGAAATGATGGACTTCTGATGAACCCACTGAGTGGTTACCCTCTCTGCCTGGGACTCTCATCCTGTCTCCATCAGTCATGCTCCAGCCCTACAGAGCTCTAGAACCTACACATGGTGTTTTTAGCAGTACCTAACACTTCGAAAGGGGCCTCCCTGGTGGCGCAGATGGTAAAGAATCTGCCTGCATTGCAGGAGACCCAGGTTCGATCTCCAGAGAAGATCCCCTGGAGAAGGGAATGGCTACCCACTCCAGTATTCTTGCCTGGAGAATTCCATGGACAAAGGAACCTGGCGGGCCTTGGGGTCGCAAAGAGTCGGACACGACCGAGCAGTTAACAGACACATACACACACCACCTTGAGAACCAGAAGGGAATAAAAGGAAGAGCGGAGGAGTGGATGTTAAGTAAAAGAGGATTTTGCTGGGCAGCTTGTGAAGTGAAATGCTAAATGAAGAATTGTCATGTGCCAGGCAAAACGTTTAGTTAACATTAAGTCCACTGCTCTCCCCAGAGCAATTTGATTTTCTTAAAAAAAAAAAAAAAAAAAATCCTCACAGAAGGCATTAGTTCAGTTCTG
Source organism: Cervus elaphus (assembly GCF_910594005.1). Lineage (NCBI taxonomy): Eukaryota > Metazoa > Chordata > Mammalia > Artiodactyla > Cervidae > Cervus > Cervus elaphus. The sequence goes on from NC_057844.1 coordinate 22,541,997, forward strand.
GATGTGTTATTAAAACTGGCTTTGGCATTTCATCGTGTCTCCCCATCCTCATCGCACTTCCATTCACAGCCAGTCTGAGCCATCGTAACAAATTGAGACTCTGAGACTACTGGGATTAACCTGTGCAGAGAGGATGGAGAACTCAGTTCTGTCTGTTGAATGTTCCGGGTTTGTGCTGCTTTGGCGTCATCTTCACATTTCACTAGTCCCGGTTTGGAGCTTCTGCGTTTTAGGAAGCTGGCTAGGTTCCCATTTGGGATATAGGCACACCTTGCTTTCCCGCACGTCACAGATAGTGCGTGTTCTTAAGTGCAAGGCTTGTGACAGCCCTGTGTTGAGCAAGTCTACTGGCGCCATTTTTTTCAACAACATTATTTTTAAATGAAGGTGTGTGTGTGTATATATATATATATATAGAGAGAGAGAGAGAGGGAGGACATAATGCTATGGCACACTTTAAATAGACTGCAGAATAGTGTAAGCATAACTTCCGTATGGACTGGGAAACCGAAACATTTGCACACCCCACTTTATTGTCACATTCCCTTTATCGGGGTGGTCTGGAACCCACCATGGTATCTCCAAGCTTGGCATGTAGTTCACATCCACCCTGTAGGGTTTTCTTAGGTCCCTCTGTTTCCTGAGAGTTGGCTGAATTACCAAAATGGGGCCCAGTTTTCTTAGATCCACGGACGACTACAGGAACTAAAGGATGTTTGGGGGCCTCCAGTTTACTTGAAGAATCTGAAAGGTTCAGGCTGGGCCTGAGTTGCCAGGCCAGCAGGTGACACTGGGCAGAGCCAGGCTTTTTGGCTGCCAGCTCAGTGGCCTCCCGCTGGACACAAAGTGCCTTTTCCCAGCTGCCTGGCCAGCAGAGCCCATGGAAGGCAGTCTTGTCTTCATCCTGCACCATTGACTGGTGAATGCGTCTCTCAAACTTGAGTGACTTTAGTTGTGGAAAGGGTGGACATTTGGATGATGGTTCTTTGGGAAAGAAAGCTTATTTTAGGGACGGTAACTGCCAGGAGTTATTATGTAAGAAGAGACCCGGGCATCTCAACAAGGAGAAGATTTCCCCGTGTGCGGCCTCTAGGCCATGGTGTGAATTCCTCTTTCTGGTGTTTTGTGTGCATCCTTTGTCTTAGATTTTATTAGCCATTCCTAGTCAAATCCAATCCCTTGTTTTGTGAAAATAGGTTTCTTTGCTTACCCGAGAGAGTCTCTTCTCTGCCACTGTGCTGGAATAGCTCTTCCGGGACAGAGGATGGCTTTTGAATCTGTTACGTTTTTCAGACTTGCCGGAGGGGTTGTAAAATAACACCATCGCTACTGGGAGGAGTTGGGTGGGGGCCATGAGCAGTAGGCAGAGAGAGGCTGCCAGGGACAGAATTGCAGACTTTTACTCAAACTTGTTGATTGCAAATTATGGTAGAAGAGTGAGACCTGTGTCTGTCTCCGAGTTCGCAGTGTTTGCGTCTTCGCCCTGTTTGCACACAGCCCTCAGACACCTGTTGCTTCTGCTGTCAGCCCAGTCGTGCTCCAGTGACCAGCCCCAGGAGTCTGGCGGCCTGCCCTCGTCCTGGGAACGGGATCGCTCCTGCACACCTCTGCTGACCCAGGAGCACATGCCTTCTTTCTTAACTTCCAGGCGGAGCCACCGTGGGCTCTGAAACCAAATGAACTCAGAGGGTTCTGTTTATCTATTCTGATTTATTTAGGAGGCAGCAGCATTCATGACTTGACTTCTGTTACTGGTTAATTAACCAGACTAGAACATGTTTCCTTTTTACAAATTGAATGCTGAAAGAGTAACAGAGACCAAATATTTTACAACATGGGATCCTTGAGTTTGACTCTGAAATATACCATATTTTATTTTGCAGCAGCTTCAGGCTTTAGTGACACTGAACTGCTTTCTATTGTTAGCAAGTTTTGAATTTTAAGTACATTGAAATGGAAATGAAAGTTGTTTCTAAAAATAACCCTGACTGCTTATGTAATTTTTTTTTTCCCCCTCTTCTTTTAAATTCCATGTTGCTGTGGGTGAGGATGGCCTTGATTGGGAAGAAAATGTAAATTTCATGCCAGTCTTTTCTTGTTTAGAATGAATGAGAACTGGATGAAACTGTGTGTGAGAATAGGTGGGAATATTGGAGGGTTCTTTTAGTGTCTGGTACTCTTGTGGTCTTTTCTTGATGATCTGTCCTGACTGATTGTCCCCTGGGCTGTTGGTGCCAATGGCATTTCTGAGTCCCTGTCTTGTTGATAGTGATGGACCTGCCTTTTATTTTACCAAGGAAGGCTCCTTCATTGTGGATTCTGAATTCTCTAGAGCAGGTTTGGTGGAGGACTGCTTCTGATGAGGCTCCTACATTCTCCCAGGGTGACCTGAGGAGATTCAGTGGATAGTTAGGTGGACATGATCACACTACTCTCTAGCTCCTTTTTAGCCAGTGTCTTCTTTGGGTGACTTTCTGTCTTGGAGTAAATTCCCCTCCAAACCTGATATACTCATTCAAGCATAAGATGAAGGTGTTAGTTGTTTAGTCACGTCTGACTCTTTGCGACCCCATGGACTGTAGCCCGCCAGGCTCCTCTATCCATGGGATTCTCCAGGCAAAAATTCTGGATCTTTCATACCCAGGGATCGAGCTCGGGTCTCCTGCATTGCAGGCAGATTCTTTACCATCTGATCTGCCAGGGAATCCCATCCCAAAGCTTAAAAGAGTTTTTCCCCTGGACTTCGGGATTCTGTGAACACTGTTTGCTTCTGCTAGTGGCAGCTGTGTAGGGCTTAACACCCTCATTTTCACTTGGATTTTAGATAACTCTGGAAAATGAAAAGGAAGGCAGAGAACTTTGTTTCACTTGTGACATCACTTGGCTTATCCAGCTTTAGCTGAATCAAGACATAATAACGAAAGTAGAGGTCCTTTCTCCACATATACCTGACCTTCCTGAAAAGTATAGGGCATGGAATTATCATCAGAGCCTGTCTGAGGGGAGGAAGGGTGGGAGATTTAGCACTCTCTTAATCCTCCACTCTTGGTTTCTTTAGGATTAAATTAACAAGTGTTTAAATGTAGGGCTTCTGTTTGCCTGAACCCCTAACCCTTGTTACTTTGTGAGGTTGCAGGCCTCCCGCACCACCCCACCTTAGACCGCGTGCCGACAGGGAACATGTTGCCGTCTTCTGCCCTCTGCATTATGTAACTTGAAAAGCACTGTCCTAACCTGGAAAAAAGTCTGTTATGTTTCTTCTCTTTTGTGCGGAAGGGCCTCTGGTTTGCTTGGAGGTCAGCCTACGGAGCGCAGAGGCAGAGACCCATTTCCACTGCCAACCCCCTGGGCACTTTCAGAGACAGGGAAAGGATGGGGTGACTGCCAGAGACAGTGCTTTAATTGGATGGGTTTCATAATTAATGTCTCCTTAAGTGAAGACTTCTGTTTAATTTGCCTTTCCAGACCATTTGGTAGAAATTGCAGAGGAACGGAGGGAGAGAACAGCACGTCGTAGTTGGCAGGCAGAGCAGACGTGGAGGTGCCAACTCCTTTGTTTAAAGGTGGCTGTTTCCTTTGGGCACTTGAAGGAGTTTTGGTTTTCGTCCACTGAGCTATGCTGTAGGTGCCGAAGGGCAGCTTTGGGACCATCCTAGTAATTCTTCTGGTCCCTTGCTCCGTTCTCGAGTCTCTCTAACAAAAATGACATCATCTGACCAAGGTACCCAGCCTTGGAGAGGAGATGAAACTTGGGTACAGTGTTTAAAAAACTTGCATTTGAAGGGGAGGATGAAAACTGTTCATGTAAATAACTGTTTGGCTTCCATTATTTGCGTGATCCTGTGGCTTGTGGATAACTGACCATCCACCACCTGTTGGGGCCCGGGGACCTTCTCACTCAAATCTGCTCTTTCTTTTTCTTCTTTGTCCTGAGCTCTTCTTCCCAGGCAGAGGAGGTCAGGCAGGTACACGTGCGCTTGGGAAGGAGGTGGTGGAGAAAATATGGAGTAATGAGCCCTTCTGACTTTGGATTCAGCAATTTAGCATTGGTGCAGTAGGTGGAGTTATTCTCGGAGCCCCATTTTGAAGATTGCTGTGCAGAAACCCATCTGTGCCGCTGGTTGCCAACATTTCTGGTACAAATATTGTCATTTGCTCTTGAGGCAATCTGCTATTTCAGTCCTAGATGCAGTTTTGTAATATGCTGGGCAAAATAGTGGAGAAAAAAATATCTTAAGTGGTGGTATAATCTTCAGTTTCAAAACACTTTAGCAATGTTTCCAGTAGAGGGTTTGTTCAGTGCGTCTTCTTTTCTCCTTCCCTTGGCTTGTAAACATAATCTAAATTCACTTTTCTCGCTTGCCCTAGCCATGGTTTTCTTGTGCTGACTCTGCACCTCCCTGAAGGAAAAATGGAAGCTTAAGTAATATTTCTTTGAAATCTCACCCTATGAAGGTTTAGCACCCGTTTTGTTCTCTTGTTGAGAAAGTAGCTCGGCCAGAAGTCAAATGCGATAGCACACAACCTTTTCCCTGCCTGTATTCTTCCCAGGCCCAGATGGGAAGCCACCTCTCACAGGACATCGGGGACAAGGCCTTTCTGCTGCCTACACTGCGTGGGCATTCCCTGAAGGTTTTGAGGGTATTGTCTCCCGGAAGCCCTGGGGATGGAACCGTGTTCTTTTTCAGTGGGCTCTGTCATTAGGCCTTTCCTAGAGAGGGAAAGCGGTTCCTCTAGGAAGGAGTACCTTTCTTTCTGTTTCTGTGGCGTTCTCATTTTTTTCCCCCTAGCCTGATGCATAGTAAGAAATCCATTTTCTAGTATGACTCAGTGTACATGTGTACACACGTGACACAGGAGTTTTACAAAATAAAAAAGCTTTCTATTTTGTTAATTAAAAAAATCGCTAGCCTCCACCCTCTAGATTGATTTCACTACTTTATGGATTGTGATCCAGAGTTTTGAGGGTTTTCCCACATTTATTCTTAAAAAGACCTTCATGTCAAAGTCACCTTGGAGTTGGGGGTGGGGAGTGGATGTCTCTATATATGAAAGACATGGCCTTTGGTTGTGGACCGGGAGTAGGGGGCCCACACTTCCCTTGGGCACACAGCCCCTTTTTGGATTGGTTTTATCTTATACGTGAACTTATTAAAAGCATGTGCTAAATTACATGTTTGATGCCAAGTGAGCCCATGTGACATCCTAGCCAGGATAACGTTGAACTTTTCTGGATATCTTGGTCATCTAGATTTTTGCTTTCAACCTTTGAAAACTGGCAGCTGCTTGCATCCACTTTGCTGGATGGGGTTTCAGCTCCTTTTCTTCTGCATTAATCTGAGGTTCTCCTGACCTGTGGTCAGCTGTGAGCAGAACCTTTGCTCCCATGAAAGTACATTCCACTGGTAATTTCCAGAGCAGATGTGGTGTCTGCCCCCACTCTGGAGTCAGATGGTGTGTCAGAACGGAGAAGGAATTTTAGGTGCTATCAGCGTTTGATAAGGAGTGATTATCCTTTCTCAGCCAGAGCAGAAACCTTGGAAGCGGGTGCAGTCAGGCTGCAGTAGGGTTGCTCCCACAGAGTCCCTGGCTGGCCTGTTGGTATCTGCAGCCGTGATCTTGTAAAGACTCCATTGTGAAGTTGGCTGTGTGTGTCCAAAGGAAATACTATATATTAAAGAGGAAAGTGGGGGAGGAAAATTCCAGGAAATTGAAAGGTGAGGTTGACACGTCCTCATTCACTAACGATGCTTCTGTTTTTCTTTCTGAAAAAAACAACAGTGATTTAAAATTTGATCTTAGAACACACTGGCTTTTATCCATAACCATATAATTATATTTTTAATCATCCTTTTTAAACTATCTGTGAAATAACATCATACCAGTAAGTTGCCTTATATTATTTGGTGTTAGTGACTGCAAAGTACCACTAACACGGTGTTTCTCAAACTTGCCTGTCAGATGAGATGCTTGTTAAGAGTATTCTGGGACTTCACTTTCGTCCTGTTGAATCAGAATCTCTTGGAATGACACAGTTGAGTTATTTTCTTAGAATATTAGAACTGAAAGAATGTTGGACATGAAGCTAGTCCAAGTGTTCTCAAACTTGGTGACGCTCAGTATTATAACTTGTTTTATTTTTTTAAGATTTTTTTGATGTGGACCATTTTAAAAGTCATTATTGAATTTGTTACAATATTGCTTCTGTTTTATGGGGGTTTTTTTGGCCATGAGACATGTGGGATCTTAGCTCCCCAACCAGGGATCAAACCCACACTGCCTGTGTAAGAAGGTGAAGTCTTAACCAGTGACTGCCAGGGAAGTCCCAGTACTATGACTTTTTAAAATACAGAGCCCTGGGCCCCACTCTGAACTTGCTGAATCCCACCCTTTGAGCCATGGGCTTTAGGGCTTCAGTTTTCAACATGCTTCCTAGAAGTCGCCAGTCATTAGTCAGGAGTGGTAACCATTCATCATCTCTTCAGACTCCTTCAAGAAAGGTAAATTGGCTTGATGTGCTTGGTTATTGGGATAGGAAATAGCAGCACAGAAATCCTCTTGTGCTGTCTATTGATTTAACTCAGATAAAACTCACATCTCAGGTCCTGACTGGGTAGATAAGCGCTGTCAGTTTCTAGATGAGTGAGCGGGGTCCCTGCCCTGAGACATGTGGACTGTTACTCAGCCTTTCCAAAGGATGAAGGCATGAGAATTTGGGGGAGCTTTTTCAAGTTGTGTCCATTGCCATCCTAGCTCTCAAGTGGGGTCAGAAGGCATAGGGTACCAGCTCGCCTTCACTTACTGACTGCTGCCCCCTCCCTTTCTCTTTGGCGTACAACTGTATGAAATAGTCCCAACATCTAGAAGTGCAGAGAGGCTAGTATAGTCAGTGTTGTTGCCTGGGAAATCCCATGGACAAAGAAGCCTGGCAGGCTGCAGTTCATGGGATTGCAGAGAGTTGGGCACAACTGAGCGACTAAACAACAGCATTGCACTCGCCGCCGCGCGGTTTTAACAAATGACATCTACCTTGCTCCGTGCCTTCCTGTCTCCCCAGAGGCAGTCCTTGTTTTCGAGGTGGGGTGTTGGCTTTCTTAGAGAAGCCTGCCGCCTGGCTGGGCCAATGTATGAGGGCCCGTAAATCCTATATAGTCACGCCCCCCTTTTACATTTATATAAATGTTGTCAATGTAGGTATCATTTTGCAACTTTTTTTTTTTAAGTCAGCATTGTGTTTTTGAGATTGAGCCATTGTTATTACATGACCTGACATGGCCCCATACTTAACAGTAAAATCAGGAAATTGAAGCCAGACAGCTTGAAAACCTTCTTAATGGAAAAAATGCAAGAAGATGTGGGTGGGACAGAGTTTCTGTTGAATTTTTAGTATAGAACTTTGTCATTTATGGGAAAATAGTTGACTTGAATCAGGCACTATTTTGAATAGCCCAGTATCAACTTAATGAAAATTAATTGCGTGTTGTATGAAAAGTTCAGTGTTTTTATTTACTATGGGTGTAGTTAACTGAAGTTTGGCTCCAGACAGGTGAAAGTTAAAATTTGTGGTATAAAACAGGAAGCAGATGGGGGCTAATTAAAGTTCTGTTGATGATAAAAAGGATGACTGATCAAGGAGCAGCTGGCTTCCCAATTTAAACACAATTTGTACAATTGTATGAGGACAGTCCTCTACAAGTTCTTTTTGACTGTCTTTCCAAGGTGAAGGAATGTGTTTCAGCAACAAGTGTGAGGGCTGTTGGACTCTATTTTTGTTCACTTTTTTTTTTTTTTAATGCCTCCAAGCAGTTTCTCCTCAGGATTTATCCACGATGAAGGAAGGGGTCACAGAACACGGCTGAGGTGTTCCGTGGTGCTCCGTCCACTCCAGACACCTCTTTTACTCTGGAAAAGCCCAAATGGTTTTCTGTATTCTCTGAGGACATGCCCAAGCACTTGATTTGATTTGATTTTCGAATTTCTTCCAGCACCCTCTCCTGCTGGGTTTCAGAATGTCGGTGCCCATGTCTCGCTAACTACATTACCCTTGTGTGTCTGTGTGTAAAAGTGAAAGTGTTAGCCACTCTTTGCAACCCCATGGACTGTAGCCTGCCAGGCTCTTCTGTCCATGGAATTCTCCAGGCAAGAATACTGGAGTCGGTTGCCTTGCCCTTCTCCAGGGGATTTTCCTGATTCAGAGGTCGAACCTAGGTCTCCTGCATTATAGGCAGATTCTTTACCATCTGAGCCACCGTGTCTGTGTGTGGACAAGGGCTAAGGAGTAGTTTGGCAACTTGAAGTGTCTTTGAGCTTCTGGCTGAGCTTACTTTGCCTGATCATACCCTGGATGACTTTCACCTTCCAGTGACAGCATCATCTGTTGCTACTGCTAATAGTGGTTGGATCAACATTAAGACCCAGTGCCTGGGGATGTGTTTTGCCTAAAAAAAGTACCAGTACTTGGTTCTCTTTGCATTTGTGCAGGGTGGTGACTTGAGATTTGCCTTGCCTGTGTTCAGAGGCTTGACGTTTGCTTGACATTTTGTGTTAATAAGTGCTTTGTGTGATTATCTCATATTAATTCTTATGAAAACTTTTTTGAAGTGGCAGTTGCTGTCCCCATTTTGCAGATGAGGCGATTAAAGAAGCATGGGGAGTTGGAAGTGACTCATCCAAGGTCACATGTTCACTCAATGCCAGGACTGGGTTGTTAGAATCTAGTTTTGTCTGACAGCAGGCTCAGGTTCTTCAGCCCAGCCACCATATTTGACTGGTTTTGTATAGAACTTGTTTTTTTTCTACTTCCTGCTTAAGGAAAGAGCTATTGTTTCCTGAAAAAATAAAAAATGTTAGGATATAGTTTGTGAACTTCATTTTATTTGATTATGAAAATATTTGTGTGTGTATGGCATGATACAGGTCTTGACACTTGATAGGAAATCAGTTTTTTTGAATGAACAAATGAAAGAGGAACAGGCTGAGTTTTTTTGGTCTACCCCCTGGAGGAAGTAACTGTATTCTGATTTTGAAAGTTGTACGTGCTCTTTCTTTTAACAGCAGCAAAAAGACAATGTACAACTAGAAAGTAAAGATCCCCATTGCCTTCACCACTGAGAGACATCACTATGTTCGTTGAGATTGTCTTGTAGAAGAAATAGTTGACCATACAGATTCCATGTAACTGGCAGTGAAGGTCACCATTGATATTAGCTGCAAATAGCACTCACTGGAGGCTTCAGGGACGTGATAGTGGACATTCATTGTCAAATGTGTGTAAATAAACCCTCCAGTCCTAGCTGCTGCTTTTGCCCAGTCTGGTTCTGCAGTAGTGCTGCTAACACCGTGTGCTAACGAGGAGAGCCGGTGTGCAGGTGCCTCTCCTCCGGACTCTTGTTTCCACGACCCTGGAAACTGGCTCCCTGCTCACATCATGGTTCTTCCCCAGTATGGTGTCACGGCCGGGGCTGGGGTGTGTTTTCCTGACCTAGGAGACTTCTTAGGAATCAAATCATTTTTTCCGTTCCCTTGTCTGCTGAGCAGATCGGCCTATCACACTCTCCTCCCGTCATCTCCTCCCTTTCTTCCTCCTCGTGTACCTTGTGTTTGCCTGCCTTCCTCCCACGGAAGCGTTCAGGAGGGTGGGAGGGATTTGGGATTGAAATTAGAGTGGGCTCATTCTGGCCCCTTGGTAAGTCTGCCCTGCGTATCATTGAAGATACTGATGTTGGCTCTTATTGTGAGGTTGTGGGCGAGGGGTCTGTGCGGGACCCACAGTCTTGAGTCCCCTGGCTCGCTCGGGGAAGTCTGCGTCTCCTGCATCCTTCAGAGAGGGAGGGTTCACGGTTCACCAAGCACCCGGGCTTCCCCGGGCACCTGGGAAAGGTATGCTCTTTGGGAGGCAGCTCAGCAGCCTTCAGTGGCCCGCCCTTCCAGCCTGGTGATCCTGAGACCTCACGAGTGCGCAGTACTCTGCGTGCTTCCTGAAGACGCTGTACGCGTCTCAGCTCCTCTCTGGAGTTAGGACAGAGCGGAGAGACACAGGAGGTGACGTTTGTCCAGAGTCGTCCATATGGAGATAGAGCCAGACCTTCACTCCCTTGACCACGTCTTGCCAGCCGACCAGCGTTTCCCAAAGTGTGTGCCTGCCGCTAAATATTGGTTTCACAGCATGGTCTGTCAGGAAGTGTCAGAGATGTGGGGGGTGCACGTGATCACACCCACAAAACAAACAAAAGGTCTGCGTTAATGAAGGGTGCTGTGTTTCGCTTTGCATTGCTTTTGTGTGTGAACATGAAGTTAGCGTATTAAAGGCTCTAAAAACCCTGCAGTTGGGAGTGCAGTGTAAGTTGAGGAACCCTTGCTCTTTGGCGCGGACGTTGGAGACACTCTGCTGGGCCAGAACGCACTGCTCTGTCCAGGTTTACTCTGGAGGTGCTCCAGGGGACCTCCGTGGGGAGAGGGACAACCTCACCTTTGAGAGAGCTGGAGGCGAGTCCACCTGGACAGTGGCTGGAGCATCTCCCTGGGGGTGGGGGGAGGCAGAGGCTGGCCGTGGGGAGTCCTGTCTGTCCCCTTGTCATCGTCAGCAGTTCGGCTGCAGCTGTGTGGAGCAGGACTCGAACCAGAACGCAGGAAGGCTCTCAGTCACCAGGATGAGCGCTCGAGGCCCGGGTGTCAGGGTGGTTAGGTAAAGATTCATGAGCTGTAGCCTGGGTGACAGCTGCTCTGTTTGGCAAGGACCGGCTGCAGAAACCTGGACCCAGAGCAGCGTGCCGCTGCCTTTTGGCAGGTGTTTGACCAGGCCCGTTCCCCGAGGGAGGCCGCGTGTCAGCATCCCTCCCCCAGCCCGTCCCTCCCCCAGCTCATCCTTAATATCTAACATTCAGCTTGGCCGCTTTTTGTTGCTCTCCAGAGATCGCGCGATTGGGGCGGGGGCGGGGGTGGGGAGCATGGTGGGGTGCCAGTGGCAGATTCCGCATCCCTCTCAGCCGTCAGTCAGCCCCCTGCTTTGGGAGAAGCAGAGCTTCTTAGCAGAACTTTTCTGTTTTGAGAGACGTTCCAGCCAAGCAGGAATGATTTAATATTTTGCACTGAAATCTCAAACTAAGGAAGCAAGTCCAACTTCTGAGACCTGATCCTTGGACAGTATACGTGATGTTCTTTCTTTCTTTTCTTTCTCCGTGTCTCTCCCCCTGCCCCCTTCTCCACCTCCCCCCTTGTTCTCCACCCCCCGCTCCTTCCTTCCTTTCTCTGGGTCTCTTTCTTTCTGTCTTAGCTTCTTCCTGCTTTCATCCCCACCTAAGCTAAGCTGTTCCAGGAGTTGAATGTAGATGGAAAGTTCACATAAAGTATTTTAAAATCCAAAAGATAAAAACTCTGAATCAGTGGAAGTGCTTAGTTCGGTTCTGTTTGTTTTGGTGGGGAGAATAAAATGATCCCACCAGGAGCCACAGTTGGGAGAAAGCGCAATGCAATAGATGGGAACATAATAACGAAAGGTGTGGTGTTTCTCTTAGCAAGTGTTCCTCAGCAGCAGAAAGGAAGGGATGTAGACGGAGGCCAGGGCTCCTGGGCTGTGGGAGAAGAAAGGTCGGTGGAATCTGCTGAGAGTAGGGTTTTTAACCAGAATCCTGTACTTGTATAGTCAAATTCTGACTGGATAGTTAGCCATTGAACATTAAGTTGCCAAGATTTAGGCCTTTTGTGTGTGTGGGGGGGGTGTGCACCACAGCAATGGAGGTGATGTGTGATGTGTGGTGGAGGGAGTGTGTTTGCGGGGAGAACGCCATCTGTTTGTCCTCACACCACTGCCGTCCAGCCACGGGTTGGTCTTGGCCCTGGATCTCACATGCACCCACCAGGGTACTGAATAGCTGAGTGATCTGTAGCAACTTTATCCCTGTTTATGTTGAACAGTCCATGGTTACATTGTAGGGCATTATTTCCTTTAATTTCCCTTTAGCCTTTCAAAACACCCTGAAAGATGTTATGGTTGAGCCTAGACAATGACCTCAAGAAACAAAAATAAACCTCTCAAAGAGTAAGAAGGGCGTTCGTATGCCAAATGTTGTGAACGATGGATAAAAATATGAAAACACAGCAGACTTCACGACTTTAAGAATTTGTTTTCAAAACAAATGGTCCCAGCTCCAGTATCCTGCCCTTCTCTGACTATGAAAAAAAAAAACATAGTCATATTTCTGAGATCATGCCACAAGTCTTAGAACCACCAAGCAGCATTAGAATCACGAGAAAAAAAAGCCCAGCAGCAGCTTTAGAGAGAGAGATGCATGGAGTCCTCGAGGTGATGCTTCTCAGCCTTTCCACACAAGCTGCAGCTGCCTCCGTTTGTGGTGAGGTTGGGGTGATCTGAACCAAGGACACACTTTCGGGCGAGGAAGAACCATACCAAAGACAGCACCTTCCCGAGACACTTTTGCTAATCAGCAAACATTTATGTGCACATAAAAATACAGATACCCTCGCATTCTTAAGTTTTTGGATAACCAAAAATATTAATATCTGCTTTTCAAGCGGGGACACAGTCTCCTGCTGTTTCGTGGGAAGGCAGGTTGGCTCGTTCCTCTAGGTTTCGTGTTATAACTTTATTCTGATTTTTCACTTGATCTCCTGAGCATTGCACGTGGGATAAAGCACAAGCGTCTAGCTCATTTTTATTAATAAGAGTCACCTCCCATCTTGCTTCCCCCTCTTTTGGTGTCTGAACTAAAATATGGCCAACTTACCCCTTCTTTCTCTTCCAGACACGTTTTTAATTCTTTTCACAAACTTTTCTTCTGTATACTGTGGTGTTGGTCACTTTGTATACACTGAGCGTTTTAGTACTGTGATTCAGTAAGATAAATACTAACTGTTAGATTGTAAGTCACTTGCCCAGGATTGTTCGGGTTTGGATTTTGATCCAGGTCTCTCGGGTTTTAGAACTCGTTATATAGTGTGGTGGTGCTGGGTTAGTTGCTAAGTCATGTCCAACTCTTGTGACCTCATGGGCTGTAGCCCACTAGACTCCTCTGTCCTTGGGATTCTCCAGGCAAGAATACGGATTGGGTTGCCATTTCCTTCTCCAGGGTATCTTCCCAAACCAGGGATTGAACTCACGTCTCCTGCATTGGCAGGCAGATTCTTTACCACTCAACCACCTGGGAAGCTGTTACATGGTATACCCGTCACCTTTTACTTGTTTCTGCACTCACACTGAGAACCCCCTTCTCTTTCACCCAAGGTCTGACTCTTGCCTTTCTTCACGCCCCAGGTCCAGGTTAGGGTCTTTCCTTCTTGTGTCGAGCATGTGCCACCTTTTGTTCCATGTTGTCAGCCTGGGAGACATGCTACTTTGCTTTTTCCATGTATCACGTATACAGTAGAGGCCCAATAAATACTTACTGAATGACAATGACATTGTAGAAGACCCTGATTTATGTTACTGATGTGGAAATGGAAGTAAGTTAATTTCTGAGGTTGTCTGGATTTAAATAGTTTGCAGTAGACCCACTTCAACTAAGCTTTGCTTGGTTTCTTGATTAATTTTGGATGGACTTTTGAATGATAAAAATGAAGGTAAGAGTTTATCTTCTGTTTGTATTTCCAATAAAAATGACTGATTCTGGTCCTGTGAGATCCATGGTGCCCGGGCCCCCTCCATCCCCCCAACAGCAAAACTGCTCCGGTACCCACTGGGGCAGAGCTGACTGGACATGTCCTGCTCCAGCCCTGACTGACCTTGGGGTCCTTTTTGAAACAGTCGGGTGTCTATGTAATTAAATAAAAATATGAATAACCCAACCTTGAAGACTTGTAAAGAAAATATTTTGTTCTAAAATTGCATGCTGCTGCTGCTTAATTTATGGCTACTTCGAGGACCAAAATAGTTGTCCAATGTATTGGGGCCTATCTTCATTAACTGTTTGATAGAAATGTATCATGGACTCTAAAAATGGTTAAAGTATAAAACTTCTTACCTTTGGGGTTAGAGCTGCAGTGAAGAATGAGTGTTTCAAACTTGGTTCACCCACTTAAAATTCTAATCTCGCTAACAGTCTTAACTAGGTTGTCAGAATTTGTCTCAATTACTTTTCCAAGTAATTTAAAAAAAAGGAAATAAACTAATATCAAAGACACTACCTGTTGTTTAGAACAAAATGAGAGGAGTTGAAATTAGACTTACTCACTGCTCATAGTTTCAGTTCAGTTCAGTTCAGTCGCTCAGTCGTGTCCGACTCTTTGCGACCCCATGAATCGCAGCACGCCAGGCCTCCCTGTGCATCACAAACTCCCAGAGTTTACTCAAACTCATGCCCATCGAGTCGGTGATGCCATCCAGCCATCTCATCCTCTGTCGTCCCCTTCTCCTCCTGCCCCCAATCCCTCCCAGCATCAGGGTCTTTTCCAATGAGTCAATTCTTCGCGTGAGGTGGCCAGAGTATTGGAGTTTCAGCTTCAGCATCAGTCCTTCCAGTGAACACTGAGGACTTATCTCCTTCAGGATGGACTGGTTGGTGTCTAATAATGAGCCCAACAACATCCAGGAAGTCTTGCTTTTGTTTTAGATGATCAAAGATTTCTAGAAATTGAAATTTTTAGCATCTTTCACATTTTTAATAATAAATACTGTGTTTTCCCAGTGTGCTATCACTACATTTTCACCATGCTCCTTTGGGTTATATGATGGTAAAGTATAGGATGTCATCTACCTGGCTCAGATGCATATGCAGAAGAAATCGCCTAACTTGGACATGAGTATAAACCTTTACTCTTCTGCAAAGACCCTAATACTGAAGCATTTTGGCAAATGCATAGTTTTAACAAAGTGGAGAAAAGGCACCCCAAATGTACTAACATACTGTGGTGAATTGTAGCAGTGGTCCAGAGTATGCTTGAATGCAGTAGCTCAGAAGAGATACAAAACATTTGTGCCCTGTGCAAGATTCCAGCCACAATGGTTGCTATTCACAGTTCCGTTTGGGGCAAAATTCAAAGTGATAAAACTGAGAACAGTGAGCACTAAAGTTACAAAGATGAATTTAAGGTGTATCACCACAGACTTTGGGCTCAGGCGAGAAGTTCTCATTCTTCATTGGTTTCACTCACCTTAAGAAACAGTTCATACAATCATTTATTCATTCTTCCTTTTTCCATTTCCCTCTAGTATTTAAAATAGAGCTTAACTGTACAAAATTCTCTCCTTGCTTTCTCAACCCAAAACAATGGTTATGTGTAGCCAGGGCATTTGAAGAGATCAACACCTCCTAAAAATGATATTCAAAAGTAGCTCTGAGGTTTTGTCTTTGGAGCTTTGTAAACATAGTCTTATGCTTTTAATTCTTGACTTTGTCATTCATGTTTCTAAAGAGGTTATGAGTTAAAATTGCAGTGTGAGAGTAAAAGGTTTAATACAAGGAGAGCTTTCCAGATGGGCAAGGTTTGCAATCACTCAGTTGGGGATCCTTTTTGTCCTACTTGTGTTTCCCTTGTGGTTCAGCTGGTAAAGAATCCGCCTGCAATGTGGGAGACCTGGCTTTGATCCCTGGGTTGAGAAGATCCCCTGGAGAAGGGAAAGGCTACCCACTCCAGTATTCTGGCCTGGAGAATTCCATGGACTGTATAGTCCAGTTCAGTTCAGTTGCTCAGTGGTGTCCAATTCTTTGGGACCCGGGGTCCCAAAGAGTTGGACACTACTGAGCGACTTTCACTTTTCATTTCACTTTGTCCTACTTCACTTTCTTTCTCTCTTCTCTCTGGAATATGGACCAGCCTGATCCTGAGGCTAAGCTCAAAAATAATGGAATCCACAGAAGTCCTAGTAGGATGTCCCCTGCTAAGTCACTTCAGTCGTGTCCGACTCTGTACGGCCCCATAGACAGCAGCCCACCAGGCTCGCCCGTCCCTGAGATTCTTCAGGTAGGATGACCCCAGGTCATCTAAATTCGGTTCCAAAAAAAAAAAAATAAATTCGGTTCCAGGGCAGACTCAATTTGGAGCCTTCCAGCCCCCTGAGCCCAGGAAGGTCTTGGTGGAGCTGGCCTTAATCTTGACCTGAGGGCTGACTTAAGCTGCGGGTCCTTGTGGGCATCCCTTAATAAATGTGTTACTTCTGGTGGAGTGTCAGTGACCGTGCAGAAGTGAGGGGACCGCTTCTCGAGCTTCTTCGTTGTTCAGTTGCACAGTTTTCCGAGGTGACAGTGCTGTTCACAGCAGAGGTGACAGACAAGAGCAGCACCACGTTGAGGCGGGAGCGCCTTGGACAGATGCTGCTCAAGCCGAGCGCAGGCCTCGTGTAGGGACAGGCTGTGCTGGCGAGGAGGTGCGGCTTCGGGGGTGGACACATTATGAAAGGCCCCGAGGGACCTGTATGTGTACGCACTTAGGTAACTTAACTGAAAGCTGCATTTCTGATGTGTTTTGGGGGTTCTCTTGTGGTCTCTTGGAGAAGGAAATGGCAACCCACTCCAGTGTTCTTGCCTGGAGAATCCCAGGGAACACAGGAGCCCGGTGGGCTGCTGTCTTATGGGGTCGCCCAGAGTCGGACACAACTGAAGCGACTCAGCAGCAGCAGCTTGGGGTCTCTGAACTGGCGTGGATCCTGCTGGCGCTGACGAAGCCTTTGGAAGGAAGGAAGGTGTGGGGACCGCTCTGGCCAGCCCAGTCTCCCGTGGTGGGCGGAATTTTGCTTTATCTTAAAGTAAGTGGGCCCAGTGTTGGTGCTCATGTTGGGTCAGTCAGTGAATACTTGTAACCGCTTGACTTGGGACAAGCTCTGAAGGATTTCTTTGGGGTGGCCCCACAACAGTGTGTACTTAGGAAGTCACTGTTGCTTTATTCCTTAGCCAGAATGATGGCCCGAAAGCTGGTTTCAAGATTCCATATAACCAAGAAAATGCTCCATTGCAAATAATGTGTGATTCAGAGTGGCATATTTTATTGCAATTTGCTGTTCATTTTGCAGTCTAGATTTATCATATTTGAGTTCCAAAATAGAAAAAAAAAATCCGTATAAACCTAGATTTTGTACTTTGTAATTCTGTTTACTATGCATACCAGTTCTTCGTAAGTAGATTATGCATTCAGTGGATTCATCTTTTCTTAGCATTTTCTAGACAGTGAACATATTAACATATTTAGGGTAAAAGGCAATTAAAGACAGTACATCCTATCGGTGGGATATTATCCTGCAGATTCTAATCTGTCCCAAGTTTCAGCATATTGCCTTTACATTTGTAAAGCTTTTTGTTGGTTTTTGTAAGCAGTTTAGGTGCACACCTTGGATAAACATTTACTTAACATGAACAGGTTTAATGGGCTCATCATTAACTTTGACCAAATACTTTGAAATTCACTTAGTTCTCTTTAGAAAAATTTAAGATGGATCAAACTCATGCTATATATATGTGAAGTTTCACTGTATGCCCGATTTAAGTTCCTCACCAGAAGAGAGTAAGTAAATCCTAACGTATTGTTTTTTGGTTTTGATTTTGTTTTGCCTCATTTTGGTAGCCAAATATGTGAGGTAGTTAATTGCATTTATAAAGCAGCGTGTTTATGGAGCCATTGCAGATTCGAAAAATGGTATGGCCTATAAAATAGACAAAGACTTTCATTAGGCAAATGGAAAAATCGCTTCAACAAATGAGTTTCCTCTTAATATTCTGTTCTGGTAGGGCCTTATGTGTTTGAAGCAGTCATTAGGCAAGAGCAGCAAAAAAAAACCCCAAAAACCTCCCTATTCTGGGCAGTTAACTAAAAAGACCTTTCGGAAAGGAAGGGGTCCTTCAGGTCAGCCGACAGGCAGTGGGGAGTGGTGGTTCCCCGCCATGGACTTGGCAGTGCCCTCCGGCCTCTGCGCCTCCCCGGAGAAGCAGTGAGTGGGTTAAAGGGCCAGGGCTGCCTGCTTGCCGCACTGGAACTAAATTAATCCCAGGAGAAACCAGCTCTACTTTGAAATCTTTAGTAGCTGACACACACACACACCCCCGCCCCCACCTTTTTGAGGTATTTAAAAGAATTTTAGCTAAATGAAATTTAGTCTCTGTATACCCACCACTGGGACCTTACTAGCCAGGGGTGATGACATTCACCTGAGAGGTGGCCTCGTTGGCTCCCATGGCAACCTCCGGCCCAAGCGTGTGACTGTGGGAGGTAGTTTCTGTTTTCCAGGCTTTGCCTAAGCAGGGCTCCACGTCAGCCGCTCTTGTGGAGACTGTACCTGGACAGGGGGGTTCAGGTACCTACCTCGGCATCTGGAATAGAGGGAGATGCCTGCATCTGAGGCTCTGAGCTCACCTGGGCTGTTTGGGGCTTTGCCTCTTGGAGTTCCTGGTTTCTGCTTGTGTGTAGAACACAGGACATGACATGGTATGGGTTTTCACATCCTGAGAATCAAGGACTTTGCCCTTCCTTCCATGAAATGTAGCTTTCTGTGACACGCAGTTTTCCTTTGGGACACAGCATGGGGAAACACGGTGCCTCTTTTTAATTACAACCTTCGGAGAAGCCAGAGCTTGGGATAGTTTTAGTATCATCAAGTAAAATTTCTGCTCCATCCTGAAGATTTTTCCTTAAGTCCCCAGTGTCTGACATTAGTGGCTGAAGATTTACTCTGAAACACTGAGGCTTTTGGCAAATATGAGCTTATTAAAGATCAGGCCAGTTGTGGAGCATCACCCAGTTCTCTGTTGCAAGGCTTCCTCCTTGGCCAGTGTGGGAAGAGACGAGGAAGCAAGTTGTCCTCTCCTATTTGCCATCCCGAATACAAGCTGTTCATGGGCCGGCGTGCGCACCTCTCTCCTTGAACAACCGTGTGGATGACACAGGTTCTGACAGGGATCACCTCCAAAGCTGACTAAGCACGCTAGTTAAACGATCCAGATCTCTACCTTTAAAAGTCCTCTTAGGGGGCGAGAACAATTTCTCTGTCAAAGAAGGGTCGCAGCTCAGTTGCAAGGACATGGAAACAGCCTCAGGAAGGCTGGCTGCCTTGTTGAACAGGAAGTTTGTGATGAATGGTTTTTAATCAAGTTGTAACCATTCATGATGGCCAAAAAATTCCTGTTTATACATCCCTTTACTTCCTATCACAAAATAGCCAACCTCACTTCCCCGCTTTGTGCCAGGTGATTCTTTGAGTGCTCTCCATGGAGAGGATGCTGTTCCGTCCCCAGCGATCCTGTGTCACAGCGGTGCTGTGTCACGGGTGTCAGGACGTGGGGAGACCAGGAGCCACGGTCCGACCTCGGAGTCCGCCTCCCCACTGCCTCCCGAAAACCTGAAACTTCTCCTGAGATGTCGCATTTGCCTTTTTGGTTCTGTTTCACATGCGAGCATGGTCTGCCATATGCTTTTTTTTAGTAGGAGCTGATGTAATGTAGTCATATTTTCCATCCTTTGAAATGGTTTGAGTCAGAGATGAAGCTGCTTTTGGAGCTAAATGTGCACCTGTAGCCGTTGGAGAGTGTGTAGCTGAGATTGGTTTGGTCTGGGGGAGTCATTGCATGTCCTTGGTTCTGGTTTTACGGTTCTTCTAGGGCTCCTGCACCACGTGGTTCCTGCCTTTTGCAAATGAGCTTTCCATCTGCATTTTAATCTTTCCGAACTCTATTTTCCCTAATACAAAATAAGGGTGTGAGGACAGGTGACCTTCCCAGGACTTTCCGGCTCACAAGTTTAATGAGGCTGTGCGTCCTCTGTCCACAAAGGTTCCTGGGGAAGCGCGGGTCCTAGTGCAGACTGGCGGCCACTGATGGCAGGCAAGAAGGACGGGTTTCGGGGAGGTGAAACCAGCTTTCCAGAAGAACTGGGTGCTGGAGCCTAACGTGCACGCGTGTAGTAGATCAAGCTCTCCGCAGCAGATCTACCATTACAGCACTTTCTAAAATTGAATGTACATGCTTCGATTGGTGACATACGTCTGTCACCATCACCTGTAAAAAAGGATGGGCAACAAGGTCACGTTTCCCTCCTGTTTGCAAGCAACATGCATTACTTTACAGAGTTGTTGTTTTATTAGCACCTCTGACGGGAACTCTGCTGAACAGAGATTATTCCTACTTTCTCCTTAGTTTGTTTTTACTCTTGGAAGTGCAGGAAGGGATGTGTAAAAAGCAAGGAAGCAGGAGGAGGGGCCAAGTCCATGCTGGGAGCCTACGAAGCCATCGCACACACGGACAGAGTTCACAGGAATTAGATAAAACACTCTGGGAAAAATCTAGTTTGTCTCGCATTTTTGAAAGAATTTCTAGAATTTCTGGAACAACAAGTTCATTTAGTCATGTGTCCCAGCGTCTGGGTTTGAAGTTCTCTTTGGCTGGCTGGCCAGCTGTTGCTCACACCCACCCTCTCGCAGGGCGATGGGCAGTTCTGGGCCATGGGGCCTCTGAGGGCCTTTCCATTCTCCTTGTGGGTTCCCACAGCTTCTTTGCACACGCTTTCCCCAAGGCAACACTCACATCTGAAATTCACACTTCAGCTGCTCTGGTTTCCTGCCACGACGAGTAGCCAGTTAGAATGAAAAGCAAATCATACTTTGTAAATTTATTACCCGTTGAGGCAGAAAACAAGCTTTCTAAACTAGTATTTGTAAACAGAATTATTTCCGCTCCCTCACGGATGCACACAGGTAACCTCAGTCTTAAGTAAATATGTTCTTGTGATTCTTCTTAATGATGGTGAAGCCAAAACATGGTTTTTCTGGCAGTGGTGTTGCATGCAGAGACATTTTGCAGGAGATTCATTTTCTGAGCCTCAGTGCTCCCATTTTCAACATGGGGCCAATGATAACCTGCCTTCCAGTACTCTTCCAAGGATTGAATGAGACATGATGGATTGAAAGCAGTTTGTAAGCCCTAGAGTAAAATCCAGGTGTAAAATACGAAAGCCCAGGGGATCCTGAGCAGGGTGTATTCAGCTTTAAGTTTGCTGGTTTTATATTTGGTTGAATACAAAGACCAGAGTAGTCTTAGAATGCCCAGCAGAAATTGGGGTGAAGAGTGGTGGCTGAGAGGTGGTGGTCTCATTCTCATTATAAAGGAATAATTTAATTATTAGAATAATGTAGTTATAAAGGAATAATGAGGAGACTGATGATTGTAATATGGATGATTTGCTGAAATACAGCCATTATCCTAATCAAAACAGTGGCTGATATCGGTTGAGGTAAGGGCATCTGTTATCTCATTTAATCTTGAAAACAGCCTGTAAATGTAAGATCTGTTCGTCCATCCAACAGATGCTTGAGTGTCTCCTCTCCTCGGCGGTGGAGCTGTGAGGGTACAGTGCCCAAGAAGACAGCCCAGGTCTCCAAGCTCCTGGGGCTCACAGGGCTGTGAGGGCCAGGCAGAGCAGAGTTGTGCTTGTGGTGAGCAAACCAGGCCCCGTGTTAGCTGCAGAATGGGATGGGGTTCTCGGGAAATGCTTTCAGAAAGAGACACGGGCTGAGACAGAAGTAGCGGGGTGGGGTGGGAGTGGTGACCTTTGGCAGGAAAATGTCAAAGCTCCTGGACAGTCCTTTGTACATTTCCTGTGGCCATTTAGGTGGCCTGGTTCCTTCCCCAGGTAGAGCATAAAACATCCAGAAGGCAGACTCTGTGACGTCGCCCACTGCGCCCAGCACAAATCAGCCCCAGTGTTAATAGAAGTTACTTGGCATGAGCCGTGCACGAATGGACGGAGAAAAGAGGTGGATGGCATGACACCTTCCCTGCGATATTTTTGGGATGTTGGTCAACAGCCGTTCATTGAATGTATCTTGTGTGTAAGGCGTCTTCTAGGAGCTTTGAGATGAGATTAAAAAAAAAAGACCCTTACCCTTCAAGAGGTGTGGAATCTGGTCTGCAGAGTGCATGGAATGAACCCGTGAGCTAGAAGCAGCCACTAGAGCAGGTTGAGCAAGCCGGGGCACCCTGGCTGGGGTCCAGCGGATCCAGGGTGCCGCTGCCCCCATGGACTTGCCGCCTCGCTCAGGGTGGCCAGGTCCACAGATGGGGGGGCGCGCAGCCGAGGGGCGCATGCAGTGGAGATGACAGCTGGTGGAGGGGGAGTTGCTGAGGGCTCCTTCTCTCTGGTGGTCTTGGGCGAACACTCGGGATTTGGGTGAGTGGTTTGCAGTGCGTGAGTCCTTCTGTCCTCACACCCTGCCTCTCTCCTCACGTGATACTTGTTTCCAGTTGAAGAACTGAACAGCTCAGAGCCCTGCTGGCTGCGTGTGGCTCTCTGCCCAGGTCACAGGTAACCATGCTTGCCCCACCCCGGCTGGGTCCACCGCATCCGGCTGGGATTTGCAGGCGTCACTTCATGAATTGATGTTGTTCAGTCGCTCAGTCGTGTCCGACTCTCTGCGACCCCATGGACCACGGCACGCCAGCCTGCTCTCTCCTTCAGTCTCTCCCAGAGCGTGCTCGCACTCACGTCCGTTGAGTCGGTGATGCCATCCAACCATCTCTTCCTCTGTCGCCCTCTGTCTTCCTGACCCCGGGATTGAACCCCGGCCTCCTGCATTGCAGGCAGATTCTTCACTGTCTGAGCCGCCAGGGAGCCCAGCATCATGACTCGTGACCTGTATTTTTTCAGGCTTTACCTCTTCAGCATCTCCCACTCCAATTCCTCCCACTGGATTATCATAGCTTCTTTAGTGTCCTGCTGGCTATGTGAAAAACAGGAATTTATGTAACCAGCCTGCACAGCAAACCTTTTCCTGTTTGGGGAAAAATTTTTTTAATTGTTGGTAAAGTTAAGAGACAGCTCTGTTACTCAAAGAGTGACCTGAAATGTCCTCTTAGGAAAATATGTAGCATAATGTTTTGATAAGTAAGGGATTGCTTACACCCCATGTGCACCCCCGCGCCGCCTCCCCCAACCCCCGTTTTTGGTACGTCTGAGGAGTAAGCCAGTGTGTGTCCTGCCCAGGCTAGTGAATACTTCCTGACCTTTTTTTTTTCCTTCCTAAACTTTTTAAAGATTCCATCTTTAAACAGCTTCTGCAGTCTTGTTCGAAGTGTCCCCCAGTTGCAGTTACAAATGATCTGACCTAGTTATATGTATCATAGAGCTGTGTCCCCCCCACCCCCGCCCCCCAGGCTGTACAGACAGCCAGGAAGCCACTATCTAGGAAGATCTTCCCCCTTCATCATTAACCAAATGTGACAGGGACAGGAGTCAAGCTTCCTTTGCTCCAGAGATTCCATCATAGCTTATCTGTGTTTCTATTGTGTTTAAAGAACAAGATAATCATGATGGAATATTGTGCAAAATGCCCAGACTTCCAGCCTGTACAGGCTCCATTCCAGGTTGGCCCCAGGAGCAGGCCTGCTTCTTTGAGGAGGGATGTAGAGGTTGGGGGGCCCTGTTTGTGTGTGTGTAGAGGTTGGGGGCCCAGCTGGAGTGCACACACGTGTGTGTGTAGGTTGGTGGGCCAGCAGGAAAGCACTGTGTGTGTGTGTGTCTGTGTGTGTGTGTGTGTGTGATTCAGTGAAACCTTCCCTTGTAGGGTTTGGAGAATCTGATGGGGATGGAATAGGATATTAGGGAGATGCAGCTCCCGGCCTCTTTCAGGGGCTCCAGTCTGGATTTGGGGAGAGTCTGTAGGTGGGAAGAAAGAGGACAGAGTCTTGGGAACAGAAGAATCCCTGCCCCGCCACCCACGTACACGCCTGCCTGGCATCCAGCCTGGAAGCCCCCTTCCAGGGCCGTGACCGACCCCACTCGCCTGGGCCTGGCCGAGGAGCTGTCCCAGGGCTGCCGTGTTGCAATCCTCGCGTGGAATGTAGAACAGAGGGTCAAAGGGCGTTTGAAAATGTCGATTTCTCAGCCTTGACTGCCCAGCCTCATTCTGACTTCTGCGTCTCCTTTTGGAAAGGGAGATCTTTTTTTTCTTTTTCTGTTTGTTTTCTGCCTCCCCTAAACGAGAGAGATGGTGAGCTCAAGATTTGCGTGGCACCCTGGCCGGTCCTGCCGTGCAGAGGCTCTGTTCTGGCACAGCGGCTGGCACTCAAGCATCTGAGTCCCACGGCGATGAGGATGTGGGCGCTGTGGCTGCATCTCTGGGTGACCACAGATCCAGCCAGAGCCGCTTCGTGGTCGGGGGGAAGGGGCCGCAGGGGTCCCGGGGGTTCGCCCAGCCGAGCCAGGCATCCACTTGACAGAGGAAGCCAGAGAGGTGTGGGGACCATGCGCTCAGTCCTGCTCTGGGAGTCTAGGACGCCCGGAACCCGCTCCAGGCCCTGATGACGGAGCGCGCTGAGTGCACAGAGAGAGAGGCTGCCGCTGCCTCTCCTGTGCTGGGGCCGAGCCAGCCGGGATGCTCCCTGCTTCCCAGGAGGCCCCCTTCCTTGCCCACAGCAGGCTCTCCAGGTGCCGGCAGCCTCACGCTTCCCCCAGGACAGGGGTCACGCTCGGGCTTCCTCCCTTCCAGCCCGGCCCCACCGCTTCTGCTGGGGCTTGCGCCGTCTTTGGCTCCTGTCACAGGGTGTTCGGAGGCGCGGGTTTGTGTTTGTAATACCACTAAGCTCCTACCCACACCCCAGTGACTAGGAGGAGGGGAATGGGCTCAGAAAGGATGGAGCCTTGTGTCCTCCTGCCAAAGTGGGATCTGACAGCTTCTTTCCAGAGACCACTTACCATGTTGGACACGTGGCTGAGCACCTGGCATGCCTTGTGTCGTTGAACCCATGGAACCAGCCGCCAAGGGGGCTAAAGCATGCAGGGGCCAGGCAGCTTCCCAGGGTTTGTAGCCAGTGAGTAGCAGAGCTACCCAGGGGCTCAAAGTTGGTTTTCTGTCCTAACCATCCTGGGGGTGTGTATGTCACGATTTAGTCATGGAGCCGTACTCAGTGGGTCAAAGCCACCAGCTCTCTGCCCTTTGCACCAACTCCTTCCCTCCCAGGGCAGCATTTTGGCTCGAGTAGAAGTGGGGAAGAGAGGGTCGTGAGCAACATTTAAATGAATTTAAGTTTTTTTTTTTTTCTTGGTAGTTCAGCTTTCTAAAATTAAAACAACCACCACCACCTCGTTTTCCTTCTATTCACCTGTATCTGCCTAATGGACTTAAAGAATGTAAATGAATCCAGGTCTTAACTAGTTTTCAACTGAGAATATGATCTGCTTCCTTTCTTTCTTGTTAGTTGATCACGTGGACCCCATAATACAAAACTTCTCACTTGGTGTTAAGTGGCACATGCACTGTCCGCAGAGAACTTGCAGTAGTTCTGGGGGATGATTGGACAGATAGCGGTTTTGATAGTACTCTGTTACTGGAGTGGTATTTGCATTGCAGATCTAAGTGGTTTAAAAACCAGGTCCTATAATTTCCCTGGACAATAGAGCTATGTAAAAGAAAGCGTTTATAATGATGCCTGTTTAGTTCTGTCCCCTTGTTAAATTAAAATACAGGTAACTGTTTTTAAGATACAGGACCACTTTACTCATTGGAGCAGTCGTGTAGTGATGGTACAGATCTGTACCATAAACTTTGAAAACATGACCTGTCTTCCACGTGAGACATGTCTATGTGGAATGGTGGATCTTCCAGCCGGAGCAGTGTTCGTATTTCTGACATGGTGTTTTGCTTTACAGAATTCAATTCGTCATAATCTGTCCCTGCACAGCAAGTTCATCCGCGTGCAGAACGAAGGAACTGGAAAAAGCTCCTGGTGGATGCTCAACCCAGAGGGAGGCAAGAGTGGGAAGTCCCCCAGGAGGAGAGCCGCGTCCATGGACAACAACAGCAAGTTTGCTAAGAGCCGAGGCCGAGCTGCCAAGAAAAAAGCGTCCCTGCAGTCTGGCCAGGAGGGTGCTGGGGACAGCCCGGGATCGCAGTTTCCCAAGTGGCCCGCAAGCCCCGGCTCTCACAGCAACGACGACTTCGACAACTGGAGTACCTTTCGCCCTCGCACCAGCTCGAACGCTAGTACCATTAGCGGGAGGCTCTCTCCCATCATGACCGAGCAGGACGACCTGGGAGACGGGGACGTGCACTCGATGGTGTACCCGCCGTCCGCCGCAAAGATGGCTTCTACTCTGCCCAGTCTGTCCGAGATCAGTAGCCCCGAGAACATGGAGAACCTTTTGGATAATCTCAACCTTCTCTCGTCACCAACGTCATTAACTGTGTCCACCCAGTCTTCACCGGGCACCATGATGCAGCAGACGCCCTGCTACTCCTTCACGCCGCCAAACACCAGTCTGAATTCAGCCAGCCCCAACTACCAAAAATACACGTATGGCCAGTCCAGCATGAGCCCCCTGCCCCAGATGCCCATGCAGACGCTGCAGGACAGCAAATCGAGTTACGGAGGCATGAGCCAGTACTGTGCGCCGGGACTCCTGAAGGAGCTGCTGACGTCCGACTCTCCTCCGCACAACGACATCATGACACCAGTCGATCCGGGGGTGGCTCAAACCAACAGCCGAGTGCTCGGCCAGAACGTGTTGATGGGCCCCAACTCGGTCATGCCGGCCTACGGCGGCCAGGCCTCTCACAACAAAATGATGACCCCCAGCTCCCACACCCACCCCGGACACGCTCAGTCAACATCTGCAGTCAACGGGCGTGCCTTGCCCCACGCGGTAAACACCATGCCCCACACATCGGGTATGAACCGCCTGGCCCCGGTGAAGACAGCTTTACAAGTGCCTCTGGCCCACCCCATGCAGATGAATGCCCTGGGGGGCTATTCCTCGGTGAGCAGCTGCAATGGCTACGGCCGGATGGGCATTCTCCACCAGGAGAAGCTCCCCAGTGACTTGGACGGCATGTTTATCGAGCGCTTGGACTGTGACATGGAGTCCATCATTCGGAATGACCTCATGGACGGAGACACGTTGGATTTTAACTTTGACAACGTGTTGCCCAACCAAAGCTTCCCGCATAGCGTCAAGACGACAACACACAGCTGGGTGTCAGGCTGAGAGTGGGCAAGCGAGTGAGCAGGTAAGAGCCACCCTGATACCAAAAGGCCTGAAAACAGGACTCAAAGAGAGGAGCCCAGTAACTTGCCTTGTATGGGACTTTCTCATTTTTATGTCAGCCAGCCACCCCTTGTGGAGAGGCATCTTTTATCATTCATTCTCTGCCCTTTTTGCAGCATATAAATTCTCCTCTGAGCTGAAACACACGGAAGCTTCCTCTAATGGCTTTAAAGAGTTTCTTTTGACAGACGGCTACATCTTCTTAGCAACTCTTCAATAAATGAATACATTTGATACAAATCAAATGCTGAAGGGGTTTTTAAAGTGGAATTTTCTCCCATTGAATGATTTCAGAGCTGTTTGAGAAAGCCCAACCCTCCCCCAAGTATGTCTGTCACCCCTAATATGTTAAGTTGAATTGATTTTCATTGGGTTGTTTTCAATGCTTGTGTGTGTGTATGTGTTTTTTCCTAGGCTACACTTAAAAGTACTTCAGATTGTCTGACAGCAGGAACTGAGAGAAGCAGTCCAAAGATGTCCTTCACCCTACCTTTTCGTTTTCTTGATTTAAAAAAAAAACAACCAACAAAACGCATTTCTTTTTTCCTTTCGTCAGACTTGGCAGCGAAGACACTTTTCCTGTACAGGATGTTTGCCCAATGTTTGCAGGTTATGTGCTGCTGTAGATAAGGACTGTGCCATTGGAAATTTCATTACAATGAAGTGCCAAACTCACTACACCATATAATTGCAGAAAAGACTTGGATCGTGGTGTGCTTTCAACTTTTGTACATATAAGCCGTAGCTACAGAATTGTATCTGTGTGCATTTTTTTTTTTAAATATTCATTTGGTCCAAGGAAAGTTTATACTCTTTTTGTAATACTGTGATGGTCTCATGCCCTTGGTAAGTTAAACTTTGGTTTTGTACTACCTGCGTTCTGCTGAACTGATGAATCACAGAGAACCAAGCTGTCCGTTCTACAGCTCCACTGACCAGCTCTGCATCTGTTCACGGCGCCGCATAATTCACAGGAGAACCAGTAGCCTGTTGTCCATCTGCTGAATTAATGGACTTATCACAACTCTTTTGGGGAAAAAAAAAGATTAAACTCCAGCCTTGTACAGGTCTTTTCTATTTTTTTTCTTCTTCGTTTGTTTATTTTGTTATTTGCAAATTTGTACAAACACTTTAAATGGTTCTAATTTCCATATAAATGATTTTTGATGTTACTGTTGGGACTTGAGATCATTTTTGGAATAGATACTGAACTGTAATGTTTTCTTAAAACTCGAGTCTACCTTTGTTACATAGTCTGCTTGTAAATTTGTGGAATCCCAGACATTTGAAGCAGCATCCGTGATTTTCCTTTTGTATTTCTAACTGGACTAGTACTAATTTTATACATGCTTCACTGGTTTGTATACTTGGGGATGCTCTTTGGTGATGTTTTCTGACTAATCTTAAAATCCTTGTGATTAGTACTTACACACCCACCATTTCTGGCCCTACCTTGGCAGGAGGGTGATGTATAGTTACGGACATTTTGTGTTTCACGTTGAGAACTTGATTTGTTTTTGTGTATGTGTTTTACAGAAATCCCATCTGCTTCTGCTGTCCTTGTGAACTAGGCATCCCTACCCAGCATTGAATTTTCTGATCAGTGCCTGTATGCACTTTGTTTCAAGTACTCCTGGGGGGAGGCTGCGTAGTATTTGGAGATCAGAAGGGGAGACCCACCTCCAAAACAGTGCTCCTTTCTCAAGCTGGGGTTTTGATCACCTTTACCTTTTTGAGTTGAACTTCAGCAAAAGTTTTCCCTCGTAACACTGTGCTCTTCCTGGTCTAGGCGGAAGTTGACTTTGTACTTCTGGAGAATTATATCCCCTTCTGTCCCCTTCTGTCCTATAGATTACTTGGTGCACTGTGGAAAGTGAGGTCGAATGGGGGAATTTTTAAATGGGACTTGAGTGATTTTTAAAGTGCTTGATGTTCATGAGTGCAGATGGCTACCAAACAGAATAGCACTTGCTTAAAAATTCAGGCACTAAATTTGAAAACAGACAAGCCAGCAGTAATTTATACCTTTGGATCTACTTAGAAAGCCATTGTGTAAGTTAAGAATTGGAGAGTTTCTTTCCCCTTTAGCAACCCAAACTATAATTCTGATCATTATGTTGTAATATTTTCCAGTTATCTGTAACTGATTAGACCCAAGTTAATTGGCTTTGCATCCCATTTAGTCCATCAGTGTTTTCAAGTCGTGTGGAATGCCCAGAGTCGGCTCGATGAAAGGAACAGGTGCACAAAAGTGTTCCTCTGGCCTTCTTGAGAACGCTCTGACTTCTGTGAACCTAGCCCACATCACGCTTGCTTTGTGTTGCCCAATAATTGCCTCTCTGCTGGCTTGGGTTTTCCTCCATGTTTAACAAGAACACAAGTGTTCTGGATGGATTTCCTCCAGGAGGCAGGCTCTATTGTATGCTTCCCACAGTGACTTATACACTTTTGAAAATTCATTAAACAGCCACCCCTCTAACCATATTCATTGTTGGCCACTCCAAAATAGGTCTGGTTTCAGAAACCCTGGTTCCTCTGACCGGTGCCCCCTGCACATGCGCTTGGACTCGTTGGGGCCACAGTTCTCGTGTTCCCCTCTGTGACCACCACTTCCTGCCCCCCGACCAGCACACACTGAGCCTCATCAGGCCCATCGTTCACTGAGAGGCAACTAGCTACAAAAAAAAAAATCACTGTTCAAATCTTACTACTTCATAGAGTGACTTTTAAAAAGATGTTGCTTCCTCTTGAGTCTGTGTAAATATCTTTTTTTTTCCCTTAAAATTTTTTTTGTGTGTGTGTGTTGAAATTCTTAACAGGAATCCTGGGTAGCTCTCCAGGGTACAGTGAAGTTCAGTGAAAGGCACCTTGTCGGTTTTGAAAACAAACATTATGTGACCTCTGGTAATTCTTTTTCTGTACGAATACTGACTTTCTGGAGTAATGAGTATATCAGTTATTGTACATGATTGCTTTGTGAAATGTGCAAATGATATCACCTATGCAGCCTTGTTTGATTTATTTCCTCTGGTTTGTACTGTTATTAAAAGCATATTGTATTATAGAGCTATTCAGATATTTTAAATATAAAGTATTGTTTCCGTAATATAGACGTATGGAGTATATTTAGGTGATAGATGTGTTACTTGGAAAGGTCTTCTTCGAAAAACTGACAAAGTCTAAATTAAAATCCCAGTGAGCAGTAAATCAATGGAACGTCCCAAGAAGGAGGAGAAAGACACTCAAAATGGAAACAGTTCCCCCGAAGTATATGATTTGGACTTAATTCAGCTGCTGGATATGTGTTACCAATCTCCCCACCCCACCCCTCTCCCCAGCTGAATGATTACCAAGTAATCGTTCAGTAAAAGACACAGTGTGGTTTATGCAGACAAGACAGCCTAGCATTACTCTTGGCCTCCTCCCTGAGCGGGGTGACGGCTTGGTAGCCTGGCCAGGCCTGGCCACGTTCATCCCATCTGGACGCAGACAGACTCACCTAGCCTTGGCCAGTCGAGTTTAGTACCCGTGCAGATCCTCCGTTCCCGCTCCAATACAATGAAAAGTGCCTGATGATGCTGATGGACTTACAGACACAAGAACAATCTTTGCTATTATTGTATAAAGCCATAAATGTACATAAATCATGTTTAAATGGTTTGGTGTCGTTCTTTTTTAGTTGTGCAGAGTAAGCTCTTAATTAGGTTGTTCACCCCCCCCCCCCCTTCGTGTTTAGCTATCACATGAGTTAAAACCTTGGCAGCCACAGTGCCATGGTTTATTCAAATCTGGTATTTCTTTGGGGGGGCGGGTGGAAACACTCTCTCTGGGACCAAACTCTAGTCCCTGAGGGTTGGAGAGCAAGTTGGGTCCGTGATAACAAAGCACCCTGGAGCACTTCGTCTGTCTGTGTCTGACACGGCATCAGCGCAGAAATGACGAGGTGTGGGAGAGCTCGTGCTGACGTAGGCGGAGCTGAAGGTAACAATACCTGGAGGTCAGGTGGGGAGGGCCCTGGCTGGGACATCACCGAGCGGGGATGGGTGGTGTGGTGGGAACACTGGCTTCCCAAGGCCACATGAAGCGGGGGCGGGGGATAGTTCTTCCATTCAGTGGCTGTAGAGTGGAGGTTTCCATGTTTGCTTTTCTTCAGAAAACGCTTGAGGAATAAACTAGGATTAGACTGTGTGTGTGTGCGTGTGAGTTCAGTCCTGTCCAGCTCTTTGTGACCCTGTGGACTGTAGCTCACCAGGTTGCTCTGTCCATGGGATTTGCCCTGCCCTCCTCCAAGGATCTTCCCGACCCAGAGATTGAAGCTGTGTTGTCTCCTGCATCTCTTGCACTGCAGGAGGATTTTTTACCGCTGAGCCATCCAGGATTAGGTTAGTAATGGTTAAAATGCATCTCACAACCAGAATTAAGTCCCGGCTTTCCATGCTTCTGCTCTTACCCAGGCAAGGGACTGTCTGTATCAGCTGGAGTAGGAAAAAGGAGAGAGGTCATTCTAGTGTTTATCCATGTGGACACTGGAAGATCAGTCCAGCTTTCAGGTTTTTTCTTCTTCTTCTTCTTCTTCTTCCTCCCTCCCTCCCTCCCTCTCAGCTTTGGAACCCTTGCTTTAAAATAACAATAGTCAGAAGCCCAGAGTGCAGAACAGATAACCCCATCTGCTCCCAGACCTGGGGCTTGTGCACACATCATTTTGAAAACCACTCATCTCATCCAGTGGAGAAGGGAATGGCAACTCCAGTATTTTTGCCTGGAGAATTCTACAGCCAGAGGAGCCTAGCCAGCTACAGTCCATGGGATCGCAAAGAGTCGGACACGACTGAGCAGCTAGTACAACACAACCATCTAGTCCAAATGCAGGAAAACGCCTTGACTTCTCTGCCAGAACACACCAACAGGCTCCTTTGAAAACCCGCCGTGCACGTACCCCAAATCACACAATCCAAGTGTCATTTATTAAGGCCAGTTCCCACGTTGTCACGTCCGTTGATAAGAGGAAGCAACACAGCAGGAAGGGACAGATGCGAGGTTGGAGCTGGATGGTTAACATGGAGGGAGAGACTTCCTTCCTCGGACAGTATCTCGGCGCCTGCTGGGACCAGAGAGCGATGATTGTTTCTTGACCTGTGAACCTGTCATACTGCCAGGGCTTTGCCTTCACTATTGTTTCTCCGTGACCTACCGAAACAATGATGGTGCTGGTTAAACTTAGACCCGTTGGTGTGGTCAGGTAGGCGGGAGGCTTCTCCAAGAGGGGTATTGCTCTCAGTGGCAGCCTTGGCAGTATCACTGTCGCACAGACACCGAACCTTGTGGGTTAGGAGCCTGCAGCTGGGCTGGGCCGTGACCTCCAAGATGAGAGCGTGTTTATGCAAGGCTTCCTTATTCTCATGTACTATTTCGTTATTTTGGTGTAGGAAATCACCCTGGTGATCACTTAGATACATGGTTCCTAGGACATTTACCAGTTCAACTACCTGGAGGACAAGTGAAGTTACTGGGAACTGGAAAGGGAGGTCTGTGTTGGCCGTTAGGTAGTCCTGGGTGGTGGTGGGTCATCCGGATCTGAGACGGAGACAGCCGAGGTGTGAGCTTGAGCAGGCCCTTGGATCCTTTGACCAGAGGAGCTACAGAGTGGCATGGGCCTCTGAAAGTTGGAGAGAGACCTTGTGAGTTTTGCAGGTGGCTGGGAGAGGAGGCTCTCTGGGAAGACCCCTGGCTTGCCAGCATGGTCCTGAGAGGAGAGAGCTCTGTGCTGGGAAGGAGTTCACCTGTAAAGGAGGAAAAAAGGGAGATTGAGGCCAAGTTTCTGAAGCCAGCTTACCTCAACTCGACTGGTAGTGGAACAACTTGCCTCTCCCACCCATGAACTCAAAGGCAGAACTAAACTTTTTGGCCTTAGTACTTTTAGCACATTCACGTCTTCGAAAAGTGAGGCTTGTTTGCATTGGAAGCCACGGGTGGGAAGTAGAGATTTACATCCTTCAGGAAGAAGGAGGGCAGCTTGATGAGAGCTTGGTGGTCATTCTTTACCTTTCCTTCCTTCCATGAGCTCCAGCCCCCGACAAGCAACTTTCGAGTTCCCGTAAAACTTCAACTTGGCCTAGGATGGTGACCCACTTGCTGGAGTTTCTGCAGATACACTCAGGGCTGTAATGTTACTGTGGATACAGTTGCCACTCCCTCGAGATGATCTTAGCTGCTTAGAACAGGGCTCACGGGGCCATTTTAAACCGGATTTCTCTCCCTGATGAGTTGGGACAGAGGGCAGTCTGCTTTGCACTTTGTCTGCAAAGTGGTTCCAGAACAGACTAGAGATGCCCACTCAGTCTGTGCTGGTGGCAGGGACGCTCACAGTGTTGGCAGGGCACTAAGCTGGTCTGATGCTTGGGCAGCAGTTTCCCCACAGGTGAGGTAAGTTGAGGGTACTGTCTGCTACATGCCTCACAGGTGTGACGTGAGGTTTGGAGGATGAGATAATGTCTGCAGATGGCGTCCCCTCTCTGGAAAAGCCTCCGTGTAGGAGCTGGTGTCAGCATAGGTCATGGTAGGACTTGGAGATCTGTTTCCTTAGTGGGCTTATGCACAGTCATTGCTCCCTGCCGGGTACGCGGAAAGACTGCTTGGTCCATTTCCATCATATTTCTGCATTCCTATCTGTGGGCCTCCATCTCTTATGCAGGAAGTGGGTAGACATCTTACCAGACCCAAACTCCAGGAGAGTCTGTAACCTCTCTTTGGTCACTCCGGAGATACTTGATACATACTAAGTTGTAAACCTGCTATGTGCCCAGTCTAAACTAGTTGAGATATTTGTTTCCCAAGAAATCCTCTGTGGACCCATATGCAGAAAATTGAGAGACATTTTTAGACAATTTGACCTTGACCTCATCTCAGTCATATTCACCCAGACACTGCCAACCCCAGGTGCCCTTACAGGCTGACCTGTTAAGACAGGAAAAGAGAGGACCAGGCTGAGGTTGAGGGGGACTCGTCATGTGCTGGAGCCTGACTGCCAGTTCACGGGAAGTGATGCTGAAGTTTGCAGGAATCTTGTGAGCTGTTTTCAGAAACCACTGTTGTTTGCAATTGACTTAAAGAAACTTACTACTAAATAAGTTACATTGAAAAACTAAGGTAGTGGGACTTAGTTGTTAAGACTCTGTGCTTCCAATTCAGAGGGTGTTGGTTTGATCCCAGGAAGTAAGCCCACATGCCGTGCAGCTAAAAAAATTAAATAACAAAAAGGTAGTAAAGACTCAAAACTCATCATGTCCTCATCTCTTGTCTACTCTGGAGGTATTTGCACTCATATCTGATGATGGGGATGTTGCCACTGCTGGTGCTGAAGCTGAACAAAGTTTCAGTTTAATAAATATAGTTGGAACGAGGTTGGGAAACGACTTAACAATAAATCATGTCCGTTGAGTTTTTTTCTCTTTTGGCCACGCTGCATGGCTTGTGGGATCTTTGTTCCCTGACGAGGGATCGAGTCCCAGCCCTTGGCAGTGAAAGCACAGAGTCTTACTGCTCAGCCGCCAGGGAATTCCCATGTCAGTTAAACTTTTTGAGAAGAGAGTGGATTGATACGCAAGTGCATTTGTCAAATTCCAGCTGAACTGCGTGACCACCATATGTTGGCTGCAAAAATCAATTCGCCTAATAGAGTTTACATTCAAGGCTATTGTATATTTTATTCTTTATGCTTGTGTGCTACGTATTTTTTATATCAATAAACTCATAATAAACTTACGTACATACATGCCAGCATATGTTGCTGCCCCATGGAGCATGTTAAACATTGACCAGCGCACCACTGGTGGGTGTAACGAGGGCATTAAAAGGCTGGCAGTTTGGATGATGTAGAACATGGGTTGGCAGCGAGGGGAGGAGAGCACAGGAAGCTGTGTCAAGGTCTAGGGTGTGGTCACAATAGTCAGTGATTGACAAGCAGGATGGGGCCCTAGAGTGGTAGAAGATCAGGGAAGAGGAAGCCTGAAGATTGCATGGGATGTGCAAAATAGACTTCAGAGCCAACAAAAGGCATAGCAGGAATGGGGTGGAGAGGAAGTCTCAAATTCAAGGGCCCAAAATCTTCATTTGGAGGAGGAACCAGTCAAGTGGCAGGTAGAGTACCTACCTAGGAAAGGTGCCCAGGGGAATAGCTGAATGCTCTCAGCATCAACAGAGGTTTTATTTTACAATTTTTTAGTTATAATCTTTTGGCTGCACCACGTGACTTGTGGGACCTTTGTTCCCTGGCCAGGGATCAAACCCGGGTCCTTGGCAGTGAAAGGGTGAGGTCCTAACCACTGGACTGCCAGGGAATTTCCTACCTAATTTATAATGAATATGAAAGAAGGCTGAGTGTTGAAGAATTGATGCTTTTGAATTATGGTACTGAAGAAGACTCGCGAGCTGGACAGCTCTCAACAGCTGGACAGCTTGGACAGTAAGGAGATCGAACTGGTCAGTCCTAAAGGAAATCAACCCTGAATATTCATTGGAAGGACTGATGCTGAGGCTGAAGCTCCAATACTTTGGCCCCCTGAGGCGAAGAGCTGACTCACTGCAAATGACCCTGATGCTGGGAAAGACAGGCCAGGAGAAGGAAGTGACAGAGGGTGAGAGAGTTGGATGGCATTACTGACTTAATGGACGTGAGTTTGAGCAAACTGGGGGAGATTGTGAAGGACAAAGAAACCTGGAGTGCTGCAGTCCATGAAGTCGCAAAGAGTCAGACTCAACTTAGCAACTGAACAATAACAATTTAACATAATCATATATCCTGCATTGTAATATATAGTATAATTATATTTACTATTAACCTCATATAAAATAAGCATCCTTGAGTTAATACTGATAAGTATAAATGACTAAAATAAATAAACATGCGAGGAGGAGGGATAACTACTCTTTTTTTTGGCCACACTTGTGGGACCTCAGTTTCCTGACCAGGGGTCAAACCTGGGTTCTTGGCAATGAAATTATGGAATCCTAATGACTGAACTGACAGGGAATTCTCCAACAGGGATTTTTTTAAACAAGAGGGTGGAAGGGGGAGATTCTGGAGTAGGGAAAGAAATACAAAAACGGTGCCATTTCTGCTCTGGGGGCTCATCATGGTTTGTCAAATGGAAATAGTGACACCTACTCAACTGGAGTTACTGAGGGAGACAAATGACCTGAGTTGAGACCCTGTCATGGTGCCTGGCACACAGAAAGGTCTCAAGAAATAATGGTGACCAGACATTCTGGTTTGGCCAAGACAGGCTTGGGCTAATTGCGCCCAGCACAATTATTAGCTGCTCTTGTCAAGTGCTGGGGTGGTTAATGATATGTTCACCCTATCAGCAAATGACTGTTTTCCAGTGAACTACTTCCTACAGCCCTCGCTTCACAGTGGACGTACCAAAAGCCTTCCTGAAAGAAGCTGGCTGTGGCTGGAGGATTTGGCTTCTAAAGGAATGTTGGCCTAGTGTCTGAGTAGCATAGGTTAACCTCAGCTGTACACGGTCTTTTCCTCCCTTCCTTGGCATTCTCATTGCTTCTGCCCTATGTACCGGTCACACCCAACAACCATGCCCTTTTATGCTTCCACTTGTTTCACAGACTGGAAGGTTTTGTCTGGAATGCCTTTCTCCTCCTTTCCTTGTCAACAAGGGAGAGCTTAACCTCCTCCTAGCCTTCAGGCCCCTCGTGTGAGAGTCATTCCTTGCACAGGTGGGCTGGATGCCTCTCAGGACACCTTTCCCAAAGGCAGGCATGTGGGTGGTGTGTTTAGCTCTGGCTCCATCATAGTCATCCTCAGTGGTCCTTCCCGGGCAGCCCTCTCGCCATCTCAGGGAAGTTCAGAACCAGGCCTGGCTGGCACGGGTCATCACTAAGCTCCCAGTGAGCCTAAAGCAACTGGCCAGTGCTTGCCACTGGACACAGCCAAAGGCATTCCTCTGGGGTGTGCCAGTCTGCGCCTGCCAACATTCCAACAAATTAAAAGCAGACCAAGGAGCCCAAGGTATTTGGACAAGTCTGGAGCTGCTATTCACTTTCTTCAACCAAGGGAAGTTCAAAGGCAAGAGAGGGGATGGGACCAAGGATGAAATGCCTTAAAGGGACGTCTGGCTCTCTTTCCAGCCGGTCATCCCCACGGGCTACTCAATCCTTTCTCCTCATAGCTCTTCTCAGGGCTCCTGGGCCAGGCTCAGGCCCCTTTTGCTCACTTCCTACCTTGAAAATTTCCAATACAGAGACTGAAATGTCAGTTTCTCTGTTTACCTAGAGTCCTCATTTCACGGTGGACGTACCAAGAGCCCTACTGGAAGAAGCCG
Source organism: Cervus elaphus (assembly GCF_910594005.1). NCBI lineage: Eukaryota > Metazoa > Chordata > Mammalia > Artiodactyla > Cervidae > Cervus > Cervus elaphus. The sequence goes on from NC_057844.1 coordinate 22,579,304, forward strand.
GCTCTAGCTGGAGGGTTTTGCTTCTAAAGGAATGTTAGCCTGGTGTCTGAATAGCGTAAGTTAGCCTGAAATGTACACAGTCTTTTCCGACCTTCTTTGGCATTCTCATCTCTCCCGCCCTGTGTACCAGACACATTGGAGTTGCATGTCTATAGAAACAGCTGCTGCTGCTGCAAAGTTGCTTCAGTCGTGTCCGACTCTGTGCGACCCCATAGACGGCAGCCCACCAGGCTCCCCCGTCCCTGGGATTCTCCAGGCAAGAACACTGGAGTGGGTTGCCATTTCCTTCTCCAATGCATGAAAGTGAAAAGTGAAAGTGAAGTCGCTCAGTCGTGTCTGACTCTTCGCGACCCCATGGACTATAGCCCACCAGGCTCCTCCGTCCATAGAATTTTCCAGGCCAGAGTACTGGAGTGGGTTTCCATTGCCTTCTCGGAGCTGGGTGTTAGGTTGTGCCAATCCTGGGACAGTCCTAGCTTCTCCATTAAAAAAAAAAAGACACAGTTGGTCACCCCAAGGTAGTTGCTGATTTGTTTTCTCAGAACCTCACCCAAGAAAGACACTGTCATTTGTAATCTTTGCCTTCCTGTCATCTCACTGGGTTATTTCTACTTCTCCCCTACAGAATAGAATTAGATAAAATAGGTGTGTGCCTTTTTTTCCCCTTCATTCTGACTTTTTAAATAATATTTTTGAAATTAATTTGAAATATTCCAATATTTTTTGAAGTACAATATTATCTTGAAAGGGAGGTAATTATTCTCCTTTACAAGATAACAGTTCTTTTCCTACCTCAATTCACCACACCTACCAAAACAATGGCTTGGTAAAAAGGAGACGTTTCCTGAAGTCAGACAATTCTGTTTAGAAATACTTGTGAAGTTGTGAGGGAACACTCCCTGAAGAGAAAATTTCATTTATTCTTAGGAATGCATCTTATGAGATCTCAGCAGTTCTTAGAGCCCTGTGGGCTGTATTTTAAATTAGTATTATCTTTAAAGTTCCAGGTCCCTTTTGATTTCTTTTTTCTATCTTAATTGAAATTCCATTAAAAGCGTGAATAATTTTCAAAACCTTGGATTGGACTGGCTGGAGGCATTTAACAGCTGTGTGGAATCTCATGTAACCATCATGTGGCCTTTTTTTTTTTTAAACAATAATTGTCCTTGTCTTTTGTAAGAAAATCACATGATTAAAAAAATAGACGACTAGCAATAATTCTGTTGTCACTTGGCTGCTGACAGGAGTAGAAATAGGGAGGAAGACATCAGAAAAATGCATTCTTGGATCCCTCAGCGACACCAATCTGCAAGCCTTCCTGGAGTAAATAATTTCCTTTGTCATTTCTGGGTAACTAAAAAAGGCCTCGGAATGTTTCCAGGCTTGGGCATTTGGTTGTGTAATACTTTTTGGAGTCTGAGTTACCTTAGTTTGCTCTAGAAGTTGGCTCAAATCCCAGCCATCATCCCTACTGCTGGATCTGAGTGTCAAAGAGAGTGTTATCAATTTGATGAATGAAAACTCAAGTCTTTATTATGGACAATAATACTCCCTCTGGGATTAGACATTCTTAATATTCTTGAGAGGAAAGAGAAGTTTGAATCAGCTTTGGGTCCCAAAGAGGCTGTCATGAGACGCAGCCTGGCTCTGTCTCACATGTCCCCACCTGCAGGCCTCCTGCCGATGTGGGTGAGGGGCACACCTCCTGTCACCTTCTAGAGTCCAGAGAGGGAATGTTCCACATATGGAATGTTTGAAAGCGGTAAGGCTGGTCATTGCCCAGCACAAAGAAAATGTTGAAATTGAGTGTTTCTCTGAGGAATGAGTCGATGTTATTTTCCAGGGCAGTTCTAAGACTCGTGGAGGAAAAACTATAATTAAGAAAAGTGGGTGGATTATTGGGAAAGGTTTTTTCTTCAAAAGGTTTTGTGATCTTAGTAGCATTTTACATGTGTCATACTTTCCGTGAAAGGTTACCTGGCATCTGCCAAAGTTTCTTCCTCAGCCTCCCTTTGAATTCAGATGAGCAGAGCAAACCCACTTGTATGGATCACACTCTAGGGAAGATGTTCCCTGGGTGGAGTTAGTTCCTAGAGACCCTGGGGAAACTTGCTGAAGTAAGACACGTTGTTTCTCCAAGTGTAAACTACCAACCGTGGGCAACAGAATAATTTGAGGGGGACTTCCCTGGGAGTCCAGTGGTTGACAATCTGCCTTGCAATGTGGGGGCTGTGGGTTCAGTCCCTGGTCAGGAAACAGATCCCACAGGCTATGGAGTAAGGGGGCCTGGGCTTACTTCAGAGCTGGCGTGCCACAATTGGAGAAATCCACGAGCCACGATGAAAGATTCCACGTGCCGCAATCAAGACCTGACACAGCCAAATTAATTAATTAAAAAAAAAAAAGAATAATTGGGAAGATTTGTAAAAAAATGCAAATTTCTGGGTTTCTCGCCATACCTATAGATTTGGAAGGACTGATGTTGAAGCAGAAACTCCAATACTTTGGCCACCTGATGCAAAGAGCTGACTCGTTTGAAAAGACCCTGATGCTGGGAAAGACTGAAGGCTAGAGGACGACAGAGGATGAGATGGTTGGATGACATCACTGACTCACTGGACATGAGTTTGAGTAAACTCCAAGAGTTGGTGATGGACAGGGAGGCCTGGCGTGCTGCAGTCCAAGGGGTTGCAAAGAGTTGGGCACGGATGAGCGACTGAACTGAACTGAACTGATAGATGCAATAAGCTGGGTTGGGCAGTGGGGGGTGGTGGCTGAGAAATCTGCGTTTTAGCTATTCCAGGTGATTGCTGTGAACGCTAAAACTTGAGAACTACCACCCGTCTATGGAGGTGCTGCTTTACTGATACTCATTCATTCATTCATTCAGCAATTAAACACCTCCTGAGCACCACCGGTGTAGCCGGTCCTCTGCAGAGGACTGGAATGCCCTGTGTGGTGCACAAGACAGGCTTATCGTCTTCCTTCGAGAAGCTTTCAGTCCCTTGTCCTCTTTGGACGTGTAGTCACCAGATAGGCATCACTAAGTATTCTTTTAAACGTAAGCTACTTGGGGCTTCCCTGGTGGCTCTGGTAAAGAATCCTCCTGCCAATGCAGGAGACACAGCTTCGATCCCTGGTCTGGGAAGATCCCATGTGTCACGGAGCAGCTAAGTACGTGCGCCACAGCTATTGAGCCTGTGCTGTGGAGCCCGGGAGCTCCACCTCTTGAGCCCTTGTGCCCTAGAGCCTGTGCTCTGCAAGAAGAGAAACCACCACCGTGAGAAGCCCATGCACTGCAACTAGAGTAGCCTGTGCTGCAGTGAAGACCCAGCATAGGAAAAAATACATAAAATATTTAAAAAAATAGGCTACTGGGATCAGATAAATACTGGGCTGATAACTGGTCCTAAAACTCTAAAATTTCCATCATCCATCAAAAGCTTTCCCCTGCCTAACCTGCTGGGCATGCCGAGTGAACTAGTTGAGCAGACTGGCTTTTTGTCCTCGAGGTGCTAGCAAATCCAGGTCTGGGCTGGCCTCTTGCCAGCACTGGGCTCCATACCTGAGTAACACTGTGGAGTGGCATTAAAGCAGCTTCAGCCAAAAGGCCGACCTGGAAACACGGCCAATGTGATCCCTACTGACCAAATGGCAGAGCTAAGGGCATCCGGGACTGAGGAAAATAACCCAGTCTGTGTAGGGTCTGTTTTCCATTGGAAATGAAGCTTTTTTTTTTTTTCCAATTAATTTTATTTTTTAAGAGCTTTGTGAGAGAAACAGCTCATCCTGCAACAGCTTTAAAGGAACGTAAGCTGGACCCAGTTGTCCCGTCTCTGAGATGAGCTTACCATACTGAGTGCCGTGGTCCAGGCTGGGCAGACACCGCCTTGCCCCTGGGCCAAGCCTGTGCAGCTCCCGGGCAGAGCGCTCCGGGGTGGAGAGCCTCTGTTCCAAACCCCAGTGAGGAGCAACAGCCTTGGCCCTGGGGCAGGGTCAGTCGCCCGTGATGATAGCACCTTGACACCTCATTTGGGTGGTGTCCTCAGGCTGAGCTCTGCCCCAGACAAGGGAACATTCCAGAATCATGGGAAGTCTCCACCTCCAAGGCTGCCTGGATTTTTTCTCTTTTGTTTGTAAAGTATCTCCCAAAGTAGGATATAAATCTCTCTTGCAAAAAGAGCTGTATCCAATTCAGCTTGACCTTTTCAGGGTCATCACAGGCATATCTGTGGTTAAGCCCCGTTAATGTCCAGAGGTGTCCTTGATGCTGAAAACTTCGACTTTGTGTACTGGTGCCGAATTGAATCTCGGAAACAGAGTTTTGGGCGAAATAGAAAAGAATAGTTTTACTTCTTTGCTAGGTAAAGGGGGAGACAGTGGGCTCATGCTCTCAAAACTGTGTCCAAACCTGGAAAGATTTGGTGAGGAGTTTTACAGCAACGGTTCAAGAATTGCTGATAACGATCAGAGTGTGTGCAGGGCCTGTAACCCTTTAACCTGGCTTCAGGAGGTCTCTTGATGAGTTTCTTTGGTTTCTATAATCTGGCCTCAGGTGGTCCCCTGATGAATTTCTTGAGGTTGTCAAACTGATCTTCTCTGGAAAGAAGAATGCTAATATCTTCCATTTGTTGTATGTGTGTGTATGGAGGGGAGGAGGTGACCTCTAGTACTGGAGTGGGTTCTAGTTCTGTAGAAGAACCCAACAATATCATGTTTTTCCCTTGAGGTGGAACCAGGACCCTGCTCCAAGGCAGCACCATTTTTTCTTGGCTTCTTCTCCCTTGTCTCTGCATCCCCTCTGCTCCCTGATTAGCAACTGTTTGAATCTGCCCTTTGGAACTCAGGAAGGGTCATGGAGGCTGGAGTCTATTCCCGACAAACAAGAAATGGGGAACAGAAAGACTTCCAGGCCCAGAAGCCCCATAGAGTCCTTCGGTTTCATCCTCAGTGCTATGAAGTGGATCTTGTGGTTGGATCCATTTTTCCTTCTTCCTGCCTCCACCTCTCTCTCCCTCATCCCCATCACTTCTCTTTCTCTTACTCACTCTTTATCATGGAAAATTCCAAGCATAAACAAAAGTAGGGAAAATAAAAAGTATCATGAACCTCCACATACTCATCACACAGGTTGAATAATTATCAACTCATGGTCAGACTTGTTTCATGTATACTCACCCTTGACTCTGGATTATTTTGAAGAAAACCCCATATATCATATAATTTCATGTATATTAAAAAGTACATATATAGTTATATAGATTAGAATCCTTTTACATTTTAAAATATTTTTATTGCCACATAGTTTACATGCATTCTGATCCTCAGAACTTGGGTAATTCGCCAGTTGGACAGCTACAAATCAAGGAATAGCATGTTTTTTTTGTCATCCCATCCCGTTTTGTCCCTTTCAGTCAGTTCCCTGCATGGAGAAGCAACCATTGATCTGATTTCTATTTTTTACTGGTTATTTTTTGCCTATTCTAGTGAAAGTGAAAGTGTTCAGTCATGTCCTACTCTTTGTGACCCCCATGGACTGTAGTTTGCCAGGCTCCTCTGTCCACGGAATTATCCAAGTAAGAATACTGGAGTGGGTTGCTATTTCCTTCTCCAGGAAATCTTTCCGACCCAGGGATCAAACACTGGTCTCTTGCATTGCAAGCAGATTCTTTACTGTCTGAGCCACCAGGCCTATTCTAGAATTTCATATAAACGGGCTCTTACACGTTACTTTTCTGCTCCTGGCTTCCTTCACTCGGTGTATTACACTGAGATTCATGAAGGCTGTTGCTTACTTCCGTGACTTGAACCCTTCTGATTTTGAGGAGTGTCCCACTGTACAGATCCATTCTTCTGTTAATGGACATCTAGACTGTTTTCTGTAACAAAGCTGTTATAAACATTCTTATAGAAGGTTTTTATGTGTACATGTATTTTCATTGCAATTAATATCTAGGAGTGAAATTGCAGGGTCATAGATATATTTTCCTTTTTTGTTGTAGTTTTATCCTTTTTAAATTTCAGTATAGTTGATTTACAATATTAAGTTAGCAAAGTGACTATATATGTTCTCTCTCAGATTCTGTATTTTCATTTATAAGAAAATGCCAAATGGTTTTCCAGAGTGACTGTCACCATTTTGCATTCTCACCAGCAATGTGTGAAGAGCTCTGATTGTTTCACATTCTCTCCCGAATTTAGTATTTTTCATCTTTTTAATTTTAGCTGTTCTAGGATGTTTGGTGGTATCTCCTTGTGATTTTAATTTGCATTTCCCTGATGATTAATGATGGTGAAACCTTTTTCATGTGCTTATTGATCATTTTTGTATGTCTTCTTTTAAAAGTGTCTATTCAGATATTTTACCCATTTTTTAAATTGAATTGTTTGTCTTTTTATTGTTGAGTTGTAGGAGGTCTTTATATATTGTGGATATAAGACATAGGTGTTTCAACCAATCATACATAACCTTGCTTTGTGTATGTCTGTTTAAAGATACCTTATTTTAAAAAAGGATATAGGTGTTGTTTGTTCTTTCTTTCTATCTTTTCAGATATAGGTGTTGTACATACTTTCTCCCAATCCACTAATTACTTTTTTCTTTTTAAAACATTTTAATTTAAATTTGCTTATGTTTTTAATTGGCAGATAATTGCTTAACTATGTTTTGTTGGTCTCGGCCATACATTAACATGAATTAGCCATAGGTATATACGTCCCCTCCTTCTTGAACCGCCCTCCCACCTCCCACCCCTGCTACCTATTTTTTGATAGTGTCTTTTGATGAGTAGTAGTTTTAAGTTCAGTTTATATTCATTTTTTCTTTTATGGTTTGTGCTTTCTGTGTGTTCACCAAGAAATCTTTACCTATTTCTGTATTCTCTTATGTTTTCTTCTCCTCACTTTATTGTTTATATATGTAATCAAGAACTAAAACAATAACAAATATATAGCCACAATACCATTATCACACATAAAGAATTAAAAAGTTCTTAGTATTATTAAATATCCACTCAGCACAATGTTCAAATTTTCTCAAGTATGTTCTCAAATATTTTTTCCTTACAGATTTTAATATGTAAACTGAATGTAAATAACATTCATATATCGCTATTTTTGATGTTTCTGAGAAGCTCTCTTAAGCTATGTATCTCCCACCTCCTAATCCACCTGCCCTGTTTTTTGCATTCTGTTGAAGAAACTGGGTTATTTGTCTTGTAGAGTGTCCCATGGTTTGGATTTTGTAGATTATATCTTTGTGGGGTTATTTATTATATTTCTCATCCCCTATTAATCCTGAAAACTAATACTTAGGTGTAGAGGCGTGATCATAGTTAGGTTCAAATTTTGTGAAGAATATTTCATAGTATTCTGTGAGTATATAGGGTTGGAAGTATATGGCATTTGACTTTCTGTCTTTTGTATAATGTTAGCAGTCATTGACAATTGTTATTATTTCATTAGGGTCATAAAATGATGATATTTCATCATCTCTTCTAAACTCAACAGCTGAAACCTTCGATGAAGAGACTTCCCTGAAACAACTCTTTTTGTTTATTTGGTTTTTTAAAATTTATTTTTAACTGAAAGATAATTGCTTTACAATATTGTGCTGGCCTCTGCCATACATCAACACAAACCAGCCACAGGCATACACATGTCCCCTCTGTTCTGAACCTCCCTCCCACCTCCCACCCCATCCCACCCTCTAGGTTGTTACAGAGTCATTGTTTGAGTTCCCTGAATTATACAGAAGATTCCCATTAGCTATCTACCTTACATATGCTAGGGTATATTTAAAACAACTCTTTGGATGTCCCATGGACATTATCTTGAGTAGTTCTGGGAATGCCAATGTTTCTAGAGTTATTAATCTGCTTGCGTCACTAGATTTAAGTTTCCCCACAGCCTTAGGCTGAAGTCATTGCTTATTAAATAGTTACAACAACAGCAATAATAATCATTCTATGCTGAGCACTTTGGGGGAAGGTTCTAACTTAAGCATTCAATGTATTTCACTCATCAGATATTCTGAGCTGGAAATTATTACTCATAGATCCTCATGGCTTCTACCATAAGATAATAGATTTATCTCATGATCTCTGATCTTCTGAGGGTTTCTTCCAGGCCACTGTCTCTGTTATGGACATGTGAAAGACTTTCCTGCTCCTTTAATTTTATAGGTTTGAAAAGATTTATATCATTAAATGCCTTTCTCTGTGTGAAAGAAATATGAACTTGGGACAAACACTCACATAATAAGATGTTGACTATTCCCATTAAAGTTGAAAGAGAAGGGCTGTGGCTTACAGCATGAGTAATCTCAACTCTGGCTGCTTACTGATTCAAGCCAGAAATTTAAACACATCATTTGCCCCTCACAAAGGCTCCATTTCCTTCTTGGTAGAATGGGAAAAAATAATACTGGATCATGACTTGTTGCCAAAGAGGTGTTTCCTACTAGAAACCAACTGGAGACAGCTTGGATAGGTGGTGAAGTCTATAATTGCTCCCAAATAAATATAGAAAAACACCCCCAGAGAAAACACCTTCCCTGGTGAGGACCCCCACTTTGCGTTCTTTATGGCTTCATGTCTTTTAAAAGGAAATGATCTAAGTGACTAGATGTTTGAAGGAAATTATTAAACAGAATACTTAAAACTGGGTTTGACTTGAAAGACGAATGTGTTTAAGATTTGAAAGACTAATGAGTTTATTGCTACATGGCAGTCCTGGGATGCACCATTCAGCTGGTTCCCAGGCAGAGAGGTTTGCATTCTCTTTCTTGTTTTGAGGAGCGAGATTCTTTCTTGTGTATTGAACTGCTCATTCCTCCTTCTGTTTCCTTACCTTTGAGTCCCTTCCACAAAAATATCTTCCACATACCCAGCAGTTTTTATCCCTTTGGCCCATTTAACTCCATTATGAGACAATCTGTCTTCCCTGCAAACTTCACTGAGGATTGCTGTTGGCTTTCCCAAAGATGCAGATACCTTCAGTAAGGGTTTACCAGTCTCCCTTGCTTTAAGGGAGAGATTCTGTTTTACATACAATGAGGATACATCCCAGTTCCTCCAGGGTAGCCTCAACTTACGCTAGTCACCCTGTTGTCATTATTAATAGCATCCTCTTTCCCTTTTAGAAGTGTCTTGGTTTAGATGTACATCCTGGGGGCATCCTACTTTTACTTGGTAGTCACCCATTACTTGTTCATAAAACAATTCTCAGTAAATTTCAAAGGCTTGAAATAATAATAATACAAAATATATGTTTCTGTCCATGATAATGTTAACTAGATGTTAATAACAATAATATATCAAAAACATTCAGGAAATATTAGGAAATAAAAACATTTAAATGGTTCAACATCAAGATGCAGAACTGGATCAGTTTGGCAAATTTTCAGATGCCAACAGGAAACAAGATTGTGGGTGTATAGCAATAGCTTTAAAAGTTTTAAAAGTATATAGCTTTAAGAGCACAAGGAAATGACCAGTCCTTGTAATGTGAAACAGAAGTGTTCTTGTATGTTTCATGATCAGTGATAGTTAGTTCCTACTTTTTGGAGTCTTGATCAACTGTGATTCATTTCCGTTGGAATGGAATGGTGGAGGTGAGGCCAGGGGGAATGAAGATTAGAGTGAGCAGGCTGAGCAAATGGCCCCCTGGCTCTTCCTGAATAAAAGAATCAGTAGTGTTTCATGACTGTCCCTCTGATATGGTCAATGAGACTGAGAACGCCACCTTGTTCTTGTCTGGACTTGTTGCTTTTGATAACTAGGAAACATGGATTTTCATCTGAAGCCACTTCCACTCAACCATGATGCAGCCTGTTACAAGCCAGTGTAGCAAGAAGATAGCAACTAGCATGTTTCCATGTTAGCCTGTCCACGTGGATCTGAATTGCCATCCTGCCAAATGAGACCAGATGTTCGTGGCTGGCTATAATACTCCAGAAGCTTTTGCCCAATGATCAAGAACAGTATTAAGAGCGAGTGATGGCTGAGGATGCTGTTCATTTCAGACAGCTATCTCAGTGTTCTGTGTACCATAGTAGACCACCATCATTCAGATGAGCAGGGAGGCAGGGGAAATTCAGCTTGACTTGAGCACAAACATGCCAGCAAAAACAACCTAAGATGTACTCAAAAGAGCCATATACAGAATTGGTCTGCATCAGAAGTGGACACAGCTGGACACAACTAAAATAACCAAGTATATTGCCTAATAGCAGCTCTAGGTGCAAATAGGGAAAGACAGATAAAAGTTGAGTTTCTAAGTGAGTTCAGTTTAGGTAACTTTTTTGGATATACACAGAAATTGTTCATGAATTACTTTGGTCTTTATTCATGTATACATTCTTCTAACCATGTAAAAATTAAGATAATTGATCTGAAAACAGTAAAATCCTAAGATGTATATAAATATTAAGTATTATTATTGAGAACCAACTATATTCATGGTGTTGTGTTTGGGATGTGGGAACAAAAAGACGAGTAAGATTTAATTCTTATCTTCAAAAAACTTATAATCTAGTAAAACAAATTATAGCAATCCAAATGAGTTCCCCATGGTTAAAGCTAGAACAATTTGAGCAACAAAATAAATCATGATAGTATTTATATTTAATTTGCATAGTTTAATATAATTTATAGGTAAAACATTGTATATAATTTTTTTTTTAATGAAAAAATTTGTTTTGGCCACACTTCGTGGCTTGTGGGTGCTTACATGCTTAATACCCTGACCAGGTATGGAACCCATGCCCTTGGCAGTGGAAGTGCAAAATCCTAGCCACTGGACCACCAGGGAATTCCCTACATAAATTTATACTGAATATAATTTAACACAGGGGCTTCCCAGGTGGCTCAACGGTAAAGAATATGCCAGCAATGCAGGAGACCTGGGTTTGATCCCTGGGTTTGGAAGATTCCCTGAAGGAGTACATGGCAACCCAATCCAGTATTCTTGCCTGGAGAATCCCCATGGACAGAAGAGCCACAGGGTGGCAAAGACTTGGGCATGACTGAAGTGACTTAGCACGCACATATAAAGAATTTAATGTACTCCTATATCCTATATTGTAATATATAATGTAGTTACATCTAATATTAGCTTTTATATAAAATAAGCATCCCCAAGTTAATACTGATAAGTATAAATGACTAAAATAAAGAAATAAACATATAAGGAGGAGGGACAACTACTCTTTTTTTTTGGCTGTGCTTGTGGAATCTTAGTTTCCTGATCGGGAATTGAACACACATACTTTTCAGTGAAAGTGGGAGTCTTAACCACTGGCCTGCCAGGGAATTCCTAGGGACAACTCTTCATTACAGAAAAATCCTAATGAATTAATGCAGAAGGAATGAGGGAAATAGAGATGACTGATGGAATATCATATAATAATTACTGTAGAAAGGTCCACTGATGAATGGTAAATAAAGAGAAACAGTTCATCTCCCCCGGGGTGGAGGGATGAAATTACCTTCCCCCAGGTAGGAGGCGTGGACCTAGGTGGAGGACATGGATGGGAAATCAGGGGTGCCTTCTTGGGCCAGAAGCATTTGGCTGGGTTTTAAAGGCTGGGGGAGTTTTGACATGCAGGTATGGGCTGGGCAGGTGAGGTTTTTAAAGTGGATGGGCTTTTAAAAGGTCTGGGTCAAAATGCAAGGGCAAGAGAGGGCAGGACAAAGGTGAGTGGGTAGTTCCGGCTGGAGGCCAGGCCCCCATGGCAGACGGTGGTGTGTGGGGGGCCAGAAGCCATGCTGAGGTCCCTGAGAACACTCTCTGGTTGAGCATGGGGGTCTTGACCCGCTGAAGAGGTTAGGGGCAGTCTGAGCTTGTCTCCATTGCTTTGACAATAACTTAAAGTGTGAGGGAACAGATGGTGGATTTCAAAGCCCCTGTGGAGGTGGAGGCCTCAGTGGGGGAATAACGGGAGTCCCAGTGTGTGCGGAGAGGTGGGCAGGGATTCCCATCCCCAGGAGCGTCTGTTCTGTGAGCCCTGGGTCCCCGGGGAAGCAGATCTGGCCCCGGGCCTCTGTCCTGGGCTCCTGTCTGCTCCGTGACTCTCTCTTGGCACCAGGAGAATCGCCGTTGTGACATAGACCCTTCCTGCTCACAGACTGTTTCACGTTCTGGGAACCAGCTCGCTGGCCTGACAGAGTCACAGAGTCCAGTGGTGTCGGGGAGGTTCTGTGGGTACGTTGACTATCTTGAAGGTCCCCTGGGGATGTCTGGGGCTTGGCCCTGTTCCTCTCACTCCGTCTCTGGAGCAATCTCCCCCCACCCCCACACACATACTCTTCCCTCAAAGCTGGGCGGATTCGGGCATGAACGTTCGTGAAGAAATACGCTGGGCTCTTAGGTCACGGCTAGACAGCCCCCGCTGGGCCTGTTTGCTGTCCGTTTCCCTCTGCTCCCCGACTGGTGTCAGGAGATTTGGGGAACTTGTGACTCATCGCAGCCAGTGACTGTGGCCATTCTGCTGAGAAGCCCCGTCCCAAGGGAGGAGGCAGGGGTCACCCAGGTAGGTACGGGCCGTCCCTCGGCTCCCTGGGTTGACAAGCTCAAGTGGGACTTTATGGCCAGGCGTGATGGAAACCATAACACATGCCTCTCAGGAGCAGGGCCGTGCTGGCTGGGAGGACGTTTGGCTCGGCTTGTGTTTGAGCAGTCTGACAACAGCTATAAAGCTTAGCAGCTGTGAGGTGGATCAGGTACTGTGGGACTTCTGGACTTAGGTTAACCCTGGGGTCTTGAGACAGAGGTTCAGCTTTAAAGAATGCAAGCAGTGAGACAGCTCTTAGGAAAGTAAACTCGTTAAGTTCTCTGCATATGCAGTTCTGGAGACTGCTGACAGGAGTCCTTCCATGAATTAATTTTCTGAAGAGATGAATTGACATGGATCTCCTCCCAGGAGTTCACTTCTAGATACCAAAGAAGTATCTCTTGGGTCTTCAGGGAGCCTGGTGGTTTGACTTGGGTTCACTGCAGACACTGGAAGGAATGAACTTGATGGAGAGTTGGGAGCAGCACTCGGGAGGGAGATTAGCCGGGCCTCTGCCGCCCCTTCCTTCGTGTCGCTGTGGTAGGGATTCTTGAAATTACAGGGATTAGCATAGACCTAAAAAACCACGTCCCGGCCGGAGTGTCCAGGGCGGGGAGCTGAGTGGGAGGCTCGGGGAGGGGTGGTTGAAGGGCTGGAATCTGTTCTCAGCCTCAATGTCAAATCCTGGCGCCTCCCCACAACAGTTATGTAACCTTGGGCCTGTGCCTTCTCCCAGCCGGGCCTTTCTTTCCTCCCTGATGAAATGAGATAATGATGCGTTCTTTTCCGGGTTGTTGTGAGGCTTCAATAAATAACAGTGACCTTGAACTGCCTGTACGGACCCCAGTCCCTGGCAGTTCGAGTTCCCACCCTTCCTCCTGTGGGAGTTTCTCTTCACCTTCTTAAGGAGGTAGATGTTCCCATCTTCGTTTTCAAGGGAGGAGGCCAAAGTGAACGGCTCGGCCAAGGATGCAGACGCCCTAGTCCTCGCTCTTTCCATCACGCCAGGGGCCCCCGTCCGGAGGTCAACAGGCTGTGTGGGCTCCGAGAGACCGCGGCCGACCTTTGAAGCTCTCTTAAACGTCTTTGCCATTTCAGAGTCATCCCTGGAAAAATCTGTTCATCAGACGTGTGCCCTGCCAGGTCATCCGGCAGCCCAAGTGCTTTATTTTTTTATTTTTCACTTTTTGCCAATGAAACAGGCTGCACGGTCCATCTCCAATTCCACCTTCCACCAGTCTCGGTTAGGAGTGATCACAGTGACTGGTGTTGGTTACAATGTCACTTGTGTCAGGCATGGCGCTGAAACATCCCCTGTGTTATCTCATTGTACACCGCCGCCCCCAACCCCTCAATAACCCTGAGAGGAAGGTGTTTCATTCCTGTTTCCCTACTGAGGAGTCAGAAGCTTAGAAAAGGTAAGAATTAACTCCATCCTGTTGAAAAAGAGCCCATCTATCTAAATGGTGAAGGCCATGCTCTTTACTACCTAACTCAGATAAATCCAATGGGCTTCCCATACCGCACAGTGGTGAAGAATCTCCCCGTCGTGCAGAAGATGCAGGAGACACGGGTTTGATCCCTGGGTCAGGAAGATCCCCTGTAGAAGGGAATGGCAACCCATTCCAGTATTCTTGCTTGGAAAATCCCATGGACAGAGGAGCCTGGCGGGCTACAGTCTATGGGGGTCTCAGAGTCGGACACAGCTGAGCATGAATGCACATAAGTCGAGAAGAAATGTTAGCCGTTTTCTGTGGCTGAGTGTTCAGGGTGAGTGATGCTTATGTTCAGATATGGAAAAACAGGTTACATACCTGACAGATGTGACTCAATGCAAGCCACCCCTCGTGTAGCCCCTGGGAGGTTTATCATACTAACACTGTTATGGATTGAATGATGCCCCCCGAACTCACTCATGGAACTGATGATTCTGGAACAAATAATCCACGATTCAAGAAAAAAAAAAGATAACAGAAGGGGGCAGTTGAAATAAACTACGTAAACCAATAAACAACCATTACACAAAACTGTGGTGAGATCTTTATATTCCACAGAGCTATTTTACCAAATTTTGTGGGGAAAGCTCGCTTCTACTCAGAATCTTCCTGTTGTAATGTTACTTATAGATGTGAGAGGTCTGACTTTCTGGAAACAGTGTGAAGTATTTTATAGGAAGTCCCATACCTATGAATGAGTTCCATTCCAAGAGCGTGTTCCTAAATCCAATTTGTAAGTTGAACAAAGCTAGCTTAGGTACCCAACTAACACCATTACTGTAATAGGTTTATAATACTTTTCACACCAATAATACATAAAAAGCAAACACACATACAACAAAAAGAAAACATCTTTAATCTTACAAAACGGTCCTTTGAAAAGTTCAGTGGTACAGTACGATAGCTGGCATACAGGCACGTACACATCTTTGAAAGTTCACAACTTGGTTCTTATGTAGGGAACTTAGTGTACTTAAAAAAAAAAAAAGTCATTGAATGGGTCTGGGGATCTTACTTCATCAGCCTGACCCTAGTAAATTATGTGAAGTCTATGTGAGGCATGTAAGCCATGATGAAAACAAATTCAGATCATTACCCATCATTTGTGGGGTCATGTCCATGTATTGGTTGTTGATTTCCAGTTTTCTTGCAACATCCACGGGCATGGGGGTGGTAGCATAGTTCCATACTTTATGTAGTTATGAAGATATGGGACTTGGTTTACAGTGTTATTTAGATACCATCCATTCCCACAAGGCATTTGTATTAATATCAAAGGTGGAAAGATAAGTTAAACTAAATAAGGAAGAGAAAACTATTTTATTAAAAGACTTTCTCTTCCTCATTGTTTCTTTTTTCCTTTTTGTTTCTCAAATCAAGTTTTTATACCACACCCTTTTTCTTATAGAACACTTCTAACAGGCACAAGTGTAGAATAGTATTAATATTCAGATTTAACACCTATAGCTCTTATTCACCGCACACCAGAGAGTTTTGAACTCAAATGCTTCGAATTATCTGTACCTGCAAATATTTCAGCATTAATCTTTAAAAGATGCTCTTAAAAAAAAAAAAACAACACCCACAATTTGACAATCGTACCTTAAGAAATCAACAGTAATTCTTTAATATCCATTTGTGTTCAAATTTCCCTGATAGTTTGACACACTTTTTTTTTCAGTTTTATTGAGGTATAATTTACAAACTGTGAACTTCACTCATTGTAAATGTGCAGCTTGATTTTTAGTAAATTTGTACAGTTGTGCAAACATCACCTCAGTTCAGTCCTAAAACACTTAAACATTTTTAATGGTTTGTTTGCATCATGATTTTATTAGGGCCAATACATGGTGATTGGGAGATGTCATCTTTGTTTTGTTTTATGTTTTATTTGGGTGATGTCTTTGACGTCTCTTTTAATACATAGGTTTGCCCTTTATATCAGCTTAAAATTTTTTTTTTTTAAAGTGAAGAAATGGGTCTTTGCCTGGGTTTTGTTAGCTGCATCATTGAGATATTATTTAACATAATTCTTTCCTTCTGCATTTCCTGTAAGTTGGGTGTAGGGACTCATTTAGGTTCAGGTACAATTATTTTCTTTAACTCAATTATATCATGAATGGGATAGTGTGCTTCCAACAGGGTGTCAAGGTGTGTGATTTATCTCTCTTCTTGACATTAGCAGCCTTTGATAATGATTGCCTAAGTCCATTATTTCATTAGAATTGCAAAATGGTGGCTTTTAATTTCATTTTCCTTCTGCCTTTATTACTTCTGTAAGATAAGCTTGTCCTCTTAAACCATTTGGTCTCCTAAGGAATGA
This sequence comes from Cervus elaphus, assembly GCF_910594005.1. Classification (NCBI taxonomy): domain Eukaryota; kingdom Metazoa; phylum Chordata; class Mammalia; order Artiodactyla; family Cervidae; genus Cervus; species Cervus elaphus. Next base: position 22,595,676 of record NC_057844.1, read on the forward strand.
ATTTGAATATGAAAGGCAAGACAGATGCTTAATTTTTTTTTTGCTTTATTATTTTTCAAAATAATGAGCTGATTCTCCAGCATCCTTCAAAGACAGTCATTGAGTTTTGTTTTGTTTTTAGTGTCATTATAAAGTCAGAGATTCAGACTTACTGGAAGTATTTCAGTTTATTGTGGTAATTGTCCTCTTTGATGCTCAGTTGTTCCATTTTGTGCCCACTGGAATCTAGTCAACTTGGCACCTCTTTCCTTTTGGACGTGACTCTTGTAGTTTTTGGTAGCTTCTTCTTTTTTTTTTCGGTGGTATGACAAAAATTTCCAGGCTCATTTGGTACATTTTGTGCCACAGATCTGGAGTCAGTCATTTCTTCAAGGAGAACTTATTCTTTTTGGTGGAAAATTGTATTCAGAGACCATAGTCTGGGCACTAGGAACCTCAATCATTCTGGATAGCTTATTTTCATTTGGCTTCCCAAGCGGCACAGTGGAAAGAATTCGCCTGCAATGCAGGAGACGCAGGAGATGCAGGTTTTGTCCCTGGGTCAGGAAGATCCCCTGGACTTGGAAATGGCAACCTGACCCAGTATTCTTACCTAGAAAATTCTGTGGACAGAGGAGCCTGGTGAGCTATAGTCCATGGCATCCTAAAGAGTCAGAGATGGCTGAAGAACAATAACAAGCTTATTTTTCACTAGGATTTTTTAGTAGACAAAGCTAGAAAAAAGTGTTAAAGATAAAATACATCTTAATTCATGGTGTTACTTTCAATTCAAACTCAAGAGCATAATGTTTTTTATTGAGAACCTAACTGATTGTATAATTATATTTTCTGCCTCCACTCTATCAGTCACTTGTTCCTTTTAATTGCTGGACAATATTTCATTGTGCAATATAACACACTTTATGTATCCATTTGCTAGCTTATAGACATTTGGATTGTTTTCAGATTTTGGCCATTATGAATAATGCTGCTATGAAAAATCTCATCCAAGTCTTCATACAAACATGTTTTATTTTCTCTTAGGCAGATACCTAGGTGTGGAAACCATTTTCCAAAATGGTTGTACCATTTCACACTCCCACCAGCAATGTATGCGGGTTCCAGTTTCTCCACATCCTTGCCAACACTTGCTTTGCCCTGTTCCCAGCCTATCTTTCTGATTATAACCATTTTAGTGGGCGTAGAATGCTTTCTCATTTTGGTTTTAATTTGCATTTCTCTAATGTTGAACTTCTTTTCAAGTTTTTATTGGCTATTTGCATATTTTCTTTGGTGAAATGTCTATTTAAGTAATTTGTCTGATTTTAGACATTGTTTTGTCTTATTATTGAGTTGCATAAGCTCTTTATATATTCTGGATGCAAATCCTTTGTCAGATCTAGGATTTGCAAATGTTTTCTCCCAGACTGGGGCTTGGCTTTTCATTTTCTTAACAGTGTCTTTTGAAGTACAAAAGGTTTTAGTTTTGATGAAGTCAAATATAATAATTCTTTTATGTACCATACTTGTGGTGTGATTTCTAAGTCTTTGCCCACCTCAAGGACATGTAGATTTTCTTTTATATTTTTTCAGAAGTTTTACAGTTTTAGCTTTTATAGTTAGGGCCCTAGATCCATTTTGGGGTTGGGTTTTGTGTATGCTGTAAAGTAAGGGTCTAAATTAACCTTTTTACATGTCGGTGTCCAATTGTCCCAGCACCAGTTGTTGAAAAGATTATCTTTTCCCCATTGAATTGCCTTGGAACTTTTGTTCAAAGTCAATTGCCCATAAAAATCAGATTTATGACTTGACTCTTAATTCTCCTTCATTCATCTATATTCCTGTTTTTACAATAGTATCATATTGTTTGCACCTGAGCCATACTTATCAATATAACTTTCTAGTCAGTATTAAAGTCAGGAGATATAAATCTTCAATTTTCTTCTTCTTTTAAAATACTGTTTTGGTTACTATATTTCACATTTCCGTATAAATTTTAGAATCAGCTTGTTATTTTCTGCAAAATCATCTGCTGGGATTTTTTCCTAGGGTTCACATTAAATCTAAGATGGATGCTCATTCTTCTCAAGTGCACATGGAACATTCTCTGGGATAGATCATTTGTTGGGCCACAAGGTAGGTCTTAATAAACAAATGGGTTTACATCAATAAAAAGCTGCTACATAGCAAAGGAGACTATTAGCAAAATGAAAAGTCAACCTAGGGAATAGGGGAAAATATTTATAAACTGCATATCCAATAAGGGATTGATATTTATAATATAAAATAAATTTACACAAGAGAATAATAATAATGATGATGATAATAACTTGAGTGAAAAATGGCAAAATACCTAAATAGACATTTTTTTCCAAAGAAAAAAAGATGTACAAATGGTCAATAAGTACATGAAAATGTGTTCAACATCACTAATCTCAGAAATGTGAATAAAAATTACCATGAGATATTACCTCATACCTATTAGGTTATCTATTATCAAAAAGATGAGACATAACAAATGCTAGTGAGGATGTGGAGAAAAGATGTACTCTGTTATTGATAATGAAAACCAGAATTATATCCATTATGGTAAACATTATAGAGGTTGCTCAAGAAATTAGAAATAGAACTACCATATGATCCAGCAATCCCACTTCTGGGTATATAGCCAAAGAAAATGAAATCATTATCTTGAAGAGCTATCTGTATTCCCATGTTCATTGCAGCACTATTTCACAATAGTCAGTGTATGGAAACAACTCCAGTGTTAATTGATGAATGGATAAAGAAAAAGTGATATAGATATTAATATATACACACACTGGAGTGTCATTCAGGCTTAAAAAAGAAGGAAATTCTGCCATTTGTGATAATATGGATGAAACTGGAGGTCATCCTACTGAGTGAAATAAGTTAGACACAGAAAAGCAAATAGTTCATGGTGTCACTTCTATGTGGAATCTAGGGATGGCGAAAGTCAAACTCTCGGTAACAGAGTAGAAAAGTGGTTGCCCGGAGCTATGGATGGGGAAGTATGAAGAGGCTGGTAAAAGGCTATAGATTTTCAGTTCAGAAATCCCACCTCATTGTGGTAGTTCTTTTTATATATTGTTGGCTTTGATTAGCTATTATTTTGCTGGGTCTTTTGTGACTGTGTCCATGAGAGATACTGCTCAGTAGTTTTCTTTTCTTATAATACTTCATCTGGTTTTGGTATTAGGGTAATTCTGGACTCATAGAATGAGTTAGGAAGTATTCCCTCTGCTTCTCTTTTCTGGAAGAGATGTGGGAATTTGATATAATTTATTCCATAAATGTTTGGTAGCACTCATCAGGGAATAATTTCGGCCTGCTGCTTTCTTTTTTTAGGGAGGTTAGTAATTATTCCACTTCTTTTCTAGATATGAGTCTATCCAGATTATCTATTTATCCTCGTGTGAATTTTGTTAGTTTGTCGTGTTCCAAGGAACTGGTCCATTTCATTTAAGTTATCAAACTTGTGGCCATAGAATTTTGTATAATATTCCTCTATTTCTTTTAATGTCTATGGGGTCATTAGTGTTGATTCTCACCATTTCTAACTAAACTTCTAAATTTTATCATTAGTAGTTATGAAGACTATAACTTGAATTCAAATATCCTTGGCTGAATATGACACCGTTTGAATGATATAACATTCAATATAAATTCTGTTACTATTTTTGATTTTATAGCTGTAAGTGCTAAGAAATCTTGTCTGCATACGTAAGTAGATAGGAGTGGAAAGATTCTGTTAGAGCATGTCACTCAATTCTCTGAATACCTTCTGAATTAAATGCCAAAATCACTTGGGGATCTTTCATCAAAAATTATTTTTAGATGAATATAGTGAATAAGTCTATCAGGAGCTTCTTTCATTTTGTTAAAAGCAATGAATTAAAATGAGTTGAACTGCAAGAAGATATTTTATTTACTTATTAGTGTTTACACTTTCTCAGACCTCAGCGTTCCAAATAAAACTTCGCCTGGCCACCTGGAGGTATTGGACAAGGCATCATTATAAGATCTGGGATGAGGAAGAGGTAAATATTTCTTTTGTAAACTGGGAGAAGGATTTTTGAAAGAGGAAGTAAGAAGAGGGAACTTGTAAGATATTCGACCTTCATCAAGTCAAACAGTTTAGGATAAAATGAAGGAAGAGCTTGAAGCTTTGAAAAGTATTTTCCTTAAAACTATGTAAGTGCCTAGGTGCTCCTTGGAAGTTTATGTATATCTGGGGGCAGATACCCTATTTTGAAGACCCTCCTATGGAAAAGGCAGGAAGGCATCCTTAATAACGTGGCCTTCAATAAGAGACCTGAGGGAAGTGAGGGTGGAACCACAAAGTTATTCAGGGGAAGAGCACTTCAGAAGGAACCGCAAAGGCAAAGGCTTTGGGGGAGGAGTGGTCTTGGAATGTTCTGGAAATAGCAAGAAGGCCAGTGTTCATTGTTGCAGACTGAATAAGGAAAAGGGTGGTAGGATATGAGGCCAGAGAGGGAATCAGCCTCATGTTAGACTTTAGAGTGCAAGGTAGGAATGTGGGATTATATTCTGAGTGAGATGGGAAGAATAGCTGTCCTTTGCAGGGTTTTGAGCTTGGGGTGACATGCCCCAATTTCCTTTTGTTGAAAAAAAAAATGTTTATTTGTATGTCTATTGGCTGTGCCAAGTCTTTGTAGCTCGTGGGACCTTTGAGCTTTGATGCAGCATGCTGTATTTTTAGTTGTGGCTTATGAACTCTTAGTTGGGGCATGTGGGATCTAGTTCCCAGACCAGGGATCCAATTCAGGCCCCCTGCATTGGCAACGTGAAGTCATAGCCACTGGACCACCAGGGAAGTCTCTGATTTTTGTTTTAAAAGGCTCAGTCTGGCTGCTGTGTTGATTATTACATAGAAATATCATTGTCTTTGTCATCCCCTGGTAGTTTTGTTAACAACTCTTTCTGGGTTCACAATTGAGGATGACAGTTGTAACTGCAGGTGATTGTGCAAATAATCTGACTGTGGAGGAATTTGGGCTGCCAGCTTGGCCTTAGAGTGGTTTCTCAGCTTCACTGGCCTCGGAGTTCTTGTATTCAAAAGGCAGCCACCTCCTTTCTGGCTGCTCACCCTGCTGCGCCTGACCTGCCCATGTTGGGCCTTGAGAGGCTGAGAAGCACACACAGGGTCCCAACTGATGACCTGCAGGTCATGGAGTCACAGAGGCTCTTGTGGGTCAGTTCCCTGGACATAGACCCAGATACTCAGGCTTGTGCGGGAGACGTAGATTGGGGAGAGCTTTTGCAGGTATGACCTGTTGGGTGTAGCGCAGCAGGAAAAGATGCTGGACTGTAAGACAGTCCAGCAGAACTCTCAGTTCAGTCCAGTTCAGTCGCTCAGTCATGTCCAACTCTTTGCGACTCCACGGACTGCAGCACGCCAGACCTCCCTGTCCATCGCCAACTCCTGGAGTTTACTCAAACTCATGTCCATCGAGTTGGTGATGCCATCCAACCATCTCATCCTCTCACACCCTGTTCTCTTCCTGCCTTCAATCTTTCCTAGCATCAGGGTCTTTTCCAATGAGTCAGTTCTTCGCATCAGGTGCCAAAGTATTGGTTTCAGCTTCAGCATCAGTCCTTCCATGAATATTCAGGACTGATTTCCTTTAGGATGGACTGGTTGGATCTCCTTGCAGTCCAAGGGACTCTCAAGAGTCTTCTTCAGTACCACAGTTCAAAAGCATCAGTTCTTTGGTGTTCAGGTTTCTTTACAGAACTCTCAGCCTTCCTTAAAGAGGAAGGCCCTTTAGAGTCTTCTCAGTTGAGGCTTGAGGCCTGGACCTTCATACCTCCTACATCAACTAGACAATGGTCATGGTTGATGCCCAGAGAGGGAATGTGAACTTGGGTCAAGTGTAGTTTCTGGGGAGGGACTCACCTGTGAGCCCCTGGAACCCAAAACAACAGGCATCCTGGGGAAAGAAAGTTCAAGGGTTGAAGGGCAGTCTCTACCCCAGTTGGTTGACTGGAAGAGTCCTTTGAAAAACATCACCTCCCTGCTAGATACCACCATCATGAAGCTAAGAAAACTGAGGGCCAGAGGGAGTGGTAACATGATTTATCTGTTCTCACTTTCTCTTATGTGAATTACAAAATATGAACATGACTTCAGCACTGATGCCTTATTTTCTAAAGGAGGGAGAGTGTAAAATTTATTCTTCTTTTTTTTGTCCACATGCATTGTCTTATTTAATACTTATAAAGTATTATATGCAAAAGGTTAAAATATTTTCTTTTATGAAATAGAAACAGAGAAGAAGGTATCAGACAAAATAGCATCACCTTACTTTTCAAAATGTAGTAACTTCTCTGGGAATATGAGAAAAACTGGTTAGCTAAGTTTAGAAGAATTATCTTTACCATTATTTTAAAGCCATGGCTTTATTTTTATAAGTAAAAGAACGTCTAAAACTCCAGAATTATATATATATATTATATTTTTTGCAGAATTATATTTTACATTTTCAATTTAAACATGAAACTTATTCTTAATTTAAAAAAGTATTCCTACATTTCAAAGAATAGTTTTTCTGCTTTTGTTTTTGGCCAGATGGCTGGCTTGTGGGATCTTAGTTTCCCAACCAGGGATCAAACCCGGGCCCCCAGCGATGGAAGCGCAGAGTCCCAACCACTAAACTGCCGGGAATTCCCCCAATGGATGGTTTGCAGTGATCATTAGTGCTGCATTTACGTATTTATTTATTTTTAAGATACAGTTCTTTTACTTCCAGACAACCGCATAGATTATTCAGGAGATCACCAGGTTAGCTTCTCACCCATTCCACTCACATTCTGTTTCCCTCCTTGGTCCACACATTATTCCTTCCAATGAAAATCCCACTCTGTGCCTGCAGCCACGACAGGAGTCGATTGATTACACTGAGATAGTTACAACCAACGTGAAGAACACTGCTCAGATAATGTTGTTTGACTTGTGTAGCTCTGTCTTCCTGAGTTCATTGTGAAAGAACATCTTTGACCACCCAACAGTAAGATTTCCTTGTTTATGAAATATTTTTCCCCAAAAAAGAACTTGGAGAGGACTGAAACAAGCAGATATGGTAAGGTGTGGACTGAATCCAGTAAGTCAATTGTAAGAAGACGTTTGGGGAAAACAGAATACATTAAGAAATAATATTGGATTTCCCTGGCGGTCTAGTGGTTGACTCTGTGCTTCTACTGCAGGGGGCGTGGGTTAGATCCCTGGTTGGGGAACTAATATCTCAGTGCTGCACAGCATGGCCGAAAGAAAGAAAGAATATTAAGTAATTCTTTCTTAGGAATGATAATGGATCTGTTGTTATGTTGAATTTTAATCTTCATGGATGAGGACCACCACTGAAATTTACAGGTAATATAATATGAGGTCTAGGATTGTCTTAAAATACCCCAGAAAATAAGAGGAATAGATGAAGTAAGAATGGTAAAATGTTGATAGTAGTTGGAACCCAGTGGTGGTACGGGGGGTTAATTTTTACCACTTTCTTGACTTGTGTGTGTGTTTGAAATTTTCCATAATAAAACATTAAAACATTTTTTTTTTCATGTCTGGTTTTTAAGTTTCCCTTTTACTGGAGAGAAGCTAAAATCAGGGGTTGTCTGGTTCAATACTGGATTTCTGGCAGTCTGTGTCCTAGTTTAGAGAGGAGGCATGGCCCAGACCACAAAAACGCCCGATTGGACCCCACCTCGTGATGCTCATCCTCCAAGGCGGGTGGTGCCACCCACTGTGGGTCTCACTGGGAACCACCTCAGTGTGGCTGAAGGAAGGACAAGCCGACTGAGCAGGCAGGCCTGGGTTCAAACCCTGGGCCACCTCCCATGGTGTAATGATCTTTCCTAAGTATAATGAGCATAAGCATGTTGAGCTCATATATCCTTTGTACCCTCTCAAACTCATTTAAAAGCTGAGGCTTGGGACTTCCTTATCAGTCCAGTGGTGGAGAGTCTGCCTGCCGGTGCAGGGGACATGATTTCGATCCCTAGTCCAGGAACTAGGAGCCCACATGCTGTGGAGCACCTAAGCCTGTGCTCCACAACTACTGAGCCTGGGGTCTAGAGCCCGGGAGCCGCAGCTACTGAGGGCCACAAGCCCTGGGGCCCACGCTCCACATCAAGAGAAGCCCCTGCAGTGAGAAACCCACACGCAGCAACAAAGGTAAATAAATAAATCAATAAAATTTATTTTATTTATTTAAAATAAATCAATAAAATTTATTTTATTTATATAAAATAAATAAATAAAATTTAAAATAAATTTGAAATAAATAAAATGTATTTAAAATGAAATAGTGCAGCCAAAAATAAATAAATAAATTTTTTTAAAAATCTTAAAGTATTTTCAGATTTTTTTGAAATTTTTGAAAATAAAGAAATAAATGAAAACCTGAGGCATGTTTTGAGGGTTAGAAATAATGCACAGGGAAGTATCTAATGCATAGTTGATGTCTGATAAAAAGAAAATCATTATTAATGAAAAGCTGTTTGTCTTCCCATCCTGGGGGACAGTCCTTTATCTTGTGTCACAGAAGCCACTCAACCAAGAAAGCCAAAGCTATGTTGTGGGAGATTTCCCTGCACGTTTATCTTTGGGAGGAAAGAGTCTTTATCTCGAGATTTCTTTCCTGGGGCCCCCTTATTACCCTGAACTTCTAACCTGTGATCCTTTAATGCAAATTTATTTACCAATCACTCTTTAGGGCTTGAGTTAAGAATTTAAAATACATGTTAATTTAAAACATGAGAATTTGAGAGGAAGCTTAAAATGTCTCGAAGACATTAAAAAAAAAAATACTTATTTGCTTATTTATTTGGCTGTGCTGGGTCTTAGTTGCAGCATGTGGGATCTAGTTCCCTGACCAGGTATTGAACCTGGGCCCCCTGCATTGGGAACATGGATTCTGAGCCTCTGGACCACCAGGGAAGTCCCTCTAAGACATCTTTTAATTGTTACATTCCCCCTGTATTTTTTTTTTTTCTTCTTTGAGTTGGCTAATAACATAAAAATTACCCAAGGACCCTAATTCTTTGGCTTCAGCTCCATCCCCCAGAATGAGGGAACCTGTTCCTTGGTGTAAAGTGGAGGCTAATAATAATAATGTTCATAATGCTGTACATAAAGATTCTTCAGTAATATTTTTCTTAAAATGGCTTTTAGCTTATAAAAGTAACACAACATGAAAATCCACCCAATTCGCTTATATTTCACTTGTCTACATCATAAGTACTTTTTCAGTTTTTAAAAATGTATCTTTACTATTTCATTTTATTTATGCTAATGACATTTCTTGTGAGCTAGAGAGGTGGGAAATAATATTGGCAGACAGAGTGGATCAAGGTGAAGGACTTCATTCTACGTACTTCACTTCCACCCCAATGTTCTATTCAGTTATTAGATGCAGGTTATAATCCACCCATTGAACTGGAAGTCATGCCTGATTAATTTCCCGGCTGATAATAGTGTGTCCCCCACCTCCTCCCCCTGGGAATTTCCCAAGGGAAACTTGACCAGCACTGACTCAGCCAGCCCACACCTTACAGCCTCCAGCAGCCCCCCAACTTCACCCACCTTGATCATACTTGAAGGAAATCAAAAGTAACACCTAGTTGAGAAAGGGCTAGGCCCCCCACCCTGGGTGATACAGCCTCCCACTCGGCAGTAGTGTCTTGTTCATTTGGACTCGCAGATTGGGCTGAGGTTCAAGGCTGCTGTGTGGACCAGAACTGGGGACAGGAGCTTGACTCCCGGTAGACTGTGGGGGTGGTGGACTCTGAGTCATTGCCATTAGACATGGCAACACAGGACACAATCCTTATTCCTTTTCGGTGGAGTCCACTTATTTTCTCAGTGTATTTCTGGGGTCAAAGGTCTCAGCAGATACCCTTTAGCTGACTAGCAAGGCGTCCCTGTGTTTATCAGTATGAGCTAAATGTTAATAAGAGCTACCATTTATCAAGCCATGCACCAGGCACTGTGTGAGCAAAACTTTCTTTCCACAAGTACAGAGCCCCTGGGAATACAGTTGTGAATAAACTCTCCAGAAGCTTATAGTCCACTGGGGGTAACAGCCACCCCAAAACAGCTATTGAATGGTTACAAGAGAGCAAAGCCCTACTCAGGGGAGGGCCAGGACCCCCTGGAAGTCTGTAAGTAACATTCCTTCTATTTTATTCTCACGTAGCTATGGGAGGTAGGCGTTGCTCTTCCTCCTTTTTCAGACAAGACAACGGATGTTGAGAGAGTTTAAATCAATTTATTAGTGAAAGGGAGTGCCGGGATTCGACTCAAAATCTGTCTGACGCCAAGGACTTGGTGTCCTCCTCCGATGTACTTGGTGCTCATATATAGAAACAAAGCTACTCACCACCGTGGGAAGAGTACTATGTACGTTTCAATTTAGCCATGTCATTCATTATAGATGAATTAGATGATCAAAGCTTCAGGGGACCTGTGAAATTTCTGAAACTCTATGCAACTTTGAGGGGAAATGTGCATGTATTTCTTGGGAGAAGATCCCTAGATTATACCGTTCTCCAAGGAATCGATGGCAGTAAGAGTTTACTAGCCACTGCATTAGTCCGTGTAGTCATAGCCCTTATCCTGACTTTGGTCTCTGCCCACCGAGGAGGCAGTTGAACGACCCAGCACAAAAAGAAGTGGGCAGTCATCCATGCCCACAGTTTTTCAAGGTGCCAATGGTGATGATGGAAAGTTCACCCAAGTCTAGTCCTGCTTCTCCCTCTCACCTGTCAGGCCCCGTGGTTGGGACAGGTAGAACAGGTGCGGTAGGTCTCTCCTGAGGTATGGAGAATTGTCTCCCGATATATCTTTCTTCTGTGGGTTCAGTGGTGCCTGATCCATCCTTTTAGGTCATTTTCTGGGCTGCTGTAACTAAGTACCTACACAATGTCGGTGAATTAAAACAACAGAAATGTATTCTCTCCTACCTCTGGAATCCAGAAGTGGTGCTATCCAACCATCTCATCCTCTGACACCCTCTTCTCCTCCTGCCCTCAACCTTTCCCAGCAGCAGGGTCTTTTCCAATGAAACAGCTCTTTGCATCAGGTAGCCAAAGTATTGGAGCTTCAGCTTCAGTCCTTCCAATGAGTATTCAGGGTTGATTTCCTAACGTCCATCAGTTGATGGACATTAATTTCCACTTTTTAAATTATTATATATTTTATTTGTTTATTTTAATTGAAGGATAATTGCTTTACAATGTTGTATCGGTTTCTGCCATACATCAACATGAAGAAGCCTTGTGTATGTACATCCCTTCCCTTTTGAACCTCCCTCCCACCTCCCACCCCATCCCACCCCTCTAGGTTGTCACAGAGCACTGGGTTTGAGCTCCCTGTTCCATTTTTTGACTATTACAAATAATGCTGCTTTATGTGTCAGTGTACAAATTTTTGTGTGGATATATTTTTATCTCTTGGGCGTATAACTAAGAGTAGAATTGCTGGATTGTATGTTAACATTTGGAGGAACTGTCAGGCTGTTTTCCAAAGTGGCTGCAGCATTGTACATTCCCACTAGCAGTGTTTCAGTTTCTCTACATCCTTACCAACACTTGCTATTTCTTCCTTTTTTATTATATTCATCTTACTTGGTGTGAAATGATATCTCACTGTGGTTTTGATTTGCATTTCCCTGATGTCTGGTGATTTTGAGAATCTTCCATGTACTCTCTGACCATTTATTTGTACAACTTCTTTGGGGAAATGTCTATTTAGACCTTTTGCTCATGTATTACTTGGGTTATTTATCTTTTTATTATCGAATTATAAAAGTTCTTTGTGTATTCTGGATACAAGCTTCTGATTAGATATAGGATTAGCAATTATTTTCGTCTATTATGTGGATTGTTTTTTCACCTTCTTGGTGGTGTCAGTTCAAGTGCCAAAGTTGTTGATTTACATGATGTCTGATTTACATTTGTCCACTTAAAAATTGTTATTTGTTGCTTGCGGTTTTGGTGCTAAGAAACCATTGCCTCATTCAAGTCCACAAAGATTTATACCTGTGTTTTTTCTAAGAATTTAATAGTTTAACTCTTCTATTTTTATTTTATTTATTTTTGGCTGTGATGTGCAGAGCTCGGGATCTTAGTTCCCAGACCAGGGATCAAACCTGCGCCTCCTGTCTCGGGAGTGTAGAACCTTAACCACTGGCCCTCCAGGGAAGTCCCTAACTCTTCTCTTTTGGTCTTTGGTCTGTTTTGAGTCAATTCCTATATATAATGTGAGGAAGGGGCACAACCTCATTTATTTTTGCATATGAAGACCCAGTTTTTGCAGCATCATTTGTTGAAAGACTATTCTTTTCTCATTGAAATGTCTTGGCATACATTGTTAGTTTTTATGACATGCAAAAAGCACCGATGAGAAGTTAAAGAAATTGCAGAGAAATTTGATGAATCCTGGAGAGTAATAATTCACAGTAGCTGCATTGTATTGTGCCTGTCACAAGCATGATCTCATTTAATCTTCACAAAACCTCCAGGAGGTACTTTATGATTATTCTCATTTTACACAAGAAGAAGCCAAGGCTTCGAGAGGTTAAGAAGCTTGCCCGAAGGGCTTTTGCTAAGAACCAGTGGTGCTGGGTTTGAAATCCATGTTCATCCGACTCCAGCACTGCTAGGAACAATCATCGGCTCAGGCCAGAAATAACAGCAGCAGCTAACTGTGTCAGCCACTATTCTAAACACATTACTAACTCATTTTATTTCTACAATAACCATAAAAAGGGTGTGTATTTCTTTTACACCCACATATGGATGGGTAAACTGAGAGGCAGAGAGTTTAAAGAACAGCTCACCCAGTACAAGTGGTAGAGTTGAAATTTAAAACCAGAGTCTGCTTTTTTTACTTTTTATTTTGTTTATTTATTTATTTGGCTGCACTAGGTCTTCACTGTGGCATGTGGGATCTTCGATCTTTGTTGCGGAATACAATTCAGAATCTATAATTGCAGCATCGGAGCTCTTATAATTGCAGCGTGTGGGATCTAGTTACCTGACCAGGGATCGAACCCTGGCCCCCGGCTCCAATCCAGTGGGGTCTTAGCCCCTGGACCACTAGGGAAGTCCCCAGGGTCTGCTGCTTAACTGAAACACGGTACTCTTCAAAGCGTGGTTGCTAGAGTTTTAAATTTTCTACTGCAGCATCTCTGTTTGGAGAACTTTATGATCTATTCATTCGTGATTTCCACAAACAGTTTGCTTTAAATTCACCAGAGCTCCTTGTCACTGGGATTGCTCATTAGAATAGTCTTGAAGAAATTTCTAGGAGGTATTTTTGTCTTAATGAGATGAGCAGTTTTCATAATGCTGAGCGTCTGCTTTTCTAAATTAAGAGAGTTTCTTGTAATAACAGAGCATCAGTAGCCTATTGGAAACCAACCATTCCCCACTGTGGGTTTCACTTAAGGTGAAATGGTGACTTTCACTCTTTAGGCATGTATCCTTGTTCTTGACCAACACAGGTAGAGTAAATACTGTCATTCCAAAAACTGACGGGTACTATGCTCTCCATTTTTACTGTTCCTTTTGAATCAGGAAATGTCACAGTTCATTAATTCCACTTGTTTTTTAGGCACATGAGGAAAAAAAACCCAAAATAACCAAGTCCCCCAATGGTTATGAGCCTTGCCCAGGACTTCTGACCTCAGTTCAGTGCATTTCCTGACCTTTTGCTGATGTCAGTATATTTGTTCTTGTTTTCTTGGGAGTGAACCATCCCAAGGTGTCTGCTGCAAATATCTTAATGGTGGAATGCAGAATGATATAATGCTTTTCAGCCGTTTTATTGTGAATTTACTCCAGATAGTTTTTGTTTAATCAGAACAATATTTCCTATGTTGCCAGGCAACGTAGTGATGGAGTTTCAGGCTTTGCTGCCAGCCAATGAAATAGAAAAAGACTATCTTTTCCTTCCAGCATGGACTTCTTTTTCTCTCTCTTTCTAGATTTCTATTCACTTTGTGTTTATCTCAAAGAATCAAATAGGCATAAAGGGAAAAAAAAAGTGGAAAAAGCTCATTGAAGAGAAAATGAGCATCCTTCTTTTTGGTTCTTGTGCCTGAATAAGTGGAGGGGTAGACATTCAATTTACGTGCAACACTGTGTTAGTCTGGGAAAGCTGGCACCTTGGAGAGTTACATTAACACAGTTACTCAACATAGATGGGGACAACTGGTGAAGGAGACCCAGTTAATGGAGATGAAATTAAAGGTTATGAGTAACTTAGGTAAAATATTCACCCATCTTAGGAAAGGCTATTGTCAACTTTGGGGTAGAAGGTGAGGAAAAGATCAGGTTCAAGCAAAGTAAACATTCAAAATGGTATTAATTAGGTTGTAATGTTCCCTCATCTGATGTGAACAGCTGACTCACTGGAAAAGTCCCTGATGCTGAGAAGTATTGAGGACAGAAAGAGAAGAGGGAGTCAGAGGATGAGATGGCTGGATGGCATCACTGATGCAATGGGCATGAGCTTTGGCAAACTTCGGGAGTTGGTGAGGGACAGGGAGGCCTGGCGTGCTGCAGGCCACGGGTTCGCAAAGAGTAGGACATGACTGGGTGACAGAACATGTTATCTCACTGCTTGTGGCCATGGTTCTAACCATTTCAACAGTTTTGTCACGTTTAGGAATCCTGAGTGGAAATGGGAGGATGGCAATCCTAGAGAACAATGAAGAAAATGAACGAATGATTTTTAATGAGAGAAAAGTCTGAAAAAACTATTGTGTTCATTCATTGGGCTGAGCTAGAATTCTTCTCATTACCCATCAGTACCTTTTCAAGCATCTAATCCCGCTGTTGCTATTTGTAGGCGTTAAGTGTTGCCGTCTCCTCCATCTCTGATGACCTCACTTTCCTCCTCTAGGAGAAGGTTAAACAGTCTCTCCTGTATTGTCACTCATTCTCGCCGGGGCACTCATTCATTTGTGCTGGTGTCACGGCCCTTGAGGTAAGCACTTTCCCACAAGGGGCCAAGAGGCGTGTGAGATGCTTCAGGACCCTACATTATACACACATTAAATCATGGTTTAAGAAGGCCCTTTGTCACCCTCATCTTGACACCTCCCTGCCCTGCCCCCTGCCTCCCAGCTCGCTCCTCTACTTTGGGTCCTAGCCCTTCTTTTTAGACACCTTCTTATATAAAATGAAACCCAGATGTTTGGCCCTATTTACAGCTGCACTCCCCTCCCCCCTCGCTCCCAACATCTGCAGCATGCATGCACAATGAGCTTCCTTAATAAACAACACTCTTCCGGAATTTCTCTGATCTGATTTCCTCTACTTCACCTTTGCCAGAATCACACTTGCCAAGGTTTCCAGTGACTCTGAACCACCAACAAACAAGGACCATTTCCCATGCTTGATCCCAGTGGATCATTCATCCACTGGCCCAGTAATAAATCTGATTGTATCATGCTGGATTCATGAGATAAAGGATGCTACCCTTGCCTTCAACAGCCTTACGTTCTTCTTGAGCAGAAACCAACAAACAGACATGTCTGGCCCCTGACCCAATCTGAGGGCTGGCAATGACTTAGAAAATGCTTCTAGGACTCCCCATAAGTTGGTTGGTTTGGTCATCAATTTATTGCTTCCTAGCCTCCTTTACCTGATCTGCCTCTTTTGCCTTTTCATTTCAGCTACTCTTTTTCCAGTTCTCCTAGCTGTTTTGGAGACCTGTTGTTCTGGATCCTGCCTTTATAAAGCCCCTTATCACAGCACATATTTTAAAATGTTTAATTTACCCTGATGAAGTTGCAACATCATAAAAAAATGAGAACTTAAGAATGCAGAAGATGAGAGAGTTTAAAGGAAGGCAAGAATGAGCTGTCTAATAAAAGTTCAGTTCAGTTCAGTTCATTTCAGTCACTCAGTCATGTCCAACTCTTCTCGATCCCATGAACTACAGCACGCCAGGCGTCCTTGTCCATCACCAGCTTCCGGAGTTTACCCAAACTCATGTCCATTGAGTCGGTGATGCCATCCAACCATCTCATCCTCTGTCGTCCCCTTCTCCTCATGCCTTCTATCTTTCCAGCATCAGGGTCTTTTCAAATGAGTCAGCTCTTAGCATCAGGTGGCCAAAGTATTGGAGTTTCAGCTTCAACATCAGTCCTTCCAGTAAACACCCAGGACTGATCTCCTTTAGGATGGACTGGTTGGATCTCCTTGCAGTCCAAGGGACTCTCAAGAGCCTTTTCCAAAACCACAGTTCAAAAGCATCAATTCTTCAGTGCTCAGCTTTCTTTATAGTCCAACTCTCACATCCATACATGACCGCTGGAAAAACTATAGCCTTGACTAGACAGACCTTTGTTGACAAAGTGATGTCTCTGCTTTTTAATAGGCTGTCTAGGTTGGTGATAACTTTCCTTCCAAAGAGTAAGTGTCTTTTAATTTCATGGCTGCAGTCACCATCTGCAGTGATTTTGGAGCCCAGAAAAATAAAGTTAGCCACTGCTTCCATTGTTTCCCCATCTATTTACCATGAAGTGATGGGACTGGATGCCATGATCTTAGTTTTCTGAATGTTGAGCTTTAAGTCAACTTTTTCACTCTCCTCTTTCACTTTCATCAAGAGGCCCTTTAGTTCTTCTTCACTTTCTGCCATAAGGGTGGTGTCATCTGCATATCTGAGGTTATTGATATTTCTCCTGGCAATCTTGATTCCAGCTTGTGCTTCCTCCAGCCCAGCGTTTCTCAAAATGTACTCTACATATAAGTTAAATAAGCAGGGTGACAATATACATCCTTGACGTACTCCTTTTCCTATTTGGAACCAGTCTGTTGTTCCATGTCCAGTTCTAAGTGTTGCTTCCTGACCTGCATACAGGTTTCTTAAGAGGCAGGTCAGGTGGTCTGGTATTCCCATCTCTTTCAGAATTTTCCACAGTTTATTGTGATCCACACAGTCAAAGGCTTTGGCGTAGTCAATAAAGCAGAAATAGATGTTTTTCTTGAACTCTCTTGCTTTTTTGATGATCCAGCAGATGTTGGCAATTTTATCTCTTGTTCCTCTGCCTTTTCTAAAAGCAGCTTGAACATCTGGAAGTCACTGTTCACGTATTGCTGAAGCCTGGCTTGGAGAACTTTGAGCATTACTTTACTAGCGTGTGAGATGAGTGCAATTGTGCGGTAGTTTGAGCATTCTTTGGCATTGCCTTTCTTTGGGATTGGAATGAAAACTAACCTTTTCCAGTCCTGTGGCCACTGCTGAGTCTTCCAAATTTGCTGACATATTGAGTACAGCACTTTCACAGCATCATCTTTCAGGATTTGAAATAGCTCAACTGGAATTCTATCACCTCCACTAGCTTTGTTCGTAGTGATGCTTCCTAAGGTGCACTTGACTTCTAATAAAAGAAAAGAAAGCAAAACAGAACTTTTCATGAGTTAGAATGAGAATCAGGTCTTTATGGACATTTATCATCCATGGATATTTAGGAATGTCAGTAGTCAGAATTCAGGGCTGTTCATTCGGCCGGTATGTGCCAGATGACGGAGCTGGTTGTTTACACCCAGCATCTGTTCTGATTGGTTGCTGCCAGAGTGGATTTACATAAAGGTAGTCAAGTCTCAGCTTCAGAATCCTTTGTTTTGACAGCTGTGTGAAGGCTCTAGGCAAGTGTCCATTCCCATGGACGTGTGTTTTTGTAAAACTTGTACACCGAAGAGAAATTAATTTTAGTTGGTTAATATCACTTCAACGTTCCATATGACTTCTTCTCCATATACTTCTTGAATTGGTGACTGCAGGCATTTTAGGGACCACACTAAGGCAAGTAGAGTAGGGCAAGCATTTAGTTTGGGTCAGAAGCATATATTGATGGGATTCCCAGTCACTCTTGTGTAGAGTTAAGTATCTCTGGCCACTCTGATTTAGGAGTGGTTTCCAGAAATACTCCCAGTGCCCACTGTACTGACCCCACCAGCACCATGAGCTGACATTTCAGGAGAACAGGTGCTAAGCCACCTGCCACTAGAAATATGTGGGTGACAGAAGATAATCAGGGTTGGAAATGGAAGGAGCCAGAAGCTATGTCATGATAAATTATTCCTTTATCATTTTAAATTGAGGATTCAGTTCTTATCCATGCCTCGTCAAAATAGAAGTTCTCTCTTATCCAGCATGTACTTGATAATACAGCACCTATATATAAATGCACCACAAAGTATTTTTCATGCATTTACATAAGGAGTCCATAGAAATATTTTGATATTAAATGTGTGAATTGTAACAAAACACTTCAGATCACAATAAAAGAGGTAGGACATTAAGAAGATAAGATCTTTGAAAAGAAGTCATGGATACATGCTTGGATTCTTGATGCTCTAATTAGTGAAGAGGGACAAATCTGGTGTCACCCCTAGACCCCAGCAGGATGGACTTCTGTTCTGAGCACCTGCTTCCCCAGGCGTAGCTCTTTCTCCTCCCAGTTTGCCCACTCCAAGGGGAGCAGACCATGAGAAGTCAAGGGGCCTCTGTCTCTTAGCAGTGTGAACCAGTGGAATGTTTTTGATGAGAAATCTACCTCTGTTGCCCCACATTGGAGACCAGTATTTAGAAATCACATTCAGGAAAGACTCTTTCTTTATAAAAATATTATCTTTATTATTGTCTTTGGCTGTGCTGGGTCTTTGTTGCAGTTCGCGTGCTCGTCACTGATGTGCGCAGGCTTTCTCAGGTTGCATTGAGCACGGGTTACTCTCTAGTTGTGGTGCTCAGGCGTCTCACTGTGGTGGCTTCTCTTGTTTCGGAGCACAGGTTCTAGGTTCATGGGCTTCAGTAGTTGCGGCACAGGAGCTTAGTTGCCCCATAGCGTGTGGGATCTTCTCAGACCAGGGATCAAACCTGTGTCCCCTGAATTGGCAGGTAGATTCTTAATCACTGGACCACCAGGGAAGTCTCCTCCAAATGATTGTTTTTTTATTGAAGTATAGTTGATTTACAATGTTGTGTTAGTTTTTGGTGTGCAGCAATTAAGTTATGTATACATGTGTATGTATATGTATACACATATACACACATATATACATATGCATGCATGCTGAGTTGCTTCAGTCATGTCCGACTCTTTGTGACCCCATGGACTGTAGCCCGTCAGGCTTCTCTGTTCAGCGGATTTTCAAGGCAAGAATACTGGAATGGGTTGTCATTTCCTTCTCATATATATATATGTAAATATATATTATATATTATTTTTCATTATAGGTTATTACAAGATATAGAATAAACTTCCCTGTATTATACAGTTGGACCTTGTTGTTTATCTACATATAGTAAATTGTATCTGCTACTTCCCTTTCTCCTTTGGTAACCATAAGTTTGCTTTCTATGGCTGTGAATCTGTTTCTGTTTTGTAAATAAGTTCATTTATATCATTATTTTAGATTCCACATATGATATTGTTTTTCTCTGTCTGACTTACTTCGCTTAGTACGACAGTGTCTAGGTCCATCCATGTTGCTGCAGATGGCATTATTTTGTTCTTTTTCTGACAGTAGTATTCCATTGTATATATGTACCACATCTTCTTTATCCATTCATCTGTTGATGGACATTTAGGTTGCTTCCATGTCTTGACTATTGTAAGTAGTGCTGCTGTGAACATTGGGGTGTATGTATTGTTTCAAATTAGAGTTTTCTCCAGCTATATGTCCAGAAATGGCATTGCTGGATCATATGGTAACAGTATTTTTAATTTTTTAAGGAACGTCCATACTGTTTTCCATAGTGGCTACACAGGAAAGAAATTCTTGAAGAACCTGGGAGAGAAAGTGGCAAACCAGGTCATATAGCTAGTGTATGAGAAATACCAGACAACAGAAAATGAAACACAGCTTTCATTTGTAACATGTGGAAGATAGTCACCAACTCGGGCCACCCCACAGGAACAAGAGTGAGCCAAGCACCTCGAAAAATAGAGTTTAGAGGAAGTTGGCTGGTGAGCAAGGCGGATGTCGTTGTGACGAGTGGATGTGGGCTGGCATGGCCCTGACCATGAGAGGTCCGTGCTTCACCTCCCAGAGCCGGGAGGGATGGGTGGTGACCTTGCCTCCTGCCTGCCTGGCTGAGGCTGCAGCCAGACCTCAAACTGAAATGAAAATATCCTTCTAAGGGTATTTCAGGTTCATGATCCAGTTGGCTAGTGGGAGGAAAAGGATATTATCTGATGACAGATAGTGGTAGCCAGTGTCTGCCGATTACTCACAGAATCAACATATGCTGGGAATTCCAGGGAGGTGTGTTCCAGAAAACCTGCATCTCAGTACTTGACTTCTGGTCTCGGGAAACAATGGGGCCTGGTGGGGCTGAGGGGTGGGGTGTTTGTGGAACTGAACTTTCATCTCTAGTCATGCTGTGATTGGTGCTGTTCAGGTCATACCGCCATCCCTCAAAAACTTGGGGGATTCCTCAGAAAACCACACCCTGGAGTATGAGGCTTACCTTAATTCAACTCATTTCACAAATATCTATGGTGAGCTGGCCAGTCTTGTGGGAAGACACTGTGGTAAAGACACTGGAGAGGGCCCCTCTCCTTAGAAGGGTTTTGCATGTTGGATAGGAGCCTTATAGAGTTCTGTTCTGACAAAGAATGCCTAGAAGGAACTGGCAGCTCCTTGTTAATTCTTTGGAAGCTGGTGTTGGCTGAGTTGTGTGAATGACTGGGAACAAGGATGGGTGTTTGGAGTAAGTTAATTTTAAGCTCCAAGACCTTCCGTCTCTTAAGAAATCTATTTTCCCTTCACTCAGCTTTTCAACACATCGAGGTCGGCTGTCTCGTGGGTCTCTGGGTGAGTTAGAAGTACTTTGAACATCAAGGAAAGGTTACGACTCTCTGTTACTAATCTTATAAACATCTATTAAGTATGAAGCCCTCCAGTGGCTCCTTCCTAACTGGTCCATTGCTGTTTGCATGGTGAGGAGCAGACAGTAATGATCCTTAATCTGGGGCCCATAGCACCAGCTGTTGGGAATCGTGCCAAAGCCAGAGTGCACCTCGGTTAACCCTGAGAATCGACACAGTGGTTCTGCTCTGAGTGCCTACTCCTCCCTCAAGAAAGCCAGTTGGGCCAAAACAGTGGAATGTTTCCAGGGCTGTAATGTGAGTAACTTCTGAGACAAATGGCCATGAAGTCAGTGCTTTATCGTCTTCCAAAGCTGGAAACATGAATGCTATTCTGTACTTTCAAGTTTAATGGCTTGTAGCAACAGGGTGGAATATTTCTTATATTACGAGATACAAGCTATGCTGCATGGTGGTCAGCAAGTCTAGTTGACCTGACTCCATGTTTGGGGGAAAAAGAGAGAATGTCCTAAAACAAAGGACCAGAGCAGTGACTGAAAGTTCCCTAAAAAGTGATAGCTGATGGTCATGAGGACCACCACTTAGCTATAATATCACTTTTATGAACTCTGACATTAAAGGAGCAGAAGTGAGATGACTGTAGTTCTAAACCTCTCATTCAAAGGGGTTGTGGGTCAACTCCTAAGAAACAACTGACGTCAGCCCTGTAGTGAGCTAACAAATATCCAGGCAAATGGGCTCTTCTTTGTTCTTACCTGCTTTTTAAAAAAAGCATGTATTTGTTTGTTTGTTTATTTTTGGTTGCACTGGGTCTTCATTGCTTTTCGAGGACTTTCTCTAGTTGTGGCGCGAGGGGGCTACTCTTTGTTGTGGTGAGTGGGCTTCCCATCACAGTGGCTTCTCTTCTTGCGGTGCACGGGCTTAGTTGCTCTGTGGCATGTGGAATCTTCCCAGACCAGGGATCGAACTGGTATTCCCTGCATTGGCAGGCAAATTCTTAGCCACTGCACCACCAGGGAAGTCCCTTATCTGCTTTTAAAACTAGTTAGCTTGAATTATTTATAAGATTAAAAGCTAATGCTGATGGAAGAGAACTTGCTTTGTAGTTCATGAAAGTGATGATAGTGATAGTCATTTTGCAAACATTTAAATTCATTGTTATATGTGATAAATAACCTCTTAAGTCTCTCGGACATGCTTCCTTAAGAGAGCCTGGAAACATCATCTTCGGTGCCTTGGGCAGTTCTTTGAATGGAGGAAGTGATTGGAAGTTTGTGGTTGCTGGTACCTGGTAATGTTAATAATGATGATCATGAAGATGGAGATGAAGATGGCTAATGTTCTGAGTGTTCACTGTGTACTTGGCTCCCTATTTCATCCATTAAGTCATCACCACTCTGTGAGTCAGGTACCCTCATTTCATAAATGAGGAATGAAGACAAGTAGAAGACAAGTAACTAGTCTGTGTTCATACAGTACATTTGTAACCATGCTGGGAAAATTTCCCAAGATTTCAGACCCTAAAGTCTAAGCTCTTGCTCAATCTACTCTACTGATTTTTTTTTTTTTTTTGACTGTGCAGTTTGTGGAATCTTAGTTCCTCAACTAGGGATCGAACCCCCGCCCCCTGCAGCGGAAGCCCAGGGTCTTAACCACTGGGACCCCCGGGGAAGTCCCTCTACTGATTTCTAGATGCTAATGAACCTTGGCTTTCTGCAATCTACATCAAGCCATATGAATAAACCCCTCCGACAAAGATGCTATTGTTTCTGTATAGGATGTATCTCAGAGATTTTAGTATAAAGCTAAAGTGGGGATCCAGTCTTCTTTTAATGGGATATTTGCTGCCAGGTCCTGAGGTATATCTGAAGATGGTATTTACTTTGTCATTAACAATTTCCCCCCTGCTTTTTTCCCTACTAAAAAAAGAAAGAAATATGTACTGTCCAATGGGGCAAGCAGTTCTGATGTGGAGACTCTAGTTCTGGCCCGATCATCCTCATTCACAGTCTGTGTGGTTAAATTGAAGATACCTGACACTCTATCACACAAAAATCTTGTGGAGATCAGACTGTCTGCCTCCCGCCTGGTAAGGATGCAGTGGTGTCTAATGTAGGAAGGGGTATGATTGGTCCTCAAAGGGAGCAAGGCAGGGCCTCCAAGGGATGATGGCTGATAGCTCTCCGCTGAGTCCCTCTTAGATCTGCAGGTCCAAGGTCATGCCTGCTTTCTGGGGCAGCCTGGAGCATTTACTACGGCTCAGGGATGGGGTTAGTGATGGGATGGCGATGGTGCTCATGAGGAATCCTTCCGATGATTGAACTGTCAGTATCTGGACTCTGCCAGTATCCATCTCCCAGTTGAGATGTGATGTTACCATTGAGGGAGACTGGGTACAAGGAGTGTGGCATCTCTCTGTATTATTTATTACAGTTGCATGTGCACATCCAATTATCTTCAAGTAAAACTTCAACTGAAAAAAGGAGTATGGGAGCAGTATTGAACCAGAGAGCCCATGACCCTTTGAACAGGCAATGACAGCAGAAACTAAAAAATGAATGTTGCCATACATGCAAGCCCAAATAACAAGCACTTCCCCCAGACTAACCAACCCTCCAACCAAGAAATAAAAATGACTGATCCCTGGTCTACCCACTTAAGCTGTCCATTTTTTTTTTTTTAAATGTTGTAGCCATTTTAGAGAATCCCCTGACAGTCCAGTGGGTAGGACTTGGCTCTTTCACTGCTGTGGCCCAGATTCAATCCCTGGACAGGGAACTAAGACCTTGAAAGCCGGGTGTCACGGCCGAAAAAAAAAATTGTAGACATTTTAGATGTAGGTCTTTAAAAAATGTCTTACATAGTCCTAAGCCTTCTTAAATATAGTATAGTGAATACAGCAAAAATAATCTCAGTTGTTCCTGGAAACAGAACACCTTCAGCCACAAATCACAGATAGCTTCACTGGAAATAGCCTTTGTTCAGTTGTCAAGTTGTGTCCGACTCTTTGACCTAATGAACTGTAGCTTGCCAGGCTCTTCTGTCCTTCATTATCTCCCGGAGTTTGCTCAGATTCACTGAAACAGCTTAAACACCGAGAAAAAGGTATTTGTCTGTATAAGAAGTTGGGACGGAGGGTCAGAGTTTAGGGCTGTTCGAATGTTATTACATAAAGCCGAGCTGCGGTGCTTGGTAAGGCGTCTGATGGCTTTTAGGGTTTTTCTGTCTCATACTGGTAAGCTCCTAGTAATATTTTCTTGATGCTGTCAGCATGCAGTAGAATTTTGTTTCTTTCTAATTTGTTGTTGCTTGGAAAGTGGGTAACAAAACCTATTGATGTGAGTGTGTGTGTGTGTGTGTGTGTGTGTGTGAGTGGGCATGAGTGTGTTAGTAAACAGGTGTTGAGCAGACTCCAAGGCATTGAGTATTCACTCATTTGTGTGCAGTGTTTGTAAAATCCATTCGACTGCTCAAAAGCCTCATTGGTTCCAAACAGTAAAGACTTCTGAGATACTGTATTCTGAAAAGGTAAAATGAAACATAATCATGGAAATTGCCTGTTGCTTTGCTGGCTTCAGGCTGGCCAGAATAATACTTCTGAGGGGCAGCCTAAGTACCTTGATTCTGCAGCCAGACTGTTTCAAATCTTGGCTGTAACATGCACTAGCTGTGTGACATGGGGCAAGGTACATAACAAGGCACGAGGTACATAACTGTGCCTCAGTTTCTTTACCTGTAAAATGGGGATGGTGATACTATCTATTTCATAGGTTGTTAAGAGGATCAAATGGGTTGATCTGTGTAAAACACTTAGACAAGTACCTGGCACATAGTAAGCTCCATACCAGTTCATATATTTTAAGCCACAGTTGCCATTTAGTCCCTAAGTGGTGTCCGACCCTTATTCGACCCCATGAACTGTTGCCCGCCGGGCTCCTCTGTCCATGGGATTTACCAGGCAAGAATACTGGAGTGGGTTGCCACTTCCTTCTCCAGGGGGTCTTCCCGACCCAGGGATCGAACCTGGGGCTCCTGCATTGGCAGCAGGATTCTTTGTCGTCTGAAACACACTAAGAACAGTGTGAATAAGACATGTTGACAAGCACTACACGCCATCCTCGTGTAACTCCCATGGTCAGCGGGTGAGGTCACAAAGGCAGTTTTTCCTGTGGTTTCTGGACTATTATCACCTGACTGCATGGTAGCACCTGATCCCTTCCCGTGTGGTCTCTCCGGGAGTCTCACCGGTGGGGCGTGGGAGGGAGGAGGTGCAGGTTGTTTCCTGTGATCTCCCTGTGCCCGGACCTGCCGTTCCTCTGTGCCCACTGTCGCTCTGGCTGCCCCCACTTTGGCCCCCATCTGCTGCCCCTTGAGGAGCCAGTTCCAGATGCTGGGAGAGTCAGTGAGATGGGCCAGCATCAGGGGTGGCTGGCGATGGTGGTCTCAGGTGGTGGTGTAAACAGGCCTAGGGGCTCATCATAGAAAGTGGGGGTCAGTGACAGGCTGTTGTCATTGTGAACTGGGGAAAGGGGGGGTCAGTGACGGACTGTTGTCATTGTGAACTGGGGAGAGTGGGGGCCAGTGACGGACTGTCGTCGTCATGACCTGGGGAGAGTGGGGGTCAGTGACGGACTGTCGTCGTCGTCGTGACCTGGGGAGAGTGGGGGCCAGTGACGGACTGTCGTCGTCGTGAACTGGGGAAGGTGGGGGTCAGTGACGGACTGTCGTCGTTGTGAACTGGGGAGAGTGGGGGTCAGTGATGGACTGTCGTCGTCGTGAACTGGGGAGAGTGGGGGCCAGTGACGGACTGTCGTCGTCGTCGTGAACTGGGGAGAGTGGGGGCCAGTGACGGACTGTCGTCGTCGTCGTGAACTGGGGAGAGTGGGGGCCAGTGACGGACTGTCGTCGTCGTGAACTGGGGAAGGTGGGGTCAGTGACGGACTGTCGTCGTCATGACCTGGGGAGAGTGGGGGTCAGTGACGGACTGTCGTCGTCGTCGTGACCTGGGGAGAGTGGGGGCCAGTGACGGACTGTCGTCGTCGTGAACTGGGGAAGGTGGGGTCAGTGACGGACTGTCGTCGTTGTGAACTGGGGAGAGTGGGGGTCAGTGATGGACTGTCGTCGTCATGACCTGGGGAGAGTGGGGGTCGGTGACGGACTGTCGTCGTCATGACCTGGGGAGAGTGGGGGTCAGTGATGGACTGTCGTCGTCGTCGTGAACTGGGGAGAGTGGGGGCCAGTGACGGACTGTCGTCGTCGTCGTGAACTGGGGAGAGTGGGGGCCAGTGACGGACTGTCGTCGTCGTGAACTGGGGAAGGTGGGGGCCAGTGACGGACTGTCGTCGTCATGACCTGGGGAGAGTGGGGGTCGGTGACGGACTGTCGTCGTCATGACCTGGGGAGAGTGGGGGCCAGTGACGGACTGTCGTCGTCATGACCTGGGGAGAGTGGGGGCCAGTGACGGACTGTCGTCGTCGTCGTGAACTGGGGAGAGTGGGGGCCAGTGACGGACTGTCGTCGTCGTGACCTGGGGAGAGTGGGGGTCAGTGACGGACTGTCGTCGTCGTTGTGAACTGGGGAGAGTGGGGGCCAGTGACGGACTGTCGTCGTCATGACCTGGGGAGAGTGGGGGTCGGTGACGGACTGTCGTCGTCATGACCTGGGGAGAGTGGGGGCCAGTGACGGACTGTCGTCGTCGTGAACTGGGGAAGGTGGGGTCAGTGACGGACTGTCGTCGTTGTGAACTGGGGAGAGTGGGGGCCAGTGACGGACTGTCGTCGTTGTGACCTGGGGAGAGTGGGGGTCGGTGACGGACTGTCGTCGTTGTGAACTGGGGAGAGTGGGGGTCAGTGATGGACTGTCGTCGTCGTCGTGAACTGGGGAGAGTGGGGGCCAGTGACGGACTGTCGTCGTTGTGACCTGGGGAGAGTGGGGGTCGGTGACGGACTGTCGTCGTCGTGAACTGGGGAAGGTGGGGTCAGTGACGGACTGTCGTCGTCGTGAACTGGGGAGAGTGGGGGTCAGTGACGGACTGTCGTCACTGTGACCTGGGGAGAGTTGGGGCCGGTGACGGACTGTTGTCGTCGTGACCTGGGGAGAGTGGGGGTCGGTGACGGACTGTCGTCGTCGTGACCTGGGGAGAGTGGGGGTCGGCGACGGACTGTCGTCGTCGTGACCTGGGGAGAGTGGGGGTCGGCGACGGACTGTCGTCGTCGTGACCTGGGGAGAGTGGGGGTCGGCGACGGACTGTCGTCGTCGTGACCTGGGGAGAGTGGGGGTCGGCGACGGACTGTCGTCGTCGTGACCTGGGGAGAGTGGGGGTCGGCGACGGACTGTCGTCGTCGTGACCTGGGGAGAGTGGGGGTCGGCGACGGACTGTCGTCGTCGTGACCTGGGGAGAGTGGGGGTCGGCGACGGACTGTCGTCGTCGTGACCTGGGGAGAGTGGGGGTCGGCGACGGACTGTCGTCGTCGTGAACTGGGGAGAGTGGGGATCAGTGACGGACTGTCGTCACTGTGACCTGGGGAGAGTGGGGGTCGGTGACGGACTGTTGTCGTCACTGTGACCTGGGGAGAGTTGGGGCCGGTGACGGACTGTTGTCGTCGTGACCTGGGGAGAGTGGGGGTCGGTGACGGACTGTCGTCGTCGTGACCTGGGGAGAGTGGGGGTCGGTGACGGACTGTCGTCGTCGTGACCTGGGGAGAGTGGGGGTCGGTGACGGACTGTCGTCGTCGTGACCTGGGGAGAGTGGGGGTCGGTGACGGACTGTCGTCGTCGTCGTGACCTGGGGAGAGTGGGGGTCGGTGACGGACTGTCGTCATCGTGACCTGGGGAGAGTGGGGGTCAGTGACGGACTGTCGTCACTGTGACCTGGGGAGAGTGGGGGTCAGTGACGACTGTCGTCGTCGTGACCTGGGGAGAGTGGGGGTCGGTGACGGACTGTCGTCGTCGTGACCTGGGGAGAGTGGGGGTCAGTGATGGACTGTCGTCGTCGTCGTGACCTGGGGAGAGTGGGGGTCGGTGACGGACTGTCGTCGTCGTGACCTGGGGAGAGTGGGGGTCGGTGACGGACTGTCGTCGTCGTGACCTGGGGAGAGTGGGGGTCGGTGACGGACTGTCGTCGTCGTCGTGACCTGGGGAGAGTGGGGGTCGGTGACGGACTGTCGTCATCGTGACCTGGGGAGAGTGGGGGTCAGTGACGGACTGTCGTCGTCGTGAACTGGGGAAGGTGGGGTCAGTGACGGACTGTCGTCACTGTGACCTGGGGAGAGTGGGGGTCAGTGACGACTGTCGTCGTCGTGACCTGGGGAGAGTGGGGGTCGGTGACGGACTGTCGTCGTCGTGACCTGGGGAGAGTGGGGGTCAGTGACGGACTGTCGTCGTCGTCGTGAACTGGGGAGAGTGGGGGTCGGTGACGGACTGTCGTCGTCGTGACCTGGGGAGAGTGGGGGTCGGTGACGGACTGTCGTCGTCGTGACCTGGGGAGAGTGGGGGTCAGTGACGGACTGTCGTCGTCGTCGTGAACTGGGCAGGCATCTCACAGTGTGAGTACTGCATTGATTGTTATTGTTGCTGTTTGATCCTTCAGTCGCGTCTGACCCTTTGGCGACCCTTTGGACTGTAGCCCGTCGGGCTCCTCAAATTTCCCAGGGTAAGAATACTGGAGTGGGTTGCCATTTCCTTCTCCAGGGAATTTCCTGACCCAGGTGTCGAACCCACATCTCCTGCATTGCAGGCTGATTCTTTTACCACTGAGCTACCAGAGATGACCACGTTGCATTGATAAATCAGAACAAATACTGGTTTAGGAGTTAGCTGCTTGCCAGCAGGGTGACTTTAGAAAAGCCATTTAACCTGCTTGACTCTCAGTCTCCTTATCTCTAAAGTGGAGGTGTTGATAATACCTGTAATACCTGATTTGTAATTTCCAGTGCAGAATGAAACTGTGGGGCTCTTTGTGCCAAAATGATTAAGAATATCAAGACGGTGACAGTAGAATATGAAACCAAATGTAGGCTTCTTTTAAATGTGGGGTCATTTGTGGCTGCAGCGTCACTCAGGGAGCTTATCCTGCATAAGATTGTAATAATGACCTAAAAAAATATCTTACAAGAAGGTATCATATATTTCTATTTATGTGTTTCTGTTGTTTTAATCTTAAAATGTTCTTTTAAAAGAACTTGACTTGTGCTTCTCTGAGTTCTGCCAGAGTTAGAGTTGATCTTCAGGTGATGTTCCCCCCTGGGGGCAGGCTGGCCCCTGGGTCAGTGGCCGCAAACGTGGGGGCTGAGGATGTGGTTTCCAGCCTCACCCCAGCATACAGCCAATCAGTGAGCAAGATGGGGGCTTCTCCCACCTTCTCCTCTGTTCTGGCCTTGGCCTCACTTGAAGAGAAGTTTGCATGAGGGGCTCTGGCAGGGAGCTCAGGATGCGACTGGGGAAGCCAAACTGGACAGTCCCACATCCTCCCAGAACTGCCACCTAGGAACTTTGGCAAGGGGCTCTGGAGGAACGCCAGGAAAGGAATTCATTCTATTAGAAGGGACGGAGTGGGGGAGGACTTCCCAGGTGCTAGTGGTAAAGAACCTGCCTGCCAATGCAGGGGACAAAAGAGACATGCGTTTGATCCCTGGATTGGGAAGATCCCCTGGAGTAAGAAATGGCAACCCACTCCAATATTCTTGCCTGGAGAATCCCATGGACAGAGGAGCCTGGTCGGCTACAGTCCATGGGGTCACGAAGAGTCGGACACGACTGAAGTGACTTAGCACACATGCACGTTGAAGGGATGGAGACCCCCTTCATCTTTACCATCAAACAAACGATCTATGATTTTAGTATCTGCTATGTGCCCTCTCTCTAGAGACAATACCAAACTCACTTTCTTCTTCTTTTTAAAAAAAATATTTGTCTATTTATTTGGCAATGCCAGGTCTTAGTTGTGGCATGTGAGATCTTAGTTCCCTAACGATTCCTTAGTTCAGGGATCGATCCCCAGTTGTCCTGCATTGGCAACAGGCAGAGTCTTAGCCACTGGACCAGCAGGGAAGTCCCCCAAGCTCATTCTCAAGCCGTCTTGTTGTGCACTCACCCAGCCCACCTTGGCTAAGCCACAGTCCAGTTAAGCCTCCTGCCTCTAACCATCTGGCCCCCCCAGGGACTGCTGATGGCATTCTTGATCAGAAAGGGCTCCTTGCTTCTGGGCCTTCTCTCTCCTTGCGGCTCCTTCCTGAGCCCCTGACAGGGGAACTTACCCTGGTCGCCCTGAGGCCTGACCTTGCTCTCCCTATTTCCGGCCCCTCCAGTGCCGCACAAGGCCCAGCCAGACCGTGGCACCAGCCATCATCCCCTCCCCAGGACTCTCGCTTGCTGGTAAAGCTTATCCCTGACTTCCTTCTGGGACATCCGCGTGGCCCAGTGATGGGTTATCAGCTAATAAAATGGCCAGGAGGAAGGAAAAGAGGAAGAAGAATGGGGGGGGTGGGGGGCAGGAGAAAAGGAACTCCGTCTATCCAGAGGAAATTCAAGATAACCACATTCCTCACCTCTGAAATAATGGGAGAAAAGTGTCTAATATTTCAGGGCAGTTTCCGTCTTAGGAATGGCTTGCATTCCAGATGTCAAGGCAGCCCCTCGGAAATAAAAACTTATTTTCCTGAGAAGCACTATGGCGCATGGCCATTCTCAGCAAAGACCCCCAGAACCTTGCAGTATTACATCAAGAGACCAGGTTAGCAAAACCAGTTCCCCTGTCTGAAGCCCTGTGAGGCATTAGTGAAATCGCTGGAACATTTTGGAGGATGGTGACAGCTGACAGAGGGGACACAGTCCTCTGGGGTCTGGCATTTTGCATAATTAAAGACACTTCTGTCTTCTCAAAGGGACTTCCCAGGTTGCTCAGTGGTAAAGAATCCACCTGCCAATGCAGGGTTCGATTCCTGGACTAGAAAGATTCCCTGGAGGAGAAAATGGCAACCCCTTCCAGTATCTTTGCCTGGAGAATCCCATGGACAGAGGAGCCTGGCGGGCTACAGTCCACAGGGTTGCAGAGTTGGACATGGTTGAGCAACTGAACACACACACCCCCATCTTCTGTTAAGTCTCCTTCCCAGATAGGAATGTTCTCATAAAGGAGGCACTTGGAGGGGGGGTTCGTTAAACATGCTATTTGGGAAAATTTGCCCAGTGGAGGTGAAGGTTGGCCTCCAAACCCAGACTTTTCTGTTCCTTGTTGCTCACAAGAACAGTGTTAGAGTGTGTGTGTGTGTGTGTGTGTGTGTGTGTGTGTGCGCGTATGCGTACACATTTCGCAGAAAGCCCGTTTTGTATGCATTCCCTGCAGTTGCAGACCTCAAGGACTTGACTGTTTTTGTAATGATGATGAATAAAAGCAAAGTCTTTGAAGAAAAAAAAAGTTCATTTTGATTTTTCAAGACAAGTCAGCAGCCGCCCCAGAGACATCCCCATCCTTCTCGCCCCGTGTTCCCTGCTCAGAGCTTCGCATTCATGTGCTGTTCGCTGTAACTGAAAAACGCCTCTGCCTCTAGAAAGCTAAGTGGATGCAAATGGATTTGGAATTGTCAGCTCGGAGCAGTCTCCAGGGGCCAGGAGCCCCAACACAACTTTGATGGTCCTGACAGAGCCGCCCGCACCCCTCTTTGGAAAGTCGGCTGCCCAGGCATGCTTCCTGCCATCTGTAGCTATCTGGGACCTCGTTTCTGTTTATGAGGCTGCAGGAGATGAAAGCGAGAACCACGTTAATTATTGCAAAGTGCTTTTTACTTTTAAAGTGCCTCCCTGGATTTAATTAGTTATTCCTCCTTACAGCACTCTGGTGAGGTAGGTCAGACTTATTACCACCACCCCCACTTTTTTTTTTACCTTGGAGGAAATGAAGACACAGAAATTTAATGACTCCCCAGGGGACTTGGGGAAAGCTGGTCTCCTAGACAGAGTTAGGTTTGCAAAGTGATGTGCCTGGCTTCCTCTGTGGGTCTGCAGATCTGCCATTCCTGGCCGCCACGCTAATACCCCAGGTGTATCTTAGGCAGGGTAAGTCCCGTCTGCCGTTGTCAAAGGACACTGGATTTGCCAGAGGCTTGGGCGGCTGGAAACAAAGAGCAGAGGTTGCTGCCCCGATTCCCGTCCGTTTCAGGCGAGGAAGCTCATTGGTCTTGGCCCTTTGCTCCTCTAAAAGGAGGTGAGGCTTGGGAGGAGGGTCGCCCCTGGTCAGATGCCCAGTGAGGGCAATGGAGAAGGGAGGGGGGAAGGGCGTAGGCGGAGAGCTGGCTGTAAATGCTCTTGTCCCGGGCGTGCACTTTCTAGGTTGCTTCTCATCCGAGAGGATCTGGAAGCAGAGGGGCTGATGCAGCCGCCTTCACATTTGGGGACAGAAAGTGATTGAATGTTGGGAAAGGACAAGGCAAGGGTGGCAGGGGAACCAGATGGCAGCTGCTTCATGCAAGTTCTGGCCGTTCCAGGACAAGGCTCTTTCTTACTGGCTGTTTCTCCTCTGTTGTTGTCGTTCAGTCGCTAAGTCATGTCCCAACTTTCTGCGACCCCATGAGCTGCAGCACACCAGGCTTTCCTGTCCTTCACTATCTCCCAAAGTTGGCTCAAATTCATGTCCATTGAGTCGTAGATGCCATCCAACCATCTCATCTTCTGTCCCTCCTTTTCCTCTTACCCTCAGTCTTTCCCAGCATCAGGTTCTTTTCCAGTGAGTCAGCTCTGCATCAGATGGCCAAAGTCTTGGAGCTTCAGCGTCAGCATCAATCTTTCCGATGAATATTCAGGGTTGATTTCCTTTAGGATTGACTGGTTTGATCTCCTTGCAGTCCAAGGGACTTTCAAGAGTCTTCTCCAGCCTTGCAGTGCTGAAATTGAAAGCATCAATTCTTTGGCACTCAGCCTTCTTTATGGTCCAACTCTCACAGGTCTGAGGCATCCAGCACAGACTCTCTTTATGGTTGTCATCACGTCACTTTCCTTCCCTACTTCCAGGCAGAGCTGGAATTTGGTCTTCTCACCTCAGACCCTTCACTTTCCAACGAAAGTCTCCCTGGGTTTAAGCAGGTATCCTTTTCACCGGCAAAATGATCAGATCACCTTGGGTCAGCAGATAACCTTGAGAACTCCATCTGAGTAGAGTGACCGCCTTCATTTCTACATGAATTTGGGGTTGACAGGCAGGAGTGACAGCTTGAGTAAGAGCATTCCTAGGACTGAGGACGGGAGGTGGAGGTGGAGGACCTGGGTCCTTAGGGGGAGGGAAGGAGCAGGTCTGGGAGCGGCTCAGTGTGCCCACCCACAGCAGCAGCAGCCCCCGCTGGAGCCCAGAGCCTGCGATTCCTGGCACTCCAGGGGGGTCCGTCTTCTCTCACCTCCATGCTCACAGGTCCCCCAGAAGCACCTGTGCTTTGAGGCAGCGTCCCCCTCTCGAGGACGCTGTGCCCTCTCCTCCGGGGAGACGTGGTTTTCAGTCCCACACGAGCCAGACTGCCCTCTGTGGAGGCAGGTGACGTGGACCTCAGGTGATTTTGTGCCCACCTGGAGCACCTGTTCTCCAATCCATCCAGTCCCGAGAGCCTTCACGTGGCAGCCTGACTTCCCCTGGGGGGAGCATAATGGTCACTCATGTGCTGGAACCTTCTGCTGGACTAGCAGAGGAAACACTAGTCCTTTTCCGGCAGATGCCTGTGCTGGGCTGTCCGTTGCTAGTTGGGTGACTTTGGGTAAATCTTTCATGGCTCGGGGTCTTGCTTTCTCATCCATAAAGTGAGAGAATATTTAATAATATTGACCTTATTTAGGAGCATCAGATAAGACAGAGCACTTCAAACAAAGCTGTCAGATATTAATACTAATGCTTAGCTAACACTAATAATTAATACTAATAATGATCAGTACTCCAGTGCTCAGGAGAGAGAGGACACCGCCCACCCCCCGCTCCTGGCCCTGGTTATAACAGAGAATGAAGAGATGCAGTTCAAGTCAGCTCGAGTGTCGATGCCTCCAGGAAGCCTTCACTCCCTGCCCCGCTCTCCGATCAGCCAGGATAAGTCAGGGCTCCGCTCCTGTGGGCCGCACTTCCTGTGGGCAGCTGTGGGTTCAAAGCCTACCCCAGAGGACGTGGGTTCTTCATCCTCACATCCCTGAGCCTGGCATGGGCTCTGCCCAAGGGCACATGACCACAAATCCCTTGGAAGGAATGGTGAGTTGCAGCAAAGAGGCCTGTTTTTCTGCCTTTCTGGCTGCAAATTCCAGCTTTCCCAGAGCAGCTCTAGTCAGCTCCCCTAGCGCAAGGCTGCTGGGGAGGGCTTGGGGGGAGGCCAAGCAAATAATCCTACCTCTGGGAAAAACGTATGGTTTTCGCTGCAGGGTTTGCTGTGGGCCTCGCCCTCTTGGCCTTGAGGGCGGTTCAAGTCTGTGCGCAGACACCAGGATATTGGATGCTGGAACGTTCCTTGGAGATGACTTTGCCCAGCACTGCAGTTCTTCCCATCTGGGTAGCAGAGAGGTTAAGTGACTCACTCAAGGACCCTAGAACAAAGGGACACATCTTGGGACGGGGACCAGCAGCCCTTGGTTTCTGGATGAGCACGTTTCTCAGCCTGCGAGGGGCTTCACTGCGGGGAGGGAGGGGTTCTGGCCGGTTTTGAAATCTGTGGGGGCCATCCGGCTGGTGGAGCTGAGGCCGGAACAGCCGCCCTGCTTGAGAAGCCTCCAGGCTGCCTGGGACACCTGAGCTGCTGCAGGGACAGGAAGTAATACTTTCAGAGTTTTAGCCCCAAAACCTCAGAAACTTTTTGATGATGCATTAAATGTCAAGTATATTGTCAAGAGGAGGGGGGAAGAAAAAAAACCCAACAACGAGGTATCAGTCTTTTTCCTGAGATGACAGGACATACTCAGTGACATTACAGGAAGTCACACTGTCAAAATACGGAGAGACTAGTGTCTGGGGGACCACACCTTATAATAAACTGTACTGAGTACAAAAGAGCTTTTGCAGGCACCTTCTGAGGCAGAGCTGGAGGAGAAGGGGTGGGGGAGAAGGCGGTGGGGGCTACTGAGTGGGGATCTTTGCTGTGAGGAGCAGAGCAGAGAATTTAACTGAAAAGACTGCTTTGTCTTAGAGGGACTTCCCAGGCTTCAAGCAATTATCATGAAGATTTAGGTAAAACTGAGGTTAAAAAAAAGCCAAAGAACATAATTGAAGGAAAAGGATTTTTCCATCTTGTTTCTGCCTACATGATGGACATGAGTTTGAGTAAACTCCGGGAGTTGATGATGGACAGGGAGGCCTGGTGTGCTGCAGTCCATGGGGTTGCAAAGAGTCGGACACGACTGAGCGACTGAACTGAACTCAACCTGATTTGTCTCCTAGGGCCATCATTGCCCGATTTGGGTGGGACTGAAGGGTACTCTGAGGGATCACCTTGTCCAGTGCATGGGGCCTCAAAGCCAGCAGATGGTCTTAGCCCAGGGCCCCGGCTAGATAATGGCTCACCAAGCCCAGCCACCCGGGGCAGCCTGGCCCCAAGCCCTCCTCTTCCTGTGGCCACACCCATCCGTTCACCCCTCTCCTCTTCAAGCGAGCTAGCGGCCCCGGGGGCCAGTGTTCTGTTCTCCAGGGCAAGTATCTAGCCCTGCAGGACACAGGTTTGCTGAGTGAATAAATGAAAACTGGGTAGGACCTGGGCCAGACTCTTCTACAGAGTCATATGTGCAGACTGTAGAGCTGTTTGAAACACCAAAGGACTTAGGTTGCAAAGGGTGCGGTTGCCTGGGTGTGTTTGAAAGCTAGGCAGGGTTCCTACACTGCTCATGCATCTCTCTCTCTCTCTCCCAAGCCTAGGTATTTCTCTCTCTTGTTTCCATCTCCAGCCCTGATACTCCACTGGGCCCATCTCTCCAGTTGGCCTGGCTTGACATCCCCACTAAAATATTCAGCAGCATCTCAAGTGCCATGTGGTCAAACCACTCTTCTCCTCTTCTTTTTCTTTCACCTCTGTTCTCGCTGCATCTAAGGAGTTGCTCCTGGTTCTTCTGTTTCCCCTCCAACCCCAAGAAAGTCCTACTGGCTTCACATTTCTGAAGTCAGACCTCCAGCTCTCCCTCCTTTGGTCAAGCCGTCCCCATCTCCCCTTGTGTTCTCTGGCCACTCCAACTTCCCTTCTGTTTCATAGTTTGTGTGCACCTCATGGACTTTGCTCACTCCTTGGAAGAAAAGCTGTGACAAGCCTAGACAGCGTGTTAAAAAGCAGAGACATCACTTTGTGACAAAGATCCGTATAATCAAAGCTATGGTTTTTCCAGTAGTCACTTATGGATGTGAGAGTTGGACCATAAAGAAGGCTGAATAGAGAAATGATGCTTTTGAACCATGGTGCTGGAGTAGACTCTTGAGAGTCCTTTTACTGCAAGGAGATCAAGCCAGTCAATCCTAACAGAAATCAACCCTGAATATTCATTGGAAGGACTGACGCTGAAGGTGAAGCTCCAATACTTTGGCCACCTGATGTGAAGAGCTGACTCACTGGAAAAGACCCTGATGCTGGGAAAGATTGAAGGCGGGAGGAGAAGGGAGTGGCAGAGGATGAGATGGTTGGATGGCATCACCGACTCCATGGACATGAGTGTGAGCACGCTCTGGGAGGTAGTGAAGGACAGGGAGGCCTGGCGTGCTGCAGTCCGTGAGGTCGCAAAGAGTCGGACACGACTGAGCGACTCAACAACAACAACAACAAGAAGCACTTCGTACCTGCTGTTTCCTCTTTCATGGAGTCTCTTGCCCAAATCTTTGCAAGGCTGGCTCCTTCTTCCCACCTGGTTTGGTCTCCGCTCAGACCTCATCCCTTATAGAGGTCCCCCACCCTCCTTGTCCCAGTACTTATCACCCCTTTTGGCCTTTATTTGGTTTTGAGGATATTTACTGCCCTCAAGCAGTCTCTTTTATTTATATGTTTGCTGGTTTATTATCCATCTCCCCACCCTGAAGAGTAGCCAACAGCGGGGCAGGGGCTTGTGTATCTCCCGCACCTAAACCCGTGTCTGCCACATAGTAGTTCAATGAATACTTGTTCAGTGAACAAAACGCCGGCCTCTCATGGTCTCTGCCTCTCACGGGTCTCTGCCGCCTTCCTCTCCACCATTCTTAAGTACCACACCGCTCTGGAGAAGGCACAGAGGAGTTCAAGGACACTCACAAAACCTTTGAAAACAAAAGAAGCTCATTTCAGTTTCTTACAGCTGTGGCAGGGCGAGGGGCCACGTTTCCTGCTTTGAAGGCCTCCAGAGAGGCATGCCCCCTCCTCACTCCTAATGTGAAGGCCCTGAGCTCCGCCGGGGCCCAGAAGGAGAGCTGTGGGCGAGACCTGCGCCTCTGCTCTCGCTAGCCCTGCTGCAGGGTGTTTCATGGGGAGGGTGGCCCACCCTCTCGAGCACTTTGAAAAACTCTCGCAGAGCGCCTGGCTCTCCGAAATGCCCAGCACGCAGAGCATCCCCCGATCCACATCTTCACTGTCCCACCGCCTGGCGTTACATCACTGTGCCTCCCAGGGCCTGGATCTGGGATGACCAGCCTACTGAGGGGGTTTCTAGGACATGGGAACTGTCGCTGCCCAAGCCAGGAGGTCTCAGCCACCCAGGCCGTCGTCACCTCCCTTTGCAGGCAGGGATGATGGAGTCAGCACACCCGGGTGCCCACCTGGCCCAGGGTTCTGGGAAAAGAAAAATGTCTCCTCTCCCCACTCCGGCCCTTAGCTCATCACCGTTAAAGATGTACATGTTTTTCTTCTGTCGTTTGTTTCTAAATGACGCTGCACACCTTCAATGCCAGGACTGAAGCTTCGGGGAGCCTGGATTTCCATGCCAGGCTTGGGGGTTGGCATGTGCCTTGTTTGGTGACAGGATTTCAAGGTTGACTCTGCGTTTGCACCCTCATGTTTTCCACTCTTGCCTTTGTTGTTCTTCTTCATGTGATAATTTAGCGAGTCTTGGTCAACTTTGCGATGATTCTGACGGGGCATGCAGGTTGCAGGGTCAGAGGTTAACAGCAGCAAAGCCTTCAGGGGCCCCAGGACAGCCCAGAAGGGGAACACACATGCCTTGCTAGGGCCTTATCTGAGGGTGGGCCTGGTGGAGTTTGTGGGATCCCCCGAGGAATGAGGACAGAATCCAGGGTGCTTTGAGTTCCACTCTGACTCCTTTCCCCACGGTGCCCAGGCCACCCGTTCTCTTTGGCCGTGTCCTCCCAGGATCCTTTGTCTCTTCGTTTCTCCACCTCCTCTCGCCTTGGACAGGACAGCCTTTGCGATCTTAGATGGTTTCTCCTGAGGCTAATTTCACTGACCTTTCTGCTGGCCAGTGGGAATTGTTGTCGTCCAGTCGCTCAGTCGCGTCTGACTCTAAGAGACCCCATGGACTGCAGCACGCCAGTCTTCCCTGCCCTTCACCATCTCCCAGAGTTTGCTCACACTCATGTTCATTGAGTCGATGATGCCATCCGACCATCTCATCCTTTGTTAGCCCCCTTCTCCTCCTGCCCTCAATCTCTCCCATTGTCAGCGTCTTTTCCAGTGAATCGGTTCTTTGCATCAGGTGGCCAAAGCATTGGAGCTTCAGCTTCAGCATCCATCCTTCCAATGGATATTCAGGGTTGATTTCCTTCTTCAGTTAATCAGTTAACAAGATTATTTAGCTAAAAGGTAAACAGATAAAGATACTCTAGTTAATTAATGGGAAAGAGGTTAAAAGTTTAAAAGAGTCTGTTTGACTTAATTTTTTTTCTGAATGACTGGAATGGGTATCCCTTCTTGGGCAGTGACACTGGACAATCCCGGGTGGGGCTGGGGGAGGATTCAAGGCCCCTGGGCTATCACCATGCTCCCCAGGTTCCTGTTGCAACTCGTAGTCTGGGACCCCTGTCCTGAGCCAGTCACCAGTGCAGCCCCCCAAACCAGGAGCAAGGCAGGGACCCCTGACAGCTCCCTAGCTGCATACGAGCAATCTCTTTGTATCTCAGCTTTAAAACTTGCTCATGGGTTAGTTAACTGCTGGATGTTTCTACAAGTCTGAGTTGTTAACAGCTCAAACTGGGCCTCTCCTTGACTGAATTCACCCTTTTCGCTCCAAACCTGCTCTCCCTGCTGTGTGTGCTATTTCAGGTATGTGATCTTACTTTCCATGGTACCCCATAATCCATCCAATCTAGAGACCTCAGAGTCACTGTCTCGCTCGCCCTCCCCACTTCCTCCTTCCATCCCCACAGGCCAGGCCATCATGCGCTGGCGTCGTAAACCTTGCATCTCTGCAGGCTAGCCTCCCAGGCCTGTCCAGGTTATTTCAAGGCAGGTAGAACGATTACATCCTTCCCACGACTGCCCTGACCTCCACTTTGGCAATGTTCTAGGCCTTCGAGCCAACCTCCAGCCTCACTCATTTCTTCCACCCTGTGCTCTGGCCACGTCACAGTCTCTGCTGACTCCTAGTTTTGCTTACGCTCTTCCTCCAACCTGACTTCTCTAGTGCTGGATCTCCTATCCAGCCTCCGAAGCCACCTCCTCTGTGAAGCCTTCTTTGGTTTTCCCTAAAATGAATGAACGGCTGTGGGACCTGCCAGCATTTTCTCTGCACCTCCTTCCTTGCCCCTGCCGTGTGTTCCTGTTGTTCCCTCCACTGCACTGGATCTTGAGCTCCCAGAGGCTGTGGGCGGTGCTGACTCACTCGCGGGTCTGGGTGTTGGCCTGACCTCGTCTACCTAAGTCTGCATGCAGCTTGAGCAACTTGGCTGCAGCAAGCTGTAGGCTTCCATCTCCCCCTTAAAGGGCATTGGGTGGGTGGGTGCGGGGTTTCCCTAGAAACTGCCACTTCAAAGGCACTCAGAAGAGAAAAAAAATGGAGCTAAATGAGGCAACATTGTTTACTACTTAAGAAGATGCTTTCCTGTTCCTTCCTGCACCTGGGAGAAACTTCCACTTTGACCATGATGGTTCCCTGTCCAGCAAGAGAGCTGTGACAAGCAGGCCCAGAGAGCCGGAGGGGGCCGGGGATCCTCTCCCCACAGCCACCGCCGGGAGAAAGGGGCGCGGGGTCCCCACTGGCTTGGCCATGCGGCACCCCTCTTCTCACCTGTCTGTCCAGGGCAGGAGTTTGCCTTCTCACCCCTGGAGGCTGTACCTTCTTCTCATCCATGGAAAGGCGAGGACTCCTGCTTCTGCCTTGATACCGACCACACTTTCGTTTTGCTCCGAAAATCTCAGCAAGGGAAGCCCTGGGCTGCCTGCTGCGTGGGAGTCCTGCCCTGATCCTCGCCTCTGGGCGCCCGCAAGTCCACAACGGCCCTTTGTGCTGGCCGGGCCCTCCCTCCTACAGATGACCTGGAGTAGCACTGGGCTCCACACCTCTCTGGCTGCAGAGGGAGGCATGACCGCGGCGAGGCCAGGGCCTGGAAGCCATTTTCGACTCAGGCAGGAAAAATAAACAGATGGGCGAGGTGGCCGTCCTTGAAGTCTTGCTGTCACTATTCACCCATCACCGGTGGTCAGTGGATGGAGTATTTAGGACTTGGATTTGCAGTTTGTCAACTGATGGAACAATAGGGCTCATTGAGCAACTCTCGTGGGCCCACGGCTCGTAGGCCTGTTTTACAGAGGGAAAGATGGGGTGACAACCAAGAAACTGTACTCGATCCAGAACCACACACGACCTGGGCTGCTGCGGTGGGTACTTTTTGTGCTGAGTCACGGGGCCTTCTTGTGGCCCCAGAGCAAGGGAGAACGGCCTCCTGTGGTCAGTGGATTTTTACTGCTGTCCCTTCGGACTGATGGCTCCTACTGATCCTGGGCCTTGCCTGCCCGCTTCTGCCTGTCCTGCAAACATGGGACATTGGGCCAGGCAGGCCCCCGGGGGAGAGCCCAGGAGGACGGAGCACAGCCTCCAGGGGATTTCTGGGTGACTGCAAAGCTGCTGTCCTTTTCTCAGCCACCGTTTAGCAGTCGGGGAGGCGTGTGGGGAGGAGCCCTGACAACCAGCTCCTTCTCGGGTGTCACACGGGGCCCTGATGAGATGAAAAGAGTGGAGGGTGCCTGCTGGGGCTTTCTACCGCGCCCCCCACCGCCGCTCCCCGCCCCGCGCTGTTCCCCGGGACTGCCAAGTCCCAAACTGGAGGAGCATTTTCAAAGCGAGGGCTTCACCCCCCTTGGCAGGCTCCTCAAAGCCAGCCTCGCTCTCGCGGCGCCCGGGAGAGCCTGGAAAAGGCTCTTTTTGTTCATGCTGCCCAATGAGGACCTCCTTGCCAGGGTGTGAGCTGGAGGACACTGGAGGCAGGGCCACTCGGGTGGGGGACAGGAGGCAGGCAGGCAGCCAGGCTGCAGAACTGGGGAAGGGGCTGGGGTGGATGGAGGGCTGGCAGTGTGGACATCGGGTCCTCGGAATAGAGTGAAGAAAGTCAGAGAGAAAAACACATATACTATGATTACTAACGCATAGATATGGAATCAAGAGAAATGGTACAGATGAACATATTTACAGGGAAGGAATGGAGTTGCAGATGTGGACATGGGTGCTGCGGCAGGAGGGAGAGGGTGGGACAAACAGAAAGCAGCATTGACGTATATACACTACCACATGCAGAATAGACAGCTAGTGGGAAGCTGCTCTATAGCACAGGAGCTCAGCCTGGTGCCCTGTGATGACCTAGAGGGGCGGGACAGGGTAGGGGGTGCGAGGCTCAGGAGGGAGGGGATATACATAGACATATCTACGTATTTGTGTCTGTACAATTATGACTGATTGGTGTTGTATGGCAGAAATCAACACAACCTCGTGAAGAAATTATCCACCAATAAAAAAAGAGAGCATCTAACCGCACGACCTAATAGGTTCTTTTAGAGGTTGGAGGCGAAGAGCATTTATGCTTTTTTTTATTTTTTTAATTTTGCACAGCAGTATTTGGTATACAAACAACACGTCCCATCTGTGGTTGGTGCATCGTTAGGAACAGACAGAAAAGAGACACTGCCTTGGAATTTAGGGACGTCAAGACACGAATTCTTTATTTTTATTTATGTATTTATTTTTTGCCACGCTGCACGGCATGTGGGATCTTAGTTTCCTGACCAGGGATCAAACCCATGCCTCCTGTACGGGAAGCACGTAGTCTTAACCATTGGACTGCCAGGGAAGTCCCAGGACATAAATTCTTTAGAAAAAAAATTTCTATTTCCAGACCTCAACTGACCATTTTTCACAGAAAGGTGGGGTTTGTCATCTGTTCTGAAATAAAGGCCATCTGAGACGTGTGACCATGATTAATACCAGAGTATAGTTTAGAAACCGTGGGTGACGGCCCAGAAGACGTTGTCAAGCACAAATATCACTTCTGCTTATAGCAACATGGATTTCTGCCCCTGGGAAGCAATCCCAGAGGCCCGTTCCACCCTTTGTCTCTGGCAAACCTTTTTAATTGAAATCTTTTAATTGTGAGCATGATGGCTCTCTAACTCAATTGTATTAATCTCTTCAGATGTCTTGATGTAGCTATTTATTGCTAAAAATTGATTGTAAAATATCATTGAACCAGCTGAAGATTTGTATGTTTTTTATAAAACATAAAAAATAAATTTCATTTGGACCCAATGAAAAGTGAATTCACACATTACTCCCTAACTATGGCAAGAATGTGGAAGAAGAAAATAAATGATTTCTCCCTTGAACAATTCTTGCATGCCTACGTGCTTAGTCGCTCACTCATGTCTGACTCTTTGTGACCCTTTGGACTATAACCCGACAGGCTCCTCTGTCCATAGGATTTTTTTAAGATTTATTTATTTCTATAAATGTATTTGATGGTTGTGTTGGGTCTTTGTTGTTGCACACGAGCTTTCTCCAGTTGCAGTGAGTGGGGTCTACTCTTTCTTGCAGTGCTTGGGCTTCTCACTGCGGTAGCTTCTCTTATTGCAGACCATGTGCTCATGCACCTGGGCTTCAGCAGTCGTGGCGCACAGACTTAGTTGCTCTGAGGTACTTCGGATCTTCCGGTACTAGGGATTGAACTGATGTCCCTTGCATTGCAAGGCCGATTCCTAACCACTGGACCATCAGGGAAGCCTGTCCATAGGATTTTTCAGACAAGAATACTGGAGTAGGTTGCCATTTCCTTCTCCAGGGGATCTTCCCGACCCAGGGATTGAAGCTGAGTCTTCTGTGTCTCCTGCATTGCAGGCAGATTCTTTACCCGCTAAGCCACTGGGGAAGCCTGAGCAATTCTTAGTAAGACAAAACAGAAAAAAAAAAATCAACAAACCAAATGAAATAAAACAGTAACAGAAGACCTCTCCTGCCCTATAGTAGTCCAGTTTGTGCAAAGTTGGTACCTGGTTTTATGACCTAAGTTTCCCCCATTGTTTCAGTGGATTTGGACATTATCTTTCAAAACATGCCATTTCCAAGGAAGGTCTGAATTGGTTTGCTTTTGCCACGCACTTGCAAAGCGGGCTATCGAACCGGTTCCCAAGCGAAACAGAGGCCCTGGAAAGACGATATGCCTTCCTTCCTGACTCAGATATTTCAGGATTGGGGAAGCAGGGTTTCCTGTGTTCTCACAAGGGGTTGAGATAAAGAAACCCAGGGCAGTCTCAGAAAGACCT
Organism: Cervus elaphus; assembly: GCF_910594005.1. NCBI lineage: Eukaryota > Metazoa > Chordata > Mammalia > Artiodactyla > Cervidae > Cervus > Cervus elaphus. The sequence continues at coordinate 22,639,207 of NC_057844.1, forward strand.
GAGCCTGGAGCGAGCAGGAGGCAGTTGTTTTTGTGTGCCTTCTATGGTGAGAGGCAGGCCCGGCCAGACTGCACGCGTGCAGACAGGACGTGACGTGGGGTGGGGTTTGTAGCTGGGAAGAGTTTTCTGGAAGCCTGTGATGTCAGCTCCCTGGGAAGTTCAGCCTTTCCCCTCTTCCTCCCACCGACCCTCATGGTGCCATCCTTGGGTGATGAGCACAGCGGTGTGTTCCCTCTGTCTCGTTCTCACGGCAGAGCATCAGCCATCCCGAAGTGGTGCCCTCTGGGAATGTTTAGTCTACACTGTGTGTTCCCTTTGTCTCTATGTTCAGCAAAACAGAGAAGTAGGTAAAATTTGCCTTCCGTGTGTTTCCCCATCCTCCATCCAATTTCCCTTTTTGTGTTTTCCCCGCCCCCTTCCTCTTGGCTTCCTGCTGCCCAGGAGCCCCTACTGCCTTAATGAAAGTAATCTGAACACTTAATTTATCCACAGATACTGGTGTCTGATAACTGAGGCCTCTTCTAAATGTTTATTGCGTTTAAAACAAGTCCACGAAAGAAAAAAAAATAGGCAACCACCAAATGTACAGTGATAATGATAATATATGGCCCCATGGAAGGAAAAATCCAACAGCATAATAACAAAAAGTTTATGTTTGTTGGAAGGACAGGAGTAGGTGGAAAGGAAATGGGAGGAATTATAAGCTCATTAATTTTCTCATCTTTCTTAGTTGGGAGGTAATGGATACTATTTGATTTCTGAAGTTAACTGAAGAATAGAAATTTAGCATCTTATTTAAAATAGAAAAGGTAACCATTATATGAACTGAAACTCAAATGATACAGTAAGAAAAGCATAGGAAATATAAATGAAGCATTAAAGGTGAAAGAGATATTCGAGATGACAGTATCATGACAAACAAATGTATTTTAATAATAAATGCCGATGGGAGAAACCTATTTATTAAAAGAAATAAATGTATAGAATGGGTAAAAAATAACCTAAACACAACTATGTCTTGTTTTTAAATATACATGTATACACCTAAAACAAAGTGACTCAGAATCAGAGATAGTGCTTAAAGTCCCAGAAATATCTCTCTAATGGTGGAATTCCAGGCTCTGTGGCATTTGGGAGGAGTAGATATTTTTGGACTAAGCTATCCCAGCCTCTAAAATCAGACCATGTGGTTGCCAGCTCATGAGACCAGCCCTGTGTGCATCCGTGTTTGTTCTAGATTGCTGGGCTTCCAAAGGGCAGGGGCTGTGCCTGCTTTGTTTAATTCCAGGCATTTCAGAGAAGGACCAAGTGAGGACATAGTTTTTGATGTTGAAGGGGCTCAGAAGTGGCGGGTGAGAGAAACTTGCTGCCACCAGTCCATAGCATAGAGTGTCTGTGGTCAAGTCTTTCAGGAAGTTATGGTAACTATTTTGGGCTTTGAGTCTGCTATTTGATATCGCTAAGCATTTGTATTTGAAACATCAGGGCTTGATTTATCAGGGTTCCCCGGTGTATCATGATTTCTGAGAAGTGGAGTTAGATAGATCTGGGCTTACACATCAATTCTTTCTCCTCCCCACTGTAAGAACTTGGGAAAAGTACTTGAAATTTCTGACCCTCCTCTGTACAATATGTATAATTACCTCACCTGTACAATGGATTCATTCATTCATTCAATAATGATTTGTTGAAAGCATACTCTATGGCAGTCTTTATCCTTGTATATTGTATATCCTTGTATATTGTGAATACAAAATCTCTCTTTTCATGGAACTTACATTCTAATAGATTAGGGTAGAAAATAATAACAATCAGCAACTAAATGCATAATACGTCAGGTGGAATAAACAATAAAAAAAAAAAGGCCATGTGGGGTGATGGTTTCCCAGGTGGCACTAGTGGTAAAGAACCCATCTGCCAATGCAGGAGACTTAAGAGACACAGGTTTGATCCCTGGGTTGGGAAGATCCCCTGGAGGAGGGGAAGGCAACTCACACCAGTATTCTTGCCTGGAGAATCCCATGGACAAAAGAGCCTGGCTGGCTACAGTCCATGGGGTCGTGAAGAGCTGGACATGACTGAGCAACATAGCATGCACGTGGGGTGATGCAGCAGTGATGGCGATATGAGTGTGTGTGTTTGAGTGGGTGCCCGCCATGGGCAGGACAACTTGGCCTTGGGAGGAGCCCTTGATACCGGAATGAACTGAGAGCTGGGGGCTCTTCCTTGCAGAGGGGACATGTGAAGACTATAACGTAGGAGATAAGTGGCTGAAGTGGAAGGAGTAGGGCCAAAGGAGGGAACAGAGAGCTACGTGGAGCCATATAGAATATTCTAGGCTATGGGAAGGACTACAGATTTTTTCAGGAGCCTGCTCAGAAACCACTGTGGCGATTTGAACTGAGGATCTGATTGATTTGAAAAAGAAAGGATCACTCTGGCTTCTGAGCGGAGAATAGACTGAATCATCAGAAGTGGCATCAGGGTGCCAAGTTAGGAGACACGATGGATTCTTAGTGCAGAATTCGGCAGTGGAGATGGTGGGAAGCGGATGATTCCAGATCTGTTTGAAAGGTGGAGTTTGCAAGATTTCTAGCGCGTTGGATGTGGGATGAGAAAGTAAGAAGTCAAGGATGACTTCACATATTTTTTTTTGGTCTGAGACACTGCAAGAATGGAGCTGCTGCCTCCTGCAATGAGGAGAAGCAGATGGAGGACCAGGAGTTCTGTTTTCGCCATCTGAAAATCCTGCTCCATATATAAGTGGCGACATTAAGTTGGAAGTTGGGAATGAGAGACTAGGACTCAGGGGGTGTAGGTGGGGAGGAGATGTAGAGACTTAGAAAATAAGCCTTGATATCAGAATACATCATTTATGGGGTGATGTAGCCAGAGAAGAGAACTGTCCCATAGGTCGCTTGGTGTTTAGGGGTCAGAGGGAAGAGGAGGAATTAACACAGGAGCAGCCAGTTGGGTGGGAAGGAAAACAAGATCAGTGGGATCCTGTGAAGTCAAGTGAAGAAAGAGTTTCAAGGGGGCATCTTTAAGTCTGCCAAAGGCTGCTGGTGGTCAAGTGAGATGAAACCCGGAATTGCAATATCGTAAGAACTGCATGAGGTAATGTTAGTACAGTGCCTAGCACATGGAAGAAACACTCAACAAGAGTTCTGTAACCAAGTTTGACTAGTATCTAGCTTTCATGGGGCTTCCCTGGTGGCTCAGGGTCATTAGGAGGATTGAATGGGTTGATTTGTGTAAACACTTTAGATGTTTAGACCTGGCACAAAGTAAGCACCATACCAGTTCATATACATTAAGCAACAGTTGTTTCATTGCTTAGTCATGTCCGACTCTTTTGTGACCCCATGGACTGTAGCCCACCAGGCTCCTCTGTCCGTGGGATTTCCCAGGCGAGAATACTAAAGTGGGCTGCCATTTCCCTCTCTAGGGGATCTTCCTGATCCAGGGATCGAACCTGTGTCTCCTGTATTGGCAGGCGAATTCTGTACCACTGAGCCACCTCGGAAGCCCCTTATTTATTCTTTTTCAAATTCTTTTCCCATTTAGGTTATTATAGAATACTGAGCAGAGTCCCTGCACTACACAGTAGGTCCTTATTGGTTATCTATTTTAAATATAGCAGTATGTACATGTCAATCCCAAACTCCCAATCAATACTTTTGCGTGATGCTCCAGCCTGACCCATTCCAGACTCCCAGACCTGTCTACCGACCCTTCCACCTGGAAAGGTAACAGGACGCTTACTCACTATAGGTGTAAAACAGCTGAAGATTCTTGACCCCCACTGTCCTGTCTCCTTTTTCAGACAGTAATTCTTCCTTCACCCAATTGTTCAGCCCCTTCCCAAATGGCTTCTTTGTTCCTGAGTTCATCGTCACCATATCCAACCAATTAGCAAGTTTTAGTGGCTCTCCTTTCTTTTAAAAATTATTTTATTTAGAAATTTCCAGTTTTATTGCAATATAATTGACATACGGCTTTATATTAGTTTAAGGTGTATGGCATAGTGATTTGATATGTGTATATATTATGAAGTGATCACCACAATAAGTTTACATCCTTACCTCACATACTTACAGAATTTTTGTGTGTGTGATGAGAATATTTAAGATCTACTCTCTTAACTTGGGGCTTCTCTGATGGCTCAGATATAAAGGATCTGCCTGCAATTGCAGGAGCCCTGGGTTCAATCCCTGGGTCAGAAAGACTGTCTGGAGAAGGGACTGGCAACCCACTCCAGTATTCTTGTCTGGAGAATCTCATAGGCAGAGGAACCTGGTGAACTACAGTCCTTGGGGTTGCAGAGTCAGACCCCTACTGAGAGACTAACACTTTCACTTTTCTCTTAATTTTAAAATTTTAAAAATTATTTTTAAAGTTTTATTTATTTGGCTGTGCCAGGTCTTGGTTACAGCACAAGGGATCTTTGATCTTCGTTGTGGCATGTTGGATCTAGTTCCCTGACCAGGGATCAAACCTGGCCTCCTGCATTGGCATATGGAGTCTTAGCCACTGGACCACACTGGAAGTCCCTACTTTCTTAACTTTTGTTGTTAATGTTTACTCTCTTAACTTTTAAAGAGACAACATTGTTGTTGTTCAGTCACCCAGTCATGTCCAACTCTTTGTGACCTCATGGACTGCAGCATGCCAGGCTTCCCTGTCCCTTACCATCTCCCGGAGTTTGCCCAAGTTCATGTCCATTGCATCAGTGATGCCATCCAGCCATCTCATCCTCTGATACCCACTGCTCCTTCTGCCCTCAATCTTTTCAAGCATCAGGAACTTTTCCAATGAGTCAACTGTTCATATCAGGTGACCAAAATACTGGAGCTTCAGCTTCGTCAGTCCTTCCAATAACTATTCAGGGTTGATTTCCTTTAAAATTGACTGGTTTGAGCTCCTCAGTGCCCAAGGGACGCTCAGGACTCTTCTTCAGCACCACTGTTCGAATGCATCAATTCTTTGGCGTTCTGCCTTCTTTACGGTCCCTCTCTTAGAACTGGGAAGACCATAGCCTTGACTATACGGACCTTTGCTGGCAGGGTGATGTCTCTGCTTTTCAACACACTGTCTAGGTTTGTCATAGCTTTCCTGCCAATACAGTGTTTTAACTATTTTCACAGTATTGCCCAAATAGGACCTCTGGTCCCCACTGCCATTGCAGCTACTGTTAAATTAACCAAACAAGGAAGTTATTAGACTGAGAAAACCCTAATGCCTGGCAGCCTAAATCTAGGTCTGTAAATGCCTCCAGGTTGCAGAATCAAAGCATTAAGGACCACCCATCACAAACAGCCACCCAGGCTTTAAGCTGGAGTCAATCAAATAATCCCCTTGCTTTGCTTCTGGTTTTTCTTCTGTAAAAGTCTATCTCCAGTTCCTTCCCAAGAGCCACTCCAAACCACTTCTGCTTTGGCCCTGCCCACTTCAAGTAGATTTTTGCCGAAGTCAACTCTTAAGATTTTTAATTTGTCTCAGTTTATCTCTCAGCACCACCCTAACCCCAGTCATCTTTACCTCCTGGGTCAGGAAGATCCCCTGGAGAAGGAAATGGCAACCCACTCCAGTATTCTTGCCTGGAAAATCCCATGGACGGAGGAGCCTGGTGGTGACAGGCCATGGGGTCACAAAGGGACATGACTGAGCACACACATACCACCACACACCAACCCACCCCAGTCATCTTCACTTTCAGCCTGGTTTATTTTGGGGTTTCTTACTTGGTCATTCTAGTCCCCAAGAAAAGCCTTTAAAAAAATTATTTGACTGTGCCAGGTCTTAATTGCTGCACGTGGGATCTAGTTCCCTGATCAGGGGTTGAACCTAGGCCCCCTGCATTGGGAGCTTGGAGTCTTAGCTACTGAACAATCTGAGAAGTTCCACAAATGAACTTTTAAATGTGTCTGATCATGTTAACCCTGTTCACTCAAAAGCACACATACACTCCTGACCCCTTACCTGAGCCTCAGAACCCACCTCTCCCACCAACCCAGCCTCGCTGGCTTCCCTCATCGCAGCCCCTCCAGTCCTCCTGTCCCCTGTTCTTGGTCCCTCTGCTCCTTGAACACTAGGTTCTCCCTGGCTCTCTGTCTACCTCTCTCTGCAGTGCCCTGCCTCCAGGTCCTGACATGGCTAGCTTCTGGTTTTCAGCACAGAGATGAAAGACTTGAGCAGACACCGCCCTGAGCCCCTTGAGGTGGCTTCAGACCACCCGTGCCTCCCCCTGTCTCCCAGCATCTTGGGTCTTGGGAGAGAAACCCAAGGGAGGGCTCAGGCACCTTCCATCTGCTCCTTCATCCTCACAGTTTCATCCGCCTCCTCCGCAGACCCAGGGTTTTTTGCCTGGCTCCACATTGACTCGACAGAGTTGGTCTATCTCACAAAGACTTCCAATTATAATTTTTTTTTTTTGGTAAAGACTGAGACGTCTTTTCAGGGAAGCTGCATTTAGAGTTTGTGCTGTGGGTGACTGTCGGTGGGGCTTTGCTGAGCTGCCTGCAGCCTTGTGATCCATCCTCCCTCCATCCGAGGTGAGAAGGGTTTATGCCAGCAAGCAGGCTACTGATTCAGTTTCACTGGGGAAAATGATGGAGAATCCTCATGACGAATGCAAGGCTGGATTCTGACTCAGAGTTGATTCCTCACAATCTCTTTTCTGGGATTCAGAAAGATACGGAAGCATTCCTGAGCACTGGAAGGGACTGTTGATGACATCTAGGCTAGTGCTGAAAATGTCTTCTGTAAACATGTTAAAAAAAAAAAGCTTTCTGCTTTATGGGTATGAGGCCCAGGGAGGTGGGTCGACCTGCCCAAGGCCATCTGCTTTCCTCCGGCTTCCATCATCCAGTAGCATCTTCATCTAGAAGATGCTAGAACTCAGCTCTCTGGAAGGACAAGGGTCCTGATCCCAGGACAGGGCAGCCAGAAGCGCTACCAGGGGAGAGAGGAAGAAAGGATGGGAGAGGATGGGGGGGGGGAGGGGCACGGGAATGTGGATTTCCCATCTGCAGACAAGTCTGCCTTTGAATGGCAAACACTTTGGCAGGAGCCTGCCTGCTGCAGATCTAAGATAGTAGCTGCCTGCCTCTTAGCCTTCTAGACTGAGTTCCTCCACTCTCTTATCATCTTCAATTCATGGCAAACAATGGGCTATTGATGAAGCTTTCAGAGCTGTGGGTGTTCTCCAAGGGAGACTGGCCAGAACACCAGCATCTCTGGCTTTTGCTCCAACTCCATCTCTCAGAAATATGAAACCTGGGAGTCTTCCTCCTCCTCACTTCCCAGTCTTAAGGCACAGGCTGCTGGGGAAGGGAACCTTGGGCCCAAGGTGCAACTGTGTGTGTGTGTGTGTGCATTGGCATGAGTGCATGCGTGTGCACATGTGCACGTGTGTGTGTTTGCGGTGAGGACGTGTAGGAGGAGAACAAGGTGCATCACCCTGGCCAGTGCTGTCAGCGCTTCCCACTCAGCTTTCCTAGGGCGGGTGTGCGCCGAGGTGAAGCCCCGTGGGCTGGAAAATGAGAAAGCTTATCACAAGTCTCCTCTCGGAGGGGCAAGAAAAAGTTCCAGGGTCCTTTTCTTCCCACGAAAGGTGAGCCACGAAATGGACTCCCAAAGCTTTTGTGCCCAGGTGCCCTTGGACTCTTGACAAGGACACTAGCGTTCTGGGATGTTGCCCTCCAAGTCCCCATAGGAGTTAGCATCAGTCTAACAGACAGAGCCAGCTTCAGAGAAGGATCTTGAACCTTGGCCGGACAGCTCAGCCTTGGCCTCTGACAGGGTTCAGGACACAGCCTCCTCCAGAGGGGCACTTTGGCACATAGACTACTTCCAGTTGAGGGAATGTGAAAAATGATGTGTGCACAAAGACCTTCGCCTGAATTAGGTCATCAAACCTCCCATGACAGGTGCCTCGCTGGTACCCGGAGGAAAGGCGAATCGTTATCTCTGAAGAAGACCACGTGGGGACACAGAGGAATTTGAATGAACAGGTCTTTCTTGGTTTCCTTCTTGTTTTGTTCTTATCTTCCCAGGATTGTCCACTCTTCAGCAAACCAGGCACAAAAATACTCAGGTTTAAACATCTTCCTGGATCTTTATTTCCTTAGGAAAGCTCCTGTGTCGTGTAAAACTTAGATTGAATACACCTGTATGCTTTTCTCTCGTAATCTGTTTTTGTTACAGGGGTCCCAGGTAAGAACATAAAAAGGGTAGAGCCTCCCCAGGTCCACTTTCCCTCCTGGGTGAGCCCCTCTCCTCAGAGATAAGGCTGTTGGCAGTGATCTCAACTTGCAATAGAAATATCCCACGCAGTTCCCAAAGATTGAGCAGTTTAATGATCAAGATTCCCAGAAGGCGATGGCAACCCACTCCAGTACTCTTGCCTGGAAAATCCCAAGGACGGAGGAGCCTGGTAGGCTGCAGTCCACGGGGTCATGAAGAGTCAGACACAACTGAGCGACTTCACTTTCACTTTCCCACCCTTGTTCCTCTGACACTGGCTATCCAGAGGTGAAATATGGGAGTCCACTAATGGTTTTTACCCCTGCATGGTTATGGGATGGTAGAAGTGTTTGTTTTGCTGGGTTTTCTTTCTTTCTTTTTTTTTTGAACTGGCCTGTATTATTTCATTTCATTTTATTGTTTTGGCTGCACCACACGGTGTGTGGATTTTAATTCCCTGATCAAGGGATCGAACCCGTGCCCTTTGCATTGGAAGGTGAAGTTGCAACCACTGGGCCACCGAGAAGTCCTGGGTTTTCATTGAGGAACTAAAAGGCAAGCTGGGTCCCTGTGTCACCAACACTCGGATCCCAGTGATGGAAACTGCCTGGGAATATTTAGGGGGCTGTGTGCTCCCTGGCCTTCCCATCCAGGACACAAAGCAGGGTCTGCCTCTGCGCTTCTCTCCTAGAAGCGTGTACTGGTATGGATGGCAACACAGGACAGATTTCTGCTTTCTGCCGAGATAGAGAGAGAGAGAGAGAGAGACTGGATTTACTCCCTCATCTAGAACTGCTGAAATGTCAGGCAAAAACGTAAGAAATTGGACCATAGGCGATGAAAACCAGCAGTCGCTGTGAGATGAGAAACAAAGGAGGTGAGCCCTGTGGTTGCCTCCACTTGCTGCCTTGAGAAAGTTCCAGGGGCAGGAAAGGGCAGCCCCGGGCTGGACTCCTGGAGGGAGGACCCGAGCTGAGTGTCAGCGGAGCACAGGTTCCCAGGGCTGGCGGTCACGGCACAGAGAACGAGAGGAGAGAGCCGCATAGAGAGGGGTCTGGAGACCGCAGAGGCTTCCTTTGTGTAGTTAGCCGAGTAGGAGTCTACACAAGGCCAAGGCAAGAACCCCATGAGAGGACTGGAACCAACAGTGCCAGCACCCACACAGGGCTGGGAGTCCTGCCTACTTGCACCAGACAGATTGGAAAATCTCCTGGTACCTGGAGCACTGGGGTGGGTACTCGGAAAGGTCTCGCCTTGGACCTCATCAAAATCAATAGCTTCTTCTCCTTGAGAGACCCCATTGAGAAAATGAGAAGACGAGCCATGAATGTGGGAGAAAGTGTTTGTAAAGCATATATTTAATAAAGGACTTGTATCTAGAATATATAAAGAACCCTCAAACTCCACATGGAAAAAAATGAACATTAAAAAATAGGCAAATGCTTTTAGCAGAGACTTCACTAAAGAGGACGCTCACCATCATTAGTCATGTGGGCAATGCAAAGAAAGCCAGACTGGGTACCATTCTATTCCCGTTAGAGCGGTTACAATGATAAAGACTGTTTATACCAAGGGTTGACAAAGAGGTGGACACATTGAAACTCCCCTGCTGTGCTGGTGGGAATCAAGAAAGATACAACCACTTGAGGCAACAGTTTGGCAGTTTCTTAAACAATTAAGGCTGCATTTACCATGTGATCCAGCTTATCCACTCCTAGGTATTTACTCAAGAGAAATGAAAGCATCTGTCCGTCTGTATTAGTTTCTCAGGGCTGCCATAACAAAGAACTACAAACCGGGTGGCTTAGAAACGACAGAAACATCGCCTATTTCTGGAGGCTAGAATCTGAGATCAAGGTGTTGGCAGGGCCAGCCTCCCTCTGAAAACTGGATGGGAATCCTTCCTCGCCCGCCTCTTCTTAGCTCCCTGTGATTTGTTGGGACTCTTAGGTGTTCCTGGGCTTGCAGCTGCATAACTCCAGTCTCTGCTCTCACTGTCAGAAGGAGTCCTCCCCGGGCCTCTGTCTTCACATGGCCGCTTCATATAAGGACACTGGTCACAATGGATTAGGGGCCCGCCTGCTCTTGGGGGGCTCATCTTTCCATCTGCAATGATCCTTCTAGATAAAGTCATTCTGGGGATCAGTTCTGGGGATTAGGACTTTAGCATACCATTTACTGGGGGACAAAAATCAACCCATCACATCATCCAAAGATTTGCACGTGACTATAGCAATTTTGTTTGTACTAGTCAAAAAAGGAAATAATGTGGACTTCCACAGTGGTACAGTGGATAAGAATCTGCCTGCCAATGCAGGGACAAGGGTTCAATCCCTGGTCCAGGAAGATCCCACATGTTGTGGGCAACTAAAGCCTGTGTGCCACAACTACTGAGCTTGAGCGCTACAGCTTCTGAAACCTGTGTGCTTAGAGCCTGTGCTCTGAAAGTGGAGAGGCCACTGCAGTGAGAAGCCTGTGCACCATGACGAAGAGTGGTTCCTGCTCACTGCAACTACAGAAAGCCCGCACACAGCAACGAAGAGCCAGCACATAAAATAAAAATAAAATAAAAATTTATTTTATTTAAATAAATAAAGGAATCTATTATTTGAGGTGAAATGGGTAGAGAGAAATGACTAAAAAAAGAAGAAAAGGAAAGAAAAAGGAAATAATGCAAATGGCCACCAACAGGTTACTGGATAAACACATTTTGGTGTATTTATTAGAATATGACTCCGCAGTAAAAGGAATAAACTATTGATATAGGCAAAAACATGGATTAATATTAGCATACTTATGCTGAATGGAAGAAATCAATCAGAAAAGAGAACATAGGATATGATTCCATGTGTATGAAATTCTAGAAAATGTAAATTAATCTATAGTGACTGAGAGCAGATAATGGATGTCAGTGGTTTCCTGGATATACACACTGTGTGAGTTTCCTATTGCTGCTGTAACAAATCACCACAAAACTAGGGGCGTCAGTGTATTCTTTTATAGTCCTGGAGATCAGGAGTGTGAAATGAGTCTTACAGGACTAAAATCAAGGTGTTGGCAGGACTGTTTCTCTTGAGGCTCTAGGACAGAATCGGTCTTCTGGCCTCTTCCAGTGTATGGAGGCTGACCTCATTCCTCGGTTTGTGGCTCCACCACCTCATCTTCTAATTTTGGTCTTCCCACCTTCCCCCGAGAGTCCCTTGGACTGCAAGGAGATCCAACCAGTCAGTCCTAAAGGAAATCAGTTTCCTGGATATTCTTTGGAAGGACTGATGCTGAAGCTGAAACTCCAATACTTTGGCCACCTGATGCGAAGAACTGACTCCTTGGAAAAGACCCTGATGCTGGGAAAGATTGAAGGCAGGAGGAGAAGTGGACGACAGAGAATGAGATAGTTGGATGGCATCACTGACTCAATGGACATGAGTTTGAGTAAACTCCGGGAATTGGTGATGGACAGGGAAGCCTGGCATGCTGCAGTCCATGGGGTTGGAAAGAGTTGGACATGACTGAGCGACTGAACTGAACTGAACCTTCCTCTTAGGAAAACCCTGTGACTACACTGGTCCCACCTGAATAATCCAGGATTGCCTCTCCATCTCAGGATCCTTATGTCTAAACACATGTGCAAACTCCCTTCTACTGTGTCCAAAAACAACTTCACTGTTTCTGGGGATCATGGACATTATTCACATCCATGTTTGTCCAAGCTTCTCATTGTACACTTTAATGCATTCAATTTATTGAATGTCAGTTATATATCAATAAAGCTGTTAAAAAACAAAACTAAGCCTAATAAATTATTTTGATTAAAAAAAAAAAACCACAATAGGGCTCTGCCTGCCATGTTCCATCAGCTTGCCAGGATCTTGGCAAGATCATTGCTGAGATGAACAAGGATTCTTCCAGAAGACCAATGCCCCTCCAGGGAAATATGCCTTAGCTTCTGGCAGATGACTCTTCAAGCCTGGCTTGGTTGACATCACCAGAGACCCCAGAGGTGTGCAGTTGGGGTGAGTTCTGCAGAGCACCTCCCATATGTTTATGCTGGTGAATCAAGGTAACGAGAGAGAGAATAATCAGAGAAGGGCAGCCAGTGTGTTCTGTGCCCAGCAAACGGGTCCCTTCACATTTGCTCCAATTGACTTTTCTGGTCTTACTTCCTGTTTCCCTACATGGCACCGAATTCAGAGGGGTTCAAGGAATTGCCCCTGATGGTGTAGTTAGGAAGAAAAGAGCAAGTACCTTGGTCCATGGGCCAGTACCTTGGTCCATGTCTCTGAACCCTGTGATCACATCCACAGGGAGGGTGTTAGGGACCGAGCATGTGATGGAGACCCTGGGGTCTCCTGCTGTGCTGACAGGGAGAAGCCGTCTCCTTCTCCAATGGAGGCTGCTGTCAGCCGGGACCTCAGAGACCGCTCTGCCTGTCCCGGTCTGTGTGGCCAGCTTTATTCCCAGACAAGAGAATGATCCTTCTACTGGAGTGCTGAAGTCCACATTTGTTGTTCAGCTGCTCAGTCGTGTCTGACGCTGTGACCCCACGGACTGCAGCAAGCCAGGCTTCCCTGTCCATCACCACCTCCCTGAGTTTGTTCGAACTCATGTCCATTAAGTCGGTGATGCCATCCAACCATCTCATCCTCTGTCATCCCTGCCTGAAGTCTGCCTGGGGCAGAGACTTAAAAAATTGCTAGCAAATCGCCAGCTCAATTTCTCTTTCTTTCTTCCCTTCCTCCCTCCCTTCCTCTTTTATTGGGATATACTTGACATATACATGACTGAGCAACTGAACTGAGCTGAACTGACATATAACATCATGTCGGTTTGAGGTGTACAAATAATTATTTGAGATTTGTGCATACTAAAAAATGGTCAACACAGTAAGTTTAGTTGACATCTGTTAGATCTCATAGTTACAGAATTTTTTTCCTTGTGAGGAGAACTTTTAAGATCTACTCTCTTAGCAACTTTCAAATGAGCAATACAGTATTATTAACTACAATCATCATGACTTATTTATTTGATAACTGGAAGTTCATACCTTTGACCCCCTTCACCCACTTGCCCCCCACCTTGGGGCAGGGCATGCATGTATGGTCAGTAGCTAAGTTGGGACTCTTTGCAACCTCATGGACTGTAGCCCACCGGGCTCTTCTGTCCATGGGATTCCCAGGCAAGAATACTGGAGTGGGTTGCCATTCACTTCTCCAGGGGATCTTCCCGGCCCAGGGCTTGAACCTGGGTCTCCTGCATTGCAGACAGATTCTTTACCTGAGCCACCAAGGAAGCCCTGGGGCATGGCAGGGCGTGCCTTTCTCGGTTGAGGGGAGAGCTGAGTTCAGCTCCCTCTCCTCAGGACCATGTGAAAGTCAAGAGTGGGATGACAAGATCCCCAAAGCTGAGGCTCCACAGTGCTTACCCCTGCCCTTGACCTGCCGAGGCTGGTAGACCTTGGCTGGTAGGCACAACGTGACTGGCTGTGCAAGTCCTGTGTCCTCTAGGCTGAAGTCCCAGTGAAGAGGCAGGTCCATGAATATTCTTCCCCTTCTGAACCCCGCATGGGGGCAGAGCGCCCTGTACTGGGTTATGCATGAGGCATATACACTATATATGTATGTGTGTATGGAAGGAAGGAATTTTGGCTTGAAAACATTTTTTTTTTGTTGTTGGCAAAGATAGCATTTCTCCTAAAGGAGATGGCAGAATTTGCCAAACTAAGCCTCCAGAAGAAAATATAACAGAGAGTGTGAAAGAAATCCATGTTCAAACATTGGCAAGTGTGAAACATTCAAGAATTCTTGTGTGAACATCATATTGTCAGAGCAAAATTAAATTAAGCTGGTCGCTGGCAAGTATTCAGAATGAACACAGAATTGGAGCAAGCTGATGGAGCCTGCACTGACATTTTTGTAAGAAGCCAGACAGAGCATAATTGGGCAAAACCCAGGAAACCTGAGGGTTGGGTTCTTCAGTTAATTAATACTCAGGAACTTAACTGCTTTGTGTCCCAAGGGTTCCAAGGAGCTGCCAAAAGAAGAACTGGAATTTTTTTGCCAGCCACAACTCAATCAAAGGCAGAGCAGGAATTAAGTTTATTTCAAAATATCTATCGAGCATTCCTGTGATATATGTCAAGCAAACTGTTGTTCAAGGCATTGCAGGAGATGGTCCTCCTCTTTCATACTGTCTATAGAGTCTACAGATGTGAATGCAACTTACTAGAATCAAGGCAAATGAAGCAAACGCTCCATTGGAGATGCAAGTGTCAGGGGACGTGGGGTTCAGGGTGGTCGTAGATGCCTTGTAGGGTCAGGATGGAGTGGGGAATACGTCACAGAAAAAAAAAGCAGGCATTTGAGCTGAGTGTTGAAACATGTAGAGTTTGTAGAGGAGAAGAGGGATTTTTAAAAAATTAATTATTGAATTAATTTGGCTGTGGGATCTTTGTTGCATGGTGAGAGGTCTTTTGTGGCAGTGTACAGATTCTCTAGTCATGGTGCATGAGCTTAGTTGCTCTGTAGTGTGTGGGAGTTTAGTTCCCTGACCAGGGATTGAACCCATAACCCCTGCATTGCAAAGCAGATTCTTCCCCACTGGACCACCAGGGAAATCACTGAAGAGGGATGGTTTTATAGTGAGTTGACCCTGGAGGTTGCAGGAACACTAGGATTCAAGCTGTGGGCCAGAGACCCCACTGGCCTCTCCCTTGCATTCTCCTCTATGGCCAGGTTGGGGGGAGAGGGTGATCTTTGCTGACATGCCTGAGATGCCTGAACACCGCTGGGAGGGCTGCAGCCCCGGTCTCCATGGGGCCCCTGACCTGCCCCCTCTGACAACCCAGCCATCCTCGGCTCCCCCCACCCCCAGCTCTTGGCACTCGCATGGGCCTCGTGGATGATGGTTAACTGGCAGATCCCGAGGTTCCGTATTCTCTTCTGGGACTTGCCAGCCCGTGGTTGTCGTGTTCCCGGATGGCAGGGCTGGGAGCAAGTGGAGGGCCAGTCCCTCTGCCCCTCTTCCTTCCCTGAAGGCACAGGCAGTCACCATCACGGTGGCCACTTAGTCAAATGTGAGGAGCAAGACTGGACTCTGGTTCTCCCTATCCTTTCCCATACCTTGCATCTTGGATGGTCAAGCCTGCATCGCGGCTTCTGTCTCCTAGATTTTTGCCAGTAGCATCCTCTAGCCCAGGGCTCTATTCTCTGCACCACCGCCCGTGTCCACAGGGAGCCCCACCCCCGGAGCCTTCAGGCTGTGGCTCTTTAGCTCCTGGTTTCCTCTCCAGTGGGGGCGGCTCCACCTGGGCTGTGATGTTAAGGACCAGCTGAGGACAATGTGTTCAGCGCAGTCAAGGCTCCCCACAATTTTTCCGCACTGGCATTGGCTCTTCTCATTACTGCTGGCACACCTGAGCACCCGCCTCTTCCTCTGGGTCCCGGCCAGATGCTCCACGAGCCTGCACACTATTCTCGTCCCCAGTGTCAGTAATTGCTGTTTGTCCCAGGTTTGGAGCTCAGTAGATGTTGCCTGAAGAGGCTGCAGTTCTTCTGGGCCCTTGCCTGCGTAGTTCACAGTGGGTTATCTTCCTTGGCATCTTAAATTATCCAAAGCAGTTTGAGAACATTAGATTGCTTACTGGATGCTCGAATTTTTGCTCAGAAATGCTTTGACCCGGTGGATCTCTTTGGGAAGAACAGACATCTTTATAACATTTATGGGCTTGTTTATTTTCTCTTTATGTCCTTCTGTAAATCATTCTATTTTTTCATAGGGCTATACTTACATACTTTGTGCATTGCCGTTACTGTGAATTAGATGATTTTGCCATTGTCTTTCCTAATTCTGTTTGTATGTATATGCATCTATTTCTGATAATACGTAAACACATACAAGCTGTTGAATTTTTATTTAGTTTGATTTTCTGTTTTGTTCATGTATGTATGTATGTGCACGTGTACTTTGTTTTATTTTTACACAGACAGTTACATGTCGGGAAGAAATTTTCTTTCTTTCTAATTACTATGCACCTGCTTTGTTTCATGTCCTCTTGTACTGGCTACGAAATATAAATATACACACATATATGTGTACACACAGATATATATGGATTTTAAATATGGAGATGAGTTGTCTTTATGTATCTGTTACTTATTTGTTTTTTTTTTTAAAGTTCCTTTTTTTATGTGAACATTTTTAAAGTCTTTATTGAATTTTGCATAACAATGAAAATTGGCAACTTACCCCATGAACTTCACTGGAAAACCGTTTTTAAAAAACTATTTAAGTCATGGTGGAGACACTTAGCAAGGTAAGAATTTCTCCTTTTCCTTTCACTGATTAGTTTTAGGTACATAAATGGTAACTAATCTGAATGTTTAAGAAATCAGACTTGAGGGCAGGACTCAAGTGTCATTCCTGTCTTTAAAAACTGAACATCCTTGTTGAGCAAGTCTGGTGTTTCTTTACATTATCTATCTCTTTTTAAAAAAGTTATTTAGTTTTGGCTGTGCTGGGTCTGTTGCCGCACGCGGGCTTTTCTCTAGTTGTGTCAAGAGGGGACTTCTCTTTAGCTGCTGTGAACAGTCTGCTCACCGCGGCGGCTTCTCTTGTTGGGAGCGCAAGCTCTAGCGCACACGGGCTTCAGTAGTTGCGGCTCCCAGAGTCTAGAACACAAGCTCAATATTTGTGGCCCTCAGGCCCCATTACTCTGCGGGATGTGGAATCCTCTCGGACGAAGGATCGAGCCAGTGTCTCCTGCGTTGTTGGCAGATGGACTCTTTACCACTGAGCCAGTAGGGAAGCCCTACATTATATCTTTTGAGAGACTTTGAAGCCTGTCAAGTGACTGAATTTTCAACGAGGCCATTGGTTCTTTAATGAAAACCACAGAACCGCTGACAAATTTCTAGGGGAAATTCCTGATCTTTAGTTTGCTTCTTTTATGAGAAAAAGAAGAGCGTCAAACATTTGAAATGCTGGTTTTCTATTTCACCTGCCTTCGAGGGAGATGTCAGGCAGACTATTCTATAGTACCATCAAGGAAAAACTGCTCTCCATGAAAAGTGACCAGGGAAAACAGCATATTTTATTTTGATCTTTGTGACAAAGATTATGTGGTTGTCGGGACTTCCCTGGTGGTCCAGAGGTTAAGAATCTGCTTTGCGATGTAGGGGACATGGGGTTGGATCCCTGGTTGGGGATCCCATGTTCTGTGAACAAACTGGAGAGTCTGTGCACCACAACAAAAGATCCTGCATGCCGCAACTAAGACCTGATACAGCCAAATAAATAAATAAATATTCTAAAAAAAGAGAAGAGAAAGTACCATTGTCAGGTTTTAAAGAATAGCCACAATCATCTGCGAAAGACCAAAAAAAGCAAAAAAGCAAAAAAAAAAAGGTTATGTGGTTGTGATTTTTCACAACTTTCTGGATCTTAAAAATGGTATTGCTGGAGCCAGCATTGGAAGAGTTAAGCCACACACAGGTTCGCCTTCTGCATCAGTCTGGTTGAGTGAGTTCCACACTTGTGAGGGGGTGACTGAGAGGCAAAGACTATGTCATCCTTTGCCAAAATTATTGGGTGTTTAAAACATCTTCCAAGATGCTTTCTGCTGTTTTATATGCCTGGTTAAGAACTCCGCTCCAAGAGAAACAAATTTGAAGATGATCCATGGAGTGAAACTCTACCCCATGCCTCTTCTCCCGCTTTAATGAGAAACATCATTCTGCGTTCAGAAGATACCCAAACATTTCGTATGTATATGTCTTTGCCCTCACTGACCGCGATGAAGAGAGAGCTCTCTCTTTAAGCCAGTGGCTCTCAAACTTGAGGCTGCTTCCGAATCAAAGAAGACCTTTGTTAAAATGCAGTTTGTTGAGTTCCACCCTCAGAGTTTCTGATTTAGTAGGTCTGGGGTGGGGCCTGAGAATTTGTGTTTCTAGCAAGTTCCCAGGAGAGGGGGATGGATCCCGGGACGTCCTTTGAGGACCTCTATTAGAAGCAAACCTGCGAGTTCAATGAGAACGCTTCTACGGTTTCTTCAGTATCTCAGTTTTCTCCGAAGCACAGTTTCACAGGTACGTGAAAATTGGATCTGAAGTATGTGGTTGGAAAAGGAAGCCCAGAATATTGTAGGCTGATGGAGCAATTATGGAGAAGTTCCAAGCGAAACAGGATGATCAACTTCACAGAACACACACCTGAATGAATCTATTGAACACAGCATTTGAGGCACCTCAGCTGTGAGGTAAGGTGTGTCAGAAATGAGACCTCAAATGACCTAGTGGGACGTCTCGCCTTCCAAATGTGGGCTTTGTTGGGGCACATGGCTCCAGGGACTCATGCCAGGGAACGAATGCCTTCCCTGGGCTGAACCACCACTGACATTGGCTACAGAGCATGCCTGACAGGGACCAGAAGCCGTCCCTCAGACGACCAAATCGTAGAGACACACACACTTTCCAAGCCGTTTCCTTTGAGTTGCCTCTCTATGTCACCTCTGGTGGGACTGGAAGAGACAGGTTTGCCTGTAGCTGTATGACCTGTGACCTGTTTTAAATCATGTTTATTGAATGACTTGCAGGGCACATGTGGTTTTAGAAGTGCATTACTTACATTGTGAAGATTTTTTTTTTAATGTGAAGACTATAGATTAGCTATTATCCACTATTTTTAGGTCAGTTGCACATCTGAAGCGGGGCTTCCCAGGTGGCTCAGTGGTAAAGTACCCGCCTGCCAACGCATCAGATGCAGGTTCAATCCCTGGGTCGGGAAGATCCCCTGGAGAAGGAAATGGCAGCCCATTCCGGTATTCTTGCCTGGGAAATCCCCTAGATAGAGGAGCCTGGCAAGCTCTAGTCCATGGGGGTCGCAAAAGAGTTGGACATGACTTAGCAACTGAACAGCAACAGCTAAGTACGAAAGATCATCACAGATAGAAGCTCATGGTCTTTGCTAAGGTTAAGCCTGGCTAGAGAGAAGACTGTGGTCCCCAGGCTGTGCCCAGAAAGACTTGTCGGGCTCAGCCACACCAGGCTGGGGATCAAGCTGGTTCATTGTGGAACTGAAGATCAGGGGCAGAATCTCAGCTAGGCTCTCTTCAGTTGGAGGGATCATCTCATGAAGAATGGTTCTCAACTTCCTCCTCCAAATTGCGTCCTGAACAACAGGGCCATCCAGGTTCAGGATCCACATGGGGAGGAAATGAAAGCTTGTGCAAAATCAGGCGGTTGCCCTATTCCTCCTGTGGCTGAGGAACTGTAGTGAGGTCAGTCCCCAGCAGCTGTCCCTGGCGACCAGGAACTGCTGCCTCCCCATCTGAATGCTGGAACCAAAGTCAAGCTGGTTTGTCTTTGACAGAGTGGCCTTTGAATTCTTAAAATATGTTCTGACTGGTGTCTAGCCAGTGGGAGATGTGATTACAGTAATTGATGGGCCTGTGATAGAGACTGCCTTCTGAAAATGCAGTGTTGGGTATTTTGAAAGTGATTCCGTGAGCGCTTATTTATACATGGCTCCGGGTTTCTGTATGTGAAAGGCTTGTGGCTAATGTGTCAAACGAGGACAACCAAACCACCAAGGTCTTTTCCCTGGAAGATCACGGTAGAAGAATTTAGGACTAAGAAAATGCAAGCACTTGGGACAATACCATCATTGTTGTAAGATAATCCCCTTTACATTTTCTTAAAAGCAATTTTTTTTTTTTTTTGATTGAGGCTCAGTTCAGTTCAGTTCAGTCGTGTCTGAATCTTTGCGACCCCATGAATCGCAGCACGCCAGGCCTCCCTGTCCATCACCAACTCCCGGAGTTTGTTCAAACTCATGCCCATCGAGTCGGTGATGCCATCCAGCCATCTCATCTTCTGTCGTCCCCTTCTCCTCCTGCCCCCAATCCCTCCCAGCATCAGGGTCTTTTCCAAATAGTCAACTCTTCGCATGAGGTGGCCAAAGTATTGGAGTTTCAGCTTTAGCATCAGTCCTTCCAATGATTGAAGGCTAGAAAGAGATAAAAGTAAGACCAGCATTTACACTGAATTCAGAGTCTGTAGTCACATCTACCCATGTCCTACTTTTCTGGAACATCCAATTTTATCAACAGGTTAAAGCTGAGAGTTTTATTTATTTTTTAAATTTTTATTTATTTTTGGCTCTGCCAGGTCTTTACTGCTGTGCAGTCTTTCTCCAGCTGTGGTGGGCGGGCTTCTCATTGCATTGGCTTCTCTTGTGGAACACAGGCTCTAGGGCACGTGGGCTCAGTAGTTGTGGCCCACTGGCTGAGACGCTCCCTGGCATATGAGATGGTCCCTGACCAGGGATCGAACCTGTGTCCCCTGCATTGGCAAGTGGGTTCTTAACCACTGGACCACCAGGGAACTGCAAGTTGAGAGTTTTAGAATGGAATATCTATCTTAGCACTCTGAGAAAAAGTGACTTAAAAAATTTGTGAAAGAGCAGCAAATACAGAAAGAATGACAAGTATGAACTACACTTAGTACTTCGTTAAAATAACAATCTTTGGTCAAGGCTTTTTGGTATAGTTGTTTCTTCCATCTCATTATTTAGAGATTGTTCTTGTATCCTTGATTTAATGGGTTTATTGTCTAAGTTTCTATTATTTTAATTCCTGTCATAGACTCAGGAAGGAATAGTAAACAAACCCAAGGCAATATAGATGATGTTTTCAACTATTCAGTTTTGTCTGTAATCTGCCTTCAGTGGTGATAAGGTAGCTTATTTCAGCTGTATGGGTTCTAAAATGCTTTAATGCTTTTTTTTTTTTTGCTTGTGATGAACAATATGGTGTAAACCTAGGGAGAAAATTGACCCCCAAGTGAAAGTCTCTTTCAAACTGGAATTTCAGTGCTTACTTGTAAGGTTGATTTTATTTTACTATTTCAGATATTTTCAAAAATGCTCCTGGGAAGAACTTATTTATTTAGATCTAATGTGTTGGTCAAGTTAATGAGAGTGTGGTGGCAATGATAATCACAAAGTGCTAGAGCATCCCATAGTCTGGAGAGAATTAGAATGTCATTATCATCTTCTCCAGTTCTTCTAGAATGAGGTTGGAAGAGATCATTATCCCATTTACAAATGAGAAACAGATATAGGTGTGAAGAGACCAGGCAACAGCCATTTAGCAAACGAAGGGTCCAACCAAAGATGGGCCTAATTTCTCATGCCTCTTATTATCCTGGACAAGACCATGAGGACCACCAAGACACTCAGAGGAGGCACTTGGTCTTTCCCACATGTGCCAGTTTTGGAGCCCGTAAATGTGTGTCGTTTGCTTCACATGCTTACTCTAAACTGGTTGGTGACGTTGCTCCTACGTGATTTGCATGGGTGCCAGCTGCAAGTGGGCAAGTTGAGTCAGAGACATGGCGGTGATTATGTCAGAACAGGCAATCTCTGCTTTGCAGCTTTGTCAGTCAGGCTTGCGTGGGTCACACCAGCAGCTAGCAATCATGCCTCTCCACCCAGTGATGGCTCCTCATCGCTGCAACGGGTGAAGGTGACACCACAGAAGGACAGTTGTGACATCGTTTGGAAGTAGATTATATGACCTTTTCACATAAGAAAATCCTCATCAATACTTTTTGATCTCATTTTCATGTGTGCTCACTCGCTTCAGTCACGTCTGACTCTTTACGACCCCATGGACTGTAGCCCACCAGCCTCCTCTCTTCATGGGATTCTCCAGGCAAGAATACTGGAGTGGGTTGCCATGTCCTCCTCTAGGGGATCTTCCTGACTCAGGGATCGAATCCACGTCTCCTGAAGCTTCTGCATTGCAGGTGGATTCTTTACGAGCAATCTGGGGAACCATACACATATGTGTGTGTGTGTATGTGTGTATATGTATGTGTATACATATGTGTGTATGTATATATATATATGCATATAGGGTTGGCTAAAGTGTGGGTTTTTCCATAGATGTTACAGAAAAACCTGAATGAACTTTTGGCTAACACAATATATATTTCACTTTAGTTTTTAGAAAACCAAAATGCATATTTAGAACATGTAACAATATCACAAATGCAAATGGAAATATCTAGAGTAAAAACTAAAATAATATGAAATTATATAACAAAATCTATTAGATATAAAAAGAAAATGCCTATCAAAAGGATAATGGATAAATAAATTGTGCTATTTTCATGCAGGGGAATACTATGCAGCAATACAAGGGATAAACTATTGGTCCACGCAGCAGCATGGATGAAGCTAACATATGTTGAATGAGACAAACCTCCTGTAAAAGTATACACATGAATTCTATACATCTAAGTTTCAATAACAGGCAAGATGAATAAATAATGTAGAAAAGGGCCACAAAGGGGAAGGCATATTGTTGTTAAAGATTGGAAAGGTCATGAAGAAACCTTAAGGAGTGGTGAAAATATTATATTAAACATCCTTTTTTTTTTTTTCAAATTGGAGGATAGTTGTTTTACAATGTTGTGTTGGTTTCTTATATTTTAAATTTATGTTTTAGTGGTGAAGAATGGTCTTACTGAACTGAAATTTCAGAGCCTAATGGGGTCTCTTCCACATCAATGGTGGAACCTCCAGGCTCTCAAATAGGAGCCTGGTGGCTCAGATGGTAAAAGAATCTGCCTGCAATGCAGGAGACCTGGGTTCTGTCCCTGGGTTGGGAAGATTCTCCTGGAGAAGGGAATGGCAACCCCTTACTCCAGTAATCTTGCCTGGAGAATTCCATGACAGAGGAGCCTGGTGGGCTACAGTCCATGGGGTCTCAGAGTCAGACATGACTGAACGACTAACACTTCACCGTCTCTTACAGACTAGATTGATTGCCCTGTCTCTTTTGTCTGTGTTCCATTTCCCACCATCAACAACATCCCACCCAACAAGCCACTCCATTAAGAAACCATTGCATCGCCCTGTGAGGAACCCAGGCTCACAGACTACATATATAAATGGGAGATTTGCGGGTAAGCCGGCAGAGGCCATGCTAGCCAAGCGCGGCTCTGGGGACCCCTCAGGCGAAGGCCCTCGTGTGGTGGAGCTGGGAGGACTAGGACTGAGTGTACCGCTGGGACTCCAATGCGTTTGCCAGGGCTGCTGTGACAGAGTGCCACAGGCCGGGCGACCTGAGTGACAGAGATTTATCATCTCTGTTCTGGAGGCCAGAAGTCTGAGGTCAAGGTGTCAGCAGGGCTGCTTTCTCCCGAGGGCGGGGAGGGACAGCCTGTTCTAGGCCTCTCTCCCGGCTTCTGGTGTTTCCTGGCAGTCTTTGGTGCTTCTTGGCTTGCGGTTCTGTCTTCATCTTCACATGATGTTCTTCTTGTGTGCCTGTCTCCAAATTCCCCCCTTTTGCAAGAACACCAGTCATAGTTCACTGGGGCCCGCCCAAATGACTCCATATCACCTTGGTTACCTTCTGTAAAGACCTGATCTCTGAGTAGGGGCCCATTCTGGGGTACTGGGGCTTGAGGCCCAACATTTTTCTTTCTTTTTTGGAGACCCAGTTCACTCCATAGCGTTACGACTCAGGAAGGTGATGACTTGTCTCTGTCATGTGTGCGCACGTAAGTTTGGCTTTTCTCCTCTCCTGGATTAGGTCGCACACTCTGTAGGGCGTGCATGGTACTCACCGTTCCTTTTCCATCTTTCCAGCCCTCCATGTGCGCATGCTACATTGCTCAGTCGCGTCTGACTCTTCGTGACCCCACGGCCTGTAGCCCGCCAGGCTCCTCCGTCCACAGGGATTCTCCAGGCGAGAATACTGGAGTGGGTTCCCATGCCCACCTCCAGGGGATCTTCGCAACCCAGGGATCAAACCCTTGTCTCAGGCATCTCCTGCATTACCAGGTGGGTTCTTTAGCTGTAGTGCCACCTGGGAAGCCCCCAGCCACCCCCATACAGAGTTAGTTTTCGGCTGATGGAGGAACTTGGGGAAAGCTGCCAACAGACGCAATGCTTAAGGAGGTCACCTTCACTGCAGGGAAGTGTTCTTCACGCCAGTCTCCAGTGGGTTTTAGGAAGAGACCTAGTATGAATTCCAAGTATTTGAGAAGGGGGTGGGCAAATGGACTTGCCTTTTTTTTTTTTTTTAAGTAATAAATATAGGCTTTGTTTCCTCTTTGGAACACTCTGATCAAAACAAACGGATTAGGCCAAGCACATGGTCACAATAACAGGTGGTCGGGAGGTCCCCTGTGGCGTGTGGCCTGCAGAGCCTGGCCTCCTTCAGACCCGGGAGGGAGGCAGCGCTGTGGTCGGGGCCCTGAAGGAGGCGGGCGCACACAGGCGAGCCAGCGGTGTGTGTCTGCAGCTGGGCCAGCCAGCTCTGGACTCCCTGAGTGACTAAGGGGGGAAGTGCAGACAATGCAGGGAACATGTAGGGCTGACAGCTGTTAAGGGAAGGAAGCCAGGTTAGTCAAGCCTTTCTCCCCGGCTGCCGTCACTGGCGAGCTTTGTCAAGCATGCTGCTTTCCTCCAGGCTTTCTCAGGTGGCTCAGATGGTAAAGAATATGTCCGCAATGCAGCAGACCCGGGTTCGATCCCTGGGTTGGGAAGATCCCTAGAGAAGGGCATGGCAACCCACTCCAGTGTTCTTGCCTGGAGAATCCCATGGACAGAGGAGCCTGGTGGGCTACAGTCCATGGGGTCGTAGAGAGTCAGACACGATCGAGCACACAGCATGCCCGCCTGCTGCTTGCCTCAAGGTCTGAATGGACCCGCACTGTCAGCGATGGTGGATTCACCAACCTTGACGGGGCACAAGTGACCTGGGTTCAGGTCCTAGGGCCACCCTCAAAGTAGCTCTGTGACCCTAGGCAAGTTGGTCCAGCGTAGGGAGTCAACGAGTTTCTGTCTACTCAGCCCTCCTTCCTCCCAGTGGTTAGGAACCCAAACCAGACAACGTGGAGCAAAGTGATGCTCGGAGGATAAGGTGATCTGTGCACCATTACCCCTGTCACTGCTACGATTTCCTGATGTGTGTTCCACCCAAGTTAGTGAAATACAAGGAAGACTTTGCATCAAAACAGATGGGAAGGGGCCGAAGAAGGGGAGAGGGGACTCAGCAAGATGAAGGTAGATTTGTCCTCAGCAGGGTCTCGACTTGTGTTTCCTCTGAGCAGACCCAGAAACTGCCCCATGAGGGCAGCGGCTGCAGTGTAATCACGTGGCTGAGAGAGGGTTTTGAACCATTGTTTCTGGAGCTCACTTTCTTACAAAGCTCTGGGAAAGCAGGTTGGCTTTAGGGTAGACTGAACCCACTGAGTCTTCTCCCTTTGTCTGGGATTCTCTTGGCTTCGCTCCTTGTCTTTAGCTGGAATTGTCCGGGGGTCAGAAGTACCATGTCCTCCTCAGTTCACTCTGTCCCAGTGACCACCAGCCACACCAGAGGAGGAAGCTTCCTTTCTAGGCCCGCCCACAAACCTCTCCACATGACTTTTTATTTCTAATTCATTTTTATTTGTTTAGTTGCTAAGTCATGTCCAACTCTTTTGCAACACCACAGACTCTAACCTGCCAGGCTCCTTTGTCCATGGAGTTTTCCAGGCAAGAATACTAGAGTGGGTTGCCATTTCCTCCCCCAGGAGATCTTCCCAACCCAGGGATCAAACCTGGGTCTCGTGCATTGCAGGCAGATCCTTTACTGCCTGAGCCACCAGGGGAACCTGTAACTGCCCTACACCTTCTATGATGAGGCCCTTGGCCCTGTTTAAACCACTGAGACTCCTTCTATCCAGAGATGATACCCGAGCTGGGCCCGGCTGGCCCCACATGGGGAGACTGGTCACTTTGCCTATAGTGGTTTAAACAGAAGAGTCAAGATCATGCCCAGGGTCACCATGATGGGCAAGCATGCTGAGAGGTGGCTTCTGAACCTCTTAGAAGGCCCCAAGGTCTCTGTCATTTGAACTTATACAGCTCCAAGTCTTTATTTTCATATACTGCTGGACTAAATGCAAGAGACACTTGAGTTTTGTTGAGTTCAGAATCCTACTTGGTCTGAATGAACAGAACTGTCCTTTTGTTGTTGTTGTTTAGTCGCTAAGTTGTGTTCAACTCTTTGCGAACCCATGGACAGCAGCACGCCAGGCTTCCCTGTCCCTCACCATCTCCCGTAGTTCACCCAAATTCCTGTCCACTGAATTGGTGATGCCATCCAACCATCTCTTCCTCTGCCGCCCTCTTGCCTTCAATCTTTCCCAGCATCAGGGTCTTTTCCAACAGCATCAGGGACCATTCACATCAGGCGGCCAAAGTATTGGAGTATTTAGCTTCAGTGTCAGTCCTTCCAATGAGTATTCAGGGTTGATTTCCCTAAAGATTGACTGGGTTGATCTCCTTGTGGTCTAAGGGGCTCTCAAGAGTACTTGCCCTTTTGAATAGCAAGTACATTTTGAAATAGGGTGTTATCTAGGCTCCAGTTTTTATATGATAGAGCTAAACTACTCATCTAGAATCCACAGTTTCAACACACAAAATGAGGTTTTATTGATTGGTTGATGAAAATATTGTGACCAGAGGCTCAGAGGAACCTAACTCTGTATTTTCCCTGGGAAAAATTGTTCATTATTCACGAATTCAGTGTTTGTGGTCACTTTGCAGTGCATAACTACTGTGAATATTGAGAATCAACTATGTGTATGTGCACATTTTTGTGTATTCACTAGTTAACACAATATTTCTTTGTATCAAATTTATTTAGAAGAAAAAAAATTCCCTGGTGGCTCAGTGATGAAGAATCTGCTTGCCAATGCAGGAGACCTGTGTTTGATTCCTGGACGAGGAAGATCCCCTGGAGAAGGAAATGGCAACCCACTCCAGTATTCTTGCCTGGAAAATCCCCTGGACAGAGGAGCCTGGAGGGCTATAGTCCACAGGGTGACCACAGGGTGATCGCAAAAGAGTTGGACATGACTTAGTGACTAAAAGCAACAATAGTTGCAGCAGGCCCCTTTATCTTGGTCAAAACTGATACGGATATTTTTCAAGTCTCTTTTCTGTACCGATCAAGCTTCTGCATGTTGACCTTTGAGGCAGATATTACCATTTTGGTAACACAAGATACAGATGACTGAATAATTACGTAAACTCTGGGCAGCTGCATTTCCTAACACACGTGGGCCTCCTCTCAAGGGGCCAGGACAGTACTTTTAGTGCAACAATTCTGAGAAGTTTTATACAAATAGCACTCTCTTTGAAGAATTTCTCCTGTTTAATGGGAGCTAAGGGGTATCATTAACTCGAACACTTGATTTGGAATCAGACATTAGAGATTTTAGAAACTGAGGGATTTGAAATATCAAACTACCTCCTAGGATTTAGACCCGAACAAGAAAAAGCTTCAAAATAAAACAACATAAAAATCATTAAATTATTATCATCCAAATTTAGAAACATGTAATGAATATTCATTTTTCTTTTTTCTTATCTGGAGGCTATGTAATCCCAGTCAGGGATTTTTCCTTGAATATGAGAGAATAGAAAAACAAGTGTCTAGGAATGAAGGCTCCTTGTGACCTTTTCCCTAGGCGCCCCACGTGATGTTTGGGGACTTCTATTAAATTGACGAGAACGATTCACATTGAGGACAGCATGAGAATGAAGCATGAAATTATGGGGGGAAAAGCAAGAGAGATTCAGTCTTTAGAGAACTGCTATGCCTTCCCCCCCACCCAAATTTTAACTTTTTACTTTGTATTGGGATATAGCCAATTAACAACGTTGTAGTAATTTCAGGAGGACAGTGAAGGGACTCAGCCGTATGTATACATGTTTCCATTCTCCCCCAAACCCCCCTCCCATCTAGGCTGGTGCATAATATTGAGCAGGGTTCCATGTGCTATGCAGTAGGTTTTTGTTGGTTATCCATTTAAAATACAGTCGTGTGTACATGGCCTTCCCAGAGTCCCTGACTATCTCTTCCCCGGCAGCCATGTTTGTTTTCTATGTCTCCTTCTGTTTTGTCCATAAGTTCATTTGTATCATTTCTTTTTAGATTCCACATATAAAGGCTGTCATATGCTATTTCTCCTTCTCTGTCTGACTTACTTCACTCAATACGAGACTCTCTAGGTCCATGCATGTTGCTGTAAATGACACTATTTCATTTTTAATGGCTGAGTAATATTCCATTGTAGATATATACCATGTCTTCTTTATCCATTCCTCTGTCTTTGAATTGTTAATGTGTTGTGCATGCTAAGTTACTTCTCTCATGTCCAACTCTTTGTAACCCATGGACTGTAGCCCGCCAGGCTCCTCTGTCCATGGGATTCTCTGGGCAAGAATACTGGAGTGGGTGGCCATGCCCTCCTCCGGGGAATCTTCTCAACCCAGGAATTGAACCCAGGTCTCCCCATTGCAGGTGGATTCTTTACCATCTGAGCCACCAGGAAAGCGCTGACCCATAGTTACTTATGCCTAATTATGGTTGATCTTTTTATATTAGAGTTGATGTGTGACTTGTGTCTTACCTCTACCTGTGGTTATTCAGAATCTTCATCTTTGTTTCGTCAAATGATGACTAGTCTTCGTCATTTTCTGTAACTCTCACCATTTCTGTTCCCATTTACAGCCACACTAGTCGGTACAAAACCAGAAGTCAGAGATCCAGTTTAGCATTTCTGTTCTCCGTGAAGCATCTGTGCAGTGCCCCTGATAGCCGTAATGAGAGGGAATCTCCAAGGCTCCTCATTTCTTGCTCTAGGGAGAGCTATGCCTTGCCCTGAAGATGACAGGCAAGTGTATGACAGTTACTCACAAACCCTTTCTGCTACGAGGTTCTCATCTTTATCCTGCTCTCTTTTTGATGGTTCTTTTCTCTTTCCCACTGTTAACTAACTGGTCCTCTGGCTGCATCAGTTGGAGTTATAAATGCCCCTTTTGTTTAAAAAAAAAAAAGCCTCTCAACTGGGGCTTTGCGGTTTGAGGATTTCTTTCTTACGGTGGTGTGTGTTACCCCGACAGATTCCCACTCCTGGGGTTCGTGAGTCAAGTGGAGGTGCAGATGGGCCAGCATTTGGCACACATCCTCCTCTAACTCATTTATAACATGTCCTGATTTCGTTTGTCTGTCCTTAGCAGAGTCAGCGGAGAGTTGGTTGGGTTAATCTTGCGTGCATGCATGCTAAGTCGAGTGTTCCTTTGCGACCCTATGGACTGTAGCCCACCAGGCTCCTCTGTCCATGGGATTCTCCAGGCAAGAATACTGGAGTGGGTTGCCATGCCCTCCTCCGGGGGATCTTTCCAACC
Organism: Cervus elaphus; assembly: GCF_910594005.1. NCBI lineage: Eukaryota > Metazoa > Chordata > Mammalia > Artiodactyla > Cervidae > Cervus > Cervus elaphus. Next base: position 22,668,703 of record NC_057844.1, read on the forward strand.
CAGGGATTGAACCTGCGTCTCTTTTGTCTCCTGCATTGGCAGGTGGGTTCTTTACCACTAGCGCCACCTGAGAAGCCAGGGTTAATCCTGCTCTGCGGCCTATTAGCAAGTGGCCAGGCCTGATCCTGTTACTCTCAGGAAGTGGCGGTGCTGGGTGATGAGACACCTGGAGGGTCTCACTGACCTGTCTTGTCCGGTTGCCCCGTTCAGGACACCTTTTCAGCCTGGCCCGTTGCTCCAGGGTGATGACAGCTCAGATACAGTTCTTGTTCACAAATTCTTTAAATCAGCTGAAGTAAATTCCAGACTTACTGCTAGAAGTGAGAGCGCATTCGTGATCTCACTGAACCTGAGAAGATCCTGAACACGTGGTGAGGAGGCAATAATCCCTCACTTGTACTTGCGATGTGTTTGGTCCTGTCTTTAAGCAGACTCTTCGAGATCAACTTTGGGTCTTGCTAATCAGTTTATTTGAAAATTTGCTTTAGTTATTGATTTAATGAAACTGATGGGAAGTTTATTTTTTTGCATGCAAGTATAAATCATGTTGGATTATTTTTTTCTTTATCAGAATGCGTCAGAGAGAGACAAGATTTGGCATACTCTGCGCCCATGTTTGCATAGACACAATAGGGTTAAATCTGTCTAAAAGATCATTTGATGTGATTCTCCATGTGTGCATGCTAAATCATTTCAGTCTGATTCTTTATGACCCCCTGGACTGTAGCCCGCCAGGTTCCTCTGTCCATGGGGATTCTCTAGGCAAGAATACTAGAGTGGGTTGCCATGCCCTTCTCCAGGGGGTCTTCCCTACTCAGGGATTGAACCCACGTCTCTTATGTCTCCTGCATTGGCAGGTGTAGTCTTTACACTAGGGCCATCTGGTAAACCCTGTGATTCTCAGTAGCCAGCTTCTATTAACTATTATTCAGTTTGAATCTGGAAATTCCTGTATGGAACTGATGGGATGGTCAGTCATTTCAAAAGACACATGCATGTAAACATTGATGACCATATTTTTCCCCCTGGTGTAAACCCCTTAGTACAACACCATGCTAATTTTTGTTTGTTTGTTTTGTTTTGATATTGCAAGGCCATGAAGGAGACGAGGTGGCCCATGCCCTGAAACGCCTTGAGCTCCATCATGCTAATTTTGGATTAAAGTCATTAGCTGTGATGGAGAAAACCTGGCACTGTGGATTTAATGGTTAGGACTCTGTCAGTGAAGGATACTTATCTGGGCCCGGGGCGCAGGAAACTCAAAAGGGGAAGCTCCGGTTCCCACACTGAATTGCTTGCCAAGCCCTTGGTCAATCTTGGCAGGCTGCCACCTCTGTCCTGCCCTGGTCTGACCCCTGGAGGCTGTGAGTGCTGGCACCCGCTGAGTGCTAGACGGCGGGCATGGCCAGAGGCCAGAGCCATCTAAGACGTCAGTCAACTCGAGACACAAGGTAAATCTCTTTCACGTGAATCAACATGATTTGTAGTTGGTGCAGGTACTTTTTAGCAGAAACCCTTTGCCCTTCAATACCTTTTAGTTCAAATTTTTAGAATTCTCCAGGCAAGAATACTGGAGTGGGTTGCCATTTCCTCCTCCAGGGCATCTTCCTGACCTAGGGATCGAACCCATGTCTCTCATGTCTCCTGCATTGCCCAGGCAGGTTCTTCACCACTAGCGCCAACTGGGAATCCCCAGGTAAGGCTCACAGACCTTTTTAATGTCTGAACTCTCCTTTTTGGATGGTACATTTTCTTCTTCTTTTTTTAAATAGACCTTGTCAGTCCTCAGCCTTGGACAGATTATGTTCATGGAGTTCTCTAGTGTGAGATGTTAACATATTCCATTTTTCTTTTTTAAAAAATTGTTTTACTTCTTATGCAATTTAAAGGTTACTTTCTATTTTCAGTTATTACAGAATATTGACTGTATCCTCCATGTGGTATAAGCCTAGCTTGCACCCACTAGCTTGTACCTCCCACTTCCCCACCTCTATTTGCTCCTCTCACCCCTACTGGTAACCACTAGTTTGTTCTCTTTGTGAGCCTGCTTCTTTTTTTTTTTTTGGTCATATTCACTAGTTTGTTGCATTTTTTTCAGGTATTTCATTTTTCTTGAATGTTGCATCCAGGTCTGGACACATTTACAAGAGAGACAGGAGTATTTTTTAGATTTTCCCTCCTTGCAAAGGGAATGACATAGAGATAGAATCTCACAAATAGCTTGTGGTTTTCCAAATCCCCCAGGAGGAGGCCATTAGGGTTTTTTTTTTTTTTTTAAATATGGAACGCTTCACGAATTTGCGTGTCATCCTTGCGCAGGGGCCATGCTAATCTTCTCTGTATCGTTCCAATTTTAGTATATGTGCTGCCGAAGCGAGCACGCCATTAGGGTTTTAATGAATGGAACCTGTCTTGCTCCAACCCATCCGAGATGATCAAAAGGCTCACTCAGAAAAGCACAAGGGGCTTTCCTGGTGGTCCAATGGCTAAGGCTCCGTGCTCCCAATGCAGGGGGTTGGGGTTTGATCCCTAGTCAGGGAACTAGATCCCACAGGCTGCAACTAAGAGTCTGCATGCTGCAACTAAAGATCCCACGTGCTGCAACTAAAGACTTGGTGCAGCCAAATAAATAAATATAAAAAAAAGAAAAACAGAAGGTCAGCTTGGGTGATTCCCTACTTCAATAAAAGGAGCACAGTTTCTTCTCTTCCTTCTTTTCTCTGTTCACAGCCTTCTCCTTCCCTTTGAGTTAGGGTCTGATCTGTGTCTGATGTTCTCGTGGCTTTTAGGTTACTTTAGGAGCTAATGTGAGAGGGGAAATTGGTAGCAAATAGTGATGGGCAACTACCTTCTTTACATTTCTCCATAGAAAATTGGAGACTCCCAGCAGAAGGAACTGCCAGGGTGACTTTTATCTGCAATGTTGCCCCCTATGACTATTTCCCTGCCCTCCCTGCAGGAGCATGGAGTATATCGATCCTTTCCAGAATGTGCTAGAAAGATGCTCCCACACATCGGTGCAGAGATTACTAGCATGAGTCTTAGGGCAGGCAGCCCTGGGTCTGAGTCTCATGTCTACCGGATACTTGTCACCCAGTATCCCAAGACAAGCCTCTGAGCCTCATGAAGCTTTAATATGTAATGTCTTTATAATGTGAATGATGACTCTCTTCTTATAGGTGGCTGTGAAGATTCAATGAAATGATTGCATATAGCACTTAGCACAGGGAAAACTCTGGGACATGCTAATTGTGCGTAGCCCTCTGCTCCATGCAGTACAATTGTCTGGCTTCCCTTTTGCAACATAGAGTGGTTTTCTAAAGCTGATTTGCAAAATATTGAGTCCACTGTTTTGGGACCAGGAATATGGGTTTTTTTCTGTTTGCTATTAGTCACTAGTAGTGGGAGCTGTTGTTAACTGGCCAAAGAGAACTTTGGGCATAGATCATTCCAGTCTAACTCAAAGCGTAGTGGAATGACAAATGAATAATTAAACTGTGGATTTAATTGCAATCAGATTTTTATAATTGTAACTCTATCCTGGGATAGTCATCTCTTAACATTTTTAATAAATTTGCTCAACTGTAGGTCCTGCAAAAATAGAATATACAGGAAGGTCTTAGGTTATCAATTTGTAGAAGTAAGTGCAGTTCAAATGGGATTTCTTTTAGAAGATAATTCATGTTCATGCTCACAAATTTAACTGCTAATTTCAGCAAATGAATGTTAAGAAAACAGATTTTAATAAGCTTCTACAAAGTCAAAGAAAATCTATGGAGCCTATTTGCCTAAGGAGCAAAGGAGTTCTGAATAACTGGATTTATTTCTAAGGAGAAAAAAAATTAGAAAGACACAAGAAACTGCTTGCTTTGGATCCAGTGAAACTGAGACAGGAGGAAGAGAACAAGCTCATGCAAGAAAAAGATGAAATAAAAACGTGAACATGGCAAAAAAAGGAAACTGGGTCAGACTCTTAAGCAACATGACTGTGGTGACAAAGCCTTGGAAGAATAAGGTCAGACTAGCCAAAGCTGCTCACAAAACACACTCGTAGAAGACAGAAAGGAGCAAGAAAGGGCCAAAGAAAATGTCACTTCTCTTCTTTATTAGCCTGGGATGAACAGCTAGTAACAAGCCATCAAAAGAATGAAGATGTTTGATGCTCCTTTAAAAAAAAACCTCCATACTTGAAAAGAAGAAGAAGAACAGGAAATAGGAACAGAAGAAACATAAATTTGGAGGGTGGAGGACAGCAGTGTGGTGGATGATGTTTTAAATGGGTTGAGGGTATTAAAGTCAGAATGCTTGGTGTACTTGTATTTCAAGGCATGAAAATGAAGTTGCCAGTGTCATTTCAAGAATGAATTTGTGCAGTTAGGGCGGAACCCCCAAACTATAAAGAGCTGTCACAACTAAACATACCCATACACGTTGGCATGTGCACGCACACACACACACGGATTTAGGCAATGACCCCTAAGGAAGAGTCTCCAAATAAATCAACAAGCATATTGAATAAAATAATGCATAGGGTAAACTTTTTCATACTTAAAATGAGCATCTCCATCTGGTCAAGACAGATGCAGAGGGACTGGCTTAGAGATCAAGAGGACTTACTGGGTACAATATCTTTGGTTTCAGAGAGACCCTGTAACTGTCCAAAATCATCAGGCAGCTAAGCAAGCTGACCAGCCCAGCTACCGTCTGTGTTAGTTCTGGGCTGAACCGTTTTCATGCATTCTGGACTCTATGTCTGAGTTTCCTACTTTTTCCCAGTATAATTTTATAGAAGAATGTATTTGGAGACAGATTGGACAACAATTTACCTCTATTATGAAAGGTATTGGAATCTTTGGTGAGATTTGAAATGAATTTTGATTTGACAGTATTTTTATTGACTCTCAATAGTAACCTGAAAACCAGCCCACAGTTTTCATAGGTTTGAAATAAAGTAGTACTTTTTACTACTTGTGTTTATAGGTATTTATTCTTTGAAAAGACAAATAGGACCAAATGTTTAAGAATATTTAATGATGTATCCTGAGGTTTTTTTTTTTTTTTTTTTATCCTGAGGTTTTTTAATGCTTTCACCGAGCATTTCCTCAGGTTTCTTATGGAGAAACCTGCTATTAAATAATATTGTTCTTACTCATGCTTATCAGTGAAAATTGTGTGATCTTTCCTCTATGTGAAGGGATCAGGGAGAGCAAAACTGGTATGGTCTTCATTTTCAGAAAGGCTATGGGGGTGGAGCTTTCCCACGTAGTCCAGTGGTTAAGAATCTGCCTGCCAGTGCAGGGGACATGTGTTTGACCCTTGGTCTAGAAATATCCCCCATGTCCTGGGGCAGCTAAGCCTGTGTGCCATGACTAATGAGCCTGTGCTCTGGAGCCCAGGAGCTGCAACTTCTGAAGACTGTGCACCCTAGAGCCTGTGCTCTGTAACAAGAGGAGCCACTGCAATGAGAAGCCCACGCACTGCAACTAGAGAGTAGCCGCCCTTATGCAACTAGAGAAAACCTGCATGGGTGGCAGCAAAGACCCAGCACAACTGAAACTAAAAATAAATGAATAAATAAATCTTTAATGAAAGGTCTGGGGTCCTCTTGACCTACAATATGACTACAGGATCTATTATGCATGCAGATATGCATCAAATAATTTCTGAGTTTCTGCTAAATGCAAGAGAATATGCACCCCTTTTCCCTCAAAATGAGTGGGAGCTCATTTACCATGGAGCCATATTGTAACGCTAATACTGCATATTGTGACCTGGATATCATGGTGCTTAGTACATGCTGGAGGACTTGAACACTTAGCATTTACTTGACTCTATGTTAAGCTCTGGTTCCCACCCTTTCAATTTTCTGCAGAAGACCAAGAAGAAAGCTCAGATGGGGCGGGGACAGAGGAAGAGCTGCTACCAGAGTAGAAGAGGCATTTACTTGAACCACATCTAACAAACCAGAAAAATAAAGGCAAGTGTTTTCCTGCCTGAAGCACCTCACTTTTATCTGCCTGAAGTTTATTCGAGAACATAGATGTTTAACTCATTGTTCAGGCTGCTTAGCTCTTCAGTTTCTAAATGCCACCATGTGCACCTGGACATTCAAAACAGCCAATGGATGGGCCTGAAGGGGATGCAGTTTCATCTTCCTTGGTCACTGCCCAGCTCATGCATGGAGAAAAGTGCTTAGAGCTTTGTCGTTGGCATCATTAGACGTTCTTCTTTCTCTTTGCTGCTGAGATGGCTTGTAAAGAGAAGTTTTGCTGGCCAAAGTGATATGGGCTGCAACGGGTCTCAGTTGTGGCAGGCAGGATCTTCAATCTTTGTTGTGGCATGTGGGAATCTTTAGTTGCAGCACGTAGGATTTTTTTTTTTTTTTTTAGTTGTGACGTGCAAACTCCTGGTTGTGGCATGTGGGATCTCGTTCCCTGACCAGAGATCAAACCTGGGCCCCCCGCATTGGTAGCATGGAATCTTAGCCACTGGACCACCAAGGGAGTCCCCTACTTTACCTTTCTGAATCTGCCCTGGGGCAGTGTCAGTGCAGACAAGCAGTAAGACCTGAGATCCTTGGTTTGTGTACTTTTAGGGCTTGTGTGAAAATACTCCCTCTCAATGTGCTCATTCTCTGAGGAAGCTTGTATGAGCCAGATAAGAAAGGATTAGGAAGTTCCTTCTTTCCTCCCCACCCCATCATGGCTGATGGTTTAATACCCAGCTAAAGGTTCCAGTTTGCTAAGGGTCCCAGGGAAGATGAGAGTGAAAGTCATTCCTATGAGATGTCAAGAGTAGCTGAATCTGGCCTCACATCAGCGTTCCTCAGAGTTAAATGTGCCAGGAATCATATTGGCAATTAACATTGATGGAAAGCATCACTTGGTCATGCTCTGGAAAAAGAGGTGAAATATATATTTTTGGTATGGGTTTCCCAGATGGCTCAGTGAGTAAAGAATCCACCTGCCAATGCAGGAGACACAGGAGACATGAGTTCAATTCCTGGGTCAGGAAGATCCCTTGGAGGAGGGAATGCCAACCCACTCCAGTGTTCTTGCCTGAAAAATCCCATAGACAGAGGAGCCTAGTGGGCTCCAGTCCAAAGGATAACAAAGAGTTGAACACAACTGAGCATAGCACAGTCATATATTTTTAGTAGAGAAAGGAGGGCTTCACCAGCCACAGTTGGCACATGAACAGATCTGCTAGCAGCTGGAGCTGTGATCTGAATGTTACTCACTGAGACAAAAGGAAGTTAAATTCCTAGCTGCAGACACAGCCGTGCCCTCCCCAGGGGCTGCCTGTTTAAGAGCCATTTTTGGCTTCTTCTTTCCTGACACTCAAGTGTGAGTGGGTCTCTCTGGGCTCGCAGGTGTGAAACACTTTCCCTTTTCAAGTCTTTGGACATTTTCTCCTTTGGGGAGTTACTTGGGCTGTGATGTATCTGGAGGGCTCAATTAGGTGGCTGAGCTGAGGAGTACACTTTTTCTGTTGAGAAGAACTCAGGCAGCTCAGAGCACTGACACTTTCAAATTTTTGACTCTACATTAAATAAGTATTGACTTTTGGAGATGGGTTAAATTGCTCAGTGTCTTGAAAAGCATCCACTAAATGGACAGATGGCAAATTAATTTGTATCTCTTTTTGAATATTTAAATTATTTCCTACTTGTAGAGCCTGTTTTGAAGTTAGACTCATATGGAGTTCTCTTCATGGTCTCAGGACTGGATTTTCAGACAGTGTTTCCAATGTTGATTTTATTTTGCCAATGCAGGCAGGCACAATTGGAATTCTCCTTACTTCAGTTTTCATGTGCCTTTACTTTGTGAAAACAGATGCTGAAATATTTCATCCAGGCTGCTTGTATCAACCTATAACCATGAAGTGAAGGATGAAAATTTCAATTCTTATTTTACTGATGCTAAAGAAAGATTAGAACATTCTTATTTGAAGACAAACTATCTGTTGTTGTTTAGTGGCTAAGTTGTGTCTGACTCTTTTGTGACCCCATGGACTGTAGCTTGCCAGGTTCCTCTGTGCAGGAGATTCTCCAGGCAAGAATACTGGAGTGGGTTGCCATTTCCATCTCCAGGGGATCTTCCTGACCCAGGGGTCAAACCCGCGTCTCCTGCATTGGTAGGCAGATTCTTTATACCACTGAACCACGTGGGAAGCTCCAACTCTCTCTTAGTGTACCGTGAATGTGTCCTTGTATGATTTGGTATAGGCCATCTGAAATTTTCCAAGAACTCAGGTTATCTAGGTCAATGGTCAAATTGCAGAGCTTGGTAGAATGCTGCTGGGTAAGGTTCTGCCCTATTCCTTTTGTATGTAAATGATTGTTTACACAAGAAAGGGGTTGTGGTCCGCTCTGCTCTTTCCTTGTAGCTTTCTTGGGTCCCCAGACTGTAGGGGCAAAATTGACTTCGCAGTTAAAGAATCTAGGACTAAGAGAAGCAAGTGATATGGGGTTTCTGACCAATGAGACACATTGTCAACACCCACAGGCCCACAGGAGTAGACATCATTGCTATGGTGCGCTAATGATGTCATTTGTCATACAGAGCTATGCGAGCCAGCTGAGAGCTCAAAAGTCAGTCTTAAATGGGAGAGAATGGGCAGAGTTGGCCAGGAATTCTCACGCTCAGCTCACTTCCATCCTCGGCTTCCCTGTTCTTCTAGAAACCAGAAGAAATAGCAGTGAGTCTTTTTCTTAACCCAGTTTCTGTATGTGCATTCACACGTGTGCACGTGTGCATGTAGGTTGCAGCATGATGGCCAGTCTTAGGTGTTCAAGGAGTGAATGACAAATCCAAGTTCAGTAATCTGGGGCTTGATCGCTCAGCCAACCTTACCGTTCTTAGCTGTGTCAATGTCAGGTCGGTCTCTGTCCCCATCTCTGTCTCTCTGTCTTACACACATGTGCACACACACCTGGAGAAAAACGGCAGCTCCACAGGAGGAAGTGAAGCAGGTCACAATCGGCAACACACACCTGCACAGTAGCTGGACTCTGACTGGCTCTACTTTTTCTCTGGGGACAGCAGGCAACATACAATCCTGGGCATTTCTGCAGACCTCAAGAGTTCTGTAATAAACCACGGGCTTTCATCTCTGAGTGCCTGAGTGGTTCTGCAGAGCCCTGGCCTGGCTTCCCAGGCAGGTGTGGATGGGAACCCTGCCCTGTCCTCACTCCTTCTCCCGTCTACACGGGCTGGAGAACAGAGGAGGGTTTCTGCCCATCTGGTTTTCTCCAGGCTGAGGGCTCACGGGTAAGGTCCTTTCCCAGTTAGTGTAACCACACGGAAACCCCTAGGGAGCCTCTCAACGCAAACTCTTGCCATGTGGGCAGGGCACCTGCCATACCACAAATTCCTCATCTGCAGCCACCTTGCCATTTCCCACCATGAACAGTATGTTCTGCAGCCTCACGCCCCACCTAATTTGTTTTGCATTTAGAATATTCTTGGACGTGTCCATATAATGAGAAGAAAACGCTGTGTATCGAAGCAGAGTCTTGTCTCCACATGCAGCTCTTCCGCTGGCAGAAGTCACAGGGATGCTGATGAAATCTGAGTGTTGATGTCCTGTGGTGGGGGACGGTCTCCTCTGTGCTGAGACACGGTTTCTTTTTGTTAGCTCCGCCATCTTTATTAATATTAATAGGAATAATGAGAAAGAGGGAGGCTGGCTTCTGGCAGCATCCAGAATTAACGGAGAGGCTGGGTGGATGGTTGAGGAGTTAAGATTCACTGGGACAGTGAATGGACCACATCCTTTTGGGACCCTCTTAAGAGGCATTTTGTTCTAGGTCTAAATGAGGAATTTGGTGAATTTCTTCCACCCTGTAGTTTTATCACTAATGGGGAACTTCTCACAGCTGAAGCCCTAGTTTGCTAGAGACGCTAGCTTATGATGGTTTTACAGCTGGTGTGTATTTGTGTGCGTTTGTGTGTTTAGTTAGGTATTTGGATCTATGGTCAACAGCCAGCTTAATCAGGATTTATTCATCATGAGAACATTTGCTGCAAGGATCCATTGTTAAATGCATATCTATAAGCATTTCATAATTTTAATGTCTTAATGACTGTCTCACCCACCATATGAGATGCTTTAAAGGGAAATACAGTGAAGGGAAGTGGGGGCAGAGTCAGGGAACTTTCATTGCAGAAGAGAAATTTTCATGCTGAGGGAAAGTCAATCAAAAGTGGTAGATGATGTATCTCCTACTGATTTCATTCCCCCTGGAAGTTTCTCTAATTTTTGCTGCTTGTTCAAGCATTGAATGTCACTATGTCAAATCCCCCTACTGTTCCCAGGGATGTTTGTGACTCTGAGAGGGGGTGAGACACCTGTCCCCAGGCAGGCGACTTTCAAAGGCAGTCTGGGGGTGGGGCAGCCAGGGGTCCTATACAGTTTCTCAAGAACTGCCAGCTTTCAATTCCGTCAAGCAATTGCTGTGCCAGGGAGATCATGGCTGGTAGCAGGAGAGACTCAGATGTGGTCCAAGCAGCTGGAGGCCATACTGCTTGTATTAATACTTAGACGGTGTCTAACTAGCACTTGGGCTTACCAGGTGGCTCAGTGGTAAAGAATCCACCTGCAATACTAGGAGACTTGGGTTCGATCCCTGGGTCGGGAAGATTCCCCTAGAAAAAGGCATGGCAACCCACTCCAGTATTCTTCCCTGAGAAACGTCAAGGACAGAGGAGACTGGCGGGCTACAGTCCATGGTGTGGCAGAGAGTCGGATACGACTGAAGCGACTTAGTGTGTGCATAAGCAAGGGAGCCTCTAGGCTGCGTGGCGCAGGGCAGGGGGCCCCCCGGCTCACACGCTGGAAGACCCGGGCTTAGGTCCACGTGCTGACGTCAGCAGTGGTGGGACCTGGCTGACAAAATACATAGGATGGGTGAACAAGAGTGCATCCAGCACAGGGAGGGCGAGGGTTCCCCCGGGAGGACCCCGTCTGGAGACTGAATCGGTTCTGTGTGCTGCACTGGCAGAGCGGTAGAGACAAGTTGAAACACACCCAGAGGATGGTGTGCAGGGCTGGCAGGGGATGTGAAACCACATGACACCAGGAGCTCCTGGAGGACTGAGGCCCTGGCCTGAAGGCGTGTTTCGGGGGAAGGCGTGATGATCTGTAGCGCTGTCATGAGGAAGAGGAATCAGTTTCTTTTGATGAGGCCCTTTTGGTGAGATCTGGGATCTTGGCAGAAGCCTCGGAGATATACGTCTTAGTTGCCCATAGGGAAGATCTTTCTAACAGTTGCAAAAATGTCTGAAGTGACTTTTGTTGTTGTTCAATTGTTCAGTCCAAGACTCTCTGCAAATCCATGGACTGCAGCACACCAGGCTTCCCATCTTCACCATCTCCTGGAGTTTGCTCAAGCTCATGTCCATTGACTGTTATTGTCCACTGACCATCCAAGGGGCTTTAGATGATTGTTATTGGGGATAATCATACCAGATTCTGCAATCGACACAACCATCTTGACGTTACGGAAACTTTCATGTAGTGTTGCCATGAATTTTCACCATGGCCATTGTGATAAGCCTTTTAGGAGAGAATCAACACTAATTGATTTTTTGGCAACACTAGAACATAACAAATGATTTTAATCCTATTTATTAAACTTTCTTCTGTTTTGAACTGAGTATGAAATAGATGCCTTTGGTCCATTCCACTACCCCCCCACCCCCATCCCAGGCCTCCTCCTGACTCAGAGCTCTTCCCTGACCCAGGTCCCATTCCTGAGAGATCTGTGGGACCCCCACCCCACCCCCCATCGCTTGTGCCTTTTGATTTGCTTGAAGATGGAGATAAGGTGATATTGACGATCAGTGATGGGCCTCTGGGGTAGAGCTGGGGTGAGAGTTGAAAACACTGATTCACGTCTTTGAATTCTGGAGTGGCTGGTTTTTTCTACCGTTACCCAAAAGGCTCAATTATAATATTATACTCCACATGTCAAGATGTCCATGTGTCAAAATGGCCTGATCGGAATGTTGTTCTTACAACTAGCTGGACACATGCTACTCAAGTATGTTACACAGGGAACTCAAGCATCATAGGGCTGGTTGAACATGGTTATTTGAAAGATATTTTGTCATTCTAAAATTGTGTGCTCTGACTCAAGAGTTCCCTGCCGCACCAGCCTAGGACAAAGTTTTCACCATCTGCTGCATAAAAATAAGAACAATGAACTTCATTTTGTCTAAGGCTGAACTTATTCAATTTTAAGGACTTTATTCTAAGATAAGGGTCTTTATTTTCTTTTTGTTATTGTTGTTGTTATTCTTCTTTTGTTTTTAGATGGTGATAGGAGGTGGCATTTAAAAATGTCAATGGACAAGATAAATAGCCTGTCTCACCATTACATTTTTTTTTTCCTTTTACTGATACGTAAAATCTCAAAGTCTGGGAGCCCTGATTTAAGTCCAGTCTTTGGAACCTTGTTTATTCAATTGTTAAATGGGCATAGATGCCTGGGTTCCCTATCAACATTGTTGTAAAGTCTTATATTGGCTACTGTTCTTCCCAGACACAAGAGTCATATAACTTTGTATGATAATGGGTTGGTCAAAAACTTTGTTTAAACGAACTATTTGGTCAACCCAATAAAAATGCCCTGATCCCTGGGTGTATGCAGTTGTAATATTGCTCCTCCTCCCCCAGTTTTTCCTTGACTAGAATTTCCTTCTCAGCTTCCAGTAGCGCAAATGAACGCAGTGCTGCAGTTTGCTGTGTTCTTTCAGAAACCGTAAGACAAGATTTCTGCCAGGGCACCCAGAGCAAGACGGGAGCGCCTGGGGCAGCCAGCCCAGGCCCTTCTGTGCAACATGGAATGGGGGAGGTGGTAGTGCCGTGGGGGTTGGGAGGAGCGTTCCAGAAGGTGCGAGAGGAGTGGTCCCGTCTGTCCCAAGGTAGATGTGAACTTGTGGCGTGTTTACCAGGGCAGGGCTTCCAGCCAGGTATGAGGAACCAATGGTGTCAAGGAAACCATGCCTACACTGATGAAATCATGCATCTCCGGTGATGCTAAACCTTTCCAGGCGATTCTCATCTATGGCCAAGAGGACTATCCTCTTGGCTCTGAAACTTTGAGATTAACAAGGTTATTGCTCATTTGTGCTGATATCTAGCAAATGAAGCAAAGTCCCTTCAGTTTTCAAGGACTCATCAGTATAGGTGGGAGGGATTTTCCTAAGTGCTTGCTCTAGGGTACCAGCTGGCTGTACCTGATCTCCATTTTTTGGTCTTAATATTTCAGTAGGGAATTAGTAACTTCCCTGGTGGCTCAGAGGTAAAGAATCCACCTGCCGATGCAGGAGATGCAGGTTCGATCCCTGGGTCAGGAAGATTCCCTGGAGAAGGGAATGGCTACCCACTGCAGTATTCTTGCCTGGAGAGCCCCATGGACAGAGGAGCCTGGGAGGCTACAGGGTTGCCAAGAGATGGACATGACTTAGCAACTTAGCACACATGCAGGGGATTAATAACATATTAAGGTGAAAGGTTCAGCTTCTGAAGAAATTCTTGCCTTGTTTAATGATGTTCAGAGCAGTAGTGTTGCTGGTGGTGGGAAGGTAGAAACAACTTAGTGTCCATTAATGGGCTCCTCCCCACCAACACATCTGCAGTGGCATGAGATAGAATACCGGGAACCCAATCTCTTAAGTATTATCATATCACATGCAAAGTGTAATGTGGCCTGAAAAAAAAGCAAGTTAGAGAATAACTTCCCCCATAGGGAATGAGACAGTTTAAGTGGCTATTTAAAACACACAGTACAACTTGTTACTTACTGTTACAGCTATTTTCCTGTTTCTGGATACCTATACATGTGGTCCAAGCGTCACAGCAGGGCCACGTAGAGGGGATCTTTGGGGAAGGAGAGGAATGGAATTGGAGAGAAATCCAAAGAGGATGTTTCCATAGTGTTTTGGTGCCTTTACAAAAAATAACTGAAGCACATATGAAAATGATTATAAAAATTCCAGGTTGCAGGTACATGCATATTTATACATTCTTTGTTCTTTATTGAAGTTATATCTTTTTTTTAAATTTTTTGAAGATTTTTTTAAAGTGGACCATTTAAAAAATCTTTATTGAATTTGTTGCAATGTTATTTCTGTTTTATGGTTTTTGGCCACCTGGCATGTGGGATCCTAGCTCCCTGACCAGGGATTGAACCTGTACCCTCTGCTTTGGAAGGTGCAGTCAGTCTTAACCGCTGGACTGCCAGGGAAGTCCCAGAAGTTATATGCTTTTTAAAATTCCACCATGTAATGACTAGAAAAAAATTAGCCTCTAGATTTTTTTTTTTCCATTTATTTTTATTCATTGGAGGCTAATTATTTTACAATATTGTAGTGGTTTTTGCCATACATTGACATGAATCAGCCATAAGATGCCCTTGGCTTCAGGTCTTAAGATGGCATTAAGGCCGTTGGTCTTCCACTTGCTGTGCTTGTGACCTTTAGTTGTTAGACCTTTTGGGGCCCCACCTGTGAAATGAGGACGGCACAGTGCCTGGGGCGTGGTGAGCACACCGTGGAGGCTGGCCGTTGTTATCGGCATCCTCCAGCTGAGATGATAGAGACTGATTCTTCCTTGTCGGCCTTTGGAACCCGGCTCAGGTGTCATTTCCCTTTGGTGGTTTCCCAACCACCTCAGCCAGGTGCTCCTATACTACTTCATTTTACCTGCAGGATACCCTGCGTGCATCATCGTCTAATAATGATGATTCATGTTTACTGAGTATTTACTACGTGCCAGGCACTCTTCTAAGCATCTTGCATGCTTACAGATTCTCTCTCTTAATTCTCTCATCTCGAGTTTTATATCATTTCTAATTTCCATTTTACACTCTAGTGTTTTTTTTGTTGTTGTTAATTTTTATTGGAGTAGAGTTGATTTACAATGTTGTGTTAGTTTCTGGTGTTTGACAAAGTGAATCAGTTACACATATACATATATCCACCCTTTTTTAGATTCTTTTCCCATATAGATTGTTACAGAGTATTGAGTAGAGTTCCCTATGCTATACAGTAGGTCCATATTAGCTGTCTGTTTTGTGTATATATATATCAATCCCAGTCTCCCAGTTTATCCCCCTCTAATACTCCCTGGTAACCATAAATTTGTTTACTACATCTATCACTATTTCTGTTTTGTAAATAAGTTCATTTTTAAAAATGATTCCACATGTAAGTGATGTCATATGATATTTGTCTTCTTCTGTCTGACTTCACTCAGTAATGACAATCTCCAGGCCCATCCATGTTGCTGCAAATGGCATTATTTCATTCTTTTTTGTGACTAATAGTCCATTGATTATGGTGCCACACTTCTTTATCCATTCCTCTGCTGATGGACATGTAGGTTGCTTCCATGTCCTGACTATTGTAAATAGTGCTGCAGTGAACATGGGGTGCAGTGAACATGGGGTGCATGTATCTTTTCAAATTATGGCTTTCTCTGGGTATAGGCCCAGGAGTGGGATTGCAGGGTCATATGCTAGCTCTAGTTTTAGTTTTTTAGGGAACCTCTTACTGTTCTCCATATACATTCTAGTTTAGAATGACCTGTTAGTGTGTCTCCCCTAATAATAGGTGGTGGGTTTCTGGAACCTAGGCATTGTGATTGATGAAGCTTTGTGCCCTTCAAGCTTGGCACAGTGATAGAGAAAAGAGATCACTCCGAATGCTTCCTGGCCCATGTTAATTATAGCTCTTAGATGGTTGTCTATGGAATGACTGCTTCCTGCTCCTCTCCACTGGAATAGCACCTGCTAGGAGGGAAGGGCTATCTCTTTTGTGTCCTGGGGCCTCTGCTGGATGGGGCCTGGTGCTCAGTACATCTTTGATGAATGGATGGAGTCAGGAGAGGCTGAGAGTGGGAGGAGTGGGTTATTGAAAGCCAACTCAATACTCAAGTTCACAGCTGCTACTGATAAAGACCTTGACTAATGTCTTCAGGCCAATATTCTGGGGGCTTGTGAGCCTCTGTAACTTGGAGCTTCGCACGGCTGATAAGTGACTCTTCTAGAAGGAATCTTGCTCAGTGGGCAAAACCTTCTGTGGCCAGCGTCAGTCCAGACCCTCTTCCTCATTAGGGTGGTTCACAACTTATACTCTTTCTCAGTCTCTTTTTTTGGTGTGTGTGTTTTATCCCCCATGCTGGATCTTAGTTTCCTGACGAGGAATTGAACCTGTGCCCCTGCAATATAAGTGCGGAGTCTTAACCACTGGACCGCCAGGGAAGTTTCGATTTACTCGATTGACTCATGATCACCTCATTAAAAATACAGACATTATGCCCTCCCTGCCCCCACACTATAAATACACCCATGCATACCCTGAATCAGAATTTCTGGGGTGAAGCCCAGGAGGGCATGTGTCAGGCCACTCAGTTGATTTCCGATGTCCTTAATTTATAGGTAGGGAGTTCCTGACATCCTACCTTTCAGGTGGAGAAAATGGATCAGGTGCTGAAAGCAAAGAGATGGATTTTTTTTCCCTTGGTACAAAACCATACGTTTTCTCTCTCCCTTTTATTCTTGCTCATGTCTATTCTCTTTCTTGCTGTCTTTATTGAATCATTCTTACCTGAATCTTAAGAGACAAATGGACACAGCCTGAAACAGGCAAAGGTGAACTCAGGACTCAGTTGTGACCAGAGACAGCCCAGTGACTTGAGTCCTCTCAGCCCTTGGCATGCAAACAGGAGATCTGTGGCATGCTGGGAACCACTGATGACGGCTTATCATACAGTGGGGCCTCCCAAAAGCTCATTTACTAGCTTAATGGTCACATTTCCTTCTACTCCCCTTTTTAAGTTTAAAAAAAAAAAAAGGATTCTGTCAAAACAACAGGAGGCGTCACAGATGCAAATCTTCAAGTCTTTCTGAGCAGGCAAACCATTCATTGGCTCTCAAGATGACTGCAAATAATTTCCTTCCCATCTTCCTATAAGCATCAGCTCCTCCTTCCCCCTTGCACAGGGAGGGACTCTGTCCCCCCATCCTGAGTGGACACATGGTCAGACATCTTCATCCACACTCAGGGTGCAAGCTGCTTGCCCAAACATCACTTTGTTTTATCGTGGCTCAGTAGTAAAGAATCTGCCCACGATGCAGGAGAGCTGGTTCAATCCCTGGGTTGGGAAGATCCCCTGGAGAAGGGAATAGCAACCCACTCAACATTCTTGCCTGGAGAATCCCCATGGATGTAGGAACTTGGTGGGCTACAGTCCATGGGGTTGCAAAGATTCAGATGCAATTGAGTGACTAACACTTTCCCTTTACAAGGACACCAGGGGTCGTGTTCTTTTGTTTATGAAACACCCATGAGACCTGAGGGTCAGTGAGTCGCAGGCTAGGAATGGACATAGTCCCCAAGACTCAGTGTCTGTGTTGTGTGCCAGGGCCCCCTTCACCACCTTCTCCCTCCTCACTGCTCTGGGTGGTAGCACCTTCACTGTTCTCGCCCATCCCAGTCAGGTGCAGGGAGGCACCTGCCAGGTGGCTGCTTTGGCTCTGTGGGACTCTCAGGCATTTCCTCTGGCCTCTGGTTGCTCTTAATAAATAACCCTGTCCTGCCTTGGGGAAGAAGCCAAGCTGAGCCTGAATTAAACCTGAGTGGAGGCGCTTGGAATGAGAATGGGGTCTGAGATATTTGTTACGGTCCATGAGGGAGAAGTGGAGCTCAGCCTCTTAGCCTGTAAACCTCATTTTTATTTCACTTGATGTTCTGATATTGCCATTTATTAGCAGCGTCATTGGGGCTTCCCAGGTGGCTCAGTGGTAAAGAATCTGCCAGCCAGTACAGGAGACCCAGGAGACCCGGGTTTGATCCCTGGGTTGGGAAGATCCCCTAGAGAAGGAAATGGCAACCCACTCCAGAATTCTTGTCTGGGAAATTCAATGGGTAGAGGAACCTGGTGGGCTACAGTCCATGGGGTCGAATAGAGTTGGACACAACTGAATGACTAAGCACACACAGCTGCTCATGAACACACACATCTTTGCTGAGGGCTTGCTGCATGCCAGGTGCTCGGGGCAAGGCAGTGTGGATGGCTCAGGGTAAGAGAAGTGTGGACTCTGAAAGTCCAGAAAGGCATGTATGGTGCTCTTGAGACAGGAAGGAGCCTTGGATTCCGTTGGGAGGGAGCTGGGAGGAGTGGTTGGATTCAGGGTTTGTTCTGGAGGCAGAGTCAATGGCATTGCTGATGGCGTTGAGTATGGGGTTGAGAAGAGATGAGTTTGGACTGGTAACAGCATGTCTATGCGTGTACACCTGGAAAGCTTCTGCGATCTTCGGCACCTGGGGAGATTCAAATGCGGGAGGCTCCTGGCAGGAGATGGGCCAGCGGAATCAGGACCTTCTCTGGAGCTACTGCAGCAGCTTCCTGGCTGGTCTCAAGTCTGCTTCCTGGCTTGTCTTTCTAAAGGAGGGCTGGGTACTTTCCTTTCCCCCAGACCCACAGGTTGTCCCTGTGGCCTTTAGACCAAAGTCCAGACCAGCCCAGGGGCAGTCACGGCCTCATGCTAACTTCCCACCCCATCTCTAGCCACTTCTTCACTTGCGTTTACTGATGTTCCAGACACATCAAACGCCTCCCTCCTGCTCCCCCACCCATGACGTCACAGTCACACGCCCTGCCTTCCCTTATTCTCTTCTCATGCCTCTGCCTTTCAGGAGCCTTTGCAAGCCTAGTCAGAATTCTGCCTTCCCCAAGCTCATACCCCATATTCTTCCCGATGGAATTATTTCTCTAATGAAACTTGATTTGTACATTTAGTCACCATTTAATTTTCTGTATTATGGTTGTATATCTTTAAACATGTATTATATATATTTATACTGTATTTATATATATATTATATTTTGTGTTATAGTTGTATATCCCTATAATACTGCTTTTATTATTGTAAGGTCTCTATTACTAGATTAAAAAAATTTTTGTTAATGTGAACTAATTTTGAAGTTTTTATTTACTTTGTTACAATATTGCTTCTATTTTAAGTTTTGTTTTTTTTGCTGTGAGACATGGGATCTTAGCTCCCTGTGTGTGTGTGTGTGAGCTCCATCAAGTCAGTTGTGTCCAACTCTGTGCGGCCCTGTGGACTGTAGCTCACCGGGCTTCTCTATCCATGGAATTTCCCAGGCAAGCATACTGGAGTGGGTTGCCATGCCCTTCTCCAGGGGATCTTCCCACCCCAGGGATCGAGCCCACATCTCTTATGTCTCCTGCATTGGCAGGCGGGTTCTTTACCACTAGTGCCACCTGGGAAGCCCCTTTGATCCCAGCTCCCTGATCAGGGATCAAATCCACATCCCCTACATTGGAAGGTGAAGCCTTAACCACTGGGCCACCAGGGAAGTCCCTCTATTCTCAAGGGGGAAGCTGAGTCTTACTCTGAATTCCGGTCTAGCCTAGAGTTTTAGACCCTCAGTAAATGGCCTGAATTATATTGATTCAGTGAAGACAGACAGGAGCTAAGAGGGCAGTTCAGAAGCATCAAGTGCCCTCTGATTACAACTATTGCTGGTATACATGGGTGACAGTAAAGAGCTTGTAAAAACCTGGAAATCAGATAGCTTTCTATTTCAGAGGCAGCCAGCTTTCTCCAGATAATCCAGTGGTCCACCACATTTCCCAGCCTCCTTTGCACTTAGATTGGTCACATGATTGGCTCTGGTTCATGAGATGTGGACAGGAAGTCAGGTGTCACTTTGAGGCTCTTAGGAATCAGCGCTCTCCTCCATCTTTGTCTCTGGCTGCTGCAGTCAGCCCATAGCCATATCTTAATATGTAGAACACAGAATGGATGGAGCCTGGATCCAGACACGTCTGATGGAGATGGGTCCTGCCATCTCACATTAGACCTTGCAAGGATACACAAATGTTGTACTAAATCGATGAGGTTTGGATTCGCGTGTTACCTCAGCATAGCGTATCGTATCCTGACTATCATATCCTCTCAATGTAGAGCCAGTAAAATCTGCATATGATGGTTTGATTAGCGATCTGAGAAAGCGAAGTCAGAAACGGTCTGTTTGTAAACTTGCAGGCATCAGACATCACACCCAGGATGATTCAGTGAATGAGCTCATGGAGGCAGAAATAGAATATGATTGTAAACAAACACACAAACAAACAGCAGAAACAGAATCCACTGTGATGTACCGTGATTTGGAAAGGGGGCACAGAAAGGGCGATGGAGAACCAGAAGTCCGTCATGTCCTTGAGAGAGGATGTCTTGGCTGCTTGGAGGAACAGCATCTGGGCCTTTTGGACTATACTGCGGAGATGCAGGCATCAGCCTGTTGGGGACCATTTCACATTCAGGTTATGTAACTTCCTGCTTCTGATGTGAAGTCATGCTTGCAGCTTGTGCATGCTCAGTCACTTCATTTGTGTCTGACTCTTTGAGACCCCATGGACTGTAGCCCACCAGGCTTCTCTGTCCATGGGATTCTCCAGGCAAGAATACTGGAATGGGTTGCTATGCCCTCCTCCAGGGGATTTTCCCGACTTAGGGATTGGTCCTGAGTCTCCTGTGTCTCCTGCATTGCAGATGGATTCTTCACCCACTGAGCCACCTGGGAAGCCCATGCTTGAAGTATAACTTCCAGATAATACTGAACTTGCCATTAATTTGTTCAAAAGGAGAGAGGACCCTCTGTGCTAACACACATACTAGCTGATTTAATCGACAGATCATTTTCATTGCCAATGAATTCTCTAGCAATCTAGTTACGTGTATCAGCCTCTGTAAGGCAGTAAGTTCATTCATGGAAATCAGAATGAGATGGAAATCAGAATCAGTCTGTTGAATCTGTTGAAATTAGACCCAGTTCGCTGGTAAGCCACCTTGTGAGGTCTTTAGGCAGCCAGGTGGGCAGACCCTCTCCGGTTCCACCACTCAGCTTCGCTGTGGGAGTTGTGCTTGCTACAGTGCGTGTCCTTACCACGTAACCTTCAGGACTTCCCTGGTGGTCTGCTGGTAAAGAATCTGCCTTCCGACGTAGGGGAGGCGGCTTCGATCCCCAGTTGGGAAACTAAGATCGCACTTGCCCCAGGGCAGCCTGTGTGCCACCACTACCAAGCAAGCCTGTGTGCTCTGGAGCCCAAGCACTGGAATGAGGAGCCACATAAGTAAATGAATTAAAAAAGAAAAAACATGTAACCTTCAGATGCTTCCAGAAATGGAGCTGACTGGGAAACACAGTTAGCTTTGTCTGTATGATCTAATGGGTCTTTACATTAAGGTTGGAGCCCCCCCAAACACCCCATTAGAGAATCTCCTTGAGTATAAATTTGATTGTTGACTTGAAAACGTATAGACCCAACCATGAACAGAATTGATTCTTGTTTGCTTAAATAAATTTCAGGGAGAAGACTCATACAAACATACTCTAACTCTGCTGTTTCCCCCAGAAGTCTCAAAGACCGTTTTGGATCATCAACAATATATATATCTGCAGCTGTGTGTTCGAAAGCTACCGGCAAATTCTTGCTCAAATAGTTTCTCACATAAGAATCATGTTTTGGAGATTTTCAGTTCCCTTTAGTCTCCTTTCTGGTTCTAGACTTGAAATATTGGTTATGTCTCATATCCCAAACACCCAGCCCCAAACTAAAAATAGAACACAAATCTTTGTTAACTTTTTGGATTTATTTACAAAATTTTTTTTAGATTTATTTTTTGTTTTATTTGTTAATTTACTGGCCACGATGCCTGGCACGCGGGATCTTAAGTTACCTGACCAGGTATTTAACCTGAGCCCCCGGCATTGGCAATGTGGAGTCTTAACCACTGGACTGCCAGGGAAGTCCCTGTTAATTTTTTTAAAAATTATTTATTTTTGGCTGTGCTGGGCCTCTGTTGCCTTGTGGGCTTTGTCTAGGGGTGCAGGGGCTCCTCTAGTTACGATTCTCAGGCTTCTCTTGTTGCAGAGCAGGGACTCTCGAGCACACAGGCTTCAGTAGTTGCATTTCCCCAGCTCTAGAGCACAGACTCAATAGCTGTGGTGCATGGGCTGAGTTGCTTTGCGGCAGGTGGGATCTTCCCAGATCAGTTATCCAACTAGTGTCTCCTGCCTTGGCAGGCAGATTCTTTACCACTAAGCCACTAGCGAAGCCCCCTTTAAATTTTTTTTAATGGTAAAAATAGTCATATAAGTAAGAATTTCTAGAAGTGTAGAAATAATAAAAAATAGAAAGTAGGACCCTTCCTAGTTCCATCCCCCAGAAAAAGCCACGGTGACTAGTTTGGTGGATATTATTCCAGATTTTCTCCCTACACATATACAACCATATGTTTTATTATTTACAAAAATGGGATAATTTTATGCATGCTGTCTTACAATATGCTTTTTTTTTCTCTCAGGAACATATCTTGGGCATATTTTTTATGTCAACGCACATTTGTATTTTTTAGTGGAATATTCCACATATTCCATTTTATATGTGTACTATAATTTATTTAACCAGTTCCCATTGCATTGCTCTCAATTTTTCACATTTATAAACAATCGTGAAATGAATGGCTTTATCTACAGATTTTTGAGTACCATATGGCCTTACTATAGTTAAGTTTCTAGATGAGAAAATATTAGGCCAAAAGATTTCTATATCTTAAATTTTAATAGCTTTTGCCCAAAGGTCTGTACAGTTTACATATTCACCACCACCATGCTGACCTCTTGGTTGGATTTGCATTTTGATAGTCTTCAGTAATAGAAATCTCAGGGCTAGAGTCTACTGTGCAAGATAGAGGTGTAATTTTTTTGAATTACTAAAATGCAAAAATTACCCCATACAGTGCCATTTTGGTTGTGGTTTCATAAGCACAAAATGGTAACCATGACTCATGAGTGAAAGCAGAAGTGTAGCCCATTCTGACATTCTCAGTCGAGTTCCCACCTTGTGGCCCCCCCCACCCCCACGATGACAACCGTACACGTGTGACGAGGTTTGTTGGGCTAACAGGAGTAGGAAGTGCTTTACTTTAAATCTGCCTTTTACAGAGAAGTCAGTGGCTGAGATGGAAAAGTCCTTAACTCCCACATTTGCTGGCTATGCACCCTTGGTGCCTCACTAATTCTCTCTGAACTGATTTCTTTGTCTGGCTTATGGCATTTTGTGAGAACTAACTGAGAAAGTAGATGGAAGTTCCTAACCCAATGCCTGACATGTTTGCTTGTTTTCTCCATCAGCTGAGCATCCTTCCTCTGTGGAAAATAGAGCTTCTATTCAAGGACCA
Source organism: Cervus elaphus (assembly GCF_910594005.1). NCBI lineage: Eukaryota > Metazoa > Chordata > Mammalia > Artiodactyla > Cervidae > Cervus > Cervus elaphus. The sequence continues at coordinate 22,691,984 of NC_057844.1, forward strand.
AACTTCACCATGACAAATGACTCTGGTTTTAAACCATTTCCAAGAGAAGGGTAAGTCTTACTTGTTGGGAAGCTCTATGTCTCTAGATTTGTTTGCAATGTATTGGACGTTTAGGTATGTTGTTGAACAGGATGCTTTTTTGTTTGTTTTTTCAGAGCAATTTTCTCTAATCGTCTTCTTGTTGTTCAGTTGCTAAGCTGTGTCCGACTCTTTGTGATTCCATGGACCGTGGTCTTAACCGTATCCATTTGGTTTTGCCAAGTGCATTATGAAATAGGTCATATTACTGTTTGGCCACATTATGTAGATACAGCTCATTGTGTTTAAAGCTGCCTATTGTTTTCAAATGTGGCTCTGTTGACAGGGGTTCCAGTGGGAGTGACTTGAGCTCAGTGAGACCTGTTGGGTCTATGAGGCTTTTCACTCTGTGCACGTGTGAACTTATTTCCTGGGTAAGCTGCTCTAGCTAAGATGGAAAGCATCTGTCACTCATGGTAATTTCCTTCTACCTAGTGGCTTAGTTAAACCCTTGCTATGTTTCTAGCCATTCAGACTACTCCAGAGTGTTCTAAACCACATCTGGAATATCCACAAGGTGGATATGTGGGAAATGCCTGCAGAGGGGATCATTCCTGGAGAAATGAAAAGAGCCCAGAAAGCTGGTGGCAAAAATAAGCCCTAGATTGAAGGGAGGCAGCACAGCTTAATTCATTAGCTTGCTTTTATTTAACTACCATCAAAGGTAGGGCATGTAGTGAATAGTAATCCTAATTTTCAGATGAGGAAATGGGAATTCACAAGTTTAATGACTATGTTTAATGAGATTTGTAAAGTTCTAGATTAAACTCAAGACCTGTGGTCCAGTTCTCTCTCTGTTGAGGAAGACTGGGATGGGAGTAGCACCCCCCAAAACTGTTCCTGGGCTGCAGATGCAGGAGGCCCAAATGCAGCATCCATAGCAAAGTGTCAGGGTTCAGCCAGGTGAAACTCAGCAAGGACATGACCTGGTGGTAAACTTGAGGGAAACGAAGGCAGACACCAAGTTCTCTGAAGTGTGTTGCTGAAGCCAGAGATGGAAGGACCAAGGATGTCCAGGTATTCAGGGCTCATCTCCGAGATAACCAGTCACTTTCAAGATCCACCTGGGAGAGGCTGGAGGCTGTTAACTTATCCTAGTTCATCAGATTTCACTGGGTATGAAGCCTGGCAGAGCTCAGGGGAAATGAGGCTTCATGATTTCTGGTCAGAGGTGCTGAGAACAGCAGAGACTGTAGGCAGGGTTCACAGTTTAGCCCACAGAATTGTCCTTTTCTAGGTGCTTCTTCTGCCTTCCTTGCTTCTCCTCTGCACTGTTGATTGAGTGCGGCCAGCAATGCCAATGATGCCAGGCTATGCTGAGCTCTGTGCAAGTGTTCTGAGCCCCCTTGACTGCTTTCTCTCCGCTTCTGCTGGACTCATTCAGCTCTTCATTGAAATGTGTGTTGTTCATGTGGCAGATTTCTGTTTCTGATAAGGCCGAGTGAAGTTTAGGCTGCTGCATGGCTTTGGCTTCCTTCAAATTTATACCTGTTCATAGCTGTCTTTAGTTTGCATGGTTTGTAGATAATAACACCTTTTCTCTGTTACATTCTCCAACAATCTAGTTACACTAAATCTCTCCATACAGGTTCATGATCTCAGATCATGCTCATGACCAACCCATGGGGAGATTTTCTATTGCCCTCTCTTCCCTGCCCCTACTCCTGCAATACTCTAGCCTCAAATTAATATCTGACATCTTTCTTGAAGGCTGATAACAAAGTATTTTTGTAAATAACAAAGCCTTTTTTTTTTTCCCTAAAGCTGACTTTTGGTTAACCAAGGTTGTTTTCTGTTGGGGCAGAGAATAACTATAGAAGGCACAGGCCTGGATGCTCAAATTAATTCTCTTAAAATGAATGTTTTACTGCTCTAGAATAGAATATGCTGAGAGTGGTAGAGTGGGAAGGTCCAGGCAGGGCCTGCTGTTTAGCTAATCTGTCCAGTTCTTGCAGTGCTTTGGAGAAAAAGAAAATCATGTGTTGAAGGGCAAGGGGATCTTTGCAGTGATGCTGTGCCATTTTCAGTCTTGTTTATCTCCTTGTCCTTGTTTTTATTTTTAAGGAGTTAAAGGTTAATAGTTTATGCTGAAATACATAAGGATAAATATTGGGTGGAGCTTCCCTTGTAGCTCAGTTGGTAAAGAATCTGCCTGCAGTGCAGGAGACCTGGGTTCCATTCCTGGGTCAGGAAGATACCCTGGAGCAGGAAATGGCAACCCGCTCCAGTATTCTTGCCTTGAGAATTTCATGGACAGAGGAACCTGGCAGTCTACAGTCCATGGAATTGCAAGCATTCGACACGACTTAGCGACTAAACCACCACCGAATATTGGGCAGGGTGTTTCTAGACACTTTTTTTCTCTGAGACTTTTGATACTTTTGTGTAAGAAAATCAAATGTATTTCCTATATTATATGAACTTGAAGAAATTGAAAGCCAGGGGAGAAAATACAATCAGTAACATTTTGGATTAATCAAGCTTCTAGACCCAGTGACCAATTTATAGGAAAACAAATTTATAGGGAAGCAAGAAAGAGGAGTGTATTAAGAGACATCATGGGATGCAATTAGCAAAACTCAGATATAGGTAATTCTAAGTGCCTCTTGATGAGGGTGAAAGGGGAGAGTGAAAAGGCTGGTTTAAAACTCAACATTCAAAAAACTAAGATCACAGCATTTGGCCCCATCATTTCATGGCAAATTGATGGGGAAAAAGTGGAAACAGTGATAGATTTTATTTTCTTGGGCTTCACTATCATTGCAGGTGATAACTGCCTGCATGAAATTAAAACACGTTTGCTCTTTGGAAGGAAAGCTACAATAAACCTAATTAAAAAGCATAGACATCACTTTGCTGACAAAGCTCCATATAGTTAAAGCCATGGACTTTCCAGTAGCCGTGTACGGGTGTTGGACCACAAAGAAGGCTGAGCGCCAAAGAACTGATGCTTTCTAATAGTTGCGCTGGAGAAGACTCTTGAGAGTCCCTTGGACTGCAAGGAGATCAAACCAGGCAACCCTAAAGGAAATCAACCCTGAATATTCATTGGAAGGACCAATGCTGAAACTGAAGCTCCAATACTTTGGCCACCTGATGCAAAGAACCGACTCATTGGAAAAGACCCTGATGCTGGGAAAGATTGAGGGCAAGAGGAGAAGGGGACACCAGAGGATGAGATGGTTGGATGGCATCACCGACTCAATGGACATGAGTTTGAGCAAACTCCGGGAGATAGCGAAGGACAGGGAAGCCTGGCATGCTGCATTCCATGGGGTAGCAAAGAGTCAGACACTACTTAGGGACTGAACAATGATTGAACAACAAAGACTAGGTAATCTAATTTCTTTTTCATCTTTGATAACAATAATGACAAGAAGACATGGGAAAAAGAAATGGAGTAACCCATAATTTAAAAGAGAATTAAGATCTATAACTAATAATAGTGTATAGGCCTTACGTGGATCTCAGTGCAAAATTCTACATAATAAAAAAAATTTTTTTAAAGGATAGGTAAATATGAACACTGACTCAATGTTTAATTAAATTGAGTTAATGTGATTTTTAAAGTTTGTGATCATTCGAATTTACACTTTTAAGAAGATAAAATAGTTTCAGGGATTTACTTCAAATCATAAATCATTGGTGTTTGTGTGGACAAAAATGAAATAAAAGTGGCCACTATTGTGTAAGTTTGAAAATTTCCTAAATTAAAGGTAACATACAAAAACCTAGCTAGACTGTAATTGAAAAAAAGCAAGGGCTGCAGCTTAGAATAATTAATGTAAAAATGCCTTGTGTCCTTGACTAAGTTGGAAGAAAGCCAAATGTTCATTTTTATTATTATTTTTCATGCTAAGATTTTGGATCATCAAAATCAAAACCTAAATACAAATGCACTTAAAGTAAAATCAATAGAAATATATAAACCTGTTGACAATGTTCTTTGTAGCAATCCTGTAATAAAACAAGGGATTTCTCAGCCCCACTGCCTTCCCCTATATCATTTGAAGGTCAGTAATGCTGTTGTGTTTGACTAAGGTTTCTAGTGTCATTTATATACACTGCATGTTAAATTAATTTCCGAAGTTTAACTTGACGTTTATCAGAGTTAGACTTTGAAATTCATACAAGAGAAATAGGTCAAATCACATATTACAAAAGAGAAAAGATAAGCACCCATTTGTTTAAGCTTTAAAATGTCCTGGAAGGGTTTTTTGTTGTTGTTGTTGTTTTGTTTTAATCAAAAGAATAGGAGCTACCAAAAAAAAAAAAATGACTTGATTATATAAGGTCTTCAATTGTAGATGCAGAAAAGTAGATGGAGAGGGTGGCAGGAAGACATTTGGCATGGTCAGAATCAGAATTTGTGGAGTTCAAATATCTTGCTCAGTCTCCATTCTACTCTGCTCTGGTTGGAGATGTTGGGAATCTAAAATTGATGCATGGCAGATGTCCTTGTGGTAAGGATTCTGAATGAGAATTATGTTCTTTAATTATACGCTCCTAGGCTTTGGATTTGGAAGGCAGAATGAGCTTTGGTTTTTCTAGTAGTCATGTACAGATGTGAGAGTTGGACCTAAAAGAAGGCTGAGTGCTGAAGAATTGATGCTTTTGAACTGTAGTGCTGGAGAAGACTCTTGAGAGTCTCTTGGACAGCAAGGAAATCAAACCAATCCATCCTAAAGGAAATCAACCCTGAATATTCATTGGAAGGACTGAGGCTGAAGCTGAAGCTCTAATACTTTGGCTACCTGATATGAAGAGCTGACTCACTGGAAAAGACCCTGATGCTGGGAAGGATTGAGGGCAGGAGGAGAAGGGGGCAGCAGAGGATGAGATGGTTGGATGGCAACAGTGACTCAATGGACATGAGTTTGAGCAAGCCCTGGTGGAAAGTGGAGGACAGAGGAGCCTGGCATGCTGTAGTCCATGGGGCCGCAAAGAGTTGGACACTACTGAGGGACTGAACAACAACAAAAGCTGGTGATCGTAACCTTTCTGCCTTTTGGTTAGTTAGTAGGAGACAACCAAGGAAGAAGGCCTGGGAAAAGGCTATAAGGTACGAGTGAATAAAAGGAGACAAAGGGCAGTGGAGGTGAGCTGGTGGTGTTGGTGCAGTGGGAGGCAGACAGGGTGGCAGCCTGGTGATGCTCGCTGGGCCAGTGGCAATCCTGGTGGGCCTCACGGGGGTGGTCTTCTGCTGCTAGTGCTCAGAACTAAGGGAGTAGGTTGAAAGCTGCTTAAAGACTCGTTGTGACACTTAGCCTGAGCTGGTGATTTCTGCTCACTCCTTTAATTCTATGATGAACCTCCCTCTGCAGTAAGTGAAGATGCTTCTTTCTGACCCGCAAACCCCACACAGCTCAGCCAGACTGCAAGGCTGAGGCCTGGACCGCTCTCCTTTCCCTGTGTGTAGCTGACCCTCCAGCCACAGACTTGGGCCTCCTGTGTTCTGTTCTGTAACTCTGCTGGCTCCAAAGAACCGACCTGTGACTCTGTGGGTGCTGTGTTTCTACCCCTTCCCCCTCCCCACCCCCAACCAATGGGCCTGGGAACCAAAATACACGGCCCCGAAGGCCGGTTCTGCAACTTTCTGTCTCTGTGATTTTGGCTCAGTTTTGTAACCTCTTTGAGCCTCTGTTTCCTCATCTCTAAAATGGGGGGAAATAACACTACTTCCCAAGGTTAGAATGTGGATAATAAAGTGAGTTAATTATCTAGAACATGGCAGGTGCTTGTACACAGTATCCATTATATAAGTTGCACACGCTCTGAATGGAGTCAATGCATCATTCCACTTGGGGAAACTGATGAGAAAACAGGTTAGGATCAAAGGGCCTTTCTTCACTGATCACAATAGACTTTCCATTGAGAAATTCCCTCTCACACGCGTGCAGAACAGTCCAGTTCCTCTCAAATGAAGTGTTGTTTTTTTGACTTGGCAAGGGCATGGTGTACTCTGAGCCACTTACTGTCTTGTGTCAACAGCAAAACAAAACCACGCAAACAATTGGCGTTTGGCCTTGGTGACTCTGATCTCGGGTTTCTGCCCACCACCTGATCAAGCTCTGAAGTCTTGCTTCATGTAATCCTTAGATAAATACAATATTATTTCCTCTTAAGAGAAACCCATCAACCTAATGAATTATATTAAATAATTTCTGCTTACATACTTGCCGAATGTTAAATGCTCATAAACTATATTCTGGACAATGCAGGTGCCATTAGAGTTGTTATAGTAATTTTATCATCTCTCCTAGCTCATAAACGTTTGTCTTTACTTAAAAATAATTTACACAGGGACTTCCCTGGTGGTCCAGTGGTTAAGACCCCTTGCTTCCACTGCAAGGGGCACAGGTTTGATCCTGGTTGGGGAACAAAGATCCCACATGCTGCGTGGTACTGCCAAAAAATAATAAAAACTTAAAATAATTTACATAGAGCTGAGAGCTTAAATGTTATATTTTCTAAAGGGAAGAAAAGCATAATCAATTGTGTATCTCCCCATTTCTATTTGTAGACCATCTCACAAAATATCTAGATCTGAAACTCTACAAGATTGATGATATGAAAATAATCTATGCTATCGGAAGTTGAAACTAACGTGTTTAAGTGGGTGTTTGATATGAAGTGCTCATACACTTTTTGATTCAAAGTTAACAACTGGTAAATATCAGTTCCTTTTGAATATTTACTAGAGCCTTAGATTGATGATTCTAACTCATACTATGTATAGAAATTGTGTTTTCTTCATTTTGAAAGGGTTTTTTTTTTTTTCTTTGTGATCCATTGGATATTGAGACTGTGTCATGATGTGACTTAAACATGATGTAACCTGGTGGGGGAAGGAATTATGTGGTGTTAAAGAAGGTCAGGTCAAATGGAATGTTCCTTGTTCCTGAAGGAAAGGAGATATTGCCTTTTATTGGTTTACAAGTCATGTTTCAAGTGTTTTCTTTGAGGCTAGGAGTTAGGTCATCCCTTTGCTATACACTTAATAATTTGCTAATTCAGTCCCCAAGCTTCTAAGTGGTATTTAGACAATCTTATTTGTCTCCAGTCCCTATTATAAAGTGAGTCGTATGCTTACTCTCCAGGTGTATCATAGATATAAAGGCATATGTATTTGCTGGGGGCTTATTTTAGCAAGAAATACACAGAATCATTAAGACATGGCCCCTACCTTCATAGATGTGACTATTGAGCCTTAGAGACAAAGTGAAAGAAAACATTATGAAATTTCTTTTTGTTGTTCTTTGGGGATTGTATATAGATACAGACGCAGCCGCTACTTTTATGAGAATGTTGAATGCACATCCAGCTCCCTGCATAGTCTAGCCGTGCTCCTTCTCAGCCCAGACCTCTTGAAGCTGTATGTTGGGTTTGAGATGACAACCTTTCCAGATAAAGCAAGATCATTCTTTGTTGTCAGTATACACACAACCGGCCTCCCAAACCAGAAGTTTCCAATAAGCACCCAAGGTCCACTCAAGGTAGAAGAATGAAAAGTGAAATTGGATCACAAGCTGGGGGTTGAGCTTTTGGGTCTTGAGTTGTTCTGAGTGATTAGTTTCTGGGGAAACTTCTGTCCCCCCAGCTGTAGCACATGTTGGTGTTCTCCGGGTCCCATCAGAGTTATGGTCTCCAATGAGGCAACTCAGTTTCTGATAAGGTAGTACGTGGTCGGTGGGGGTCAGGAAGCAGGAGCAGAGGATGTCCCCTTGAACTATGAAATAAGAAAACAAACAAACCCGTGTGAGGCAGGAATGGCATTTGTTCCGATGCCTAATTTTAGAAGCAGAATGTGAAAAGATGAGTTGGAACACACATGGGCAGCTCCAATAAAATGTTGAGGTGGAGTGTCCTTGCTCTTACTCTGAATGCTAGACTGTAGGACTGACATGCACAGGGTTTTGCAAAACAGGTAATTGCTGATATATTATTGTTTTCTACTAGAAGGTCTGAGATCATCTGGCTGGGTCTCTGTGAATAAGGATATAGACTTGGTAGGAACTGAAAAGTAACTTTCCTGCTTTAACCATGTAGGAAGCAACTAGGAGGGAAGTAGAAACTACCCCCAGACTGAATCTTCATGGTGCTCTATAATTAGGGGCCCTGATGGGGTGTCTGAACATTCAAAGGAAACTGGAAGACTGAAGACTATCTAGACAAGGATGGTAGATACATGGTATAAAGGCCACTCTCTTTTTTTCCCATGTCATGGCAGATGTTACCTGTGAACCATGGCATTTTTTTTTCCCTGCTAAGATTTTCAGTTCTTTTATATTGAGATCTACAAAATCAGGAAGACCATCTCACCCTGTGTGAGTTCTCATTTCATACTTCTGGTTGTAATAAATTAGAAGTCACAAGACATCAAGAAACTGATATAATTCAAAAGGTTTTACTTCCTCTTTATTCTAATGTATGGTGGTGGTCATGAAGTCTCTTCAAGTGAAGTTGATGTTGGTGATTGATTCTGGTTGAGGGACTAGTCAGATTTTTCTTTGTTTATTTTTACATAATGATATTAAGTTTAATTTTCAGAGATAGATTCATACTAACCAAGATTTCAGAAATTATGTGCATGCTCAATTACTCAGTTATATCTGACTCTTTGTGACCCCCTAGGCTGTAGCCCACCAGGCCCCTCTGTCCATGCAATTTCCCAGGCAAGAATACTGGAGTGGGTTGCCATTTCCTGCTCCTGGGAATCTTCCCAACCCAGGGATTGAACCTGCATCTCCTGCATTGGCAGGCGGGTACTTTACCACTGAGCCACCTGGCAAGCCAACTTAGGAAACTAACATTGTGTTATAATAAGAAATATACTTGGTCTCTGCTCCAGTTCTCAGCACCATTTGAGTTTATGCTAATGTGGTGACTTAAGGCACATCCCCTGTATAGCCTGGGATGGGGCAGGTCATCAGAAAGACCAAGAGATTAGTGGGTTGAGACTTTCAGCTGCCCAGCCACAGCCTCTAGGAAGGGGAATGGGACGGATGCTGGAGATTAAATCTCTATAAAAGCTCTCAAACAGTGAGATTTGATGAGCTTCCAGGTCGGTGAACACTTGGTGGTGCTGAGTGAGTGGTGCACCTGGAGAAACCCTGGAAACTCCATGTTCCTCCCCCCATATCTTGCTCCAAGCATCTCTCCCAGCTGGCTCTTCCTGAGTTGTATTCTAGAATAAATCAGTAAACATAAGTAAATGTTTCCCTGAGCTCTGTTAGCTATTCTAGCAAATTGTTGAACCAGAGAAGGAGGTCAGGGGAACCTGATTTATAGGTGGTTGGTCAGAAATGCAGGTGACAACCTGACTTGCAATCGGTCTCTGAAGTGGGGGTGGGTGTGGGTGGGAAGGGTGGTGGGGCAGTCTTCTGAGACTGAGTCCTTAACCTGTGGGATCTGCTATAATCTCCAGGTAAACAGATGGTGTCAGAATTGAATTTGTAGGACATTAGTTTGTGTTTTCTGAGACTGGGGAGTTGCTTGAAGTAGGGAAAGCCCCCACATGGGAGAGAAATAGTGTTTCTTTTATGGATAGATAAAGAGAAATGCCACTCTATTTAAACTCAGTGAGTACTATCTTTGCATTAGCCTGAGCTGGTTCTTATCTACCTGAGAAGTAGAATCATAATGAGAAAGTTTCTTGAGAATTATGGAACCAAGAGCTTCCCTGGTGGCTCAGATGGTAAAGAATCCACCTGCAATGCGGGAGACCTGGGTTCGATCCCTGGGTTGGGAAGATCCCCTGGAGGAGGGCATGGCCACCTACTCCAGTACTCTTGCCTGGAGGATCCCATGGACAGAGGAGCCTGGTGTGCTGCAGTCCCTGGGTTCGCAAAGGGTCAGACATGACTGAGCAACTCAGCACAGCATGGAACCAGAAGTAAAAGAATCAGTTGCATGAATTCCTTTACTTGTTTAATGTTTCGATCATTCTACACTGAAGACAAAGTGTCTGCTCTCTTAGGGCCTACATGGCGAGAAGGTGGCTGGTGATCAACAAGGATACGATGAATAAACATGGTCATTTCAAATAATATTTAATTGATATGAAGAGTATAACACAGGATGTTGTGGTAGTGAATCAAATGTTTAATTAATTCCTGCTCTATTAGTGGACTGGTCTTTCTGCAGCTGGTAGACTCCTGACACCAGAAGCAGAATGACTAAGACCTTGGGCAGGACCTGCCTTCTCCCTTGGATGGTACACTAACTGGACTGCTAAAACATGCCTCAGCAAGTCCACCACTCACAGCCCCTTCAGACAGATCAGCAGTTCTTGATGCTGGGGAGCAGCACTAAGTCCTGCTTAAGGCCAGGAACCCTGTGGTCGGAACAGACCTGTAGACATACCCTGATTGTGCCAGTTGTAGACATTCAACAAATGTTCACTGAGCTTATGTTATGTACCAAGTGCTGTGCTGGTGCTAAAGACAGACCATGAGCAAATAAATATGAAATATGATATCTTTGGACACCCATGTTCACAGCAGTATTATTCACACTAGCCCAAAGGTGAAGCATCACAAGTGTCCACTGATGGATGAATGGCTACACCAAAGGTGCCATAAACGCAATGGCATATAATTCAGCCTTAAAAAAGGAAGGAAATTCTGATACATGCTACAGTGTGGATGAAGCTTGAGAACGCTATGCTAAGTGAAATAAGCCAGCCCCAGAGGAACAAATACTGTGTGATTTCACTTATAGAAGGCACCTAGAATAACTCACACCAGGTTCACATAAGTTCACAGAGATAGAAAGAAGGGTGCTTGCTGTAATCAGGAATAGAGATGGGAGCTGGTGTTTAATGGGCACTGAGTCTCAGTTTTGCAAGATGAAAGGAATTCTGTGGATGGATAGTGGTGATGGTGGCATGGCAATGTGACTGTACTTGAAAAGTGAAAGTGTTTGTGTTCCGTTGTATCCAACTCTTCATGACCCCAATGGACTGTAGCCTGCCAGACTGAATTGTACACTTAAAAATCATTAAGATGGTAAATTTTCTATTATGTGTATTTTATGGCTGGTGTCACTATAAAAACAACATAAATCCCAAAGGTGTGATGAATACTAAGAAGAATAAAGCAGGTACTGGGGATTGAGAGTGGCCTGAGGTGGTTGCTATTTTGGGAAGGATGGTTTAGGGACAGCCTCTCTCAGGACATGACAGAAGAGACCCAAAGGAAATGAGGGGAGAGGCCGTAAGGATGTTTGCGAGAACATTCCAGGCAGAGGGAAGAGCAGGTGTAGAAAGCCTGAGCTGGGAGCATGCGTGGTGTGTTCGAGATTCAGCCAGGAGGTCCTAGACCAGAGTGGAGTGGGTGGGGTGAGCAGACAGGAAATGGGGTTTAAGAGGGAGACCGAGGCCAGAGCAGGTTGCATCCTGTCACTGTGGTAAGGACCTCAGGTTGTTCTCCAAGTCGATTATGAAGTCACTGGAGGGTTTTAAAAATGTTTTTTGATTTTTGCATTTATTTGATTTTTTAGTTTAGGCTACACTGGGTCTTCACTGCTACACGTGGCATTTCTCTAGCCTCGTGTCGTGCATAGCCTTCTCATTGCACTGGCTTCTCTTGTGGTGGGGCACGGGCTCTAGGGCGCCCGGGCTTCAGTAGTCGTGGCACATGGCCTCGGTAGTTGTGATGCATGGGCTTAGTTGCCCCACAGCAGGTGGTATCCTCCTGGACCAGGGATCGAACCCGAGTCCCCTGCATTGACAGGCGAATTCTTAAACCACTGGACCACCAGGGAAGCCGGCTGGAGGGTTTTGATTGCCGGGGTGACATGGCCTCAGTTATTATGTTAAAGGAATCACCTGGGCTCCCCGGAGAGGAACAGACTTCAGGGGACCAAGAGTGGAGGACCAATACGGAAACTGATGCAGCTAGAAAGCAAGTCAAGGTGAGATGAAAGGGGCTTGGACTAGGGTGGTATTGGTGGAGGCAGCAGGAGGTGACTTGATTTTGCCTTTTATATATTGAAGGTAGCCCCCCAGCAGGATTGTAGTAATAAGGCAGCACACTGATGACCATCTCCTCTGGTCTAACTGTCTCCCCACTGGGATGTCTTCACTGCCAATAAGATCGGGGCCCACTCAGCTGCCCCTCACCACCTCTGTTTCTCATCACCCGAAGGCACAGGGAACTTCCGGTCCCTGACACGCAGTGCACCAGCCATGGAGATCTGGGGTGCTGCCTCCAACTGTCCAACACCCTGCCTCCCTGCCACTATTGCTCCCGCTCCAGGGGGCAAGGGCCAACTGCTGTCAAGGTCCCTAGAAGGTCCCGCCCATGTCTGACCTGACGCATCTTGAGCCACGTCCCTTTGAGAGATGCTGGCGTTTGGGGTGTGGGGTTTGCAATCTGTAACCCCTTCTTCATCTTCCTTCTCTCATTCCTAGAGGGGACCTCTCTCAGGGGGGACTCCCTGCGCGGGTTTGCCAGGCTTGCTGCTTGAAATGTTAAAGAAGGGGAGATAAAGCGATTTTGAAAAACCCTTTTCTCTCTTGACAAAGCCTTTGCATGGGTTTGATAATCTTATTACGGATGTTAAAGGCTGAACTTGAATCTTCCTTTTCCTTGGCATCCTTACTTGACCATCCTAATGTTCTCTGCAACACTTCCCCCGCTGAACCAGGATGCAGGTCTTTTGCAGAGAAAGGCCAAAAAGAAAAGCAGAGTGAAAGATTTCAAGACACTATGCCTCTCATGTAATTGAACTTTAATAACCTGAAGCAGTTCCCTTAAGTTTCCTGGGGCAAAGTGGCCTGTGTCCATGAGTGGTCTCCAGGGCCGTGGGGAGTGACGGTGACTGGTCTCCTCTGCCCGGTACTGGGTGGGCGCCAGGCCCAGCCCTTTCCATGACAGTTCGGTTGAGGACATTTTTGGAAGCTCTCCAGAGAAAATTGTCAAGGCTAATCTGAAACAGGTTGTCACTGGCAGGCAGCAAAGCAGGAGGTGTGGAAACGGGCGGCTGTGCAGTGAGACGGAGGTCTCTGAAAGTTCAAGGGAGCCATGGTTACAAACACCGCCTGTAAGGTCAGGCCGTTGGGCGCAGTGTGGGAACACTGGGTGGGAAGAGAAGGACCCCGGCCTCCTGTTGGAACCAGGTCGGTGCCCATTTTCAGAACTGGATGGGCCTCTTGTCCCAGTGAGCTGGAAGTGAGTTCAGAGGGTGGTGAGGTGCAGCCCTTGTGGGCTGTGGTATTTATTGCCCCTCATGAGCTGTGTGGTTAAATTCTGAGGTACAGTTTCTTTCTTATAAACTTAAAAAAAAAATGTACTTTTGGCTGCGCTGGGTCACCGTTGCTACGCTCCAGCTTTCTCTAGTTGCGGCCAGTGGGGGCTGCTCTTCGTTGGGGTGCGCGGCCTTCTCACTGTGGTGGCTTCTCCTGTTGCGGACCACGGGCTCTAGGCACACGGGATTCAGTAGTTGCGGCTCAGAGACTTAGTTGTCCCGCGGCAGGTGGAATCTTCCCGGACCAGGGATTGAACCCGTGTCACCTGCATTGGCAGGCAGATTCTTAACCGCTGGGCCACCAGGGAAGTTCAAGACTCGGTTTCTTTATCAGTAAAATAGAGACAGTATCGTAATCACCTCTGTCCAGCCAGCTTTACAGAACTCCTGACCTCTGAGGTGGGGACAAAGGAGGGGCGGGAGGCAGAAATGACCCGGGAGGCAGAGACGTCACGATTCAGTGTCCTGCCTGGGTTGGTCACCTGGGTCCAAGGGCTTCGGGGGCTGCTCATCCCTTACCAGGGGCAGGGGGACCTGGGAGAAGTAGAAAGCTCTGTGTTATGGTCCCTGGCGGGGTCGTCCGGGGCTGCTGACTGCTCTTGCTTAGCGAAAGGCGTTTCAAATGCACAATGAGTGATTGTAGCCCCTAGGAATACAGCACTTTTGAGCAGCTATGTACAGGACGCCAGCTGTAAAACATTGCCGTATTCATACTAGCACTCAAGACATGGGACGAGAAGTGACTATATTATTGCTGGAATATTTCTCTATTGAGGAGAACCTTGCCATTCCCTTATGGAGCCTTCTGGAAGAAATTAGGATCATTTTTAAGAGGCCTGCGTGAACACAGTGGGGCATTCATGCCTTTTATTTCATTCCTTATGCATTTACAATTGGAAAGTTTTATTATTCTGAAATTATTAAGTAGTTTGGGGGAAGGATTATTTATTTTTAAATTTATTTTTGAGAGCTCCTTTCCTTATTTCTTTTCATGTTTAAAAAATGTATTCTCCCAGAAGCCAATTTTTTTTTTTTTTCTGGTGCAAGTGTGTGTGTCTAAAAAACCTTGGCCTGAGCATGAGAGGCTGACCTTTAACTTCAGAGGAGGAGGAAGTGCGGTTCGGGGCAGCTGGGGAGGGCGAGAGGGAGGGCAGAATGAGTCAGAGGCTTTGCAACGCCCTCCCACCCCCCTCCACCCCCAGGCAAAAGCCAAGCCCATCCATCCAATGCTCAATCGGAAAAAGGAATCCTGTGGAAGTGACCGCTGTGGTGATGACAGCGTGAGTGGTTCCTCTTTTGAAGTCTTAATGCTCCCAGAGCTGTGGGAACAACAGTCAGCATTCGCTGTCCTCCCTTCACCACTGACCAGCCGGGAGGAACTGGGTGTTTTCTCTCCAGGATGAAGGAGCAGGGCCGTGACCGTGGAGGAGCATCGGCCTTAGGAGCCAAGCAGGGAGGCCCTAAGAGGTCGGGGAATGGACGGTGTTTCAGGGTGGGCCCTGGGTTCACAGTGACCTGGAACCGTGACTTCAGTTGTTGGCAACTGCCTCTCCAGAAGAAGCGGGGGCACTGTGTTATCGTCTGAGAACCGTGGTGTCCTGTCTGAGGAGACTGGCCACGTCCACTCGGCAGCCTGCGGTGGGCACGCTCTACCAGGGGGACCAGGCCCTTGTCCACCCGTCACCTCCTCATGAAATCGCTCCTGTCCAGCTTGAAACCGACGTGTGAGCCCCCCACTCCCACAATTCTGAACTCTCAAGTTACATACTCACTGTCTTTCCTTTTTGACTCCATAACAGTGATTTTTTGGGGACGGTTTCCTTATCCTCTGCAATGGCAAGCCAGCAAATGAGGAATGATTATGTGTAAGCCAGGTCCTAGGCACAACAGATGGAGAAAGGGAGAGAGAGAGAGAAGGAAAAAGAGAAGGAGAGAGAGAGAGAGAGAAATCTCCTTTAGGGTCTTAACAAAATATTTAGATTCTTTCCCCCAAATGCCACTAAAACTCTTCCCACCTGGGTCATACACAACCTCCTAACCATCAGTTCCAGTAAACACTGCCCACCGCCTTCACTGATCTGGAAGAATCAACCTTGTATTTGGACATCTTCTCTTGAGCTCCCAGGACACCACTCTGCCTTGGCTCCCCTGTCAACCTCTCACCTACGTCTTGGGGTCCACTGTTCTTTACCTCTGTCTCATGAATGACACTGCTGTTTCTCAGAGTTCCACTTTTTTGGTCTTCTTCTCACTTCTCCATTTTTTTTTCTTTTTCTCAGCAATTTCATCTTATTCCAGAGCATGTAATTCTACATTTTATTAGGCTTCCCAGGTACACTGATTCCCAAGCTGTTTTGAGAATCTCTGGACTTCTTAATCCCTCTGGTTCTTAGCTTCCCCATCTATAATGTAGGGACTGTCATGGTACTTGCCTCATTGGACTGTCCTCAGGATGAAGTGGGTTCATATATGTAAAGCACATAAGTGGTGCCATGCTCATAGTCAGGTGTTGGAGAAGACTCTTGAGAGTCCCTTGGACTGCAAGGAGATCCAACCAGTCCATCCTAAAGGCAATCAGTCCTGGGTATTCATTGGAAGGACTGATGTTGAAGCTGAAACTCCAATACTTTGGCCACCTGATGTGAAGAGTTGACTCATTTAAAAAGACCCTGATGCTGGGAAAGATTGAGGGCAGGAGGAGAAGGGGACAACAGAGGATGAGACGGTTGGATGGCATCACCGACTCAATGGACACGAGTTTGGGTAAACTCCAGGAGTTGGTGATGGACAGGGAGTCCTGGCGTGCTGCAGTCCATGGGGTTGTAAAGAGTTGGACACGACTGAGCAACTGAACTGAACTGAACATGTCAGTTGTTGTTTAGTTCAGGACCAAAAAGAAATGGGCAGAAAACAAAAGCCTCAGGAATATGTCCTTTTAGGACTCAGAGGAGGAACAGAAACCAATGGAAGCAGAAGAAACCATCGGAGAGATAGCAGGGAAATATGGGGAAGTTCTCGACCATGGAAAAGAGGAGGAGACGAGAGGACCAGGGGCTGTGGAGGAGCTGAAACTAATGTGGTCTCAGGAAAAACTTTTGACTTTGAGGATTAAGAAGCCATTGGAGGGCATGTTTCTAGAAGGATGGTTGGAAAAGCCACATTCTTTCTTTAAAGTTTGGGGCCCAAGAATATATGAAGCTCGTTTGTACAGCATCCAGCAAAACTTCTGGTGCATTACAGGTTATAAATAAATGCACTTTGATGCATTTTATAAATTGAAAGTAATTTGGGGATTACTTGACTGTGTCTAAAGAAATTGGGTCATTTACTGATCTTCAAAACTGTGTGGAGGCTGGAGCTACTTAATCTATGATGAGGGGAAGAGGATGTTGGGGTAGCGGGGATTGTATATGGGGCAAGCATCTTGGCCCACGTGATTGAATTGTCATCCACCAATGAAGGAGTTAAGCCCATCTCGGTTCAGGGATGTGTAAGTGCCTCAAGTTGCCCTTTGATTTATAGATGCTGCTGCTACAGTCTCACCTCATTTGCTCCATGGCTCAGTTCTAGCCCTTGCCTGCAACAATAATTTTGTCTTCGGCATTCTGTGTTGGTCTCTATGTGCCCCAACTGTGGTGATGCTTTTCTGTAGTTCAATGTCCTCAGAGTTATGCATGAAAGTCCCTCAAAATATTTCTCCACTTCATGGTTATCTGCCTCTTTTGGGAAAATGGCGGGGAGGAGGATGGGATATTGGAGGAAGAAGGAGAAATCAAACTTAAAGAATGCCCACTGTTTTATTTTTTAATTAAAAAATTAAAAAAAATTTTGCGGGGGGGCACATTGTGAGGGGCAGGTAGTCACTAGACTGCCAAGGAAGTCCCAAATGCCCATTATTTTAAAAACTCATTTAGCAAATATTTACTGGGCATCTCTAGTTGCCAGGCCTTTCACATGCCATATCATTCTTCCAAAAACTTTCTGAGAGGTTATCATCCTGCCCGATTTACAGATAAGCTCTTCTGTGTTCACTCATTCCCCTGCAGGTGATTTCTAGAACTTTATGATGGATAGGGCTCTCTTTTTCTTTTTTAGCATCACATATGTTTGATTCAGAGTTGACCTACAAATAACAAAGTTCTCCAAGGCTCTGGATGTGACATCCTCAGTGAGCCCTGGAGCTATGACTACGACTGGGATTTGGCCATCATCTAGAGGCCAAACCAAAACCAGGACCATCTCCTTGTGGATCTGGCTTCCAGTCAAGGGCTCAAGTTGTTTCTATACCTGGTTTCTTGATGTAGAAATATAGGACTTGGAACACTGGCTCAAACTGTCACCCGTTTTGCACTCATTCATTCAACAAAAATGTGATAAACTCTCACTCTGCCAAACACCGGGATTGCAGAATTAAATAATCTTTTGTCCTTGCCCTCAAGGAGTTTGTTCATTGCAGAGCAAGCCGAAGATCAGAAAGTAGGCCATTCTCAGCCAAGTCAACATCAGTGATCAAATCCCTAGTACTACTTTGTTGTGTAAGCTGTGGTTTCTGTGCAATTATGTTCTGTGGTTATCCTTATAATATTTCCTCCATTTATTTCATATGACATCACCTCCCATGAGGTGTAAGTGCCTTGAGAGCTGGGACTCTGTCTCATATGACTTTGTATCTGCACCAACTGGCACAGTCTCTGGCATATAATCTGTGTTCACTGGATGTCATTGAATTGATTGATGAGGTATAAGGACTTTTTGTTAATTAGCAGTAGTATTCCTGCATATCAAACATGAGGCTCTAAGACTGACTTAGTAAATTTAGAACATGCTACAATTCAGATTTTCTGATCTCTAAATGTTAGTCTTATAAAATAATTTTCTCATTTCATTCTTGATCTTTAGTGTACAGAATTGAATTTAGTATACTTCTTGAGTCGTGTTTCACCAAAATCATCATTCTGTGCAAGGCCCCTCTCTTTGTTCTATTTTGTTTTTTCCCTCTTACTTTTCTCATTTTCTGTGCCTGCCCCCTGACACCCACTCTAGCTTGTTGTTTGAGTCCTTAGATATGCATGCATTAATATTTTTGACAAGTAAATAGTGTCTGGATTATGCATGTGTGGTGCTTAATTCCCAGCATTTAGAGATTTTCTATTATTGATTAAAGCATGTACACAGTAAGATATCAATCCTTTCAAGTTTACTAAGGTTTGCTTTTTGAACTAGCATATTTTGCTAAATTTCCCATGTATATTTCAAGAGTATGTATTCTGCAGCTGTTGGATTCAGTGTTTAATATTTCTCAATTAGGTCAAATTTATTAATTGTGTCATTCATATTTCGAATATTTTTATTGATTTTGTCTGCTTGGATAAATGTGTTACAATCTACAATGATTATGAAATTCTATTTTTTTTTTTTAGTTTTTTCCTTTTGCTTTATATATTTTGAAACTATGATGTTAAGTGCTTAGAAATTTAGAATTGCTGTATCTTCCTAGGAGCTGGAAGCTTTTATGATCATGAAATAACTGTTTCTCTAAGTGTTTCCAAATCTGTATTCTCTAATATTAATGTAGCTACATTAGTTTTCTTGGGGTTAGTGTTTGCGTAGTATGTATTTTTCATCATTTTACTCTTAATATTTCTATTTCTATATATTTAAAGTGAGTCTTTTGTAAGCAGCCTGTAATTGGGCTTTGTTTTGATTTTTCAGTATTTGAATTGAAGTGTTTAGTCATCTTGCATTTAATATAATTACAATATACTTGAGATAAGAAATATCATCTTCCCACTTATTTTCAGTGTGTTTTACCTTTTCTGTGTTTCTTATCTCTCCTTGTTTGCCTTCTCTTTCATAGAAGTTCTTGTTAAAGGAAATATTCCTTTCTTCTGTTAGCTTATACATGCTTTTACTAATATCAACGCTTACTCTGTAGGCAGCAACATTCTTGACTGTGTAAAATCTAACCTAAATTCATATTGTTACCACTACCTAGACACAATAAGCCTCAGAACATTTTAACTCCCGTTAACCCCACTTTCAACTTATTTACTATTTGTCATGTATTTTAATTTTATATGCATTTTAAACCCCACAAGACCATTACATAATGTTGTCACTGTTTATTTAGATAGTTATGTTTGTTATAATTTATGTAAATTGTGTTTATAGATTTACCATTTGCGCTGCTTTTTATTCTACCCTGCATTTCTAAACTTTTATTTAGGATCATTTTCCTTTGGTCTAAAGAGAAGATTTTTGGTATTCTCACTAGATTTGATGTGCTGCTAATATTCTCAGTTTTTGTTTGAAAATATGTTTACTTAAAGCTTTATTTTTGAGGGATTTTTGCTGAATATAGAATTCTAGATTGGGAGTTATTTTCTTTCAATACTTTGAAGATACTATTTTGAAGTCTTCAGGATTCCATTGTCTTCTGGATTCCATTGTTTCTACTGAGAAGTATTGTGTCAACAGTTTATTCTTTTCCTCTGGCTGCTTTTAAGATATGTCTTTGGTTTTTAAGTAGTTTCACTAAGTGCAAAGATGTAATTTTCTTTGGTATTTGTTTCTGGTGTTTATAGTACTTACTGAGAGGTTAGCTTGATATCTCTTGTCACTTTTGGGGAATTCTCAGCTATTCTCATCTTCCCTGGGATTCTATCTACATTTAGGTCCATTTCGTGTGTATGTTTCCTACACATCTATACTCCTCTACATTCTTCTCTATTTTCTTCCTCTTGCCTTTTCTTGCTTCGGTTTGGATATTTTCTTCTAATATCATCTAGTCCACAAATTCTCTTTTGAGATAATTTCAGTTATTGAACTTTTCATTTCATTTGATTCTTTTAAAAATAAACCTTCCAAGTTTTTGGCTGAGCTCTTGGCCCACATTCTCTCTCTCCTTTAAGCTCTGAGAACATACTAAGCATAGCTGTTCTAAAGTCAGTGCTTGATAACTCCATTATCTGAATTTCCTCTTGGCCAGTTTCTATTTTTCAGTTTAGTTCGTTGGCAAGCCCTTGATGTAGGCAGTGCTGGCCCGAGAGAGGCTGTTTCTGTCTAGATGAGAATTCTGTGTTCTTCATTTGCACTTAATGTCCTGGTCCAGATGCAGACAGGGATTTGGTGAGCTTCCCAGAGGAGCCCCAACTCTGTCAGATTTAACAGTGCCTAAGAAGCACTAGAAGCAGGAATTTAAGAATTCTTATGAAGTGCTATAGTTGGTGAGCAAAGCTGCGAGTTATACATAGAATCAAGAGTGAAGTGATTTTAAGAAAGTCTTTTATCTGCCCTTCATATCATATTTCAGGTGTATAACAATAACAATGATGACAACTAACATTTATAAGAACTGAATTTGTACCAGACAATGTGCTGTTTGTCTGCATTATCTCTTCAAGGCACACAAAAATCATGAGTTAGTCACAGTTATTAATCCTATTAGACAGATGCACATCCAAGAATTAGTCCAAGACTGACTTGTCCTGGTGTCACACAGAAGCAAGTGGCCAAGTTAATCTGACTGACTCAGGATACCTGTGCTGAACAGCTATCCATACTGTGGCTCAGACTTTAGACCCTTTTGTTCTGAAGAGTAAACTTTTAGTATTCTCCATGAGAAGATGTGCTCTTGTACCTTTTCTGAGCTGCTTACTTAATGGGCCTTTATTAGCATAAGCATCTGGTTCTTGAGGGATTTAGTGTTAAAAAAGCAGCAAAGGTAATGGAGAGGAGAGACATTTAACAGGCTTCCTTTCTTCTGCTGCCACTATTGGCAGTTTGCTCCTGGGCCTGTTTCATTTTCCCTTGGCAATGAGCTCAAATACATCAGCAGGGACAGACTCCGCCAGAGTGCAGATACCCCAGGTCAGTGGGTAAAATGGCCAGACCTTGGCAGCCGTGGAGGACAAACGGAGACACAGGTGACCTTCAGAAACTCAGCTGCATGATTGGCTTCTCTGAGCACCCCCAGTGTGAGCAAAAATGCAAGTTGCATTGAGATTTTCTTTTGCCCGTTTGGTGTTTGGTATTTTCCTCGTCTGGGCCTGATGATCCCAGGCTGGTGTTTTCTCTGCACTTTGCTGATTCATGCTCTTTATTTCTGAAGTGGACGAAGCAGTGTTTCCAGTCAGGCGCCTTTCCCATTTCTCTTAAGCCAGGTATGTTTATAGAGAGGTGGAATCATGTGCTTCTTATTCCTGTTAGATTTACCTTCATGATATCTCGAGGAAGCTGGCAGGACCATTCCACGCGTTTTCTCTTTGAACTGAGAAGTTGTATTTGGTCCAAATGAGATGGCACAGTTGCTGGAGGCAGAGTGGGGCTGAACGAGTGAGTGGGAATATTGCGAAGTTTATTCTGTAAAGCTGGCCCTAAACCTGAAGTGACCCCTCCTGACCCCTGGTGCTTACTTGGGAACGTTTGAAAGATGCTCCTTTCAGGGCCTGAACCCAGGCATGAGAACAGAGGGAAAAGAGAAAATAAACCCAACTTTATCACCTAAGACCTGGAACTCAGAAAAACTTTGACTCCAGTTTGGGATGAAGTCAGAATGGATTCTTTTGCTCATATCTGCATAACCTTCTCCTTTCAAAGGAGAGAGGGGGAAAAAGTCCATTTGTATCTTGTTTTTTTTTTTTTTTTTTTTTTTAGATTCTGCAAATAAACATTATGATATGATATGTCTTTCTCTGTCTGACTTACTTCACTATGATAATCTCCAGGTTCCTTCCTGTTGCTGCAAATGGTGGTAATGAGGGGGTGGGGGACTAGGGGAAGTCAGGGGGAGGGAGAGATCGGGAGTCTGGGATATACAGGTACACACTGGTATATTTAAAATAAAGAACAAAGAAGGACCTACTGTATAGCACAGGGAACTTTATTCAGTAGTCTGTAACAACCTAAATGGGAAGATTATTTGAAGAAGAATAGATCCATGTGTATGTATAACTGAATCACTGTTGATTGTTCTCCTGAAACTAACACAACATTGCTGGTCAACTATGCTCTAGTGTGGTGGTGGTGTTTTTGCTTAGTCACTAAGTCAGGTCAGTCTCTCTTGCGACCCCGTGGGCTGTAGCCTGTCAGGCTCCTCTGTCCATGGGATTCTCCAGGTGAGAATGCTGGAGTGGGTTGCCATTTCCTTCTCCAGGGGATCTTCCTGGACCAGGGATCATACCCATGTCTCCTGCATTTGCAGGTGGATTCTTTATCACCGAACCAGCTGGGAAACTCAATATTCCAATATGAAATTATTAAAAAATGAAAAAACAAAGAAGATAAAAGATAAAAGAGCCTCAGTGAGGTGATGTCATCTTGATTCCCTTTGCAACTGAAAATCTCAGTCTTTTTTCATGAACCAGGTGCCAACCTATCAAAACTCTAGAAACGGCATGGTGACATTTCCTCTCAGTTACAGGGGTGAAGTGAGGGGAGACTCTGTTCATACCATTTCTCCTGATAGGTTTTCAAGTCACACACACCACTTGGGGTAATAAAGATAAGGCTTGCGTTCTGCCAGGCTGTTTTCTCGAAGTCATTGACTTTCAGGTTGTGCTGGCTGAGCCTCGCCTGCAGGCCAAGCTTGGCTGATTGTCTTGCTGGCTCACAAAAGAGAGAAAGTAGGTGTCTTGGTGGGAGCAGAGGACAACCATCATCTCCCGGGGTGTGAGTGCAGGGGACATGAATAGAAGTGGTTTTCTGTGGAATCCTTATGATTGGGTTTTTTGCTTTTATTCTTTGGTTTCCATGGTAAGTCTTTTCAGAACACTAAGATAGCAGGGCCTTTAAAAGCCCAGGAGAGGAGTGTGGATGAGGCATCAGCAGAGGCTGGAGAATTTACAAAGCAAGCTTATGGGCAGTACTTCACAGGGTCCTCACAAAGGCCCTGTGATGAAGGTAAGGATTGTTATTCCCATTTTTCAGAAGAGAAAACTGAGGCCCAAGGAGGATAAGTGGCTTATTCCTGGCAACACAGTGAGAATGTCACTCATCAGGGGGAGTCAGGCTTTCCCACAGGGGCTTTCCCAGGGCGCTCAGCATCCCTTAGGTTCAGGGCCATCATGTCAGGATCAACGGCGGCCCTCACCAGGCAGATCTGATTATGCAATCGTGATTAGGTGAATTCTCAAGCAGGATGGGTACCTGCAGAGGGCATTTGGGAATGTGTGGGGGCTTTTTAGTTCCAGTTGCTTGGGGTGGAGGGAGCAATTGATATGTAGAGACAGGAGCCAGGGCTGTCAAATGTCCTACCGCCTGCAGGACCATCCCGCAAAATGAAGACTTGTGCCCACAATTGCAATAGCATCCCTCTTGAGAAACACAGAAGAGCATCTTTTTCTTCTTTTTAGAAAGATACTTATGGAATTTCGGCCGTAAAAAAAGAGTGAAATAATGCCATTTGCAGCAACATGGATGGACCGAGAGATTGTCATACTGAGTGAAGTAAGTCAGACTGAGAAAGAGAAGCAGACTCATGGACTTAGAGAACGAACTTGTGGTTGCCGGGGAAAGGATGTGGGGATGGGACGGTTAGGGAGTTTGGGATGGACAGGTACACACTGCTATATTTAAAATGGATAATCAACGGGGTCCCACTGTAGAGCACAGGGAACTCTGCTCAATGTTATGTGGCAGCCTAGATGGAAAGGGAGTTTAGGGGAGAATGGATGCATGTATATGTATGGCTGGATCACTTTGCTGTGGACCTAAAAGTGTCACAACATTGCTAATCAGCTATACTCCAATATAAAATAAAAACTTAAAATATGCATGTGGAGTTTATACATGTGATTCTATTTGAGATGAAGAGGGTCCCCTGCTGAAAGGAACCTTTGAGAATGACTGGGCCGGCTGTCCTCTGGGGCACCTCCAGCTTGAATCGCCCACTACTCTCTGCATCCTCGTTTCTGGAATTCCTCAGAGTACCACAGAGAGGGGCGGTGGCCTGCTCTTGCTGCTCTAAAATCCCCAAGTGGAACCATTTCAGCCTTTCCAGCTGAATACTGCAAAATGTTTGAGTGGCTTGAGCCCCACACATAGGGATTGGCCCTCGCTGACCTGAACTGCTCACGTCAGGAACCCCAGGTCCTCCCCACCCATGAGAAGGAATCAAGCTGTCTAAAATCGTGAGATCCAGCTGCCTGCCAGGTTAGAGACGAGGGTGCCAGCGCTCCTCGCTACCCTGCAGAGAAGACCTGGATCCCAGCATCCTCCATGGCCTTGGGAGCCGCTGTTGCGTGCAGCATCAGATCTTCCCTGCTGAAAGTGTCGAAGTTGGGGGTGGCAGCAGGAGGGTGTCGCAGGCACCCGTCTGTCACAGCCAGAAGCTGGTGAGAGCTGAGCTGTGACAGTTTTTTCCACAAACCCCCAAGAGCGCTGCTGGCAGCATCTCAACCCTTCTCTGATCGTCCTGGCTGCAGGGTTTCCTTACATCTGCCTCCCCACAGGAACTGGGGGCCGCTGGAGAAGCCTGGAATTCTCTTACCAACTCCTGTTCCCACTCAATGACAGAAAGAGGCTTCAGTGTGGATAAGGGTGGAAAGAGAAAGCCGTTCGGCACTACGTCAGAACCCTATCAGACGTCATAGGCCCTACAGTAATGCTGGGCTCACAAGAGCCCTGAGGGTGGGCATGGTTATTTCCACATTACAGATGGGGAAACTGAGTCTTGAAATGAAGACTTAAATCATCAAGACCACATAGCTTCAAGGCAGAACAACTAGATTACTCACTGAGGTCTTTGCTCATTGATTTGTGGATTATTCTTTGCTCTCTAGTGCCCCAGGAGGGCAGATATTTTCATTTGTCGTGGCCCGACATGTTGTTAGATGCTCGATAAATACTTGATGCACGAAAGAATGAATGAAGACGGTGAATGGGTCTCACTGATGAGCAATCTAAAAGCCATAAGGAGGAGTTTTAATCTAAGGGACAGTAGCCATGGTCGGTTTCTGGAAAAAGAAATAACTCCCTAGCTCTGACGTGTATGGGCAGACACTGTGCTGGATGCTTTCTATAGATATGTTTATCTCTGGATCCTCCCTACTGCCCTTGTCGTCATGTTCTACAGATGAAGAAAGCAAGACATGAAGAAGTTAAGGGTTGGGTCCAAGTGCAGAGGATTTGGATCGACTCCTAGATCAGTCTGAGCCTCAGTGAAGACTCTTGATGTCTGTAGGATGTGTTGGGGAGGGATTAGAGACTGGAAGCTGGTGGAAAAGCAGAGAAGGGATGTGTGAGATGAAGGTGGTGAGACGTGATGCTGTGGAACAATCTTCCGCCACCCACTGTGTCACCCCATCTCCCTGTGATCAGGCCACATATCTGGGGAGGACCATGTGGGCTTTTGCCCATCAGTTGAAAGGAGGTTGGGACCAGTCTAGGAGTGGCTGGAGGACAACTCTGCTGGGGAAAAAAAACGTGTTCAGGACTTTTAAAAAATGTGATTTTAATCAGATTAGCAGTGTCATCTTTTGTAATCACGAACAAACCTGTATTTGTTTATGGCTCCAGCTTATTCTCAAGGTCCTTGCTGGCAGCCCTCAGATCTGAGGGGGCTGTCTGGTCAATCTTAGGGAGCTCTTCGAGGGACAAGGGCATTGTCGACTGGAAAGGGAGAACTCTTAGGAACCCAGAGAAGCCTGGGATGACGTCCTGATCCTGCAGACGTCACCCTTCTGGGTCTGATTCTTGAGGGCTATGGTGAGAATAACCCTTTTCTCCCTGGGTGTTGTAGGGTTAAAGGAGATGATTTATACAAAGCACCTAGTGTCTTACCTGGCACCAAGGAGGTACTACCTGGATGTTCGTGCCTTTGACTTTTTGTCTTTTTTTTTGTTTTTTTGAGTTCTTTGTAGACTGGTCAGTGGGAAGGTAGGAACATGTGGAGGACAAGAGCTGAAAGTAGATGGACATCTAGGAAACACTGAGAAATGGGCCTAGAGCTGACCCTCACTAGTGCCACTTGGTTATACAAGCACACACTTAAAACCGGTGCATGATGATAAAACAGTTTATAGGATGCTATTTCTCTAAGGAATTCAAAGCACTTTTACGCATATGATCTCCACAATCCCGGCAGACTCCCTCAGCAGGTGCTATCATGTCCATTTTCAAGAGGGGACAGGAATCCTGGAAGCACCAAAGATACATCTGTTCCCCATATTTACTCTGCTCTGCACCCAGCCCTGTCTTGAGGGCCACCCAGCCAGCAAGGGATGGCAGGAAAGTGGTAATACCTTCAGAGTACCCTTGTGTACCCAAACCCTCATAATCTTAAGCACCTTAATAAAGCCATGCTTTCTTATGGGGAAAGTAGAGCTTTCCAGGAACGTTTTCTTCAGGTTATTGGAAATTACTGGAACAGCAACTTCATCTTATTAGCCTGCTCTGATAAAGCCTATGAGGGGATTTGCTTCATTCCAGAGATTGAGGGGGCAAGTTGAGGCATGACTGGTCAGTGTTAGTGGTTTTTGATTAATCTGTGGAATCAAATTTATCTTGAACCATTGATTCTTTCTCTTCCCACTTCTTTTTTTCTTTTTTTTTTTTCCATTTTCTGGGGGCAGATTGTTGATCCAGGTCCATTAAAAAGGGACAGCTCTTGGGAGTGAGTTTGATTATGAAGAGGCACAGAGTTCAGAGCACAAACTTTCTCCAAACTGCAGCTTTAGGTAGACTCCGTGTGCTAAGTGATGAAGATGACTATTGATTTGTCTTAACATTGACCCTAACTACAGACAAATCCATCAGGCGGCCTCAGTATATCTTCTACTCAGGCTATTGGATGAGGATCAGGGCTGTGTGCCGAGGTGTGTTTGGCTTGACTTCATCAACCTGTGTCCTAAAAACCAGAGGCGACAACCATAGGAGGTGGATACTGATATGTGATCCCTATTGCATTGGACTGGCCACACTTCCGGCAGCCATTCAAGTCCTTCACCCTAAACTGAAACATTCAGCAAGCAGATAAATAATAAATCATATCATGGAGTTTTAAATTCATTCCCTCAAAAAGCATTCCAATACCAGGTGCTAAAGGTTTCCCAGGTGACTCAGTGATAAAGAATCCTCCTGCCAATGTAGGAGACTCAGGTTCGATCCCTGGATCAGGAAGATCCCCTGGAGGAGGGCATGGCCACCCACTCCAGTATTCTTGCCTGGGAAATCCCATGGACAGAGGAGCCTGGCAGGCTACAGTCCATGGGGTCACAAAAAAGTCGGACACGATTTAGCGACTCAACGACAAGAACGGCAAGCAGGCACTATAAGAGATGCACATGATATAAGGATGAGGGCAGCACAGAGCAGATTCACAGATTTTCTCTTAGTCCTCAGAGCGATCTTAATGTGGATAAATATACATTGCTCTGACTTTGTAAGCAAGGTGACTGAAGCTCTGGGAGATGACTAACATTCACTCAGAATCTCACACAGAGGCAATAGACAGAAACCAAACTCATGTCTTCTGAAAACCAATCATTCTAACAACTAATGTTATTTAACATTTGCTATGTGCAGAGTTGCTTTATATGTACAGGATTGCTTCTAACTCTTTAAAACAATCCTAGGAAACAGGTGCTATTTTTATGGTTTCCAATTCACAGAAAAAATCCTATTTGCTCAAACAGAGGCACAGAAAGTTAAGTGATTTATCAGAGGAAGGAAGAGATGGAGCCAGGATCACACCCAGCCAGGCTGGCTGAGTCTTTGCTCACAGCCCACTCTGTTGCTGGTTACAGAGGGGACCCCGTAGCCCTCTGTGAGTGGGGGGTGCCTTTCAGTTTCCTCTTGGGAGGAATGTATTGGATGTTATCTGTTTCGAGTCTCTCCGTTCCAGCATTTAATGGGAATCTGACATGTTCCAGGGGCACTTTTGGCCTGTCCACAGAAGTGGTCTTTTTCAGGCTGTGATCAGTGCCCAGCCTGGGGGAGAGAGCTGACCCCGAGAGGGAGGGGTGTGAACTGGTTTGGTCAGAACTGCTTGGTTCAACCGGAGCCTCATGCTGCACACTTGGTTTTCTTATGAATATTCAGTCCCAAGGGCTCTCCCCATGCTGGGACTGTCCGCTCTGCCCGGAGCCCCTGCCGGCTCCTGATGACCTTGAGCAGAGGCTGTTCAGGGGTTTGGAGAAGCCCTTTCTGGAAGAACAACTTCAGGGATTTCTCTTGTGTGTGATCCTGCAGGGAGGCCCCCAGAAGAGGTGGCTGCTGGCTAGGGGAGCATGAGAGAGGGCAGGTGGGCATATGGGTGAGGGATGTCTGTGTCTCTCTGAGTGAGTAACTCAGTTTGCTTATGATGCCACAATTAGGCCATTTTTTTCAGGTTTTATTCAAAGATGGATACTATTCTTGGGGCTTGGGGAAAAAGGCAGGGAGATGCAGGGGGCTTATTTATCTGAAGCTAAAGGAGCAGCCTTAATGTTTTGAATTTACTAGACCCAGGTTGCAGGACTGATGGGGCTTCCCTGGTGGCTCAGATGGTAAAGAATCTGCCTGCAATGTGGGAGGCCTGGGTTCAATCCCTGAATTGGAAAGATCCCCTGGAGAAGGGAAAGGCTACCCACTCCAGTATTCTGGCCTGGAGAATTCCATTGACTGTACAGTCCATGGGGTTGCAAAGAGTCAGATACGACTGAGCAACTGTTAACCCACATCTGTTGGTTTGCCTTGGCCAAGATAATCAAGCACTGCAAACTGGGAGTCTTAACCAGCAGAACTGTAGCTTCTCCTAATTCTGGAGGCTGGGATTCCAAGAGCAAGCTGTTGATGGGGTGGTTTCTCCTGAGGCCTCTCTCCTTGATGTGCAGACGGCTGTCTTCTCCCTGCATTTTTAAATGGCCTTCCTTCTCTGTGTGTTTATGTTCAATTTTCTCTTTTTAGAAGAACATCAGTATTATTGGATTAAGACTTGCCCATACAACCTCATTTTACCTTAATTTCTACTTTTTAGGCTTTAAAAAAAAAGACATCTTACTGTGCTATGATGTTAGTGTTTGGGTACAATTTCTCCTCTGTTCACCCAATTTTCTATAATGTAGTTATATGTTTAACGCCCCCCCCCCCCCCCAATTACTTCCTTAAAGGCCCTATCCATCAATATAGGCACATTGTGAGGTCCTGGGGGTTAGGAATTCAACATGTGAATTTTGGGGGGATATGATTCAGCCCAGAGCTGTCCCTGATGGTTCTGATGGTAAGGAACCTGCCGGCCAATGCAGGAGATGCAGATTTGATCCTTGGGTTGGGAAGAGCCCCTGGAGAAGGACATGGGAACCAACTCCAGTATTCTTGCCTGGGAAATCCCATGGACAGAGGAGCCTGGAGGGCTACAGTCTGTGGGGTTGCACAGAGTTGGATGAGCGACTAAACAACAACAACAATTCAGCCCAGAGCAATAGTGGAGCAGCAGGTTTCCCTGCCAAGGAGCAGCTTTAGTTTCTCTGAGTCCTAATGAAATGAGAGAATGATAGGCAGTGGACATGGCAGGTAGGGAGGTCAGGTCAAACCCCTTCCCAGCTCTGGCCACCTGGACACAGGCTGCCCAGCTAAGGCTTCAGAATCGATGGCCGGATCTGAATCGTCCTTGGCGTTTCTGATGTGCACTGCTGGGTGTCACTTGCCTTCATCCTCCCCCAGAGCCAAGTGTGACAGTGGGCACGGGGCTGGCCCCGGGAGCTGGTGCTGAGACCATGGAGCCCCGCTCCCACCTCCACACTGAGGCTGGGGCAGGGCTGGGCCAACACAGCCTTTGTTTAGGCCCAAGG
Organism: Cervus elaphus; assembly: GCF_910594005.1. NCBI lineage: Eukaryota > Metazoa > Chordata > Mammalia > Artiodactyla > Cervidae > Cervus > Cervus elaphus. The sequence continues at coordinate 22,722,082 of NC_057844.1, forward strand.
GGATTGTTGGTTCCCTGGGCAAAGATGGGGCAGCAACAGGGAAAGTTCCCTTTCCTCACTTGATGGGGCAAGAGCTGGCAGAACACACTGTCCCTGGGTGGGGAGTGGAGGATCCGGGGCAGAGGTGGATAGAGGTGCCAAGTCAGTGGGAGGGAAGGGTGAGCTGACGGGCCAGGGGAGAGGGGGAGAGGCAGGAGCCACTCCAGCCTTGGCCACCAACCATCAAGCTGGGGATGGCCTTCAAGTGGCCTTTTCTAGCCTTTGTTTTGTAAAGAACTGGAGCGCTTGTCACATGGGGCACGGCACTGGCGCCTATGACACAACTTAGGAGACACTGGAGAAGCTTGACAGGTTTGGTTTCCAAAATGAAGACAGCTTTGGTTTTGAGCAATGCGTTTAAGACTTACTCATGAACTTGATGCTTCAGGCTGGACTTTTCTTATTACCTCATCCTTTATCTAGTCCCAATTTATCTAAAACATATATATATATATGTATATTGATGGACTGATATAGATAATGATAACAGTAAGTAGATATTTGGATTCCTTTTTCTGATTATAAAAACACATATTGTAAAAAATGTGAAATGTATATATATTCAAAGTCATAGAGGAGAGAATTTAAAATCACTTATGAAATCAGAGATAATAATTTTAAAGAGTTGGGATTTATTTTGTTAGTGTTATCCTTTTGTGTTTATATAAATACATATATGTACAAATACATATAAATAAATACATATCATATATAAGTATATAAGGTTGTTATATACTTATTTTTACAAAAGGAGACTTTCAGTACATACGTTTCAGTTGATATATATTGAACATTGCTGACAAGCTTGTACATCATGGTCTTTAAATAGCTCTTTAGTCATCCATTGAATGAATTTACCACAATTTATTTAATTCTCTATTGTGGGAGAATTTGTTTCCTCTTTTATAAACAAGACAACATCTCTGTAGAAATCTCCTGTTTTGTAACAGATACAAATCTCAGCTTGGACTCCTTGATTTTCTGAATCACGTCTGGGAAGGAATGTGTGTTGGGGGGCTTAGCTGGCTGATGGAAATCAGGGTGGGATCCTGGAGCCCACAGCTTCTTGCAGCTATGTCCCAAATTGATTCAGGTTTATTCAGGATGAATCGACACAGTGTCCAGAGCATAAAGCATCAGACTGTACCTGGGGAATTGTGCAACAGTCTAATGTTATGTATAACAATGGAAATGGCAGACAGGAACTTGTTTATAGCAGACCTCAGAGTGTGGGGTTCTTTAAGAGATTCCCTCCAAGCAGTTATAAGTTTATAGAGTGAGGCTATAGAGTTATAGGTTTATAGAGCTTATAGATTTATAGAGTGAGGCTGCTTCTTTGACCACAGAAAGTGTGGACTTGAATCTTTTTGCTCTTAATGGGCCAAAACATGAGAGAAGGAATGCCGTGGGGCTTAAGTTCAGTGACTTTCTGTAAAAGAAGTCCAGATGGCAGGTTAGGTGGCTCCATCTTCATCAGATGCCTAGATTTTCCCTTGTCTGTTAATTAGTGTCTGACTGCCATCTTGAAGATTACTTCATGGTCCTGAATGGCAATTGGAGCTGCAACTAATACATCTTTATTTTAGGCAGGGCTAATATTTACTCAGAAGTTATAGGGGTGACCAACTCATTGTTAAAATATCCACGTATTTCTGAATGAGTGGGCAAATAGCAAGTGCCTCTGGGTCTCTCTGGACTGTCTCCCAAATCCAGCAACTAAAGAGTTAATACACGTTGCAGGCGTATCCTGTAGGTCTCTGCTCGGGCTAAGGTTGATGTCCATTGGAATGGTTGAACATGTTCAAAATGACCCACAATTCTAGGGGGGTGAGGAGCAAGCAAAAGGGCTCACTTCCCAGGTAAGCTGGCCTCCTTTACAGGGTGTTTCTCACAAGCCCTGTGCATCAGCTTCCACTTACAGCTCATTGGCTGCCTCTTCCTGCAGTGCAGGCTGGGAAATGTAGTTCTCTAGTTGTCAAGACGTCATCCTTCTAACAATATAAAGTTCTCTTTCTAAGGAAGTAGAATCCCTACTCAGAACAACATAGTGTCTGATGGCCACAGTGGAGAAGGCTCAATCTTTTTATACCTTAGTGTGAATCATGTCCCAAATCAAGTCAGCAACATTTTAGAAGCAGATAATTCTTCTCCACTGTTATTACTGTTGCTTTGTGTGTGTGTCTGTGTGTGTGTGTGTGTGAATATGTGAGATGTGGGGAGGAAAGGGATGAAAGATAAGAGGAGGAGGGCTTATGCAGCTGGGATGTTGGATCTCCAGGAAAAAAAAAAAAAGAACAGCATTTGTAGCTGTTTCCGTTTGTCAGGGAAAAACATGACTCTTTCCTCTGCCTAGACCAGCTGCCTGAGAAAACCCCTCCTACAGTTTTTTAAAACAAAAACAAATAAATAAAACAAAAACAAACCTCCCCCCAAAGCTGGTAGGAGTGTAAATTAGACAACAATTTGGCAGTGTTCAGCAAAACAAAAAATTCACACCCCATTTGACCCAGCAAATTCACTTCCTGGAATCTCATCTAAGAAATATTCATCTGCTTGTAAGAAGATGTCTGCACAAAGATGTTGATTGTGGTTTGGCCTCCAAAGGGGGAAGATTGGAAACTTCTTGCACATCTATCAATAGGGGATTTGTTAAACCAAATTAGGGTATATCTATTCTTAAGGATTAAAAAAAGAAGTAGATGTATCATCATAGAAAAATCTCCATAATATGTTTGGAGAGGAATAGACAAACTGCATAACAATTTGAATGCAAGTCTAGCATGATAATACTTCTGGAAAAAAAATGTGTACATACCTGACTGTGTAAAAGGGAATGGAGGGAGGGGTTCTAAGCTGACAGTTAGGAGGGGCTGAAGTGTGAGTGTTGAGGGACTTTTATGTTTTGTTCCATCGGTAGACAAACCTCAGAGATACTTTGGGTTGGGTTCCAAGCCACCACAATAAAGCTAATAATTATATCACAATAGAGATAAAGCTAGTCACACAGTTTTTTTGATTTCCCCGTGTGTATAAACGTTATGATCACACTCTACTGTAGTCTATTAAGTGTGCAATAGCATTATGTCTCCACAATGTGCATACCTTAATTAAAAGTGTGCTTCATGGCTAAAAAATGCTGACCATCATCTGAGCCTTTTGGGAGTTGTACTGTTTTCACAATAGTAACATCAAAGAAAGATCACTGATCACAGATCACTGTAGCAAATACAATAAAAGTGAAAATGTTTGAAATATTGCGAGAAGTACCAAAATGTGACCCAGAGACATAAAGTGAGCAAACACTTTTGGAAAAAGTTGGTGCCAACAGACACAGCGTGGCTGAAACAGAATCACAGAGAGAGTCGGCTGGCTGCTTTCCTAAGCTGTAGGTAGCCCGAGAGGAAGGCTCACTGACCCGGGAAGAGGGGAGCCGGCTGGGACCTCTGCTGCAGCCCCTCCAGCACACTGGCCCCAGGGCCCTTTGTCTAAAGCATCAGGCTCCGTCTTTGGCTTGTTGTTTCCTCTGACTGAACACCTTTCCCGCAGCTCCTTAGGTCTTTGCTCCACGGTTCCAGGGAGGCCTTCTGTATCACCCTCTAAAATGACACCAGTCCCTTGTGCCCCTTAGCACTTGGCGCTGGTCAACATGGGAAATGCTTTACTTCTTCCTCTGGGCTCCGGAGCACTGAGGCATGGGCACCGGACCATTCACTGGGACGGGAGCACTGGGTGATGCCCTGAGGCATGAGCCCCAGGGCTGAGGCGGCTCGTGTTCCCTGCTCTGTCCCTGGCACCGCTTGAGTCTTGCCGCACGAGTAGAACTTCCGGTTGCCGCTGGCTAATGGACTGAGAGGGCAGGCGGGAAGGGCGGCCTGGGAGGGGTGGAGATGGGGAGCCGGGTGGAGAGCCTTGTGGTGGGACCACAGAGCAGGGCTGAAGAGGGTGGGAGGAACCCTCTACGCTCCTGTTCTAAATATGTTTTCACTGCAGGCCCGTGGCCCCTGGCCCTTCCTGCGGCCCTGCCCTGCTGGGTGGATAGTGGGTGGCCCGGCTTCCCTCTCTGTGTGGGAAAGGGCCGGGCAGGCGGTCAGAGCCACAGAGCCCTCGAGAAGGGAGTGGGTGCTGGGCCAGCTCCCCACGGCCTGGCCCCCAGGGTCCACGGAAGGCCGGGCACACAGCAAGCTCTCTTTCGTTCATAGTGTGGGCTAAGCATTGTCCCCTCTGGCCTCTGGCAGGAGGGGGTAATTGACATTTCCTGCTCCCTTGCGGCCCTTGGCTGTCCGGGGTCCTGCTCTGGTCTCTGACCCCTGAGACAGGGACATCCTTTCCCATCAGGGCTCCAGAGACCCTCTGGCTTCAGGTCACCACATGTTCCCTTGTCTTCTGTAACTGCTGCTGGGCTCCCTTTTCTGGCCCCAGGGTGTCCGGTCCCTTAGAAAATCCCCAAGAGCCGCCCTTTGTCTGTAACTCAGCCAGGCCCTGTGTGTATTACCTCTCCCAACACTTGGACACCCTTGTGAGGCTGATGCTGTGATTTCCCCTTTTGACAGATTGATAGGAATGGTTTTCATCATTTCTGGAGACTTCTTCCAGTGCCAGGCAATGTCCTAAGCACTTCATCTTTGGAACAAATTCTGTTCTTGTTCCTGAGTGCTCGCTGCCCCTCCCAAGGGGACAGTCATGTTCCCCACCCTGAGAATGACTTGCAGGCTCCAGTCAGTCAAGGAGACGGGATTGAAAGCAACAGACTTCAGCATCGAAGTTCCAGGAACCATTGTCATTGGGTTCTGCTTCTCTTCCCTCCGAGCCAGCCCTGCCGGGCCCAGCAAGGGGTGGGTCCAGGTCGTGTCTGGTTCCCAGAATAAAGACACGCAGCCAAACCACAAAGAACATGTCACAGGAGCAAGAAATCAACCTTTGTTGTTATAAGCCGCTGAGATTTCGGGTTATTTGCAGCATAATCTAGCGAAAGCTGGTGGTTACGCCATGCATCACCACATTTAATCCGAAGACTAGCCCTGGGGGGTAGGTATTCATATACCCAATTTCATCATTAATACTCTAACCCCTCGAAATCCTACAGAAGTAGTCTGAACGGCTCCGACTCCAAACTGAGTCAACTTTAAAGAAACATGGGATGAGAGCCAAACTAATTAAAAGGGAATTTTATTCTTGTTCCTTTAGGAAAAAACTGGAAAGGGGGTCCACGTGAAACTCTTAATTGAATTCCTTCTCCTTCCTGCCCTCTATCCCCCCACTCTCAGCTGCTCCCCAGCCTGTCACGGGTTCCTCAGATTCTCTCCCACCTTTCTTCTCTCTGCTCTCCTCTCTCCCTGTCAAAGCAGGCTATTTTTTTTCCTCCATTAGAAAAAGATATTGGAACCCTCCTTGTGTGGGGAATGCCCAATCTCTGCTTTTTCAGGAAGGATCCTTTTTGCACACCCTGGAGATGATTGATCAAGAAACCTTCCTTCCACCCCCATTGGCCCAACTCCATCATCCAGGAGAGATTGGATGACTCATTTAGCTTCAGCCTCAGAGAATGAGCCTCTTTTTCTTGCAAAAAGGAGAAAGAGAGTGGAAAACCAGCACAATTCTCTTGGATGGGCAGGGGGAGGGGCAACAGCTGTGGTCATAGGAAGCTAATAATATTCATTAATAATAATAATAATATTGCATTCTTAATAATAATAGTAGTAACAGCATTTCATATTGATTAAGAGTTTACTACATCCCCAAACCTGTGCTAACCATTTTATGTATAGTCATCTCATTCATTCCGTATTGTAACGCTGTAAAGGTCATGAAACCCTCATTTTATGGAAGAAAACTGAAGCCGAGAGCAGTCGGGAAACCTGCTCAAGGACTTAAGCTAAAAAGTGAAAGAATGGAGGTTCAGAACTGGTTCTGAATCTATAATCTTTTTTGGATCCTGGTGCCACGCTGGGTCGATGTGGCTCATTGCTCACAGACCTCAGAGCTGCTGGACCCTGGACATGCGCCCAGCCCCGAGCACGCCCGGAGGTCCTGCAGCCCTGTCCCTACCTCCTTCAGCAGCTTCGTCTTCATCTTCCTCATCTTCATTTTCCCCGTCTCAGCCCTCACTGCATCTCTCCAGTTTCTCTGCACCCCAGGGGCACAGCCCAGGCCCTGGATGGAGTGTGTGCTCGGTAAATATTTGTTTAATGAATGGCTGATTGATGTTTATTTATTCAGTTTACATGAAGCGGATGGTTTGGTTGCTTTTACCATTTGGTGAAGGTTCCAGGCTACATCTGGATTTGATAATCTGTCGTCTGTGCCCCGAAAGCCCCTTGATGAGCAACATCTTCCTTCCTGCCTGGGACTTGACTTTTTCATATTTGCCACATGACATGTTTCACCTTTGCCACTTCCAGAGCAGACTAATTTTTTTTTCCATTAAAAGAAAATCTTGAAGATCCTTTGTCTGAAGGACTTGATCATTTTTTTTGTTTGTTTGTTTTCAGGATGGACTCTGTCCACACACTCAGAAATGACTTGTCAAAGTGCTCTCTGCTCATATCCCATGACCCAGGGTCTAGCCCCTGTCTTCTTGCATGGATGATGGGAAGAATTCATGGGCCAGAGAATGATTGACTGGCATCCCAGATTTGTCATGTAACATTTTTTCCAGACCTCAGACATCCATGGCAGCAACAGGGATATTGTTCTCATGAAGGGATAAAAGAAAATTCTTTCACAGCTTCCAGCCAAAGCAAAAGAGCCAAATTACCAAAAGAAATGGCACATTGGAGGCCTCACCTGAGGGCCTTTCAGATTTCCAATGCAGGGAAGAAAAAAGCAGGCAGGCATACAATAAGCCCCCTACATATGATTAAGTTCTCTTCCAAGAGTGGGTTCATAAGTCCAATTTGTTTGAAAGTCCAATCAAGTTAGCATAGGTACCCAACTAACAATATTGGCTATATAGTACTGTGCTGGAATAGGTATATAATACTTTTCACAGAAATAATACATACATAAAAAATACAAGTAATAAAGACAACCCATGGTCACCTACCCTGTCAATCACATCACCTTCCATTTCCGGAGCAAAGGTTGTTACATCAGCACTCTGCTGCTTATGACCCAGAATCTTGCATGAGGACTGGGGATGGGCACTCCTACTCAATCATGCTCTGAATACCTTTATTTACAAAAAAAGATGAAAGTATTTCTAGAGCACAAGAGGTCTCCTTACCTAGAGACAACAAGAAGAAGAAGCTATCAGAGGGGTTTGGTTCACTTTTTTAAGTCATCAAGAGAGTTTTTGATGTTTCTTGATTTCCTTTACAAAGATGTTCTTCTCAAAAAATGACAGTAAGAGTAAAAATGATAATGACCAAAAAGACAAGCTAAACTCTATGAAGGAAGAAAACTAGCATCTTGGTTGGACATTAAAAATAATCCTGAAACATACTCAAATCTTTCAAAGCTTATAGACTGTATAAAATCTTGAAGAACTCTTGGGAGAAACTTCTCCAAATAGGTTTAAGAGCTCTGCTGAGCTGAGTGATGGGAGGATGTAGACAGAGATACATGTTTTTTCAATGGGAGGAGAAAAATGTACCACTATTCTGGGTTCCAGTAGAAACCCTTTTCCTTAGTTGGAAGTTACCATTTTCCCTGGGCCTCTGGGGCCTTCTTTTCCTTGCACTTTCTCTGGGGTGAACCCTGACAATTCAGAAATACTGGCTTTTGCTTTTGAAAAGCCAGTAATGAGTAATAAATAAGGAGATGGACAAAATCACATGTGTAGATTCTGCATATCTCTTTCATGAGGCATGTGGAAAGGACCAAGAGTTGCATCACCATCCACTTAGACAATCGTGAGTTCACAGCATGCCTGACTATTGTTGCCCCAGACAAGCATTGTCCAGTTGCTAGTTTATTTTTTTGAGCATTGAAATTTTTCTCTTGGTCTTATTGGCTGAATATCTTTCTAACAGATCACATTACTGGTCTGCCTTTTGTTTCTGTTCCTTGTGTGTGTGCATGCTAAGTAGCCTCAGTTGTGCCCACCAGGCTCTTCTGTCTATGGGATTCTCCAGGAAGAATACTGGAGTGGGTTGCCATGCCCTCCTCCAGGGATCAAACTAGCGTCTCTTCAGTCTCCTGCATTGGCAGGTGGGTTCTTTACCACTAGCGCCGCCTGGGAAGCCCTTGTGTTCCTTATGAGCAGAAATCATTTACAGTTCAGGGGTTATCCACAAAAGCCCTGGCTTGTCCATCTTTGCTGGTTGGTGGACTTTTGCCTAGTCTAGTGCTGTGAATTTTTCCTAAAGGAAGGAACCTTTTACCAGTCTTCCTTGTTCCTATGTGGGAGGGTATGAGGGTGTGGAGGTGATAAGGTAATTTCAGGACTAGGATTTATTTGCCGACTCACTTGATGATTCGTCACCCATCACAAAGTGAGTCAGGCAACACTTAACTGCTCTAGAAGAAAAAACTCAAGAGACTCATTGTTGTTGGGAGTTAGCACTTCTAAAGATGATTTTGTTTAGGAATTTGAGGGGGAAAAAGCTCTTTTTGATTTTCTGTCCTTAAATGTCTGTGGTCCATCAGATGGTTACAGAGTGGAGCAGAGCTGAGAGTCCGCCATCACCATTTATTCACCTGGAGCCGGGAACCTAGTGGTGGTCTTGGAGGTGGTTGGCCTTCATTTCTGAGCCAAGAATGAGGAGTAGGTGTGGCAGACCTGCCCTGAGGGCAGGAGTTGAGAAGGCGGCCATCATGCCTTCCCGAGTCTTCATGGTCAGTTGCTTTCCCTATGCTTCCTCGGAGGCCACAGTTTCCTGACCCTCCCTCCACTTGTTTGCCAATTCAGGATTTTCAGCCTTCAGCGGCTCAAGCCTGAGTTTTAACAGCAGCTCTCTGAGATGCTTCTTCCCCAGCGTTGTTCTTCCTTCCTTGACAGTGATGGTCATGTAAAGCCATTTTCTGACTTCATATGTGTTCCCCATGGCCTCTCATGCTGTGTGACAGTTCTCTTGAGAGTGGTCTCTAAAGAGCGTGTGAATTCATCTTTAGAATGGGAGTTATTCCTACAACAGGCGCCCAGTGACAGGAAAGGGGAGGATTCTCTCCAAATCTTACAGTCCGTGGAAGATGAGCGATCTGAATTCAAATGACTCGACTGAGAATCACATAATTTCTGACCATAAAGAGCCTGTGGAAAGCCTTTATTTTACAGATAAGGGCACAGAAGTCCAGAGAGAGAAATTGATTTGCCTGGTGCCATACAGCCTGTGGGTGACCAGGGCTGGGGTGTAAGCTGGCTTTTCTCATCCCAGGTGGCAGTTCTTCCTGGCCCCTCCCTATCTAATTTTCTTTTTTCTAATTTTCCTTTGGTCCCTGGGGTACTTTCATTTCCAGTGGAATAATTTCTTGACTACTGTGGCCTACCAATTTGGGAGGAATGAAAAACATACCAACATGAACATTAGTGGTGGAAGGGTTTTCAAAAAATATAAAACATAATGAAATGTCCTGAAATATTCTTAACTTTTCACTTCCCATCCCTTTGCTATGCAAAGCTTATTAAAGACTTAAACATTTCGAAAGAAGTACTTAGCTTTTTGCCATGGAAACTATTTGGCAGTTCCAAAATGTGATTATTTTTAACCTCAAAGAGTATTATAAATCAAACAAAAAGCGTTTTACCTGTTCTCAAGTTAGAGGGAATAAAAAGGATGAAAGAAAATGTGTGTTGAGGGTTTGTTACCCTAAACTAGGCAACAAGTTCAGGGTCAGTTGTGTTTCTTCATTGTGAAAGAGCGAGTCTGAACCTTGAGCCCAGATTACAGATGAACCTTGGCCCCTGATCTTAATAACTAATTTCTCCTAAGTTAACTTTCCCTCCATTTATTCCTCTAGTACTAGCAGAGCATTTTTTAACATATAGATTATGCAGGGATTTCTCTAGGTGGATAGGGACATTCTAGCTCAACATTCAGAGAAAAGCTCAGGTTTAATTTGATCCCTGGTTTCATTAATTTCCCATAACACTCACAATTTTATTAATTCACCTGACTAGTGATAAGTTTATTTCTGATCAGTTTTTCCTTTCTTAACATAAAACTTAGTAGGGATATTAAATTATAAAAGTCATGCTTTGTAGTTAGGATTGTCAAATAATGCATGAGATATATTTATACTTAAAAATTATTTCTTGTTGACATGAAATTCAAACTTAACTGATTATCCTGTATTTTAATGTGCTAAATCTGGTAATCTTATTTGAACTATGTAATAGATACCCTCCTGAAATTTTTCATTTGGATAAAGTTTTTTTTTTCCTAAACAAAATCAGACATTTAAGTATTTTAGGGAGCTAAATGTCTATTTTTTGATAAAGACATGCATAATAAATCTGGATTTTTATATATCTGGCTTGCTTTCAGTGTGATATACCCATATGTGTTTTATAAATTCAGTTTTTAAAAATGTTCATTTTGTATATCAACCACTGCTCACTCTCCCTTCTCCAAGCACACATTATATACTATCTCATCATTTATAGACTCCAAAGCACAGTTCAGAAGTATATCAGTTTCCACTCATTTAGATGCCTGCATTTCATGGTTTTTGAGATCTGTTTCAGGAAAAATACTAGCCTGTTTTGAATGCTATGAGATTTTTCTTGTGAGCTCTGAGCCATTAACCCAAAAGAGTCCCACCAAGGACTTTGGTATCCAGTGAGAGTGAAAGCCACTCAGCCATGTCTGACTCTTTGCGAACCCATGGACTATACAGTCCATGGAATTCTCCAGGCTAGAATACTGGAGTGGGTAGCCTTTTCCTTCTCCAGGGGATCTTCCCAACCCAAGGATTGAACTCAGGTCTCCCACATTGCAGGTGGATTCTTTACCAGCTGAGCCACAAAGGAAACCCAAGAGTACTGGAGTGGGTAGGCTATCCCTTCTCCAGCAGATCTTCCCAACCCAGGAATCGAACTGGGGTCTCCTACATTGCAGCTGGATTCTTTACCAACTGAGCTATCAGGGAAGTCCTATCCACAGTAACAACATTTATTAAATGCTTACTGTATACCAGGTCATATATGTTTTTTCTGTATGCATTGTTTCATTCAGTGTGAATGACCCTATGAACTAGGGACTATTAGCGTTAATTATCTCCATTTTACAGATGAGGAATCAAAAGTACCAATAATTTGCCTCTGGTTTCACAATCAATAAGCTAAAGTGCTAGGATTCAGACCCAGATCTCATGTTTTTAACTCTTACCCTAAACAGAACATTTCCCACTGGAGGGACACGGTGGTTGCAGGGCTTGTTGTGGGCCTTGTGAAATATGGAAAGTGCAGAGACTTACTGAGAAAAAGGAGGATCTAGGAAGGTTTGTTGTGATCCACTGGCCAAGTCTGGCTCTGTAGCAGCTGACAAAGAGTGGAGATGGTTGCCTCTGCTCTTTTAAGAGGTGGGTTTGCAATCCAAAGCCCAGAATTTGAAGGCTTATAAGAAAGAAAATCGCCAAGTATTTACAAATGCTTTGAAATTAGAGTGTCTGTTACTTTCAAGTATATAGCAATAGAACCAGAGGAAGAACTTGTATAAAGAGTGCCAAGCCCACTCTCAGAGATTCCGATGAAGTTCTAATATGGTGGTTCTGCATAGAATCTGAAAACTCAACTTGCTGCCTGATATTTTGCAGCAACCTCCTAGGAACCAGGTGTTCCAAGTGGGTGACAATGGGTACACACTTTGAGAAGCCCTGCTTGAGCTGGTGAGTTCCCGGAGGGCAGGACTGTGTCTCACCTATCTTTGCATCTTCAAACCTAGAACAGAGCCAGATTTGAATCCCCTATCGGCTGAGGGCTGAGATAGTGTCACAGGGAATGCCGAAAGGGAGAGGTTTCCGTTGACATTTCAGGCTGCTGAAAGCAACCAATTATAATTCTAATCATAATGAAAGAACTTTCTTCCAGCTTTTATAAGTGCAAAGTGTTGACTTTGATCTCCAGGGTCTACATTTCTAAGGGGTTGGTGGGAGGCAAATGGTGGGGGTGAGCATATATTTATGAACAGCAAAATCCTTATTATGCTTTATCAGTGAAGCCAGAGAACATGTGTCTTTGTATGTGAATATGCATCCATGTCTTCGTCCCTTCCACAGCTGACACTGGAGATTAGACTCAAGCTTTAAGCTCATAAAAAGCCTTTGAGGAAAACCCTTAATGAGGAACTGATCCTTTTCAACTCAAGTCTAATTACTTTTACAGCAACGTTTCTATTTTGGATGCTTCCCACGAATAAAGTCTCTTTTATGCCACTGATGCCAGGCTTGCCCCTCAGTTTCAGCAGAAAGAACACCCAGCATGTGGCCTGACTGAGAGACCCCAGTGAGAAAGCCAGTGACTCTTTTCTGCTTGAGAAGCTGGCTGGATTTCAAAGACCACCAGGAGAGAAAAATTTGGATTCCATGTTTATAAGCCCTTGAAAATGTTTCTATCCTTTCTCTGTTGTTTAGACATGTTCCTCCTCTTCTCATGGCAGGTGACAGGCATCCCGAGGTCATGAGCCTTTTAGAATGATCTCTTATGGGACCAAAGAAGATTGGAGGGGATATTCTGGTCATTTCAGCCACATGGATACTTGCTTTCTCAGTGTCCAGTATTTGATGGAAGCCGAACGGGGGCTGCTCTGGTGGCTCAGCAGTAAAGGATCTGCTCACAGTGCAGGAGACTTGGGTTTGATCCCTGGGTGGGGAAGGCCCCCTGGAGAGCAAAATGGTAACCCACTCCACTATTCTTGCCTGGAAAATCCCAGGACAGAGGAGCCTGTCGGGCTACAGTCCATGGGGTCGCAAAAGAGTTGGACACGATTTAGCGACTAAATAACATATGGGGGTCACCCTGACAATTGCACTTTTACAAATTGGACTTGGGGACATCACTCTAAGGAGATCCTTGACAGGTGGTTCCTTCACCATTGTGTATGTAAAAAGACTAACAAGCCTCCAGGTTGGTATAGGGGAAGTTAGATCTGAGTTTGTCTCTATCAACACACCCTGGCAACACAGTTCCAACTAATTTATTTTTTCCCACAGAAAGCTCATTTTTGCCTAGAGATAGCAAGGTCAAGCAAGAAGTGTACTAGATTAGGAATTAGGAGGCTTTCGCTAATTACCAAGCTCACCTGAGCTTCGTAATGAACATACCTCCATGACTTACAAAATTTCAATGAATGTGAGGTGTTGTAATCATGGCATGAGTGACAGAGTGTAGGCTGAAGTGTGGGTGGGTAGATGTCACAGGGATGAATTCCTGTATCCTGGGAAAAGCCTGCCCCCTGCAATCCCACCAAGCCCCTGGGGTAGACAGGAATATTGCCTTGACCACCCTTTGTTTGGGGTTCTGGAGAAAACATGGCCAGAACCCTTCAGCTAGTAAGGTGAGTGAGGGCAGGGGGCTCGAGCTCAGATGGAGACCCCAATAAAACAGACCCCGGGTCTGCCACATGTGGCCGTGTGACTGTGGGCGAGTCAGTGACCCTCTCTGAATTCCCATTTCCTCATCGGCAAGCACCATGCTGCAGGGTACCTGGTGCTAGGAAGCACCTTGCCCATTGTAGGTGCTCATCAAGTCAGGGTTGTTATGAATTACTAGCTGTGGTTCTTGGGGTTGGGCTTTTGGGGTTCCAGCTGCCACAGTGTTTGTCCAGTAATTCCAGCCATTGTTTAGTTAAATTAAGTCAAGCTCTTTTTAATGCCCTATCCCTTAGCTCTTCCAGACTCTAAAGGGGTCCACTAGGACACTGAGATCTTTCTCCCATTCTCAACATCAGGATGGGTCTCATCCGTATTGCTGAATAGTTATTAAGGTGGTTGAAGAAAAATGAGAGAAAGGCCAACAAGAGCATTAAGACCTTAAAAGTTAATTAGTAAGTCTGGTGTCAGACTGCTGAAATGTTGATACCATCAGTTACTTACTGGGTGACCCTAGGCAAGTTACACAACCTCTTTATGATATACTCATTCATAAAATGGACATAATAATGTTTATAGAGTGTGGAAGATGCTCACGGTGATAAGAATTAAATGAAAACATATGTGCAAAGTGCTTAGCATAATGCTTGAAATATAGCTGCAGCTGCTAAGTCGCTCCAGTTGTGTCCGACTCTGTGCGACCTCACAGACGGCAGCCCGCCCGGCTCCTCCGTCCATGGGATTCTCCAGGCAAGAACACTGGAGTGGGTGCCATTGCCTTCCCCGTGAAATATAGCTACTCTTTGATAAATGTGATCCTCTATGAGAAAAGGGTTAAAAACCTAGAGATAAAAACCTAAAAGCTTCTCAAAGACTATCTTCAAGTATATTATACAGCATGTAGAGAATGATAGAAAATAAGGCACAATCATGACAAGCATGATTTAGGTCATCATTAAGAATAGGATGATGCTAAGGGTGATTAAACACTGGGGTATAATTTATTTTTTTTTAATTTTTAAGAAAACTTTTCATTTTGATTAGAGTATAGCCAGTTAACGATGTGATAGGTTCAGGTGAGCAGTGAAAGGACTCAGCCGTACATATATATATATCTGTTTTCCCCCAAACTCCCCTCCCAACACTGGGATAGAATTTTATCCTTCTTAGAGTTCTCTCCTTCTGGTTCTTAGCTCTCCTGGAGCTGCATATTAATAGAATAGCAACCAAAACAAAGGGTTTAAAAATATAGTTAGAGACATTTGCTTCAGATACAACTCCTAGCAAGTAAAATTATAGTCAATAATACTGTAATCATAGAATTTAAAAGTTCTCCTGTGGCTCAAACCAGCTTCTAAAGATCTCACAGGGAATGGCTGGATTGAGGCTGAGGATTTAGCATCCGCAATTGGCATCCAAGACAAAGCACTCCTGCTATAGGCGTAGAGCACTATAAGCCAAGAAGAACAGTCAAACTAGAGAGGGGATGTCAAGTAGGCAGGGAAGATGGGAACACTGGTTATCTATCTAGTGATTTGTGGAGAGTGTACTGGGCTCCTTATATTGATTGTTCTTTTATTGTTTCATAATAAATATATTATTCCCAGGAAAATAGAGCTTAGAAACTAAGTTAAATAACTTACCCCAGTTACAGAGTTACATAAAGGTGGAAGCATCCTTCTGATGTCCTGGGTGTTCCCTGATGCCATGTGGCCTTGCACATATAGGGTGTGTATATATTGCTACGAGGGCTTTTGCAGGTGGTACAGTGGTAAAGATTCCAGTGCAGGAGATGCAAGATAATCGGCTTTGATCCCTGGCTTGGGAAGATCCTGCATGCCTCAGAGCAACTGAGCCCCTGCATCACAACTACTGAGCCTGTGCCCTAGAGTCTGGGAACCGCAACCACGGAAGCCCCACATGCCCTAGAGCCCGTCTTCACAAGAAGAGAAGCCACGGCAGGGAGACTCCCCGAGCACAGCAACCGGAGAGTAGCCCCCGCTCGCCGCAACTAGAGAAAAGCCTGCAAGCAGCAACGAAGACGTAGCACAGCCGTAAATAAAAAAATATTCACCCACAAAAAAACTCTGGTAACAGGAGCATCCCAACATTTCTCTTATATTGTCTTAGGCCAGCTTTGTAACTCTTTCTGCAATCACCCCTGAGGTCTCCTGAGTTACCTACTGGCTAATTTTAAACATGGACTGTAAGGGACTTCCCTGGTAGTCCAGTGGTTAAGACTCTGTGTTTCCAATGCAGGGGGCTGTGGATTGATCCTTGGTCAGGAAATTAAGATCCCACCTACTGTGGGGCATTGGCCAGATCCACCACCATCACCATTACTAACAGCAACAAAAACCTGATTGTGAGTTTCTCCTGACTGGAGAATAAGGTGAAGCAGTAGACGATGAGGTTGGGGGCAAAGGTGGGGTGGGGAGTGGTGAGAGGAGACCCTTAGGAGTGGAGGCGGGAAGAAATGTGGGTCTACGGACAATTGAGTTCACCAGATTTGGGGTGAAGAGGTCACTCTCAGTCTGGGCAAGGAGCATTTTCCTTGGAGGGATGAGGGTGCTAGGATGCATTCTCTGGGTTACTGATTACAGCCAACATTCTGAGTTCCTAACCCCTCTCCTGCTTCCTGCTGATTGAGGAGAACTGTAACTCAGCTATCTGGTCAACCAGACTCACGGGGGCTGGGAGGACACAGCTTCAGCTAGGAGAGTGGGTAACCTGTGTGGGAACTGACAGCACCTTTGATTTATCTGTTCCACTCAGTGCTGAATGAAAACAACCCAGGTGCAAGTGGGAGGTGCTTCCCCGGTCTCAGGGTGATTGGGGTGGTGCAGTGGGGAGCAGATAGTAAATCTTGCGTTTAAGCAACAATAAGAGCACCTGTGTTGGGCTCGCAGGCCCATGTGTGCAGTTGTGCTGGTATCTCCTAGACTAGAAAAGCAGGGAGAGCTGCTAGTGAGGCCGGGGGTGGGGAGGATGCTTCTAGGTGAGGACGTGTGGTACCTCTCTTCCCTGATGGGTGGCCATGCCTGAGGGGCAGCGTGCCTCTAGAGGTTACAGTCTTTGATCTGCTGCCTTATTGCTGCAACTGCCCCCATGGATTCTGTTCAGAGAAAATTCCCATGTTAATATCTCAACCAATGGTTCTCCAACTTGAGCCTGCAGCAGAATTGCCTGGAGGGCTTGCTCACACACAGATTCCCGGGCCCCACCCCCAGACTTTGTGATTTAGTGGTTCTAGGGTAGGGTCTGAGAATTTGTACGTCTAACAAGGTCCCGGATGCTGTGGCTGCTGCAGGTCCATTGACCACGTTTTGAGGATGACTGTTCAAGACTTGGCTTTCTCAGTTGTCCAGGGAGAAGGCTGGGGCAAAAAGACATTGAACCTGGTGGGAGAGCCGGAGGATAAATCCTATTAAAGGACCCAAAGTAAACTCACTGAAGGGTGCAGGGAAATTGGGGAAAGGGCAAGATTTTAGGCCTGCAACTTGCCTGGGGAAGAATATATAACATTTGTTAGCTTGTCTTATTAAAGTGGCCTGCCCTCTTGTATGCTGTGACACGGTGATTTCTTTGCTGCATGTCATGTAGAGAGATTTCCCCTGATTTCTGGGAGAGACCTCACTAAAGAAAGATAGGAAGGCAAAGAAATATGCGCCTACTACCCTGAGACAATACAAGTGTTTTTAGAAAAGGAGGGGCTGTTTGTAGAGCATTCACTAGATGCTGGGCCCTGGGGTATCAATACTTCACATACATCACCTCCTGTGCTTTGTCTGTATTATTTTTCACTTTATAAACGAGGAGACTGAGGCTCAGTAACGTTAAGAAAAGCTCCCCGAATCACGAAGCTAGTAATGGGCAGAGCAGGACTTAAAAATATGTATTATTCTTATTCCAACTCCCTGTTCTTTTGATTTATTCTTGGAAATTCAGAGATCTTTGTAAAAATATGCAGTTTTAATTTTTTTACATTAATTTTTATTGGAGGATAATTGCTTTACAATATTGTGTCAGTTTCTACTGCACAGCAAAGTGAATCAGCTATGCATATACATGTATTCCCTCTTTTTAAAAAGTTTCCTTCCCATTTAGGGCACCACAGAACAATGCGCTATACAGTAGGTCTCATTAGTTCCCTACTCTGTACATAGTATCAGTACTGTATATATGTCCATCCCAGTCTCCCAGTTCATCCCACCTCATTCCCCCCTTCCCCTCTTGGTGTCCATATGTTTGTTCTCTAAGTCTGCATCTTTTTGTTTTGCAATTAAGATCATCTATAGTGCAGTGTCGAAAATGAAATATAACTTCTTAGCTTAAAAACAAGATTTATATTCAGGATGAAGAAGACTCAGACAGGAAGGAGCTCAGATTATAGCTGAAGAGATAAAGTAAAACATGTAGAATCAGGACATCTAGAGATATGTACATTGATCCAATCGGTTATTCTAAAGCTTCTTCCCCCTGCTGCTTACCTCGCTGGCTCTCCTCAGATAGGTAAGAGTTGAGAAAAACTGAAGTAAGATGCAGTGGGCAGATCTTGGGAATCTCATATGCCAAGTGTTTAGAGCAGTGCCTGGCACGTAGGCAATGCTCAAATACTGTTAGCTGTCTTCCTCCTCCTCTTCACCTGCATCATCATTACTTGCCTGCAGGTGTGCCCGCCTGCAAGGCTGTGAGGTTGGGAATTAGGTGGGCACCACAGCAGTGGGTGGAATCAAAGAGGAAAAGATGTATCACAAAGAGTGGATTGCTTTAGTTATGGATGCTGCTACCCACTCCAGTATTCTTGGGCTTCCCTTGTGGCTCAGCTGGTAAAGAATCCACCTGCAATGCAGGAGACCTGGCTTCAATTCCTGGGTTGGGAAGATCCCCTGGAGAAGGGAATGGCTACCCGCTGCAGTATTCTGGCCTGGAGAATTCCATGGACTGTATAGTCCACGGAGTCACAAAGAGTTGGACACGACTGAGCGACTTTCACTTTCACTTTCCTGAAAATTCTGGGCTCTGATTTAAAAGGCAAATACGATTTTGCTGAAGAATGGGAACTGAAGGAATTTGAGAGGGGGCGTGGAGGCAAGGAGAGGAGGTCTCTAAGAGAAAAAAGTGGATTAGTCAGTGAAAATGACTGTCAGGAAGGTAATTTGAAATTTGGGTTCATCTCGCTGAGATATAAACTGCCTGATGAGAAGACTTGCCCTCTATCCAACAGAAACCCCAGGTGGTATGTGCGTGTTGGGTACTTAGGTAGTTCTTGAGAAGGCAGGCTTGGCAGGAAAGCTAGATGAAGAGAAAGCTGCTAAGTGAGCAAGAACCCAGGTGAGGCATGCGGGTATAACCTGGGGAGAAAACACACCTGTGGACTTTTCAAAATGTAAGTTTAGAAGGTAATGGAGACCACAAGGGCATGCATACTCAGTCGCTGTCCTGTCCGACTCTCTGTGACCCCATGGACTGTAGCCCGCAGACTCCTCTGTCCACGGGATTCTCCAGGCAAGAATGCTGGAGTGGGTTGCCATTTCCTCCTCCAGGGGATCTTCCCGACCCAAATATCAAACCTGTGTCTCCTGCATCTCCTGTATTGGCAGGTGGATTCTTTACCGCTGAGCCACCTGGGAAGCTCAAAGGAGACCCCAGGACCTTTGTGCAAAGAAAGGGAGCCCTGGGAGATCAAGGCATAGAAGAGGTGGCAGGCTGGGGAGATGGAAAGAATTAGCATAGAAACAGTTGTGGCTGCACATGTGGGGACACCCAGGAGAGGAGCAGCCTGGGCGGCAGGAGGGGGCCCATTCCACAGCCAAAGCCAGGCTGTTTCTAATTGATTTCCACATGGCAGAAGGGAGAAACGCTGGGTGGGCGGCTGGACTCCTCTTTTTAAGAGGCCTGCGGGAGCCGAGGACAGCGAACTGACCACCGGGAAGCCGCCGGGAACGTAAACAACTGGCCAGATGTTTTAGAGACAACCCGTGTGGCAGCTGGAACACATGCCGGTTATCAAGACGCACAAGTCAGTCGGAGCTGGCCGGGGGCATGGCGCTGCTGTTTATGACCTCCTGGGCCCTCCATGCCCTGGGTGCCAATGGACATGTGGGACTGTGAGATAGGCCAGGGGTGCAAGTGAAAGTGATGCTCGATTCCGTAGAGCTAAGTAGGAGCCTGGTAACAAAAATAGGAGCCGAGATGAGAGGTGAGAGAGGGAGGCTGCAGGAACCAGTCGGAGCCCCAAGCTCAATGTTCTGTGCTGTGATGGATGAATCGCGGTCACAGTGGTATAGTCATCCGAGGACGTCCTGTTCCTGTCGGCTCTGAGAGCAGGAGGCATTAACAGCCTGCTGATGTGGCCTTGGTTTAACTTTTGTAAGACTGGCCTTTGCAGCCGGTTTCAGCATTCTGTGACCACGGGGCGTGCAGCTCTTGGCACCAGTCACAGAGGTCCTCCCCGCTGACAGACTCTCCTTGGGGTTTTCATACCCCAAGGGAATTCTCCATGGCAGTTTTTCGGCCTTGAGATCTGCCCATCTCTGAGGACAGTTGCTGGGAAAGAACCGAGCTGCAGCCTGGAGCCAGGCTGAGAATTACACGCCTTCTGTCCAGCGGAGGCAGGTTTGAGGCCCCCTGGACCATCCCTATGGCTATAGCCAACCTCCACCGAAGGAACTTCCTTTCCCCGCTCCCAAGGGTGAGCTCAGGAACTGTCTTAATGCAAATAAACATGGGAGGGAAGGGAAAAAGAGCCCAGCAAGTTAACAGACAAAAATTCAGCTAATGAGACTCAAGACTAGCAGACACTTGGGTGGTGCGAGACACCTGGGATCATTTGTTGGTTCAGTCAACACGGAGCGTGTTTCTAGAAGAGGCATTAGTAATGAAAGAAGAGGAAATCAGCGGGAAAAGTAAAAGCTGGCAGAGGGGAGGGCTGCTGAGATGGAGAGGGAGAGACAGGAGGCGTGATCGGATGGCTGGAGGGCAGGAGAAGACAGCTCCTGACCCCAGCAAGCTGGGGACCGCCCGGTGACAAAGGAGCCTGCTGTCCCAGGACCGCGCTGGGTGGGGGTGTGAGACCTGGAGGCTGAGTGGACGGTGGCTGGGGCCAAGGATGGACGGTGCTGTGTGGAAGCGGATTATTAACAGGGACCCAGAGCACTTGCTGGGGAGCCGAGGGAGAGGTGTTGGGAACTGGAAAAGAGGCAGGGGACAGAGGGCTTGGCACAGCCACTGGGACATTTCAGAAGAGCCTGCAGAGCGCTTGCTGACATCAAACTCCCAGGTCCTCATCTAAACTTTCTCGAAGAGTGATTAGAAACTCTGGCTTGGGTGGCCTTTGCCTTGAGAGAAACTGCCTTGGCAATTTCTTGCTCTCTCTCTTTTTTCTCCCTCCTCATTTTGTTTTCTCACCTGAGAAACTGCTTTGCCAGCCAGTCTGGTACCATCTGGGTCCTTCAGCTCCTGAGCGTGTGTGTTGGTCGCTCAGTCATGTTTGACTCTTTGCGACCCCATGGACATAGCCTGCCAGCTCCTCTGTCCGTGGGATTCTCGGGGCAAGAATACTGGAGTGGGTTGCCGCTCCCTTCTCCAGGGGATCTTCCTGATCCATGTCTCCTGCATTGCAGATGGATTCTTTACTGTCTGAGCCACTGGGGAAGCCCTCAGCTCTGTAGAAGTTTCCCTTTTGAGTGACTGCCAGCGTCTGGTGAACACGCTCCATGACTGGGAATTGTGGGTGTCCTGCTGCCCTCGCCCCCACCAATGCACTCAGCAATGACCCCTCTTGTATGTACTGGGTACATCTCCCAAATCCTTGAATAGCATTGAGATCGGGACATTGGCAATGACTTTGGGTCAGTCTACCTGTTCAAGGCAAAGGTTTTGGGTCAGCTATTTTCGTGGGTTGGAGGGGGAGCCAAGGATGGGGATCTTGTAGACTCATTGGATGAACTCCATTTATGTTCCTTTTACTTCCTCCCCAGCGACACGCTTGTCCTACAAATACGCCCTGAGCAATAGCTCAGGCTTCTCAGGGCTGCTGAGGCGAAAGCAGCCGCACAAGTTCTGTTCTTCTTTCTGCAGCAGGGCTTCCAGGAAGCGTTCAGGGAGCTTAACATCTAGTACTGGACCATAGGGCACTTTCCTGAATAATCATAGCGTAAAATAGAATGTGATAAGTACACTAAGAGGTGTCTAGATTTAAAAGCCTTAGGAGTTCAAAGGAGGAGAGATTTACTACGCATGTTGGGGTTGTATTCAAGTACAGGTTGTACCAGGAGAAGATAAATAACCTATCCACATCATAGTAATGTAATAAATAAAATATTATTGACATGGCTGGCAAGACAGCTAATACCTTTTGGGCGTTGCGAAAAAGTCTGATATTCATGAATAACCATGGGTTCGTAGAATCACAGAATCTAGAATGTGAGCCTCCCTGCAAGCGAGCTTGGAAGACATCCAGTTCAACCCCCTCATTTTGCAAATTTACAAACAGATGTCCACATAGGTTAGGTCAATTGGCCAAATCACAGAGATGGCTCGTGGCCGAGGCTGGGGCTGCTTGCTCACTGCTCACACCAGAGTGGTGTCTGCAGTCACTCCCCTTCCTACGCTTGGCAGCAGGGGGATTTCTCTTCCCACCCCAGCCTTCTTACCACTACAGCTTTTTGTCTCCTTTTTTACAGAGGACTCAGGTGTCCTGGGAACGGCCCAGAGCAAGAAAAATAGAAATGGAGGTCTGGAATATGTGTGGATTTTATTTATTTTTATTTTCTTTATATTTTCTTGGCAGTGCCATATGGCATGTAGGATCCTAGTTTCCCAACCAGGGATCGAACCCATACCCCTTGCATTGGAAGTGCGGAGACTTAACCCACCGGACAGCCAGTGCTATTAGTCACTCAGTCGTGTCTGACTCTTTGCAACCCCACGGACTGTAGCCCACCTGGCTCCTCTGTTTATGGTATTTCCCAGGCAAGAATACTGGAGTGGGTTGCCATTTCCTACTCCAGGAGATCTTCCCGACCCAGGGATCGAATTTAGGTCTCCTGCATTACAGATGGATTTTTTACCATCTTAGCCACCAGGAAGCCCTGGACTCCCAGTTCAGTTCAGTTGCTCAGTCGTGTCCGACTCTTTGCGATCCCATGAATCGCAGCATGCCAGGCCTCCCTGTCCAATACCAACTCCCGGAGCTACCCAAACTCATGTCCATTGAGTCAGTGATGCCATCCAACCTTCTCATCCTCTGTCATCCCCTTCTCCTCCTGCCCTCAGTCTTTCCCAGCATCAGTGTCCTTTCCAATGAGTCAGCTGTTCGCATGAAGTGGCCAAAGTATTGGAGTTTCAGCTTCAACATCAGTCCTTCCAATGAACACCCAGGACTGATCTCCTTCAGGATGGACTGGTTGGATCTCCTTGCAGTCCAAGGGACTCTCAAGAGTCTTCTCCAACACCACAGTTCAAAAGCATCAATTCTTCAGTGCTCAGGTTTCTTTACAGTCCGACTCTCACATCCATACATGACTACTGGAAAAACCGTAGCCGTGACTAGACGGACCTTTGTTGGCCAAGTAAAGTCTCTGCTTCTTAATATGCTGCCTGGGTTGGTCATCACTTTCCTTTCGCTGAACCTGGTGTGTATCCCACCTTGTCAGGGAGCCGATCCCCCGCCAGCAGCCGTGTGTCTACCACAGCACGTGACCCAAGAAGGGAGACTTAGCAATCAGATTTGTCCATTCTCCATCAGCCCTTACTTCTCTGTTGACCAGTCTGTCCATTAGTCCCTCTAGCTGCTGGTCAGTCTCTCCTTCCATCTGTCCTCCTCTCTGTCCTTCTCTTTCACTCTTTTGAAAATTACTTATTTATTACATCGCATAGCACAGGGGATCTTAGCTCCCTGACAGAGGATGGAACCTTCACCTTGTGGTGGAAACTTGGAGTCTTAACCACTGGACTGCCAGGGAAGTCCTCCCTCTAACTCACTCTTAATGACTGTATAATTTCCCTCCCATCACATTTTTCCTCCTCTCTGAATTAAATTTCCAGTGTTAGCTGTCTGCTAACAAAAGTCAGCCATGGCTCAACACTGCATCCTGACTTCCTCATAGTCTGTCCAAGCTTCTGGCTCCGTCTTGCCACAGACATGTGCTCCCCCCCCTCCCCCCACTGCATCCAGTCCTTCTCATCTTCCCTCTGCTGGACAGTGGGTTGTTGCCTTGGTCATGTGTCTCCTCTGGACCAGTTATCACTGGCCATCGTCAGTTGTTGTTGAAATCTGAGTCGTAAGGGCTGAGTGACTTCACTCAGTCACTGAATGGGAAGCCTGTCTAGTAATCTGCTCCCTCTCCTCCATCAGTGAGGGATAAGCCGCTGAGTCCACTGGGTGGGGAGTATTTCGATCACTGGGTCGGGAAGATCCCCAGGAGACGGAAATGGCAACCCACTCCAGTATTCTTGTCTGGAAAATCCCATGGACCGAGCAGCCAGGTGTGCTGCAGTCCGTGGGGTTGCAAAGAGTCGGACGTGACTTAGCACTCACAACATGCAATAAAGTGACACCATGGGTTGAAAAAGAGTCAGACACATCTGAGCGACTGAAGGATAGCAACAAAGTGACACCTCCAGCATCCTCACCGTTCATAGAATTTTCTGCCAGGCGTGCTCCAGGAGTACTGCGTGTGCTTGCCCTCATGTATTCCTAACGAGACCTAGACAACTGCGAGTACTGTTAAGCTCCTTTTTACAGATAAGGAAACTGAGCCCCCAGGAGTGTGAGAAACTCATCCAGGCTCGCAGAGCTAGAAAGTGAAAGAGCTTTCCAGTGCAAGCCTGTCTCGTGCCAAATCTAGTGTGAATTGTGGCAGAAGGGTGGACTGATCTCCCTAACTTCTTATTTAATCAACATGGTGGTGGTGTAGTTGCTAAGTCATGTCTGATTCTTGTGACCCCATGGGACAGTAGCCCACCAGGCTCCTCTGTCCATGGGCTTCTCCAGCCTAGAATACTGGAGTGGGTTGCCATTTTCTTCTCCAGGGGATCTTCCTGACCCAAGAATTGAACCTGGGTCTCCTGCATTGCAGCCCGCATTGCAGCCTGATTCTTTACTGACTGAGCTATGCACAGTGTATATATAAACTCCTGATTTTCTGAAGGTAGGGATTTGGGACTGTACTTTGGAGTTTCACTTCTAAAATCCCTGCTCAACTTATTGCCTCTGTCTCACTCCTGGCTGGCTTCACTTTGGGTTGTGACACCCCGATCCTTGCTCACAGGCGAACAAAGTCCTCTAGCACATTCTTGTCCAAAAGGAGTAGCAGGTGCTCTTTAGCTGGTCATATTGTCATGTCCAGGTGGCAGAGCGTCATGCCGCTTATCCACAGCATGTTGCAGTGCTGTGTGAATACAGGACGTCACTCCCTGGTTCCGGAACCTATGGGGGCACCCTGTCAGTCTCAGTCTCTGCTTGGATCCAGTGGCCTTATGAGGAACCCCAGATGAAGCTGTTTTCAGTCTGAAGTGACTGGCCTGAGGGCTGAGAGCTGAGCGCTTGGCTGCCTTTGAAGGTGCCAAGCAGGAACTACTTTGTGGCTTATTCGTGTTGTTGCTGATCTGTTGATCCACCAGTAGTAGCAGGGCTGTAACTTCCCAGCTTCTTTCCCTGGGTCATCCTTAAGCTTCTCTAACCTTTGAATCAGCAATATGAGGAAGGGCCTCAGGTTTTGCAGGACAATTGTATGAGCACTCAAGGTTTCTTTTGCAGCCATCTTGTTTCTAAATATATATGCCTCCTGTCCCCTGTCCATCCCTTGGTCAACCCGATGGTGTTATCCACAGCTGGTAGTACTCATTTTCTCTTCTTCTTCCAGATTTGCCTTCCAAAAGAAATTATTAATTGTCCTGCTTCTAAAGCCTATGTCCTACTCTTTGATTCCTGGCATCGAAATTGCCATTAAAACGTCTCTTGGAATCGTTCCCTGTGACAATACAGACCGGGTTCCTACAGCATAATTCCACTGGCTGAATTTTTTCCCCTTGCATCGCATTCAGATGAAGAGCAGTCCCCTCATGCTCCTAGAATTTGCCTTCCTGTTCTCAGGGGCTGACAGCATGGGTCCTCTCTGCCCTTCTATTGGCCCTGCTTACCTTTGGGAATGGCCTGGGCTCACAACTGCTTGCAAGGCACCTTTGGAAATTCCGGTTTGCCTTGGTCTCATTCATTCTCTGTTTTCTTCTTCTCCACTCTGGCACCTCTAGTCTTCACTCTGGCTTTTTTGTGCTCCCTCCAAACTCCACCTGTGCAGAACTGTCTTCATCTTTCAGCTTATCCTTGGGACTGGTGACATAGTGCTCTTCCTTTCTTTTGAGGCTGCCTCCAAAATTTTCATTAGGTGACCCCTTCTCCTCGCTTCCTCCTCACGTCTGGTCATGGTGGAGGGCCTTGCTCACATTTGTTTCTCAGCCTTGTATGAAAGCAGCTGTCCTGCCCGTCACGCTTTCCTTCAGCATGCATTGTGTAGCTTCTGTATGCCATGCTGTGTGGTTGCAGAGATGGATAACGTAGTCTTAGGAATTTAAAAAATTCAAATAAATGTTTTTAGAGCAATTTTAGCCTTACCATAAAGTTGAGCGTGAAGTACACAGATTTCCAGTACCGCCCCCACTCCCCCCAACATGCACAGCCTCCCCCACTATCAACATCCCCCACCAGAGTGGTACCTTTGTTACAGCAGCTGAACCTACATGTCAAGCAGGGCATGTGCATGCTCTGTCATGTCTGACTCTTTGTGACCCCATGGACTGCAGTCCTTCAGACTCCTCTGTCCATTGGATTTTCCAGGCAAGAATACTGGAGTGGGTTGCATTTCCTGCTTCAGGGTGTTTTCCCAACCCAGGGATTGAACCTACATCTCTGGTGTCTGTTGCATGGTAGGTGGATTCTTTACCACTGAGTCACTTGGGAAGCCGAACCTACTTGGACACACCATTATTACCCAAAGTTCATATTTGACATTTGGGTTCACTCTTGGTGTTGTATGTTCTATGGGTTTGGACAAACAAACATATGATGATATGTGGGCTTCCCAGGTAAAGAACCTGTCTGCCAATGCAGGAGACTTAAGAGACTCAAGTTCAATTCCTGGGTAGGGAAGAGCCCCTGGAGGAGGGCATGGCAACCCACTCCAGTATTCTTACCTGGAGAATCTCATAGACAGAAGAGCCTGGCGGGCTATGGTCCGTGGTGTCCCAAAGAATTGGATACGACTGAAACAACTTGGCACGCATGCACAATGACATGTATCCACCATTGCACTGTCATACAAAACAGTTTCACTGCCTTAAAAACCCTCTGTATCTTGGGAATTTTAAAGCCTAATAAGAGAGACTGGAGCATAATAATTTCCATACAATTTAAATAATGGTGAAGTAGAGTTAAGAACAAAAGGCCATTGGAACGTGGAGATGGGAACAGCTAATACTCCTTAGTGAGCCCATAGACATTTGGAGCCAGGAAAAACATTTGAATTCTATATATTTGCAAAGGATCAGGGTAGCATGAAGCACGTGAAGCCACGGGGCAACTTGAACAGGGCCACGCAGGCCTGAGTACCTGGGCACGTTTGAAGGAATGCATGAGGAGCCTGGTGTGCTGCAGTCCATGGTGTCTCAAAGAGTCAGACATGACTTAGCGACTGAACAACAATGTGAGTATATTGATGGCAATCAAGAGCAAGACTGCTGAAATCTCATGGATGGGAATTTGAATGTGACCTCTGCATGGTACTTGCTGTGTTATCTTGGCTAAGTTACTGAACCTCTGTAAGCCTCAGTCTCCTTATCTATAAAATGGGGATGATGATAACACTTGCTTGCAGAGATGCTCTGTGGGTTAAATGGTGGTTTAGTCGCTCAGTTGTGTCTGACTCTTTGTGACCCCATGGACTGTAGCCTGCCAGTTTCCTCTGTACATGGAATTATCTGGGCAAGAATACTGGAATAGGTTGCCATTTCCTTGTTAAATGGATGCACTTAATTAGCTCAGTGTCTGGCCTATGGCTTGAGGACTCAAATGTCAGCAGGTGAGGTAGAAGCAGAGAGGACTCTGGAAACAGGACTCCAAAGGCAGATTGTAAGGGCCCTGAAGCTATATTAAGGACTTTGGACTCTTATCCTCTAAGTCAATGATGTTCAGTCTTGAGGGTCTATATGAGTCACCTGAGAATTTGTTAAAGTGCAGGTTTCTTACTTTTTTTCCCCCAGAGATTGTGTTTCCATTGGTCTGGGTCAGGCCCAGGAATCTGCATGTTTAGTGGCTCTGGTGTGAGTGGTCCAGATGACATTTTGTCTCAGTCACTGGGAGATAAGATGGCTTCTTGTCGTGTGTACAAAATCACTCAGTCGTGTCAGACTCTGTGCGACCCCATGGACTGTGGCCCACCAGGCTCCTCTGTCCATGGAATTTTCTAGGCAAGAATACTGGCGTGGGCTGCCATGCCCTCCTAAAGGGGACCTTGCTGACCCAGGGATGGAACTTGCGTCTCTTACGTCTCCTGCATTGGCAGGCGGGTTCTTTACCACTAGCGCCACCTGGGAAGCACTCTTGTCATAGTTCCGCTAAAGGAAATCCAGAGTTCACTGATTCAGAGGCTGCAGAGAGAGGTCTGGGACGTTCAGCTGGGCAGCAGACCGGTCAGTGGAGCCAGAGCCAAACCCTGGCCAGGCTTCTGGATTCCAAGTCTGGGCTCCTTCTTCCTTCCTCAAACACTGTCCACACAGGGCCGAACAGAAGCCCATCCAAGATCCGGGCTCCTCGGGTTCAGGGTCCTGCTTGCATAGCTTGTGTGCGAGCAGGCTGGGATTCTGTGAGGGGACTGTGCTGTTGACATCTGTGCTCTTGACACCTCTGGTCAGCTCGGCCCTTCTGGGCACCACTTCCCTTCTGCCTAGTCCTCCCCTCCCTCGAACACTTTATGGATTATAAGTAAAAATGCCCCCTGGAGAAGGGAATGGCAGCCCATTCCAGTATTCTTGCCTGGAGAATCCCATGGACAGAGGAGCCTGGCAGGATACAGTCCATGGGGCTGCAAAAAAAGATAGACATGATTTAACTTCTAAAACAACAATATCAGATATTACATTTTATAGTAGAAAAATCTTCATAGTAGAAAAATTCTTCATAGAATTTTCACCACATCTTCATAGTAGAAAAATTTTGGTAGCATAAATTTCAAGTATATAAAAGGCTATACAATAGCCTTTCAATATATTCTTTCTTTCTGCTTATATTAGAAATGTTAGTTTCAGGTACTGGACCGAGAACTTTGTCTGGAACAACAGACATTGAAGTAAAATGGATCTTGTTTTCTGTGGAATTGCTAAAAGATACGTAACGTCTTTAAAAGTATTGCTACAGCATGAAACTGGATGTCAGAATTGGACTGATTAAAAAAGACAAAAAAGAGTAAAAATGTTCATGCATGTCCAGGTCCTGGAATGTGACTTTTCGGAGCTGTCTGAGAACAGATTTTCAGAACAGGAGACCAGGCACCCCTTTTGGCGCAAGGCAGCCCCAGGTGAGCCTTGACGGACTCTCCCTTCTGGTGTTGGGGACACCCTCCTCTCTGCTTGGCCTCTGGTGAGGATTGTGTCTTATTTCCTTGTGTCCTGACAGCCCTGTCTGGTTCCTGTGGCTGTGAGAAATTGTCCCCACCTCTAATATGAGTGGCTCCATGCTGTTCATTAGCCGGGACTAGTTCTCTGAACTACCCAGCTTCATTAGCACTGGGTTTACGAAGATAACCCTCTCCCTTCCTCCCTTTTTCTGAAGGAGGATTTTGAGGGCTAACTGAGGTTCGTAGGCCCCTGGTCATAGAGAACTGTCGGTAAATCCTGCCTTAGGAGTCCCTACTCTGATTTCCAGTTTATTTTTAAATCCCCTGGACCAAGCCAACCCTTCCTCATTTTTAAATAGAAAGCTTTGAATGCTCGAGTAAGCAGGACCACTTTTTCTGACTTTTTGGCTCCTCTTGGCTGAGATTATTTGTGAGCAAATGTGTTGATCTGGTGGTTGCTCCCTCTCCACCCCTGAGCCCCGAAAGTGCCTTTCAGTGGGAGTGAAATCCCACGTCAAGTGGGCATAATGGAGTGGAGGAAGGACCAGCTGTGTTGGCCCTGAGTCCCAAACAGAGCTTGTAAATGAAGTGCTGGAGCAACTGGGAAGGCCGTGGCCTCAGGGAGCCCTTGACACTGACGGGGCCCTTGCTGGGGCTGGTCACCCTGGCCAGGCTTTACGCTTTCTGGATGCTCCGGGCTTTGGAGAAATGACACATCGGGTTTCCCAATGCCACCCGGGCAACGAAAGCCCAGGCCCAGCTGTGTCTGCAGCTTTTCAAAGGGTTGTGGGGCAGCCGGGGGCCGGGAGGGTTGTGGAATCATCACTCTTCCGTCACTCTGGCCGTGGCTGGACCCTCCCAGGGGCTGTGTGATTCTCCCACACTTCACTCCCTGCTGCCAGCGCTTTCTGGCTCTTGGGCTGATGTTAAGTAAAAGCAACCTGGTGCTTTATATACATTATCTCAAATCATGAGTGGCTGGGGAGCTGACCCTCACCCCCATTTTACGTCCAAAAGCTCAATGATTGACACAAGGCAACTGCGCAGCTGGGGTTCACCCCCAGGCTGGCACCAGCCCCGCCCTGGTGACCCTTCACCCCGGGGCCCGCGTCGCGTTGCCGCCACTGGAATGAGAGTCAGGTCATTACCCCCAGTGACAAGGAGGTTGCTTAGTTACCGAAACCAATCGAAAAGCATGCGCTGCGGCTTGACTCAGGATAAATCGGTCCCAGGCCTGGCCATGGACAGTTCCGGACATTCCCAGAACTCAGGGAATTACTTGGAAAGGAGGCGGTGAGAGGGAATTGGAGCCAGCAGAGAGATAGAGTGCCGGGACTATATGTTGACAAGAGCTCGTCTCAGCTTAAATGTGTAGGTTTTAAATTACACTTGCCTGGTGATTTCCACTTGGGCGGCGGCTGTGGCCTGAGGTTTCAGCCCCAGCTTCCCCAGCTGTTCACAGGAGCAACAGCGCTCCAGGGTGCCCTCCCGGGCCAGGCAGCTGGGACTCAGACGAACTTGTCTTCCACGGCCAGCAAGTGGGATTTGTAGTCCCCGTTATTATTATCGGGGGTTTAGTGGTTCGGACTCACATTTTGATGGCCGACTTCAGCTGTGATTCCAAAACCCCAGTGTGCCGTCCTCCTCAGTTTTTAGTACACGCTCCACGCCATCCACACATGGGTGATGAAGCCGTGGACACTGATCAGAGCTACAGTTTCCAAACCTGGGGTGCAGCAGGATCCCCGGGAGAACACGCAACGAACAAAAACAAACAGCGCTCGCCCTCCCCCAGCCGGCAATCGACAGACAGAGTCTCAAGGCTTGCCAAGCCCAGAGGTGGATTTGGTAGGGAAATTATATATTGAAAACCTCACCCAGGTAATCATTCCAGGTGATCATCTGGCTTGCCACATTTGCCAAATCTCGAATGAGCTGTCTTGGACAAAGACATTCTAGTGTTTGATTTGCCAGCTTTTAAAAAATCCCCCAGTTTTAACCTACTGTATAGCACAGGGGACTCTGCTCAGTGTTATGTGGCAGCCTGGGTGGGAAAGGAGTTTGGGGGAGAAAGGACACATGTGTGTGTATGGCTGAGTCTCTTCACTGTTCTCATGAAACTGTCACAGTGTCGTTAACTGAGTATACACCAATAGAAAATAAAAAAGTTAAAAAAATCTGTTAATGATGCAAGAAAAAGTTTCCCAATTTTGAAATGAGAAGGTTGTATTAACCAGTTTCCTAGGGTCAAGGTAATATAGCAAAACAGCATCATATTCTGGTTGGAACCTTGGAGAGAACCTTGTCATAATCTTGTTATCTTGTGGGTCTGAAATTCTCAGTGACAACAATAAAGAGCCTGTGGTGGGACTTCCCTGGTGGTCCAGTGGTTAAGAATTCGCCTTCCAATGCAGAGGATTCGAGTTCAATCCCTGGCTGGGGAACTAAGATTTACTGTGGAACAACTAAAGCCCATGCCCCGCAACAAGAAGCCCACACACCGCAGTGAAGACCCACCGCAGTCAAATAAATAAAAAATAGCCCATGGGAACATGGGTGAATGACTTCAGGTTTTGGTACTCCACTTTCCCCATCTACAAACTGCAGGGCTTGTTCTGTGTGAAGGGCCTAAAAGTCTTTGATGAGCATTGCCACTTTCTGTAATATTCTCCCATGGCCAGTGATTTAAATCATATTAGCAAATATTTACTGAACCCTTGCTATGCACCCAGGAAGTGTATTCTTTGAAAAGTTAGTTCTGGAGTTTAAAAAAAAGTTGGGGGCGGGGGGAGGGGACAGACGCTAGTGAAAAGAGAAAGACAGAGATTGGTGACTAAGAATTTGTGAACCCTAATAGTGCCCCTGCTTTCTCATTTCGAGCCATTTTGTGTGATTAAAGCACAGGTTAGAGTGAGACCATTGACTGAGAGCCACAAATAAATATAACCTGCTGGATGGGAACTGTGCTACTCAGCCCTTTGGATAACAAATATTGCCAGGCGATAAAAAGCCCTAATGCATCTGGTGCGAAAATGCTGCTTCAGGAAAAATGTACTCCCAGAAAGGAAATGCTGGCGATTTGACTGACGGCAACAGCTGGAGGCCCCTCTATTCATCTAGATAGGAAGCAGGAAAACATAAAAAAAAAAAAAACCACAAGTCGTATGGAAGGAACTGGTGCGAGCTGTCTCTTGAATGTTCTTGTTGCCCAAGATTTGGGAAGGTGCGGATGACGTTACCTCTCAGTGGCCTGAGGGGCTCAGTGTCTGGGGGCTCACGGCCTTGGTCCACCCGGCGGTCCCCAGGGTCATACTTTCAGTGGAGGAGGCAGCCGTCCAGGGTGGGGGTTTTCAGATGGCTTTTAGGGTTTACAGAAGTGCTGAAGGTAGAGAAGGTGAGAGGGAGAGAGGAGGAATGCGGTGTCACTGGCAGCATCTCCTTAAATCAGAGGTGTGCTGCTCCTACCCTTCATGTATTTGGGGCTCCACCTGGGACGCTGGGACTGTTAGCCAGTTGGCAACCTCACCAGCTGCTTTGGGGGCATTAGTCACCCATTTGGCAAAGCCAAGTGGGGCAGAGACTGAGCGTGCAGTCTGCCTGGTCTTTTTGGGACAAGTAACTAACAAGTGGGGTAATGTGACCAGATTTCCTGGACCAGAGAACTGGGCAGGTGGTACGTTTGTTACCGCACACCTTCCCCCACGACCTGTGGCTCCCTGTTCCCTGGGGGCGGTGGGGTGAGGAATGAGGGTGGGGGCCACAGGGGGCAAACCTTTGATTTTCACAACAGCTCTCTGGGCCAGCTCCTATTATTACATCTTTTAGAGGAGGAATCAGAGGGTCCCAGAGTTCTAGGATCTTGTCTGAGACCAGGGAGACCAAGGAAAATGCTGGGGCGACTTTGACGGTTGTGCGCTTAAGTTGTCTCCTGGAGCTGACTCCAAGCACACCCCGAAGTAGCCTAGTCTTGGAAGCAACTAAAACCTTCTCTGGGGACCATGCGAATTAGGAGTCTGGGGGCGGGGGGAGCTGACCTGGCCAGGGCCTCTGAGAAGGAGGCAGGGGTGGGAGTTGGCCTTGGGTCTCAGGAGGACTGTGATATAATCCACAATTCTTTACTCGCTTCAGCTCACAAGCACCAGGTCGCTGGGGATCAAGGTCAGAATGGGCTCTGTTTAAGTTCAGATCGGCTGCAGCCTCTTGAGTCCTTACCACTCAACCAGGGTCGGAAATGCTGAGCAGTACCTTAGGCAGCGGGACTTTCCAGGTGGCAGTAGTGATAAAGAACCCACCTGCCAATGCAGGAGAGGCCAGAGACACAGGTTCCATCCCTGGGTCGGGAAGATTCCCCTGGAGTAGAAAGTGACAATACTCCAGTATTCTTGCCTGGAAAACTCCATGGGCAGAGGAGCCTGGTGGGCTACAGTCCATGGGGTCACAAAGACTCAGACACGACTGAGTGGCTAACACACATGCTGCATCTCAGAAGAGAGTCTTACTATGAACCCAAGACACGTTCTTTACTACTGTAGAGCTGCTGAAAACTTGAGGTGGTTTTCTTATGCTTAATACTGTTTATATGTTACTTGTCTAAGGTCTTAAAAAGTCGATAGACTACATCTATCTTCTCCATCTTCTGTTTTCGTGGCAGGATCTCAGGTAGCATCTCCCTCTGGTCTCTCTCGGGACATAGCCCCCAGTAAGACATGTGATCTGACACGCCCGCAGCCTCCCCACAGACACATGTTTAGAATTCCTCCGTCCACCGGGAGTCAGGCAGAGAAAGCCTCAAGCAAGAAAGGCAGACACTGGGCACTTTTGAACTCATTCTGGGTATTAGAGGAGCATTACGTGGGGAAGGATTTGTGGAGACAGCAGCCAGCAATTGTAGCTGACTCAGGAGAGAGCCGTCCTGGGAGAGAGACCGTGGCTGCAGAGAGAGAGCGGCAGAACGCACGCTTAGGGAAATATCCAGCTGTCCCGTCCCACGTGTATGCCAGGTGTCACCGTATGCAGAATAAAACCATCTACAAAAAGAGGTGGATCAGAGCCACGGCTCTGCCTTCTTCCAGGTAGAAGCAGGGCAGGTTGGATTTTTCTGCCCAGGGCTGGCATGTAGCCTTGGTTCATAGGGGTGCATAGCCTGGTTGCCTATGGCTGGTGCCCATGATGACTGGCTGGTAAATACTTTGAATGTCACCTCTCGTCATGGCCTCTGTGATACTGATTAGTGGAGGTTCTATAGATTCTATGGACTCCACAGACCTCCATCTTTGTTCCTGTCCTCGTACTCAACTGCTCTGTCATGTCTGACTCTTTGCCACCCCATGGGCTATAGCCCACCAGGCTCCTCTGTCCATGGAATTCTCCAGGCAAGAATACTAGAGCCAGTTGCCACTTCCCTCCACAGGGGATCTTCCCAACCCACGGATCAAACCTGAGTCTCCTGCATGGCAGGCAGATTCTTTTTTTTTTTCTTTTAATTGGAGGCTAATTACTTTACAATATTGAATTGTTTTTTGCCATACATTGACATGAATCAGCCATTGGTGTACATGTGTCCCCCATCCTGAAGCCCCCTCCCACTTCCCTCCCCATCCCATCCCTCAGGGTCGTCCCAGTGCACCGGCCCTGAGCGCCCTGTCTCATGCATTGAACCTGGACGGGCAGTCTATTTCACATGTGGTAATATACATGTTTCAATGCTATTCTTTCAAATCTTCCCACCCTTGCCTTCTCCACAGAGTCCAAAATTCTGTTCTTTATAACTCTGTCTGTTTTGCTGTCTTGCATGTAGGGTCATTGTTACCATCTTTCTAAATTCCATATATATGCGTTAATATACTGTATTGGCGGAGAAGGCAATGGCACCCCACTCTAGTACTCTTGCCTGGAGAATCCCATGGATGGAGGAGCCTGGTGGGCTGCCATCTATGGGGTCGCACAGAGTCGGACATGACTGAAGTGACTTAGCAGCAGCAGCAGCAGCAGCATACTGTATTGGTGTTTTTCTCTTGGACTTACTTCACTCTGTATAATAGCCTCCAGTTTCATCTACCTCAACAGGACTGATTCTAATGCATTCTTTTTAATAGCTGAGTAATATTCCATTGTGTCTATGTACCACAGCTTTCTTATCCATTCACCTGCAGATGGACATCTAGGTTGCTTCCATGTCCTGGCTGTTATAAACAGTGCTGTGATGAACATTGGGGTGCACGTGTCTCTTTCAGATCTGGTTTCCTCGGTGTGTATGCCCAGCAGTGGGACTTGCTGATGGATTCTTTACCATCTGAACCACCAGGGGAAGCCCTGTTCCTGTCCTCAGTAGTGACTTTAAAGAAATGGTAGCAAGGGCCATTTGGAGATGAAGCAAGCTTGATAAATTAGTCTCAGTCTCATTCTTCACTTGGATAATTATTTCCTCTTGGCTTAAATGTGAGTTCTCTAGAGAGGCCCTCCATGACCCCTGGTCTAGGCTCCTTCCTGCATGTGCCCAGAGCTTGCAGTATTACATGTCTTACATCACTCCTTATACGCCATTGTTCTATCTTGTTTTAGGGAATGTTTATCTTCTGTAAGGTGCATAAGGGCAGGACCTCATAGATCTTGTTCACTCCCTATGCCAGAGCCTAGCATCAAATGGGTTCAGGTGATATTTGTTGGACAAATTAATGAATCAGTGTTGAATGTTTTCTAGACGGCAGGTATAATGCCATCCTCCAGGGAGTCATTCTACAGATTAGACAGTAGAAACATCACCTGCACACAGATGCTGCGGAATTGGGGTGTTTCTGGAAGTACAGTGAGAGGGGAGGTGTACTTACTGCCCTGAGTTGGTGGGGCTGGGTGGTGGTGTCTTTGGTGAGAATTTGGGGGAAGACTTCATTGTGAAAGCAAGTCTGAAAGTGGGAACCAAGAGTCTGTTGAGTGGGGGAATAGCCTTCCAAAAAGAGGAAGCTGCAGGTAGAAGTTCAGGGGGTATTGGCCAGAGGTGGCATAACTGGAAAGGACACGCATTCAAAGTGACAAGATAGAGCATCAGGGGAGAAATAATAGAACATCAGACCAGAGAGGTAAGCAGAGTTTCCTAAGGCATGCTACAGAGCCTGGGCCTCTACACAATGGGGGACTTTTATAGGATGTTAACAAGTGCTGTTACATTTTTTTTTCCCCAAAAACATAGCATTCGTGGTTATGTATGGAGAATGGATTGAAAACTGGAAGATTCTGGAAGTAGGGCTATTTTCTAGAGGGCAGGTCCTCCCTTCTAGTAGCATTCAAGGTGAAAGGGAGAGAAATAGTTAACAAATGCCACCATGTTTCCCTAGAGGAGAATGGTGTGTATATCCTGACAGACTGGCATGCAGTGAATTGCGATTTAAGATTAATATTTGACCTCTTTGTACATCAGTAACCGCATCTGTAACACGTACAGGGACTGGACTCAAAGATCTATGTGTCTCTGAACACTAAACAATCATAAACTAATAAGATAAAATATAATGTAGGAAATAGTAGTATATTACTTACTAGTAACAGTTCTGTGGGAACACAAATTAGAAAGAAATCAATGCAAATACTAGCTTAGCAGTAACATTTGTGGAAAGTTGTAGGACTTTTATTTGACTGCAGGTCAGCATGGCCAGTGGCTTCCCCAGCGGCTCAGCAGTAAAGAATCCACCTGCAATGCAGGAGACCTGGTTCGATCCCTGGGTTGGGAAGATCCCCTGGAGGAAGGCATGGCAACCCACTCCAGTATTCTTGTCTGGACAATCCCACGGACAGAGGAGCCTGGCGGGGCTACAGTCCACGGGGTTGCAAAGAGTCGGACATGACTGAGCGACTAAGCACAGCATGAAGTGACTTAGCAAAGCGCTATCTGTGGTCCTTGTACAGAGCCTGGCACAGGCCCTTGATCAGCGAGTGTTCAGTAAATGAGTGAATGGAGAAGGTGGCATTGAAAGAGCCATGAGCGCCTTTTCATCCTTGATATTCAAATGAATATCTCCACCCTCCAGCACTTCTGTTTATACAGCCCTCGCGACATTAGATTTTAATTTGTTCTTTCAGTATCTCCTTTTCTAGCTAGACTATCAGCTTGACAAAGCCAGGGACTGTATTTAATTGTGTCTTCAGTGTTCAGTCCAATTCCTGGCATATAGCAGGTGCTCAGTGAGAAGGGAGTCATGTAACTTATGCAAACCAGGACTCTTTGAGAGGAAGAGGGGCTGACCAGATGCGAATTGATACCACAGCACCCACCGGCTCTGTGTGGGGCAGACCAGGATGTATGGGTCCCCGGAGCAGTCAGTGCTTGCTGAATGGTTGCGGAGTGAATGAGTTCCTGGAACCAGCAGAGGCAGGCAGCACAAATGCCTTCCTTCTATTGAGATTAAAAACTGCTCCCTGGGAATTCCACCCGCTGGGCTCAGTTCTGTTTGACTAGACACACAGAAAGCATCTAGGCTTTCGTGTGGCATTTAAATGTTTTGAATTCATCTCCTGCTTCCCTTGGGCTGAATTTTCTCTTTTTCAGCCCAAACAGTCTCAGCTTTTCTTTAACCATTCCCTGTTTTGCCTGGAGGGTGGGCCCTGCTGCACTCAGAGCTCTTTGGTTCTGGAAGGGCTTCCATTTGACAAGGTCCATTTCAGTGTCATAGGCCTTGACCCTCAGTCACCACACGTCCCCATCCTCCTGTGTTCGTCCACTCACACATGTCTTCCCCTGTTTTTCCTTCACACCTCGAGTCCCCGGACTCCAACCTGTTCCTTGCCCATGCAACCTTGGCAGGGTCTCTGAGTGCATGCTCAGTTGCTCAGTTGTATCCAACCCTCTGTGACCCCATGGACTGTAGACTGCCAGGCTTCTCTGTCCATGGGATTGTCCAGGCAAGAACACTGGAGTGGGTTGCTCTTTCCTTCTCCAGGGGATCTTGCAGACCCAGGAATGGAACCCATGTCTCCTGTGTCTCCTGCACTGCAGGTGGATTCTTTACCTGCCAAGCCACTTGGGAAGCCCCTGACAGAGTCTCTAGAATCAGTCCTTTTTTTAAAGGACATTTATTCACTTACTTTTGGCTGTGGTGGGTCTTCTTTGCTGTGCTCGGGCTTTCTCCAGTTATGACGGTGGGGGCTGCTCTTCCTTGTGGTGTGAGAGCTCCTTACTGTGATGGTTTCTCTTGTGGAGCACAGGCTCTGGGCACACTGGCTCGGTAGTTGTGGTACATGGG
Organism: Cervus elaphus; assembly: GCF_910594005.1. Taxonomy (NCBI): domain Eukaryota; kingdom Metazoa; phylum Chordata; class Mammalia; order Artiodactyla; family Cervidae; genus Cervus; species Cervus elaphus. Next base: position 22,760,435 of record NC_057844.1, read on the forward strand.
CTTGGTTGTCCCACAGCAGGTGGGATCTTCCCGGACCAGGTATCAAACCCGTGTCCCCCGCACTGGCAGGTGGATTCTTAACCACTAGACCACCAGGGAAGTCCCAGGAACCAGTTTTGACCATGGGCAAAAGGGATTTAGTAAATTCTGAGCCAATGTACTGCATGCCATCCTCATATAAGCCTTGCTGCTGGTCCAGCCCTGCACTGGTGACCTGATTCCCACCCATCCATGCACTCCGGCTTCCCTCTAAGATGCAAGTCCCTGGGGCCCCAGTTCTGGTGACAGGCTTCAGTCCTAGTTCCTTGTCCTGAGTGCCCATTGGTCAGCTACTGAGGGGTCGTCTTGTCCTTACTCGTCTGTCTCTCTCTTGGCCGAGGGGTAAGGACTTAGCCCACAGGATCCAGCCAGGTAAATGTTGAATCCCTGGGGCATTTGCTGTAACAGGCTTTGGCTCCCACTGCCTGACCGAAAGACTGGAGCTTGGCTCCTCACCATTGGGTCTGTGTTGGGGGTTCTGCCCCCAGCTGGACTGGGAGGACCTCCCTGTCTGTATCTGTAAATAACCCTGCTCTACTAGAACATTCCCTGGAGGCGGCACTGATCACCTTCTTTCATCTTCTCTCTTCCTCTCATTTGTTTTCCTATTTAGCCCCTTTTTCCCCTTGTGGCTCGGCTGGTAAAGAATCCGCCTGCAATGAGGGAGCCCTGGGTTCGATCCCTGGGTTGGGAAGATCCCCTGGAGAAGGAAATGGCAACCCACTCCAGTATTCTGGCCTAAAGAATTCCATGGACTACCATGGGGTTGCAAACAGTCAGACACGACTGTGCAACTTTCACTTCATTTCACCTCACTTTGCCCCCTTTCCACTTTCTTTTTTCTCTAGATGTAATTAATTAGCTCAAAGAATGCAGATAGCTCTGTTTTCCTGTGGCTGCTAGTTTTTGTGGAGGAAAAAAGGAGAAAGAAACTCTCAAAGATTCTAAATCCCTTGGAGTGAGGAGCTGGTCTGAGTCCTTTTACTTACTGCATCTTCAGTTCAGTTCAGTTCAGTAGCTCAGTTGTGTCCAACTCTTTGCAGCCCCATGAACTGCAGCCCACCAGGCTTCCCTGTCCATCACCAGCTTCCGGAGCTTGCTCAAACTCATGTCCATCGAGTCGGTGATGCAATCCAACCATCTCATCCTCTGTTGTCCCTTTCTCCTCCTGTCTTCAATCTTTTCCAGCATCAGGGTTTTTTCCAATAAGTCAGTTCTTCGCATCAGGTGGTCAAAGTATTAGAGTTTCAGCTTCAGCATCAGTCCTTCCAATGAATCTTCAGGGTTGATTTCCTTTAGGATGGACTGGTTTGATCTCCTTTCAGTCCAAGGGACTCTCAAGAGTCCTCTCCAGCACCACAGTTCAAAAGCATCAATTCTTCATTGCTCAGCTTTCTTTATAAATTTCTTCAGCTCTCGGCTTTCTTTCAGCTTTCTTTATTGCATCTTACTTTCCACATAATCTCCTGTGCTTGCAACTCAGGGATCTGTTCATCAACTGACCCATCACTTCAAAATACAACTGGGAGACAGTAAATCTTCATGCTCCCACCCTACTAGTGGAAAATGCTCCATAGAAATGTACAGCATTATTACAAAATTGCTCAGGGCTCGGAAGCCCTGAAGAGGGAACTGACCTTTTTCAAGTGAAGTCACATTATACCCGTGAGCTACATGTTCCCTAAATTCTGGAATAAAAATCAAGCCTCTGAAAGGTTAATCATCTGAGCTGGAGAGGGAATTCTTTTTAGGAAAGGACGATGGTCTTTCCTATCTCTTCCTAACATCAGGTTCCAGGTCCAGCTGCATTTTTTCAGTGAGGGAAATAGGAATGGCATCAGTAAAGCAGCATACCGCTTTTAACTGCAGATCAGAACTTCTTGCTCTGCCTTCTAGCCAGGGGACCTTGGAAAAGCCATTTCACCTCTCTGGGTCCTGCGTTCTCATTTCTAAAATGAAGGTTGGAGGCCAGGCATCTTCAGAAGCCCCCTGTCACTCTGGCATTTTATGATTTAACACGGACATTGAGAAGTAGTTGCTGTGTTGGGCTTGAAGTGGAAGCAGACGCGACTTTCTCTGGGACTGTGTGTGATTTGCTCTGATAGGGGATGGGAAGCTCCATCCTAAAGACGATCAGGATCCCACTGGGATTCTGGAGTTCTGGAAGTTCACAGAGCCTCGGTGGCTGGAGAAGCTGCTGAGATACTGCAGTGTTTCAGAGCTCCAGGGACCACGGCGGAGATCTGGGTGCAGCTACTTCCTCAACAAAGGGTGGCACTGGACACGGTACTTAGCCAGTCTGAGAGCCTCATGTATCAGATGTGGGTCATAAAGTACCCACTCTGATGGGCCATTGGGGGATTAAAGGAGATGCTTGAGTGGTTCTTGGGAGATGGTCTAATGTCGATAAATGACATTGTCACAGTTCTTCATCTGTGATGGATGGTCCCGCAGAGGGCGGCACGGATCATCTCAAAGGTGATGATCAACCCAGCTCCCCATGGCTGTGACTTTTATGGCTTTGTGGAAAACGTATGGGCAGTTGATCTCCAGGATGTTTGGTTAACTGGAGTTTGGGGAATGAGGCCAATGTTCCCAAGCCCTCTCAGCCTATGATAACCAGCAAATGCTATTTTTAGGCTTGCTGACATAACGGAGCCTTTTTCTTCTCCTTGTCTCTCGCAGGCATTCTCATTCTGCAATCACACTTATATCTTTCTGGGAGTTTGGAAAATGGAAGGGTGTATTTTGTGACATCCACTGCTAGAAGCCAAAGAGATGGAGCTAATGACTTCTCAGAAACGTGTGCTTGAGAAAAAATAGTTCCTTTAGTGAATCTGTGATGATCACAAAGGAAAACATAGGATCTGGGCATGGCCGGGAAGGAAGTGCTGGCTCTGGGCTGTGTCTGGCCTCATTCACAGCCCGGCTCTGGGTCCAAAGTCCACAAGCCCGAGGTTCTTTGCTGGATCGCTGGCAGAAGATCGTTTTACAATTGTGCGCATGCACAATCCTTTTGGGTGCCCCGGCCTGGACTCTGACCGCCCTGGGACGTCACCAGAGACCTTTGTGGCTTTCTCTCCTGTCTGTGACGTGTCTCTGACTGTGACTCGGCTTTGCACGGCAGGGCTGGGGCAGGACGGTGAAAGGTGGCTTGAGTGTGTGGATGGCGTGGCAGGGCTTGGGAGGTCTCTTAGCAGAAGAAATAAATGACTTTGATGATGCATTCTGAAACTCAGCTCATAGTAACTGCCTATTAAGGGGCTCTTCACATTTCCATGCGATCGCTGGTCTTTAACCTGTTGAATCAAGAAGTCTGACTTGTAGGGTAAAATAAAAACTGAAGATTAAAAATTAATATGATTTTAAAAAATGAATGTAAAGCATAGTAAATTGTTGAGACAAAAGCCCCATTCAGAGGCTGTCTGCATTTAATAATAAATAACAGGATATGTAAACCCAACCGAATGATCTGTTAACTGCACATAAAAGGAAACTGAAGTCAATGCAAATGTAAAATAAGCCCTGCACATGGTATGTTTAATTTGGGACACTGAATTTTCAAAATGCCCACCACCACATCCCACTGGTCCCTTGCCTTTTTGTCTTGACCGGCAACGCCAACCATCTTGAATGGAAAAAAGTGAGTGGCTTCTTTTGCAGGTGTAGGGCCTTCTGTTGACTCTGGACTTATCACCATATCTGTAAGACAGCATCATCAGACACTGGGTTGAGACTGCTGATTAGTAAGATCAATGATATGATTAAAGGCATGTAGATGAGTAATACTAAAAAAATTCAGTTATTCATTTTGAGACCATGTAATCAAGGTACGATTAAAATAGAAGTTGAGAACCAAAATTAAAGAAGCCACAATGAATCACATTTGACCCACAACTCCTACCACTGACATTTTATGTCTCAAGTCTCCAAGAGCAACTGAATGTCACCTCCCTGGGGTGGCCTGCTTAGATCCATCCCACGGCCTCCAATTCCTGCCCCACCTGGACCCCTGGAGTGTACTCGGTGGTCAAGCAGGGGTCCTTCCTACTTATCTCTGCCGCCTCCAGGGTACCAGGGCTTGTGCCTCGCTCTGATTCTGTTCTGGTCATGGTGATCTACTCATCTCTCCAGTATGGCTCCATAGCGCCTTTCTCTATCACAGCTGTTCATCACAGGCAATGCTGAGTCTTTTCTGCTACGTGGATTACCTGCCTGGGAGTTGAACCCTAACTTGCATTGGCCTCTGGCACACGGGATCCTCTCTAGCTTTGTGACTGTTTGCCTGCTTGGCAATATCCCAACCTCTTAGCCTCTGAGTCCTCCTTGGGTGCAGCGAGTTTTGGTCCTGCTTTGCCCAGACATTCCTGTCCCAGCCTTCTCCCCTCTCTCCTTCACATGCTGTTGTCTCGTTGTGCTCCTGATGTGCGCTCATGCCCTCTCACCCCTGACTCTTCTCACAGGATGCTGCCCTGGAATCACTGCTGGCTGCCTGAGATCCCTGGCTGTGTCCTGGAAAAGACACTTGGGCTGGAGACTGAGACTCTAGTCCAGACGTTCTGCTTCCTGATTGTGTCATCTTAAGTCATGTGACCTCTCTGAGTTTCTGTTTCTTCATTGGTAAAATCAAGAGGATGATAGTGATGAAGATATTACTTACCTGGCTTGCCTTAGAAGTGCTTACTGGGACAACGATGTTGCGCATATTGTGGGGATTTTATTTGCTATCTATATCTCTCCTCTGGTGAAGTGACCACTCAAATCTTTCACCCATTAAAAAAAAAAAGCGAAAATAAAAACACAACAGTTTGTTGGACTTCTCTGGTGGTCCAGTGGTTAAGAATCTGTCTGCCAATGCAGGTGGCATGGATTCGATCCCTGGTCCAGGAAGATTCCATATACTGAGGGGCAACTAAGCCTACGTGTCACAACTACTGAAACCTGCACACTCTGGAGCCTGTCTTCTGCAACAAGAGAAGCCACTACAATGGGAAGCCTGCTCACCGCAGCTAGAGAGGAGCCCCCACTCGCCGGAAGTAGAGAAAGCCCTCAGGCAGCAACAAAGACCAGGCACAATCAAAAAATTAAATAAATACGTTTAAAAATTGGATTGTTTTCCTTGATTGAGTTTTGAAAGTCCTTTATATATACTCAAGACACAAGACCTTTACCAGATTATGTGCTTTACAAAACTCTCTGCCAAACTGTGCTTGCCTTTTCATTCTCTTAATAATATCTTTAGAAGAGCAGAGATAGTAGTTTTGCAAAAGTTCAGTATATTATTTTATAAATATTATTATTTTTCTCTTTATGTCCCATCGAAGAAATCTTTGCCTACCTAAGATTACAAATGTGTTTTGCAACTGTGTTTTCTTCCAGAAGCTTCATCATTTTTGTTTTTGTATATAAGTTTGTAATTTATTTTGAATATATTTTTGTCTGTCTGTCTGTCTGTCTATCTGTCTATCTCCTGTGAGGTCAGGGTTGACGTTCATCATTAGTCATTAAGGAAGTAACCACAATGAGATATCACTACATACTTATAAGAATAGATAAAATTAAAAAGACTGGCCATACCAACTGTTGAGTTGGAGGAATTGGAAATTCATACCCTCCTGGTGGGAATGTGAAATGGTATGACCACTTTGGTAAACAGTTTGATAGTTTTTTTAAAAAGTTAAACATTCACTCACCATATGATATAGCAATTCCATTGCTAGGCATTTACCCCGAAGAACTGAAAGCATGTATCCCTATAATATCTGGAAGAGGGCATGGCAACCCACTCCAGTCTTCTTGTCTGGAGAATCCCCATGGACAAAGGAGCCTAGCAGGCTACAGTCCATAGGGTCACAAAGATTCAGACATGACTGAAGCAATTAAGCACACACACATCTCTATCTAGCCTTATGAGGACTTCGCCTGTGAAGGAATCACTGCTCTATTTGTATAGCCCAAACTGGAAACAACTGTAGGAGAATGAATAAATTGTGGCATATCCATAAGATGGAATACTAGTAAACAACGATATGGATGAATCTCAAAGTAATTATGGTGAATGAAAAGAGACAGACTAGTACTGTGTATGCCCATTTATATAAAATTCTAGAAAATGCGGACTAATCGAGAATAACAGAAAGAAGATCCATAGTTGCCTTGAGATGAAAGTGAGCTCACATGGAGTGATTCTGAAGGGGCGTGAGGAAATTGTGTGGGATGACAGAGATATTCGTAGCCTGAATGTGGTGATTTTTCACAGGGTATACCTGTATCAAATGTACAAAGTCGTGTGCTTAAACATGTTCAGTTTATTGTATATTAGTTATACCTCCCTGAAGCTATTAAGTGGGGGAATGTGAAATAAATATCCACCAGTGTTAAAAAACAAAACAAAACAGTGATTACAAGTCTCCAGTGAGGTAATGCCCGGGACACTGCATTGATAGCTATAATCTGCGCTAGAAATGTGTGTTGTCAGTATTATCTCTAGCACATAGACTAGGAAATTTTCCTATAAAAGAATTAGACCAGTTTCTGGTGGGGGCCTCATATGCTAGTTTTCCCAACTCCACCCAGTGGAAAATGTCAAATTGAGATTATAACACCCATTACTGGAAAAAGACCTGACTGCATCCTAGGACATTCAGACTTTTGAAGGATTTCTTTTAAGGCTTGAGCATATCCCAGCCCTGGCTTCCCTGGTGGCAGGTAAAGAATCTGCCTGCCAGTGCAGGAGACACAGGTTCGATCCCTAGTCTGGGAAGAGCCCTTGGAGAAGGAAATGGCATTCCAATGTTCTTGCCTGAAAATCCTCAGGGGCAGAGGAACCTGGTGGGCTACAATCCATGGGGTTGCAAAGAGATGGACACAGCTTCGTGACTGAACGACAGCAGCAACAATATCCCAGCCCACTTCCCCTGTGCCTTTATCCCAATAAACAATAAAACAGTAGCTTCCAGGGCTTTCCTATATGTAGAAGAGAAGTTCTCAATCCCGCCATACATGGATTTTACTGAGAAGATTGTGGGAAATGCTGATGCCTGGCCCTATACCTGGACATTCTGATTCCCTTGGTTTGTAGTTTTAACCTCTCTAGGCAATTCTAAAGTATAGCTCAGGTGGAGAAGTTCTGAGATGGGGCCTCCATCATTACCTGACCCACTCCTGTGACCATGTCACCTCCTGGTTCATTCTGTGCACCTCTAACTTTCTGTTCAAACAGTATTAGGGGCAATTATGACCATAATCATAAATGGACATGCAAATGGTTCTTGGCTTTTTCTCAAAGAGTGTTCATGAGCATCTTCTCATTGTGTCTCAGAGATAACTCAAGAAATAGATAGGAAACGGTGCTACTATTTATCTCTTTTGCTGTCATTTTCATAAGTGTAACAAATGGTTATTTAAGAATTTTTTTTTTTTATCATGCCACATGGCATGTGGGATCTTCCCTGACCAGGGGTTGAACCCATGCCCCCACAGTGAAAGTGTAGTGTCTTAACCCCTGGACCACCAAGGAAGTCTTAAGAATATTTTAAAGAACAAATATGGAAAACTACAGAGAGAAAATAAACCATCTGTTATCTAATCTCTCAGAGAAAACTAGGGTTAATATTTGAGTTCTTTTAATGCAATCGCAGTATATGCATTTAACGTTTTTTCAAACAAGATCAGCACAAGCTCTATCCATGTTTCGTAACCTTCTCTTTTTACGTCATACATTTTAATTACCCATTGGGTAGACTGGGCTTTCTACTAACTAGGCTACTTTTCCCAGTCTGCCTCGAAGTTAGGTATGGGTGTAATAGACACCACTTCCAGGCCTTACCTATAAGAACCTGCCCATCCACTCTTCCCTTGTTCCCTTCCTCTGTCTGCAAACTGCTTATAAATATCAGGACAACTTGGCAATGAAAATCAAATACTGAAGATGGCAGAAACTTCATCAATCTTGTCCCTGAAAGACTGAGTGGCACAGAGCCTCTGCTCCATCATTTTGAACTTTCCATGTTAGAAAAAATTAGATTGGGTCAAGCCACTCATATTCTGGGGTTTGTCTGTTAGGGAAGCTAGTGTTGTGTGTGCATGCTGAGTTGCTCAGTCGTGTCAGACCCTTTGCAGCCCTGTGGGCTATAGCTGGCCAGGATCCTCTGTCCATGGGATTCTCCAGGCAAGAATACTGGAGTGGGTTGCCATTTCCTTTTCTAAGGGATCTTCCTGACCCAGGGATCAAACCTGCATCTCTTACATTTCCTGCATTGGCAGTCAGATTCTTTAGCATTAGCGCCACCTGGGAAGCCCAAGGTAACTATTATTACCTTAACAAATATATCTGCCCTTCAAGTTGGGCTCAAATCCCTACTTTTCTATCTTCCTTTATTGCTCCAGGCAGAAGTAATGCCTCCTTCCCTTTAGTTATTATAGCATAGAGATCTTAATTTCATTTTGATTTCATAGTGCCCGTTCCAAGCTATTTCAACTTCCGGTCCACCGGCCTCCTAAAATGGTACCTGTTCTGTCTTCCAGGCGCTTCCATTGAGACTGAAGGAAAGGAAATGCCTCTCCTTACACCTTAGGCCTGTCGCCTCCCCCTGGAACCCGTCTCTCTCTTGCTGCCTCAGGGTTCTTCTCCTGTCTGTCCACCCCCTCGCCTGTGATTTCAGATTTTCTCTGAACTGGCTGTGCAGGATTTGACAGTGTATGTTGCTAGTTATTTCATGGAACCCTGACCTCTGGCTTCTGCAGCTGCGGCCGTCACGGCGGGCCAGACTATGTGGCAGAATCCAGTTACCCCCGACTCCCAGTGGTTCACAGTGGCACAGACTTCCTTCTCCCTCGCGCTCCGTGTCCGTTGTAGGTTGGCTGCACTTCCGCTCTGTGTCCGGAACCTGGGCTGATGAAGGGAACTCTGGGGACTTTATGGCAGAAGGAAATAAAAGGATTATGGAGAAACACATCCGGGCTTTTAGAGTTTCCATCCAGAAGTGACACGGGTCATTTCTGCTCACATTTCACTGTCCAGAGCATGCAGCATGGCTCAGCACCTCCTGCTCTCAGAAACCTTCCCTGATGCCTTTTTACTTCATCCAGACTGGCCTAGGCACCCTGTTTGATGTTTCAGAATCACCCCATACTTCCTTTACCAGAGTCCTTAAGAGGCATGCTCACTCAGTCATGTCTGACTCTGCGACCCCGTGGACTACAGCTGACTAAGCTCCTCTGTCCGTCAACTTCTCCAGGCAAGAATACTGGAGTGGGCAACCATTTCCTCCTCCAGGGATTAAATCCATGTCTCTGGAGTCTCCCGTGTAGCAGGCAATTTTTTTTTTTTTTTAACCACTGAGCTACTGGGAAGCCCTGTAGTCCTTAAAATACTTAATTAGAATCAGTTTTAAACTTCTCTACCTCTCCACTTAGGTGGTGGTGTTACGGGCATAATTGTGTCTTGCTCCCTAAATTCATACACTGACGTCCAGCCCCTAGTACCTCAGAATGTAACGTGCTTGGAGATAAGGTCTTCAAAGCAGTGGTTGAGTTAAAACGAAGTTGTTAGGGTGGAGCCTTAATTCAGTCTGACTGGTATCCTTATAAGAAGAGGAAGAGACACGGGGGATGTGGGTGAATGGAGGAAAGAACACATGAGCACAGGGTGAGGAGATGGCCATCTGCACGTTGAGCATCGAGGCCTTGGAAGAAATCAGACCTTCCAACCTCCTTGATCTTGGAGGTCTAGGCTCTGGAACTGTCAGAAAATAAATTTCTGTTCTTCAGGCCACGCAGGGTGTGGTGTTTTGTTCCTGCGGCCCTAGCAAACGAGCTCAGAGGGTAAGTGGTTTGAGGGCAAGTTCACGTGTTTTTCTTGGTGTCCTTATCATTTATTCCAAAACCTATCCCATACTAGAGGCCAAAGAAATGTTTATGGGCTTGGCTGGTTAATAATTTGATTAATAAATGGATATTTAAGTTTGATAGTGAGAAATAAATCAGTTCTGAGAGTTATTTTGATATGGTATATTTGAATCCAACTAATCTGTAGCCAGGAGCCCTGTTATGAACAAACTTGTAAGTCACAGATGTGCAGGAAAAATTGGTTGGCTGGTGAATAATAGGGTCGTATCGTAACAGTGTTTTGTATTTATAGAAACTTTTCTCTCAAGAAACTAAAAAAGGCTCCAGCTTCTGTTCAGACATTCCTCTGGGAGCAGCGAGAGAAGCACTAAGAACTGGATCTTGCAGGGAAGGAACGTGGGGGTGGCTGGTGGTCAGGTGGTCTGTCCGGGGCGGCCAGGGTCGAGGGGAGGGCTGTGTTCCCACCGGGTAGCTGAGCCCCGAGTCCTGCAGCAGGTCTCTGGGGTGATCAGTGCAAAGGTCTGAGGAGATGACTCAGCCACACTGGCTCTGAAATGACTGTCACACCTGGAGTTCACCTCCTGGGTGTCAATGAAGGAAAAGAAATGGCAGATTTGAAGGGAAAAGAGAGACAACCCCATCAGAGTTTTTTATGACTGACAGCAAGCATCTGAGTAAAAAGTGGATGCGGAGTCAAGGAGACACCCAGATGTTTTCTAACCACAAACGTGACAATATCTGGAAACATCTGGATGGTAAGTGGAAAGGCTTGTGTTGTTCCACTCGTGTGGCCCGTTTGGGCAAGCCCCCAGCCAGGAACGGGCTGAGTCAGAAGTGAGCCTCCCCCGCAGGGTTACACTGGGTCGAAGGAAGCTGGATCTGGCTGGAGTTGAGGTTGAACAGGCATGCGTGTACACACACACACACACACACACACACACACACACAGGCACATGAACACACACACATGGTCAGAAGCTGCCTGCATGGATCCGGGGTTACTGCATGCCGGGGTTTCCCAAGGTGAAGGCTCCCCAGGGACTGAGAATGATGGTAGCCTACCAGACCCCCTGGCACTTGGGGCATGGAGCCAGCCCACGCCTGTGTATGGAAATGCTAACCCGCTCCAGTGTTCTTGCCAGGGACATCCCCTGGACAGAGGAGTCTGGCGGGCTACAGTCCACGGGTTCGCAAAGAGTCAGACATGTCTGAGAGACCAAACAACAACAGACAACAACTGGTCGCTAGCCAGAGGAGGCAGTCGGATAATGTGCTCAGAGAAAGCACACATCATGCTGGTCAAAGTGGGTGGTGTTGATGGGACTCCCAAGACAAAGTTAAGTGTCCCTTCTTACGAGCAGATGTTACCTGCAGTGAGCGAAGAGGATTCCTTGGGAAACAGGGCTTGTGGGTCTTAGCCGACCCATCCCACTTCAAATCCCTGGGCCCCTCAGACTTGAGAGGGTCCTGAGATCAGATGAAATGAGGCCATTGTGCTGTTCATCCATCCATTCATCCTTCATTCACTTGCCAGTAGGCATCAAATGCCCATGATACACAGATTAACAACTATACTAGTTAGTAGGGACTAAATATCTGTAGCCCACCAGGCTCCTCTGTCCATAGGATTCTCCAGGCAAGAATACTGAAGTGGGTAACCATTCCCTTCTCCAGGGGATCTTACCAACCTAAGGATCGAACCCGTGTCTCCTGCGTTGCAGGCAGATTCTTTACCGTCTGAGCCACCAGGCCAAATAGCAAACATCTGGTCTAGGGGAGGATGCAGAGAAAAGAAACAGGCCGTTGCAATACAGCGGAATAGGTGCTCTGATGGGGCAGGCGTGCTGGACAGGGCGAGCTCCTCTGGGCCTGCTGCCTCCACGCTTCCTGGAGGAAGTGATTTCCACATTAAGATCTGAAGGCTGAGTGGAACTGAGCCAGGAGAAGGGAGGGCTGAGGAGCTTACCGGAAGAGGGAACAATGGTGGTGCTGAGGCTCAGGAGAGGAGGAGCCAGTGGTTTAGGGAGGCTGGAATATTTGGTGGGAGAAACCAGGCTGGAAAAGTCAGCATAGCCGGATCCTAGAGAGGCCTTTTTTCCTCCTGGTGGTGAGGCGGAATCCCTGGGGCTGGATATATGGGCTCAAGAGCAGAACACAGAACAGGGTGGGAGGCGAGGATCTGGGAATCCCTGATGCATGGGCAGTGAAAGTGAAAGTCCCTCAGTCGTGTCCAAGTCTTTGTGATCCCATGGACTATACAGTCCATGGAATTCTCCAGGCCAGAATACTGGAGTGGGTAGCCTTTCCCTTCTCCAGGGGATCTTCTCAACCCAGGGATCGAACACAGGTCTCCCTCATTGAAGGCAGATTTTTTTTACCAGCTGAGCTACCAGGAATGTCCAGGAGTGGGGTAGTCTATTCTTCCTCTAGTGGATCTTCCCGACCCAGGAATCGAAGTGGGGTCTCCTGCATTGCAGGCGGATTCTTTACCAGCTGAGCTATCAGGGATATCGATATCAATCTAAAGCCTGAGAGAGTGAAACCATGCCCAGAGAGTGTCGGGGCTGAGAGGGAGAGCCCAGGACAGAATCCTGAGAAACCTCAACATTTAAGGTGTGGGCAGGGTTACAGGGACCCTAAGGCAGCCGGAGAGCCAGGAGGAAAACCAAGAGACGTGGCAGTAAGGTTCCCAAAGGCAGAGCAGGTTAGAAGAACAAGGTGGTTAACAGTGTGAAAGGGGCTGACAAATCAAGTCAAAGAGTAACTTAAAAAGAAAATGCCTACTTAGCAACACGGGGAAGGTTAGTGAGCTCGGCAAGATCAGATGTGGGCAGCAAGTAGGAGGTGAGAAAAGAGTGTTGCACGCTTTTTATAGAACCCTGGCCATGATGGCAAGAGAGAGTGTGGTCTGAACCTGGGGGACTTTGGTGGGAGGGACTTTTAAAGGTTGAAGAGCCCAGAGGACATTTGAACGTTATCGAGTGCCTTGGAGAGGTGGAAAAACACTGCAGCATGGATCGGGTAGGGTCCAGTGTGTAAGGGGTGGGAGGTGTGCGTGATGACAGGACAAGCTCAGGACTTGTTTAGATGAGAGGTGTAAAGAACTGGAGCTCTGGGGCCAGACCACATGGATTTAGTCCTGCCTCTTGCACATTCAGGGCCTTCCCTGGTGGCTCAGGTGATAAAGAATCTGCCTGCAATGTGGGAGACCTGGGTTTGATCCCTGGATTGGGAAGATCCCCTGAAGAAGGGAATGGCAACCCCCTCCAGTATCAGGCCTTGAGAATTCCGTGGACAGAGGAGCCTGGTGGGCTGCAGTTCAGGGGATCTCGAAGAGTCAGACACGACTGAGCGAAAAACACTTCTAACTTCTTCTTGTGTAATCCTGTCCCTGTGACCTTCAGGAACTCACTTAGGCTCTCTAAGTGTCAATTTCTTTTTGCAGAAGAGGACCTACCTCCTAAGACTATTGGAAAACTGAATTCAGTGATGTCCATAAGGCTGTTAGCACAGGGCCTGCCGAATCCTCATCACCACCTGGCTGCCAGTGTAGCTGCCTCAGAAGGATGGATCCTTGTCAGGACTTATCCATCCAGGTGGTGGGGGTCTCCTCCAGTGCCCACGTCTCCCTTGGATGGGGCGAGGGCTCCTTCTCTGCACTCTTGCTGGGCTCTTTCCCTGCACCAGAAGCCACACACAGCCCACGTGGGGCTCTGTGGTCTCCAGATTGCACTTACTGCATGCGAACCTCTGACGGGGAACAGCGCCTGGGGACACACCCACCGGAGGCAGCATTGCCGGCTGGGTGACACCGGGGGAGACCACAGCTTCGTGCCTCTGTGCTGGGAAGCCCAGCTGCCTCTTTCTCTGCCTGCAGAAATATCGTTAAAGGGAATGCAGACGGAGTTCCTGGAACAAGGTCAGGTACTTCTGACATGGTTGCTCTGTTTTCTGAACATCTCCACAAGGTACAGAGCGGTGCAGCAAGAAGGGAGTAGCCCGAGGGAAGAACCTTCTAAACCACACTCTGTGCTTGCTGTCTCTTGTCTCTGCCCCCGATTTCCTCCCAGCAAAGACTATATAGGGTTTTTCCTCTCCTGTGAGGAGACTGAGAGCTTTATTCTGACTGGAATCAGATGGGGAACCATGGATAGAGCCGGGAGTTGGGTGGATAATCTAGTGCCTGCAGAGGAAGATGAGGTTTGAGGTTACACAGTGAGCGACCTAGAGGCCGGGACACGACTTCAAGTTCAGGACTCCTGGTCCAGTGCTTGTGCTCATAGATGGTGAGGATTTCAATAATCCATCTATCTCCCTTCAACCTGGTTGATTGTTGCTCATTTATTCATCCAGCATGCATCACACACTTCCTTTTTTTTTTTTTTTTCAGAGGATTTCCAAGGACTCATGGGCAGTCCTTTCTAGATCCTGGGAATTTATCAGCAAAACAGAAAAAGAATCCCTGCTCTGGTAGGGCTCACAGTCTAGTGAGGGGAGACAGATAAGTAAGATAACAGGCCCACCTTGGTGATAGTGTGGGTTCAGTTCCAGACCACAGCAATAAAGCAAATATCACATAAAAGTGAGGCACACAAGTTTTATTTTCCCGGTGCATGTAAAAGCTATGTTTACACTATACTGTGATCTATTAAGTGTACAGTAGCATTATGTCTAAAAAAACCAATGTACATAACTTCATTCAAAAAGAGTGCTGTTGGAAAAGTGGTGTCAAAAGACATGTTCAACTCAGGGTTGCCACTAGCCTTCAATTTGTTAAAAAGAAAACAACAATATCAGCAAAGTGCAATAGAACAAGGTATGCCAATAAACAAACAAGTGTGAACACATCCTTCACAATGTCTTTCCAGGGAATCTTTTCTCAATAGAATGCATTTTGAATTATTAAAATCTGTGTTCATTGAATGTATGTACCTCTCTATACAATGTTTTTCGGTCAATGTTTACATAGAAAGTGTGTCTCTTTATGACCCCCAAACTCCACATAACATTTAAACAAAGCAGTTAGCAGGAAGAGTCTTGTATTACATTCTAGATACAATTCATAGAATTGTTTTAAAGGCACATTAAATGTCAACTTAGGGTGTGCGCCTTGGTAGTTAGAACTGAGAGAAACCACAAGACATCAATCAAGCAACTCTTTATTATAAACCTATTAATTTTTTGGTGGTTAGGAATCAATGCTTGAAGCATTTTATATCCTAACATGATGTTGTATTACTTAGGCGTGCATACATAGGTGTTGTCTACTATAGTAGTTACATTTTAGGAAATTGGTTAGAGTTTTTTTTCTTTAAGATTTTTTTTAATGTGGATCATTTTTTAAAGTCTTTATTGAATTTGTTCCAATATTTCTTCTATTTTATGTTTTGGTTTTTTGGTTGTGAGTCATGTGGGATCTTAGTTCCCCAACCAGGGATCAAACCCACACATTCTGCATTGGGAGGCGAAATCATAACCACTAGACTGCCAGGGAAGTCTCTTGGTTGGAGTTTTGGGTTGATGCACTTGAAAGTCATGGGAAGGAGCCTCCAGGTCAGCACTGTTGGGTAGAAGGCTGATTTTCAGGAATCTCTAGCTGATGTATAGCGTGTGGTAGAAAGGTAAACAATGTTATACCAGTTCCACATTTGTGTGCATTCTCATAGTGGTGTCTGGTTGGGACTCTGGTTGAGGTTTCAACGTCCCCAGAGGTGACAGATCCCTTCCATGGGGGAGCTAGCACAGAGACTGGTCCTTGACTCAAAGACATTTCGGTGGGTGTCCTGGCTATGAACATGACCTCTAGTAGGAAGCCTGACTCAGTGACGATGACCATGGCTACCTTCAAAATAACTTCAATTGGGAGAACAGAATAATGCTCCCGTCAAGTTCCGTGCTGTTCTCTTGCCAGGAGAGGTGGCCCAATTTCATGAGCTTTTTTTTTTTTTTTTAATTTTCTTTGAATGGTAACTCTGGAATGGTAGGAAGTCTCCCACAAAGGATTTCCTTTGGTCATTGTTGTTTTTCCCTTAGGAAAAAAAATGCGGTAGCAGAGGGCCAAGCATCTCTCTCCCTTTGTGGCTTCTGTGATTCAGAGTTTAAAAGGCCAGTGACAGGATCTGGGTCACAGACTTGGTTTCCTTCTTGTGTGAGGCACGGTGTTTCACAGGCCTGGCCCTTTAAACACGGGGACTAGAGCCTCAGATTCTGTCCTAATTTTAGATTTGGTCACACGGGTGATGAGTGTTTTCCTTGAGGTTGGAATCTGTACTAAGGAAAGTACCAAGTATTGGAATAACCAAATCTTAAACTTTAGCTTTGCAAAGAGTGGAAAGGCCCCTTAGTCCCCCTTCCTCAACGCAGAACCTCACCCCAACCCCACCACCTCACTCCCTGTGACAGCTGGTTGAGACTGTGTGTGCTCTGAACACATCTAATCGTGGGTGAGTGTGTTTGGCTTTCCCAGAGAAATAGAACCAACAGAGTGTGTACACATGTAAAAGGAGGTTTACTTTTAGGAACTGGCTCCTCTGGTGATTTTGTTTTTCAGTTGCTAAATCTGACTGTTTGTGACCCCCGTGGACTGCAACAAGCTAGGCTTCCCTGTCCTTCACTATCTCACGGAGTTTGCTCAAACTCACATCCCTCGAGTCGGTGATGCCATCCAACCATCTCATCCTCTGTCGTCCCCTTCTCCTCCTGCCTTCAATCTTTCCCAGCATCAGGGTCTTTTTCAATGAGCCGGCTCTTCACATCAAGTGGCCAAAGTATTGTGATGATGGAGGCTGACAAGTCCCAAATCTGCAGGGTGGGCTGGCAAGATTTGAAGATCCAGTGCTCTGGTCTGAATGTTTGTGCACACCCCTGTCCCAACTCATATGTTGAAATCCTAATGCCCACTGGGGTGGTGTTAGGAGGTGGAGCCTTTGGGAGTGCTTAGGCCTTGAAGGCAGAGCCCTAGTGAATGAGATGAATGCCCTTAGGAAGAGGCTCTCGGTCCCTCTCTCACCCCTTCTGCCTGTGGGGATACAATGAGAAGTGTGCACCCCAAAAGAGAACCCTCACCTGACTGCACTGGCACTCTGATCTTGGACTTCCAGCTCCAGAACTGTGAGAAAGAAATTTCTATTATTATAAGACTTTGGTATTTTGTTATGGTGGCCTGAATGGACCAAGATACCCAGGAAGAGCCGAGGCTGCAGTTCAAGTCTCCTGGTAGAATTCCCCCTTGCTCAGGGGCATGCTGGAGAAGGAAATGGCTACCTGCTCCAGTATTCTTGCCTGGGAGATCCCATGGACAGGGGAACCTGTGGGGCTGCAATCCATGGGGTTGCAAGAGTTGGACATGACTTAGTGACTGAACAACGACGATGGGGAAGGTCAGACTTGTGGTCTGTTCAGGCCTTCAGCTGATTGGATGAGGCTCACTCAAATTATGAGGGACAATCTGCTTTACCCAAAGATCATCAATTTCAATTTATATTTCATCCCAAAACACCTTCCCAGAAACATCCAGATTAATGTTTGATTAAATAAATATCTGGGCACTAGCCCAGGCAGAACAACACATAAAATTAACCATTGCAGTGGAGTGCAGCATCCTGAAATATTATATATACTTGTGAATGTGTAGCAATTAAATACACACATGCACACACAAATGAATTGAACTCCTCTTTTGAAGAAGGAAAGGAAGGAGGCTTCCCTGGTGGTGGTCCAGTGGTTAAGAATCTGTCTTGAAGTGCAGGGGACGTGTGTTCTATCCCTGGTTGGGGAATTAAGATGCCACATGCCACCCAAATGCCTCAACCAAGACCTGGTGCAGCCAAATAAAATAATCAAATTAATATTTAAAAAGAAAGTAATTGAATTTTTCAAAAAAAAGAAGGAAAGAAAGAACCAGCGCTGGGTGGAGAGAGTGTCTCCTTGTTTCTTTCTGCCTAGGAAAAGCAGCTGGCAGAGGATATGAAACCTGGTCTTGCATGACTAAGAGCGACCTTGACTTCAGAGCTTTTAAAAGTTGATGTCAGCCAGCGGCAGAACTTCCTGTCTGCCTGGATTTGCGTAGGACCTGAGAAAGGCGATTGGCTGATGTGTGTGTCTGAGAAGTGGACACACATACACACGTGTGAGACAGTGTAACGGAAAGGTTGGAGGTGCAGGGACTCTGGGGGCCCACTGCAGAGCTAGAATCCCAGCTCTGCCGCTGACTGGCTGTGTAACTGCAGGCAAGCTCCTTAACCGCCCTGCGCCTGCTTCTCTCGTCTACAAAACAGGGAAATAACAGATCCCATTCTTCACAGGTTGTGGGATTAAGTGAGGTAGTAGCTGTGAAGTGCTTACAAAATCGCCTGGCACATAAGCACAGAAGTCCTAGAAATTATCTCTCTATCATCATCATGAGGTATTCAGTAAGTGTCACTTGTTCATATATCAATATGGTTATTCGTAAGCAGGCAACCTACACCACAGGAAAATAAATGGGAAATTTATTCCCAAACTCTATTATTACCGAGTCCGTGCCTGGACACTGCTTCATAAGATGTATGCTTTTTGGTACTTCATTAATGAGATTCCACTGGATAAGATCCAGATTGTCTCTGCTTTAAATTAATTTTATTTTTTAGTAAACAGTGTTACAGCAAGAAGCTGAGATGGTGGCGGAGGAAATTAGGCATTTCAGGTTTGCAAGGATCACCTGCAGCGACTCGCCCCCTCTGCACTGAAGTGGGGGGTCTCTCCCCTGCTCCCCGCACGCTAGGCGGGCAGGCGGGCCACCTGAGGCTCAGGTGTGCCTGAGGCTACGGGGAGGCGCGTGTAGATAATGACAGCTGCTGGGCTCCAGAGTGCTCAGCTCCTTCTCCCTGACAAATGGCTTCACAGATGATGCCAGCTTCACGCTCAATTAATCTCAGTTGAATTGATCATCCAGTTATAAAGAAAACCATTAGCACTAAAGCAAAACTTCCCAAAGAGCTTTTATGGGGAGGAGGAAAGGAAGTGAATTGGTTTTTTAAAGAAATTAAGATGATGAACTGTGTTTGAAAAGAACACAGCCCCAGTCTTCTCCCTACCCAGCTGACTCAGCCCTAAGGGAGGTGGGATAATAAGGTGATTTTTTTTTCACCTCTTCAGCTCAGGAATTGTTAAGAGGAAATATTTTTTAAATAAGCAAGTACATATAAAGCTTATCACAGGACAGACTTAATTGGAAGCCGAAAAACTTTATACACCATGTATTAATTCTTTTAGCTCTTCAACAAGACGGGGGTGTTAGGTAGGATTATTTTTTACCCATTTCATAGATTAGGAAATGCAAAAAAGAGATGAAGCTATTGCCAAAAAAAAATTCTTTCGGTTTTCCAACCTGAACAAACGTTTTGGCCAACCTAATTGCTTGGCCTCCATAACTAGTGGTTGATAGGGGATCCAAAGCCTGGCTCTTGGGCATTTGCTACACGTATATTCTATTCCTCTGTTTCTATTAGAAACCAGATTCCATCTGGGCCAGTCCCCTGCTTCACGTTTAATTCTGGTGCTCATTGTCTTATTCCTGAAATCTTACTTTCGTACTTCTCATGAAATGAAAAAAATGAAATACTTTAACTTTCATACCACACGCACATCTTCAAAAAGATAACTGTTACTACACATGTGATACTCATTCATTTTAGAAACAAAGCAACAATTAAAAATGCCAGGAAGCAAACAAGAAGAAAATAAAAATTATTCATACTCCTCCACTTTTTATAACCCTCGTGACTGTATTGGTATATATCTCTCTAGATTTTTTTCCTGTGCATATCCTTGTGTTTTCAAGCAATAGTGAGCTCATATACTGCACGCTCTATTGTAATTTGATTTTTTTTCATCCAACAACAGAAAGTCCTTGAATTTAAATAAATACATTTCCAATACATTATTTTTAATTCTTAAATAGCATTTCATCATATGGATACAGGATAACTTATTCAATTAATTCTTTTTGGACAATTAAAATGTTTCCAAATTTTGAGATTAGTGACAAGGCCACTACGAACATCCTTGTGCCTTAATGTATATGCACATTAAAACAATTTGAATTAAATTAATAATTTTAATTAACTTTTATAGTATTATTATTATAAATTCATATTCATTCAAAAGGTTTATTTACAAACTGCCACCATTTTTCATTTCAAGGTACTTACCTATTAAGGGAGGTGATCTGAAATTAGTAGCAAGTTCTATACTTTTCATTAACATGGATCTTGATTTCATTAAAATTGTATGAATTCCACATTAAAACCGTTGTGAATTGTGTTTTAATTTTTTAGAGGGTGACTGATGACATATGAATAAAACATAGAGAAAACGGCATATTCTGCAACAAGCTCTCAGGAGGCCTCCCTCTATCTCCTGGTTCCCGAGAGTCTGTGGGGAGCGGGCACCAGCATTTATGAGCTGGGGTCTCTGCCTCCATGCATACTGGCCATGCCCCCCATCACCCTTTGGGTTCAGGTCCTCACTAGCCTCTTCCTGAGACCTTTCCCCACCTCCTACCTGATTTCCCACCTCCTGGAAACCTCCCTTCTCCAAAACATTTTGCACAGTGTTGGCAAATACAGCTCACACACTAGTCTGATATTGCTTGGCTATCCAAAAATCGTCAGAATGGTTTCTTATTAAAGATTAAGAGGGGGACTTCCCTGGCGGTCCAGTGGCTAAGAATCTGCCTTCCCATGCAGGGGACTTGAGTTTGATCCCTGATCGGGGAACTAAGATCCCACATGCCATGGGACAAGTAAGCCCATGTACCACAAGCAGGGAGAAGCCCATACACAAGGAAAGATTCTGCAAGCAAGATCCTGTGTGTTGCAACTAAGACCCAATGCAGTCAAATATATAAATAAAATAAAAAACATTAAGAGGAAGAGATTAAAGCACAGCTAAAGGTCTAGTCTGAGTATCAAGCTGGTCCTCTCCCACTGCTTGCAACCACCCAGTGTCCAGGGGCAAGCCAGCACCCTGCCTCTCTGCTTTGATGATCAGTGGATTACAAAAGCTGCTGGGTACAACCAGGGGGCTTCCTGCTTACCAGTTCCTCTCTCTAGAAGATCTGGTCTGGGTCCCCAGGTGACCCAGGGGCCCTGAATGTGGCAGCTATCTTTTTTTACCTGGCTATGAAGTGCCCAAGTCCCCTCCTGTACTAACCTGCCCTGAGGCACCTGCTTGTCTGGGCTGAGGGCTAAGAGCTTCCTCATTAAGACTATTTTTCATCCATTCTCCTGCCTGTCCCCAATCAGGGTTGAGTCTGAGTCCACACGTGTATTTTCTGTGACTCTGTAAGAACTGTGCTTTTCCTCTAAAAGTGTCTTTAATTGGAGGAAGCAGAGGCGGTTGGAATTTACAACAAGATCGAGGGACAGCGTGACACTTGTTTTCTCACAGAAAAGGTGCTTGCAAGGAATTTTCCCTTTATTAATGGGATGTCAATGGAACTGAGCTTGAAAACAGATTGATTGAGCTCGCAGGGTATCTCTTGTTGAGCTCTTGGGAGAGTGCGTGGCTTATCATAACTTTGCATATTTTAAATGGCTTTTATACACAAAAGTAATCATCCTCTTTCCTTCCCTCTTAAGGTCACGTGTTCCTGTGTACCCAGAAGCTACGTCCTGCGTTCCCACAGTCCAAACACTACACCTACTATGTGGGAGCAATCACAGCGAAAGACAGAGACACTTGTTAAGCATCGAGTGTCTCATACAGTGAGATGAGACGCTCATGCTGTTGAGAGATAGGTCTAATGATCTGGTTCTTTGTTTTCCCCTGAAAAAGAAATTTCAAAATATAGAGCATGTCACAAAGAAGGGTTTCCAAATTGACTCAAAAAAAGATAAATAATGACAGAAAGAAATAATGGTAATTTGTTAAACAGGTTCGAATGTGTCTGAAAATTATGACTGTAAATAGTCAAAAATTAAATACATATAATAAGAATAAAAGATAAGACATGTTAGTTATACTATTAACCATTGTAAAATGAATTATTGTTTACATTTATGGCATATCTATGGCATATTTATGGCTTCCCAGGCGGCACTAGCAGTAAAGAACCTGACTGCCAGTGCAGGAGATGTAAGAGATGCGGGTTCAATCCCTCCGTTGGGAAATTCCCCTGGAGGAGGGCGTGGCGACCCACTCCGGTACTCTTGCCTGGAGAAACCCATGGACAGAGGAGCCTGTTGGGCTACATTCCATAGTGTCGCAAAGAGTCAGATAGGACTGAGGCATCTTAGCACTTATCCATAAAACCTAAGATAATACACTGAAATACTATTTCTATCAATAAAAATTAATTGTTTAAAAAAAATTTTGGCTGCTCCACACAGCGTATCGGATCTTAGTTCCCCTACTGGAATGGAACCTCTGCTTTCTGTAGTGGAAACACAATCTCAACTCCTGGACTGCCAGGCAAGTCCCATGACCAGGTTCTTTAATTGGCCTTTCTTTATATAAATCTCTTTCGCTTAGTGCTTATGTGTACAGAAAACTGTCATTTCTGTAACCTCACTTTCTCAGGGAAGTGGATTCAGAGAATTAAGGTGACTCAAGGTCACATTTCTTAAAATGATCAGAGTCAGAGCCCCTGACTTTGAATTGAGGTTCTGCTGCTTAGATCCAAGTGTCTTTTGATAAGCGATATTTCTGTGTTGTGTTTTCATTGCCTTTATGTCCTGAGTGGTTGCATTTTATGGCATGACTCACTAAAATTATGAGCTTAAGTCTCCAATGTGAGCCCCCCAACTCCACCTTGCCTCAGGGCAAGTATTCACAAGGAGGAGTAGCTTATGAGCTTGGGTTCTGCGGGAGCCGGAAAGCTCTGCAAGGAACCGAGTCCAGACTAGTGGACAGGAAGCCTTCAGGTGTTTAGACCCCCTTGTCCTACACGGAGCTTTCTGGCTCGGCTCTGTGCCAGGCCTTCTTACTGTCTTTCCTCCCCTTGGCATAAGGCAAGGACTTACGTTTGATGTTAATGAGAGTGTGTTCGTGTTAAGTCGCTTCAGTTGTGTCCGACTTAATGCAAGTGGAGCAATATAATTCCCTTCCCCTGCTCACCAATAGAGAGAGACCCTTTGGAGAAGAAACAAGCTTGATGCACGTTGCTAAAAATGTGTCTCGTGTTTGATGGATATAAATCTGAACGGTAAATCTGCCTCACTGCCCGCTGACATCAGTCTTCTCCTCTTCCACTTTACGAGACTGTAAAAAGCTTCTGAAGTGTCACCTTCTAACACATGGCAATGCAGACCAATGGGTGCTGCTAATAAAACCACCCTTGAAAGCTTGGGCTATGGGCCTGGTGACAGCAGGATAGCTGCCTGCTGAGCGGGTAGTCTCTGAGTATTTACTACTTGTTCTTTCCACTTTGATGAGGAGGAGGGAGGTGAGACCATGAATGGCAGCGAACATAGGTGATCACAAGGAAGGATGTGGTCCAGAGATGGGGGGTGGGAGATTATCTTTAAACTGATACTACATTTAAAATTACAAAGGCCCTGAGATTTAAAAATATAGTTGCCTTTGGGGTGCTGATTATATTTACTAATTTTTGATAAATAGATCACTGTGTTCTTGTTATTGTTGTTCAGTTGCTACGTTATGGCTGACTCTTTGCGACCCCATGGACTTCAGCCCTCCAGGCTCCCCTGTCCTTCACTGTCTCCCAGAGTTGGCTCAAATTTGTGTTCATCGAGTCAGTGATACTATCTAACCATCTCATCCTCAGCTGCCCCCTTTTCCTTTTGCCTTCAATCTTTCTCAGCATCAGGGTCTTTTCCAGTGAGTCGGCTAAAATATCGAAGCTTCAGCTTCAGCATCAGTCCTTCCAATGACTATTTAGGATTGATTTCCTTTAGGATTGACTGGTTTGATCTCCTTGCAGTCCAAGGGGCTCTCAAGAGTCTTCTCCAGCACTACAGTTCGAAAGCATCGATTCTTCTGCACTCAGCCTTCTTTATAGTCCAACTCTCACATCCATACATGGCTACTGGAAAAACTACAGCTTTGACTAGACAGACCTTTGTCGGCAAAGTGATGTCTCTGCTTTTTAACACTCTCTCTAGGTTTGTCATACAGACCACTGTGTATCATTATGAATTTATCATGTATCTGACAAGGGCCAGATGCTGTGTAGGGCACCAAACCCCGCCTTGGATTTTCTCTGGCTTTGGGTAGCAGGAAGGAACACATCTTATAGTTTTCCACCTCTGTTAGATTGCTAGCAGAGTGGGTTGCTGCTAACAAAACGGACTCATTTGAAATCTGTGACTGGTGCATACATACTGGCCAGGTGCCAGAAGGTTCTGGAGTGTGGAAGTCTGGAGCAGTGACCAGTGATCATTAGAGCCTGACTCTTCAGTATCTAGAGTGTGTCAGGAGATTCTGACCCACTTAAAATTCAAATTAATTACACCTTGGTTCTTTGTTTTAAAAATTAAGGAAGCTTGCAAAAGAGAGCATTACAATAAGGTTGAATGAAATAGAGATGGATAATTAGAACCAAAGGAAATGAATCTATGGATATGCTAATTGGAAGTAATTTGCCTTGATTGGGACTTAAATTTGGCTCTGGGCTCCAGAAGCCCAGACAAAAGAGAAATAGGACAAGTTGCATGTTCTTCACAGCTCCTTGGAGGAGACAAATCTGATCAAGCCCCAAATCCCAGAAAGGATCTTTAAAGGGCTGTAATGCAAAGATTTTTGTGTTTGAGGCATGCCTGAATTCCTCCGAAAAAGAAGGACTCATGGCAATTTACTAACCCTTTATGGTAAGGCCCAGTTTTCACCACATTCTTAAATGGGGTTTAATAGTAACTGGGGCTTCCCTGGTGGCTCAGATGGTAAAGAATCTGTCTGCCAATTCAGGAGACGCTGGTTCAATCCCTGCCTGGGTGCGGAAGATCCCCTGGAGAAGGGTATGGCTACCCACTCCAGTATTCTTGCCTGGAGAATTCTATGGACAGAGCCTGGCGGACAATAGTCCCTGGGGTTACAAAGACTTGGACATGACTGAGTGACTAACATGCACACACACATACACACACACACTACTCTTCATGCTTGTCCTGAGGATTAAATGGCAAGCTTGGTAGGATGAGTTTTCATGACTATTTCCTGGAAGCAAACTAATTTTTATCAGAAGGAGAATGGTTAAGTAAAGTAGGATACATTCTTATCAGAGCATCCTACATCCTTCTTCAGGTATTGAACCCTCCCTGTAACCACACCCTTTGTCAGTAACTGCAGTTTCCTCTGCAGAGAGGGAGAGAATATTTCTCTCCACACCAGATTCTCTCTGGTGTGTCAGAATCTCCTGGCATACTAGATACTGAAGAGTCAGGCTCTAATGATACATGGTCACTGGTCACTGCTCCAGACTTCCATACTCCAGAACCTTCTGGCACCTGGCCAGTATGTATGCACCAGTCACAGATTTCAAATGAGTCCATTTTGCTAGTTAGCAGCAACCCACTCTGCAGAGAGGGAAAAGGCAAAGAATATTTCCCTACCGTAGGGACTGAACTTGACCATGTGACTTGCTTTGGCTGATAAAACATGGGCAAAGGTGATATGGAATGAAGCCTAGACCTTCAGAGGCATTGTGGGTTTCCACTTACCTTTTTGAGCTTCTGCCATTTATATTAGAAGAATGTGATCCTCTGGTGGCTTGGTCCAATATGGAAAATAACAGACATGTAGAACAGACTGGATCCAACTTGAAGTTCAGAGTCTAGATGAGTCTCTGTGGCTGAGACGCTAATTGTGAATGAAAAAAAAAAAAAAACCCAGAAAGTCGTGGAAAGTCATTGAACGTGGGAGTGATTTGTTTTACACCATTACTGTGACAACAACTGACTGTTACATAAGCCTTCTATGATCAGGCCTCAAGAGATAACTGTGATGTACTGAGAATATAAACTTTAAAAGGAGAATCATGTAAATTCTGATTTGTAGAATAATATAAATGTCTGATTTTGTTTAGTTAGAAAAAGAATTTGCATATATACATTGGGCTGGAAAACCCGAATGAGCTTTTTGGCCAACCCTGTGCATCTAAATAATAAAAAGTGTTGGGGGATGACATTCACATCTTTAAAAGCATGAATTTGAAAAATATGCATATTTTAAAAACTGCTGGATTTTTCCTTTTTTTTGGTTCTGTGTGACATGTATGTACAATCTGTGAATTAATAAAAGCTTAAAGATCAAACACAACGGCTTCAAAGCAGGCTGCTGCTACAGCACAGCGGTGGACACCTCTGTCTAGGGGTGTCTGGGAAGACCTATGGTCAGTAGGAACTTTTTGCTCAGACCTGCCCTTCATCACTGCCTGAGGGACAGAGGCTACTGAAGACAACCATTCATCCTCTCAGCTGCTGTTGGAGTCTCAAAGCCTTGCCCAGAGCGGCAGAGCTAGAGAGGAGTGTAGTTAGGACTGGAAGCCAAGGTGTTTTGCTAGCTTGCTTCCTTGCTTTTTCCCTCCAGAAATGTGTGTACTGTAGGCATTACACTAAATGCTTGGGAGGCTGTGGTGGATCAGATATTCTCACAGAGCAACTGCAGCATCAATCCTAGACGAGCACTTTATCCATTTCTCATATACACACATACATAATTTAGCTTATGTAGAAAAACTCCATCTTATAATTTGCTTCTTTTTTTCAATGCTATCATGGTGTGTTCAGGCAGC
The DNA here is from genome assembly GCF_910594005.1 of Cervus elaphus. Taxonomy (NCBI): domain Eukaryota; kingdom Metazoa; phylum Chordata; class Mammalia; order Artiodactyla; family Cervidae; genus Cervus; species Cervus elaphus. The sequence continues at coordinate 22,787,055 of NC_057844.1, forward strand.
TATAATGAAATACCACAGACCGGGTGGCTTATAAACAACAGACATTTATTTCTCACAGTTCTTCAGGCTGGAAGTCTTAGATCAAGGTGCCAGCATGATTGGGTGAGGGCAATTCTTTCTAGTTCATAGAGGGCTGTCTTCTTGTCCTCAAAGGGTGGAAGAGGGTTGGTGAACTCTCTGGGGTCACTTTTATAAAGGCACTAATCCCATTTGTGAGGGCTCCACCCTCAGGAGCTAACCTCCTCCCCAAATCCCCACCTTATGATACCATCAGTTTGGGAGGTTAGGATTTCAACATATGAATTTGAAGGTGACAAAAGCACTTAGACCATAGCAAGTTCAGTCTTTAAAATTATTTTTTTCCTTTGCTCTTTGACTCCCCTCTTCCCCCTTTATGTGTCCCATTTTTCCATCCCTCCGTCCCACACCACACATACCACAATAACACACTAATTTATATCCTTTTCTACTTTTATGACCATATAACCATGTATAAACATATTTAAGGTGTGAGGTAGGGAGACTAGTGTTCTTGTATCTATAGCACCCTGTGGTCACTTTTTATTTTATATCAGAGTAGAGACACATGCAGTTAAATGTACTCAATGAGAAATCAAGGCCAGGCATCCAGAGAATGCCATCAGGATTCTCTTGCTCCAGAGTTTTTTGCCAATCATTCTGCTAATCCCAGTGTAGTAGCATGGCCTTCCATCTGCAGACTGTGTGGCTCCCCCCACCATTAATACAGATGAAAGATTGTCCCAAGACACAGTGTCATGTTCCCCTTGGCCTATGGAGGTGGGGGAGGAGTAGTGGGTGGAACAGGAGGGTGACCAAAGAACCATCCATACTCAGAGTGGCATTCACACTGAGCCTTTGTGTTTGGGGTGGCCAACTGAAGACATTTGAGGGTGAAAGGAGTGCTATTAATAATTCTACCAGAAAGACAGACATAAATCAACATTCTCCCAGGCAAACTGAACCATGTGCTCACAGTTCTTTTGGCATTACTGGGTAGACCTGACCTGATAATACTTACAGCTTTGCGTAGCTTGCTTTTACTTTTTTTTTTTTTCCACATGGAATGTTAGCTCCCCAACCAGGAATCAAACCTGTGCTCCCTGCATTGGCAGCACTGAGTCTTAACCACTAGATTGCCAGTTTTTACTTTTTGAAAAATACATCAGGACCTCCCATCATTCCTACCCTCACTGCCCCCACCCTCACCAATATAAATAGTCCAGTCCTATCTGCCTCTGGGAATCCCAGGTATGTTTGTTTCTCTTCACTGAGTCCATACCTTAATTTTTTCCAGGAAGATATGTTTAAATGCTCTGGAATACCAATCCATCAAACTTTACTGGCAGCTGCCACATGTTCATGGAACAGATGGTAGTCATGGTTCAGATGCTGGTTGAAAGGTTTAAACTGAGATAATGCATGTTGAACCCTTAGCACAGAGTCTGGCATGTGGTAAGCCCTTTTATTATTATTACTCTTCTGTTATTGTTTTCATTAGAATCATTACACAGCAATAACTATGAATAAGACAGAATTCTTGTTTTCAAACTCCTGGCAATGGTGATAGGGGCAGAAAGAAACCAACATTTCAAGCATCGTGGTGATAAAAGTATCTACAAAGCCGTAAAGCATAGAGCTCTAGAACGTGATGGGTGTGACTCATCGAGACTGTGGGTGGAAGCACAGGGTGGGTGTGGGAGGTGATCTCTTAATGCCTTCCACTGCTGTAGGAGGCACAGAAGCTTCCTCGGAGGAAACTCCTTTTGTTAAGATAGTCAGTCTCATTTTATGCAGAGAGAAATCTTTTGTGTAAAAGGAAATCCATTATGTAGATATTTGTATTTTGTAACAGTAAAAATGACTAGTAATGATGAGTATTTTATTTTTTATTTTTTTTTTATTGGAGTTTTAGAATTGCTTTGCGATGCTGTGTTAGTTTCTGTATACAGTGAAGTGAATCAGCCATGGGTGTACATATATCCCTTCCCTTTTGGACCTCCCTCTCACCCCAGTGATGAATATGTTAAAATTAGTATGCAATAGCAGTTAAGAGCTTGCATTCTGAGCTGGGAGCCTGGGTTTGAATTTTAGCTCCATCCTTATGGGGTGTGTGATCTTATGCAAGTGCCTGAGCCTTTTGGGGTCACAGTTTCCACATCTGGGAAATACAGATATTAGTAAGGTTTACCTAAAGAAGTTCACATGAGGGTTAAATGATATAATCACTGGAAAGTACCCAGAGGAGAAAATGGCATATGGTGAGAGTCTCACAAATGCCACCTCTAACTTGACACTTCAGTGTCCCCAGAGTTTGTCAAAGTGTTAAACTCCTTTAAGAAAGAGCTAAGTGAATATGAATTTAAAAGTTTGTTTTTACATAGAAGAAGTGTAAATCTATGGACCAAACTGAAAGGCTCCAAAACCCATCCTTCTGGTTCCATGGATCTAGACTGTAGTACCAAAGACTCCAGAGCTTTCCACTTATTTTTATCAAAGTGTAGCATTTATACCTAAGGTTGGATTGAAATACACAGTTGTCCCTTGAACAACGCAGGTTTGAACTACATGGGCTCACTGCTTTTCCAATAGTAAACACTATGGCACTACAAGGTGTGTTGAACCCACAGATATGGACCCGTAGATACTGGGGAACCACGGGCACGGAGGAACCATATATGAATTTTTGAATTTGTACTTGAATTTTTGACTGTGTGGAGGGTTGGCGTCCCAACTCTCACATGTTCAAGGGTCAACTGTTTTCTTTTAAAGTAACAATTTGTCCCATAAGGAGGTGGTTTTTCTAGAGGTGATGTCCCATAAGGAGGTGATGTTTGCTAGAATGGGAATGTAATATGGGTCTTCCAAGGAAAGAACTGGAAGACTTACTCTCCTAATAAAGAAACTTAAAGCCAGAACTCACCTTACCCTCCCACCCCCACTTCCACCTTCACCCCGGGCATAAAGTTGAAGAACCGTTGGCCTGAGCTGGATGAATGAGGAAGAAAGGAGGCCAGCGTAGCCCAGCTCCTTGGTAAGGAGGAAAAAAAGAGACAGCAAACAAAATACAGTAGAAAAAGTATTTAAATATTCTTTCATTTCAATGAACAAATGTAAGCCAACATGCCAGGAGCCATATCAGGTGTTTTTACACACATGAGCAACTGTCTACAGCCATGATCTTAAACAGGGCTGTCACCCTGGGTGGGGGAACTGGACAGGGAATTCCAGTCTTGGCCCTGACCTAGGTTTGGCCATCTCTAAAATGCAGCAGTCACCTACCTCCTTCCCTCATCAGGTTCCTCTGGTTGTACCTGCTTCGCTTTAAATGTCCAAGGAGATTCTTGGGTCACCATTCCCTTTGACAGCTCTTGGATATTTCATAATTAGCATTGGGCCATTAGCACAAATGTCTGTGACCCCAAGCTCCTCGCTTGATTGAACAAATAAGCTCTTCTATTCCTTTTTTCTTCCCCTGGAACTGTAAATGTAACTTTATAAAGTGAGAATAGTAATGGTACATATTGCATAAAATTATTGGGAGGATTAAGTTTTAATAGATAAAAGTCCTTACAACAGAGCTTGACACGAAAAGATCGTCAATATGTATTTACTTTTTTTTTTTTTATTTTTTTTTTTTATTTTTTTAAATTTTTTTATTAGTTGGAGGCTAATTACTTCACAACATTTCAGTGGGTTTTGTCATACATTGATATGAATCAGCCATAGATTTACACTTATTCCCCATCCCGATCCCCCCTCCCACCTCCCTCTTCACCCGACTCCTCTGGGTCTTCCCAGTGCACCAGGCCCGAGCACTTGTCTCATGCATCCCACCTGGGCTGGTGATCTGTTTCACCATAGATAGTATACATGCTGTTCTTTTGAAACATCCCACCCTCACATTCTCCCACAGAGTTCAAAAGTCTGTTCTGTATTTCTGTGTCTCTTTTTCTGTTTTGCATATAGGGTTATCATTACCATCTTTCTAAATTCCATATATATGTGTTAGTATGCTGTAATGTTCTTTATCTTTCTGGCTTACTTCACTCTGTATAATGGGCTCCAGTTTCATCCATCTCATTAGGACTGATTCAAATGAATTCTTTTTGACAGCTGAGTAATATTCCATGGTGTATATGTACCACAGCTTCCTTATCCATTCATCTGCTGATGGGCATCTAGGTTGCTTCCATGTCCTGGCTATTATGACTGTTTAGCATCACCTACGTGCCAGGTTCTAGGCTAAGTGCTCTCCATGTGTTAGCTCAGTTTATCACCAGAAGAATGTATTCCTTTACATTTCTATCTTAGTGATCATTGGTGTTTTTCTTTGCAACTGTTTTTATTTTTAATCTTGTATTCTTGTACCTTGTTAACTGAAACAACTGCACACCAACCACGTGGATTGGAGTTTTGATTCTTCTTACCCTCTTCTCTCTCAATCTGCCCATTCCCCATCAGATTGAATGGATTTAAAATCTCTCCTGTATCTTTCATTGATTTTTTTTTCCTCCCTACTCCTTCCTGCCCCACAGGACACTGTCATAGCTCCCTAACGGGGTTCCTGTCTGGTCCACTTTTTATACTGCTTCCCAAAGCATCCACCTATACCATAGTTCTCAATAAAATGCCAGCTGCTCGGCCTGGAACTGAAGATCTTTTACTTTCTGCTCTTAATCTACCCCTTGGAACCTTCTGGAAGAAGTCCCTTTAGTCCCTCTGTTTTATTGCCAAACTGCGCCCTCTACTTTCCCACTTAAAATTCAGGCTGCTCCATCTCCCAGGTAGGTTCTTCTTGTAAATCATATGAATTCACTTTCCTTGTCAAATATGAAAACATTATATAGAATTCCTCTTTAACCAGCCCCCTAGCCACTCCCAAGTCCTTCTTCTTCCCAGAGACCACCACCATTCTTGGTCCAAGGGCCCCGTTTGGCTCCTTTTCTATGCATTAACATTCATATATATGCACATACAGAGAAGAGAGGGTGATGCTTGTTGTTTTGTGTGTGGGTGTGTCTATGATATAAATAGTATCCAACTGTGCTTATCATTCTGCAACTTGTTTCTCTCCTCCAACAATATGTCCTGGCAATCTGTCCATCAGGATGCATCTTAAATGCCACCAAGAATCCCCCAAACTTCACAAGATTCCATCATACTGGAAGCACTTTTTCTGCTGGCACTCCTCGGAATCTCTTAAGAAAATTTCTACTTTAGATATGTGTGTAGCAGGATTGTGAGTGATTTTTATATTTATATGTTTTTGTAATTTCAAAAATTTCAACTATTCCCCTCAATGTATATTTAATCAAATAGGTGTTAGGTTAGACACACACACACATACATACACACCATCAAAAACATTTTCTTTATTTTTTTGCTATTGTTGTTCAGTTGCTCAGTTGTGTCCGACTCTTTGCAGACCCCATGGACTGCAACCCACCAAGGTTCCTTGTCCCTCACTATCTCCTAGAGTTTGCTCAGATTCATGTTCAATGAGTCGATGATGCCATTGGGTAATTTTATGTTACCCAGACTCCTAACTATTAATATTAATTTGTCCTCCCAGCGACCTTGACATGGGATTGCAGATGCCTTGGAGAGGGAGATGAACATACAGGTCACCTGGCAAATGTGCCATTGGCATATTCTCCAGTCACGCTCAATTCTTAGACAGCAACTTCACCACCAGAACACAAGGAGAATGAGTCTCGGATGAAATTCTGCCAAATGGTTCTGTTGTGCTCAACCACACCAGAGCTGGTGTAGAAGGAAAGTGAATGCTTCTACATCTCTTTATCGAAAGCTCCTCTTTATATGATTACTATTATATTATATAATCATATATGACCTACACTCTACATTAGATAGACATATAGCCAATAATTGTTATAAATGACTAATTATAAAACATTTCATATACAAGCAGATTTTATCTTACATCATTATAGTAGATTATATTAATATCAAGAGTTAATAAAAACTCTCCAATTGAAAAAAATGACTGTACATCATACCCACCCATGTTGCCCAATCTTTATGGGAATCACGTCCATCCCCCAAAACCTGTGTAGTAAGGAAGGCCCCAGGTGCGGTCCCAGGATGTGTGTTTAGTCACTAAGTTGTGTCTGACCATTTGCAATCCCATGAACTGTAACTGAAGAAAATGGCAATGCACTCCAGTGTTCTTGCCTGGGAAATCCCACGGACAGAGGAGCCTGGTGGGCTACAGTCCATGAGGTTGCAAAAGAGTAGGACATGACTTTGTGACCAGATAACAACAAAGACATCAGCTTCCTTGGAGCCAAGCATCAGCCAAGGTGTTAGTGATGGTTGTTAACTTTAACTGGATACTTGCTGTGTGCTGTGAACAAATGTGTGTTTTACATACATTACCTTATCCCCATGTTCTAGACGGGATGACTGAGCAGTTAAGCCACAATGCTCAAGTTCAGAGCTGGGATTTGAACTGGGCTCTGAACACCCTGCCCTCACCAACCAACACAGCTATGCTCTTCCCAAACCTACACATCTGTGCTCTCAGCCTCCATGGTATGGTATGCAGCCAACAGCACTGAAGGATTTCTCAGAGAGTGCATTTGTTTCTTTGTTTTCCAAATAAAGGAAGCTACTGCCAGGCTGACACATGAATTTCTCTGCTTTTGCTGAGGAAGGAAGGGTGATCCTGCTGAAGTATCTGACTTTAGAGGGACCACTGACTACCTTAGAGAAGTGAAAGCCGCTGTGAGTCACATAGGAAAAGCTGTCCTTCCCAGCAAAACAATCCAAGATTGAACAAAGTGCAGAATTTTCAACCCAGGGCATAGCCATTTGTTCACTAAAAAAGAAAAGCTTAAATGAATGTATTGTTATGAACAGTCTCAAAAGGCATTCACATCTTTGAAATTAACCCAAATAAATACTAGGTTAATTTCTGGCTTACCTTGCTTGTTGGATGAACTTAGATCATTTAGTTTCTTTGATTCTCTCTCTATTCTTGTTACAGTTGACCCTCTGTATCTGTTCAGCATCTGTGGATTCAATCAATCATGGATAGAAAATGTTAAAAAAAATCCAGAAACTTCCAGTAAGCAAAACTGGAATTTGCCTTGTGCTGGGCAACTATTTACGTAGCATTTACATTGTATCAGGTGTTACAAGTCATTTAGAGATGACTTAAAGTATATGGGAGGATGTGGGTAGGTTATATGCAAATACTACAGCATTTTATATAAAGGACTTGAGCATCCGTGGATTTTGGTATTCATGAGGGGTCCTGGAACAAACACCCCAAGAAAAGCAAGGAACAACTATATTAATAAAGCAGAGCTGTGATAAGATTATCATCCCATAAAGAATTCTCTTACGTTATCTACCCTGCAAATTTGGTTTTTCCCTCTTTATCAAAGAAGGAACTCAAGTCCATCACATTACAGTGACAGATGCTGCATTCATGGTTGGGTTTCATGGCAAGTACATTGCAGAATTCCAAAGTTCCACACACCACAATTTCTGGGCTTAAATACATATTCAGAATTTATTTTGAAATGAGGAAAACTGTGAGGGCTAATGAAAACATCAGTAAATCTTTCACTCGAAGTGTTCATCCATAAAAGAGCAAGTAATATTTTAAAAGTTAAGAAGGAAATATGTAATGATGTTTCATCACCATATCTGACCATCAACATGTAGATTTCAGCCTTTTCCCTTTATATTTCTTCTAATCCAAGGACTTTTATACATACAGCAGTTGAACTGTCCTTCCCTCCCCTTGTTATCATTCCCTGACCCAGGAGCTGGACGATGTGAGTTCTATTTCCAGGTCTAGCTCTGACCATACATAGATCACAAAGTCTCAGAGTGATACCTTCCTACCCATCATACAAAATCATCAGGCTGTAATACAACAATGTATGTAGAAGAACTCATTTATTTACTTACATAGGTTATTCACTACAAAAATGTGAGATGCTACAATTAAATGCTGTATTTAGTTCTAATAGCTATAGAATAAGAGTTAATGAGGGAACTTCCCTGGTCGTCCAGTGATTAAGACTCTGCCTGTCTAATACAAAGAGAGCTGGTTTGCATCCCTGATCAGGGAACTAAGATCCCACATGCTGCGTGGTGAGGCCAAAAAATGAATAAATAAACTTTAAAAAAATAAAAATAAAGTTAATGAGTAAATGGTTGAACAGGAGAAACATTTGAAGTATCATTTTATTTTCCCAAAGTTATCTATTTTATCCACATGATAACAAGATTGACCATGTTGGAAGGTGGTACAGGCATAAATTTCCTTTTTTTAAAAACAGCTTTTAAGAGGTAAGAAAACATTTACTGAAACACATGCCTCTGGTGACAATTTTCCCCACACATTTTATGATGAAAACTTTCATACAGAAATACTGAAAGAATTTCCTAAGAATACCCATAAACCTGCCACCTAGATTCTACCATTAGCACTCCTCTACCTGCTGTATTGTGACTCTCCCTGTCTAGCCAGCCTCCCATCCATTCCTGAATCCATCTTATTTCAGGGATATAGTTCACGGTAACTTGCAGACTTCGGTAAACTTTCCCCTAACTGGCACACATATCATCAACAAGTGCTGAGCATCTATTTTCAGGATTTTTTTCTCTAGATGTGAATGGGGTCTAATTTAATGTCATAAAAATCAGGGCATAGTATGATTTTTTTTTTTTTTGCTCTTGCTATGAGACAGTGAAACCCTCTTTTCAAGCTAAATCTCACACAGAAGCTAACGTGTGAAACAGATCCCTGCAGAGATTCTCTGGATAAAGCGGGAATGGGGACCTGAGCCCTCCTCATTCCCTAGGGTGCCCCTGAAGAGCCTCAGAATGCCCCAGGTGCCGTGGATTATGCAACATGGGTGAATTCCCATACCCCATGAAGCTCAGCTGGATCGTCCACAAAACAGGGCTTTGGAAATAACTTTTTTTCTCAGGTTCTTTTCAAATTTCTCTCCCCTGTCATTCAGTGATGCTAAAGCATCGAAAACCTCAAAGACATTCCCTTTGCCAAACCTTCAGCAGAAAGCTTTCTCTTGTTTTTAATTAGCTCGGTGCAAGAAGCCTCATTCAAGACTGTGGATCTGGATGTCTGAAGCAGAAACTGCAGTTGGAAAGGCTGCCCGTGGAATGGAAGAAAACTGGAAAAACAAGAACCCGATCTAGGTGGATGGCTAAATACATTAGCCTGCACACGTGGGGCGAGCGTGTGGACAAGGTGTGCTGGCCACACTGTCCATCTCCCACGGCCTCTGCCAAGTCACCTCTCAGGAATTCCAGCATCGTGCTGTGAAGTCGCCCTGGCAGATTTACGTTCTCCTGGTCCCTCCTGAGACACAATGCTCTTGTGTGCAGGCAGGAGCAGTCTGGGGGCGAGGGGCAGGGCTGTGGCAGATTGGACCAGAATCCCATCAGCCAGAGTATAAGTGTGTCTGAGGATTAGAACAAGCGTCAGGGCCACGGAAAGACCACACCAGTTCTCCAGATCTGGGGCAAGAGAGTGGGTCTGAGAAATGGGGAGAAGTCAGGTCTGGACTATGGACTGAGTTGCAAAGCAGAGCTATAGAGTGAGTCCAAGTCTGTGCCCTGAGAGGTTCTTGAGTAAGTGAGTGCGTGAAAGTCGCTCAGTCGTGTCTGACTCTTTGCGACCCCACGGACTATACAGTCCATGGAATTCTCCAGGCCAGAATACTGGAGTGGGTAGCCTTTCCCTTCTCCAGGGCATCTTCCCAACCCAGGGATTGAACCCAGGTCTCCCGCATTGCAGGCAGATTCTTTACCAGCTGGGCCACAGGATAAGCCCGAGGTCAATCTTACTGTTTATTAAACTCTGTGCTATAGTCTCTGTGAGGACAGGACTTGTCTACATGGACTCTATGTCCAGGCTCTAGAAAAGTGAATGGTAGGTAGGAGATAAATACTCAGGAAATTTTTTTTTTAATTTTACAATTAATTAGTGTATTGATTTTTGCTATACTGGGTCTTAGTTGCCTGCATACAGGCTTTCTCTAGTTGTGGGGCCAGCAAAGGCTACTCTTCATTGTGGTATGCATAAAAAGTTTTTTTAAGTGGACCATTTTTAAAGTCTATTGAATTAGTTTGTAATACTGCTTCTGTTGTTTACGTTTTGAGGGGTTTTTGGCTGCAAGGCATGTGGGATTTTAGCTCCTCTCCCAGGGATTGACCCAGCACCCCCTGCAATGGAAAGTGAAGTCTTCACCCCTGGACCGCCAGGGAAGTCCCTCAGTAAATGTTTATTGAAGGAAAAAAGAAAAAGGAAGACACAGAGAGAGGGGTGGAGGAAAGAAAGACAGAAGATGGGATGGCGGGTTTCCCTGAGTTCCTGAACGGTTGGGACAGGCATCTGCGCCATGATCACCAGCACCACTAGATCGCCATAGAGAACTTAAATCTAACCTCGCTGCCAATAATCACTGTTTTCAACATTTTGACAATGAATCATAGTTTAAAAATATGCTTTAACTTGTGACCCAGTACATACAAACACACACAGAAACAAAGTCTCTTAAAATGTGATGCATTCTAATAATTTCCAGCTCAACCCATCCCATTCCATTCCCAGCATACTGACTTGTATCCTACAGACTGAACAGCCTTAGTTCCAATATCTTTGATCTTTTCTGGGACATTATTCTTGCAATGATAAATTTGCTTCCAAAATTCTTCATCTCTCTCTTCTAGATGGAAATTAATCCTTTTCCTGCAGACATATCAGGTTTATTCTGTTTTATAAGAAGCAGAAACAATTCTTCACTTGACTTTGCTCCCTTGCTTGTGACAGCTCTTATTTAAAAGGATTCCTTTTAAAAAAATGATTTATATCCACTGCTTCTTTCCTCGGCAGGCTTACCATCCTTAACCCCCTCAACAAGCCATCTTCCTCCATCACTTCCTCTCAAAGGATCCTAAGGATCTTTGACCCTGGAGATTCACAGCTGCTTTTCTCTTCCGTAGAGGTCATCAGACTCTCAAGAGGCTGATTGATAAGTTAGGAGACCACTTTATTAGTTTACTGCTCAAGAGATGAAACTGTGCCTCTGTACAGGATACTTCTTCCTGTACAGATAATGAGGACATCAAAACAGAATGACGATAACTACCATTGATGTAGGGTATGCTGTGTGCTAGGCAATTTACACATAGGACTTACTCTGACTCACAACACTCTGGAGTGATGTTATTAGCTCAGTTGTACTGATGGCAAGACCAAGACATTATTTTTATTATTTTGTTTAGAAATGAGTTATTTATTGCTGAGCAGGCAGATGAACACATTACTGAGTAGTAAAAACTCAATTCATTTTACTAGCTACTGCTGTTATTATTACTATTATTGTTAATAACAATATCAACAGTAGATGATGTTAAGAAATCTGCCCAGTACTTCCTGCTGGTAAATATTAGAGATGAAAATAAGCTCAGGTCTATCTGATTTCAGAGATGATATTTTTCATTATTCAACCTCACAAATGAACAGCTTTAGACAAAGGGGACCAAGTGTCCCTAGAGAATATTTCCATCCCATCTGAATTGCTTCTACCCCAGAGAACTGTGCCTAGCAAGGAACAAGTTTCAGTCACAGTCTGATTCTTCAGATGGTTTCGAGTAAAGATGGATGGCATGGTCTTGATTGATAACTTTTTCAACCAACTACCCAAATCTCTACTCCCTGTTGCCTGTCAGGTCACATTCGATTGAGTGGATTGTAGCTTTCTTTACAGTGGTTGAATCTAAATATTTTCTTTGGTGAACTATCTCCACCTGGTCTTTGGTGAATGATCTACACTAGCTAGGACAAGATGCTTCAGGTTATATGGTACCTATGGGACCTTGAAGGAGTTCTTTTGTGGAGAGAATCATTTTCTGAGCCAGGATTCCCTCTTTGGGGGTGGTGGGATATTTGAGGAGTCCTTCTGTGTGTTGTGGGCGTCCCTGGTGGCTCAGAGGATAAAGCGCCTGCCTGCAACGCGGGAGACCCGGGTTTGATCCCTGGGTTGGGAAGATCCTCTGGAGAAGAAAATGGCAACCCACTCCAGGATTCTTGCCTGGAGAATCCCATGGACAGAGGAGCCTGGCAGGCTACAGTCCATGGGATCGCAAAGAGTTGGACATGACAGAACGACTTCACTCACTCTGGGTGTTGAGAGGCTTTGTGGTGGAAAAGTGAAAAAAGCTTTCCAACTGATTTTGAGGAATTTGGGCTTTTGTGGTGAGAGGGAAGATGGGAAGGAGTGAGATAGAGAACACTGAAGTTGGAGGTTAGGTAACTGGGAGAATGGTGGCAAAATGGCAGAAACTGAAAAGAGGGAAGAGAAACAGTTTCAAGTTCTTTCTTTTTACGGGTTGGGCAGTTGGGATGGAGAACAGGGTAGACTTGAGTACAAAATCAAGAAGATGAATTCAACTTCAGACAATTTAGGCTATGTAGTGTGGCTATAATAAGTAAACTTGTTTTACCTGATGTGTTTTCATACCTTTCCATTTCAAACAGGCCAACTTGATTTTCACAGTTAAAAATATTTGACTAAGTAAAGTCATATGAAAATCAAAGTGTTAGTCATTCAGTTGTGTCTGACTCTCTTCGGCTCCATGGACTGTAGCCTGTCAGGTTCTTCTGTCTATGGGATTTCCCAGGCAAGAATACTGAAGTGGGTTGCTATTTTCTTCTCCAGGGGATCTTACAGACCCGGAGATTGAACCCAGGCCTCCTGCATTGCAGGCAGATTCTTTACCGTCTGAGCCATCAGGGAAGCCTATAAAGTCTATATGTATGTTCATACCCATATGATTTTATACTAAGGAACAGAGTTATATATTGATGCACAAATCTGTAAATGTTTACCCAAAAGCCTTTAAAAGATGATGCAAGATTTACAGATACGAGAAGAGAAAATTGGGAAGCAGAGTAAAGTGGACTTAAAAAATTTCAGCTAACCTCAGATAATAAAGAAAAAACTGCACTGGAAATGTAAAAATATTATGAATGCACTTGACAATTATTTCTGGAGCAACAAAACAAGCCGTTTCAATATTTTTTAGTTCAGTAACGTGACTGAATTTTGGCATAGGTACATTTGGCAGGTGGGAGTGTAAATCTGTTTACAATGATTTTTTTCTACAAGAAGTCAGTAATCCAATAGGATTCATGGCCATAAGAAGTAAGTCTGATGGGTTTAACAGAAGTCACGAACTAGTTGGACATAAAATCAAGTCCATGAGTGAAAACAAAATGGAAAGTCTTCAGTTATCGGAGTCTGTGTTTCAACAGTGTAACACACCACGACCAACACAACCAACAACAAGAGACGCAAAACAAGGCCACCCAACCATTTTTGGAGCAGCGTTTGCATCACAAAGTTCTCAAAACTCCTGGGTGTGTGGGACTGTGGAGAATGAAATGGAGACTGATGCTTTCATTTGGAGTGATGTGTGCGTGCAGAGGGTAATCCAAGGGTGGGTGTGAGGACAAGAAGAAGAAGGAAGAGGGCTGAGGGTAGTCATGGAACGTGCTCTCATCTCAGCCATGGGAGAGGGAGAATGAAGAACTGGGGCACTTAGAGAGGGGGAAGAAATGGGAAGGTGAAGTCCCGAAGAAGACAAGAATTCTCCAGCGTCATCAGAAGAGGCGTTTGATAGTGTTGAAAAGTGGGGAGAACCACAGAGATGAGGTCTGAAAACACATGGTTGGGTGTGGCTATTGGGGGCCATCAGGGCACAACTACGGAGATCAGTGAGGATGGAGGAAGTCAGGTTGCCAGGGGTTAGATGAGTAGAAGGTGGGGAGGAGGGATCCTAAGAAATCGATGTTTGGGACTTCAGTGGTGGTCCAGTGGCTAAGACCGAGCTCCTGATACAGAGGGCCAGGGTTTGATCCCTGGTCAGTGGACTAGATCTCACATGCTGCAATTAAGACTTGGTGCAGTCAAATAAATAAATATGAAAAAAAAAAGAAATTGATTATGAAGGAGGAGAGAGAGAGAGAGAATCTATTTTGGATCTTGTACTAAGTTCTTTCCTAGAAGCTCTAGGAAGAGGCAGGAAGAGATATGCCAGGGATCAGCAAATTCTTTGTATCTGAGAGCCCAAGGCCAGCAATATGAAGCAAGAGTCAGGGAGAAAGGAGCAAAGACTACATGTTCTAAAGCGTGTTTTGCAAAACATTTGTCCATAGGATGTTCAACTGAGTCCCCTTCTCCCACAAAATGATGCTTTTATTCCTCTCTGTCCTACAAGAAAGTCATCAGCATCCCCCGCCTCCTTCCTGAACCAGCAGGCCTGTGGGGCCAGCCTGCTGCTGCTTTGAGTTCCCATTTCTGGCTCGCTGAGATGCTAGTTTGGTCTGGGTGCTGGACTGTGCCTTTCTATTTTCTTGGCTTATATTTGGTCTCTCAGTGCTATATGTGTGGGCTTCCCAGGTAGTGCTAGTGGTAAAGAACCCTCCTGCCAATGCAGGAGACATAAGAGCCCTGGGCTCGATCCCTGGGTCAGGAAGATCCCTTGGAGGAGGGCACGGCAACCCCCTTCAGTATTCTTGCCTGGAGAATCCCCATGGACAGAGAAGCCTGGTGGGCTACAGTCCATGGGGTCACAAAGAGTGGGACATGACAGAAGCATCTTAGCACAGCACAACTGTATGTGTACGTGGTGCAGAAAGTGAAAAGTGAAAGTCGCTCAGTCATGTCTGACTCTGCAGCCTCATGGACTATACAGTGCATGGACTACTCCAGGCCAGAATGCTGGAGTGGATAGCCTTTCCCTTCTCCAGGGGATCTGCAGCTCAGGAACTGAACTGGGGTCTCCCTCACTGCAGGTGGATTCTTCACCAAATGAGCTATCAGGGAAGCCCATGTGGTGCAGAGGGATGTGTCAAAGATCGAACCAGCCGGGCCATGTGGATCGCAAGTCCTGGGAAGAACTGTCTGCTTTAGGATGTCTCAGAGCTTCATGGGTGGTGAATCTCCGAGACGGGAATAACTCATGTTTCTTGCATATGCTCTGTCACTTCAGTCGTGTCCGACGCTGTGACCATGGACTGTAGCCTGCCAAGCTCCTCTGTCCATGGGATTCTCCAGGCAAGAATACTGGAGTGGGTTGCTATACCCTTCTCCAGGGAATCTCCCAGACCCAAGGATCGAATCTGTGCCTCTTACGTCTCCTGCATTGGCAGGCAGGTTCTTTACCACTAGCCCACCTGGGAAGCCTGATAACTCATGCAGCGTCCCCCAAACTTGTGTGACCACTGTGCCGCTTCTGCCTCTTGTTCTGTGCGACACACTTTGCAGCTTGTAAATAAGATGGTGAAAGTGATGGGAATGTACTTTAGAACAACTGTGTGAAATATTTGAGTTGACAGTCAGAGGAGCACTCTCCAGGTTGCTGCTCACGGCTGAGTGTGCAAGGAAAGATGGCCCCGCTGAAGACAGAGAGGAATTCCAGCTCAAGGATGCCAGAGGGCTGTCAGGGAGGGATATCAGCCTAAGGAGGATCAGTGGTAAAGAATCCACCTGCCAGCGCAGGAGATACAGGAGACTCAGCTTCCATCCCTGGGTGGGGAAGATCCCCTGAAGGAGGAAATGGCAACCCACTCCAGTATTCTTGCCTGGAAAATCCCATGGACAGAGGAGCCTGGTGGGCTACAGTTCCATGGGGTCACAAAGAGTCGGGCACAACTGAGTGACTTAGCAAGCATACACGCATGTATGTTCCCTGCGAGGTACAGAGCCAGTGCTTGAGAGAAGCTCAGCAGTATCTGCTGAGAGAATGAATAATAAATGCATACATATTTCCAGATGCCTGCACAACTTGTGTTAGAGTTCTCTAACCCGCCATTCCCAGGCTCAAAACAACTGGCCTACTTTCTCATTCTGAGTATTCCTTTTCTATCTAGACTCTTGGTTTCCACTGACACAAGAAGGGCTGAGAATATGAAGCCAACTCTATGTGAATACTTCGAAAGCAGGTGCATGTTCCCCCTTCTACCTGGGTGAGGTCACATTGCAAACCTTAAATGCATGTTGCAAAAATGGTCAGCTGGGAAGGAAGGGGCCATCTACTCTGCTCTCTGCAAACCACACATGCTGCCTGTTGCCTGGAATACTGACCAACACCCAGTGCCCAGGTGGAGGTGATGCAGATGGTCCAGGAGCCCTGTGTGACTCCACTGGTGAAAAGCGATCTCCTTCACGGGGCAGCAAAGCGTGTCAAGATGAATGCGGCATTCAGGCCGGTGCACGGAGCTGTTGATAGCGCTCTGTGAAAGCTCTTTGTTTCTCCCTGGCATGTGGATGCACAGGCTTTGATGTTAGAATTTTGGCTCATTAATAACTAATTTACATTTCCCAGACAGCAAATTGTGATCTGACACAAATTTATAAAAGAACTCCAAATGGTGAAACTCTCTTATACAATGAGTCCTTTGTGAGTCTTTTTTTTTTTTTCCTCTCTCTCTTCCTAACTTAAGGAGTTTGTGATTAAAATTTTAATGCGATCGTTGAAATCTCATGGGCTACTTAAAAATAAAACACCATCTTATTTCCTTCCTGTCAGAGATCATGACAACGGGCTGCTCCTCTGGGGGTGTTTCAAGTTGCTACAATTGCTTTTTCATCTGCTCTGAGCCTCAGAGAGAGTGGGATGTCTGCAGTGAACTAGAAGAAAGGCACAGGGCGGGGACTGGAAGTGATGGCAGAAGGCAGTGACGCCCTGTTCCTTGGCTTCCTGAGGCCCCGGGCAGGTTACCGGCAGGCAGGTTTTCATAGCATGGTCTCACTAGCCTCCAAGGAGCTCACAGGGATGAATCTCACAGCTCCAGGTGCCCCCAAGGCTGAACAGGTCATTTTCAGAAATCACAGATAAGCTGATCAGAGCTCTCAAGATAAGAAATTTATATTCAAAACAAATACATACTTGTCTTCTCTTGCCTACATCATCTTGGAGGACCAGATGCCTCATGGAAAACATGGTGCTTTGAGGATGTTTTCCTCCAGGTTTCTTTGGGGGAAACATGGAGGTCAAGGGAAGCTGGAAAAGAGCTCTTGGGAGGCAAATCTGAGTGCATCGTGGCTCCTTCCTCCCCCTCCCCCCAACTCATCTTTGCCAAAGCCTTTGCCATCCTGTGTGTTGATGACTCATGGCTTAGTGGGGGAGGCAGGCAGGGTTTCTCTTCCGTGTTGGAAGGAGGAATTGCCATGTGCATCCAGTCACCTGGAAACACACCTTCCCCGGATCACAAAGGGAGGCCTGTGCCGAGGGAGGTGAAGAGATGGACCTGAGAAGTGGACCGAAGAGCCGGCCCTGGGCAGGGCAGCTGGGTGGGGCCAGGGGAACAGGACACTGAGGAGCTTGGTCGATTGCATCACTCCTGGCAAGAGGCTGGGTCTACTGAGTTACTCTTTGCTGAGAGAGAGAGTTTGGGGAACAGCCGTGGGCTTGTTGTGTGGAATGGAAACATACCCAGCATGAAAAGATTTGGAAACTGGCATCTCTTGAGGTCAGATTTTAAATGGTCGCCCAGCATGAGCCAAATTGACTCCATGCAGTGAAGCAACGGGCCACCCCGGTTCCCTATATTATTTTAATAACAGAGAGAATGTATTAGGAATTCCAGGCAAGACCTCCCCACCTGGAGCCAGTCCCAAATTCTAAGTCCTCTGTTCAGGCCTTTGCAAATGAGCCTTTGACAAAGAGGCTCTTTTTCTCTGCAGCCTCTTCTCCACCAATGAAGGAATCTGAGACTCTCCCTCCCAGTTTTGGTTGGAGGAAGCGAGAAACTTGAGAACCCTGTGCTGCTAGAGCAGGGTGGCTCCGTGGAGCATTGCTAAGAAAACGGCGGGGCAGCTTGGGGCGGGGTGGGGGGGGCTTTCATTCAAATAACAAGGCCTCTCAGGAGGGGGCATGAGGCCCACCGGCCTTTCTGTAGCTCGGACATCAGGGCGTGTGGAACAGAGAGGGGACCGAAGCTGGTGGTTGCTCCTGTTAGAATCTCAGAACCAGCTCCCCAGGAGCATCACCACGTCTGGAGGTCCACTTGCTCCTCTGAAGTGTTGGGCAGATGCCCAGAGAACATTCTGAGATGCACAGGGGAGGAAGGGGAGCGCGTGTGGGTCCCGACAGTGCTCAGGGTCGTTCTCAGCCCCTGGAACATGGCTAACATTTAAAGGAGAATGCTGCTGCCAGCCTGGCTAATTTTGCCCTCTTGGATCCCAAAGAGTCCATGTAACTAAGTCACAGAGACCAGACTGGATTTTCTGAGAAAGGATTCATTCCTGTTCTGAGCCAGGCTTGTGCTCCTGCTCTGCTGCTTCAGGCGTGGCTGACTCCTTGTGACCCCCTGGACTGTAGCCCACCAGGCTCCTCTGTCCGTGGGATTTGCTAGGCAAGAATACTGGAGTGGGTTGTCATTTCCTTCTCCAGGGGATCTTCCTGATTCAGGAATTGAACCCAAGTCTCCTGTGGCTCCTGCATTGCAGGCAGATTCCTTATCACTGAGCCACCGGAGAAACCCTTCTGAGTCGTAGAGAGAAAACCCCGCCCCTCCAAAAAAACCTCCTCATTGCTGTAAACAGATGGCTTCTCCGGGCTGTGCTGCACTCAGCTTCTCTAACCTGTGGGAGATCCCTGGAGTCAGGTTAGGGTTGAACCCCGGTTCTACCACTCGTCACCAGTGAGCTTGGATTTGATGCTTAATCTTCCTGAGCTATGATTTCCTCATCTGTACAAAGCAGATGATAATAGTGGTTCAGTGACTTCAAGCACGGTTTTTAGCTCCTGGCCTGGCACACAGTAAGTGCTCGAAGTGAGTGTTGATCTGTTCCAGAAGGCCTGGGAGTGGCCTCCTGTGATGTGAAGAAACAGGGTCACCACAGGCTGCTCCCTCAATGGCCGTTTCCAGGGAGATGTCACCAGTGCTATGGTGCTCAGATCTCTGAGCGATTAGGGATCCCTCCTGGGCTCAGACAGGCTCCCCAGGTGGTGCAGTGGTAAAGAAGCCGCCTGCCAATGCAGGAGACACAAGTGACATTGTTTCCTTCCCTGGGTCAGGAAGACTCCCTGGAGGAGGAAATGGCAACCCACTCCAGTATTTTTGCCGGGAGAATCCCATGGACAGAGGAGCCTGGCGAGCTACAGTCCATGGGGTGGCAAAGAGTCAGACTTAGCTGAGCACTTGGGCTCAGACACCAAGAGTGAGGGGCTCTTTCTGCCCAAAGCATTTATAGCAAACCCCTTGGCCTTTGATCTTACAGGGCGAACCCATTCTCCTGAGCAAATCTGAGTGTGGAGGATAAACGCCTCCAGAGGAAGGGCATTGTGTGTGTGTTGTGCAGTATCTTCTCCTAAGCAGTGTTTGCCATACTGTGGCGCTGGGCAAATATTGATGGAAGGAAGAAGAAATGCAGAGGCAGAGAGCTGAAGGCTGGGGGGCCGTTTCCAGGTCAGACTGCAGCTCACCTTCCGCCAAGCATGTTGGAGGGAGGCAGATCAACAGAGGCTGATTTGATTCTCAGTGACCTTGCTTTGGGCCACCACACGGACACAAGCCAAGACCACTCTGTAGTTACATAAGGAAGCAGATGCCTTGGCACAGAAACTTTTCAAGATGCAGAGAAATAAGAAATGGGTCAGAGAGAGAACTCTATCTTGCCTATGCAGTGTGAGGGTTTTCACCAGTTTCTTAGGGAGAAGAAGTTTAGGATTGAGTTCCATTACCTAAGAACATCTAATAAAGAAAGAAAGAAAGTGAAGTCGTTCAGTCGTGTCAGACTCTTTGCGACCCCATGGACTGTAGCCCACCAGGCTCCTCCCTCCATGGAATTTTCCAGGCAAGAATACTGGCGTGGATTGCCATTTCCTCCTCCAGGGGATCTTCCTGACCCAGGGATTGAACCCAGGTCTCCTGCATTGCAGACAGAGTCTTCACCATCTGAGCCACCAGGGAAACACAAGAATATCTAATAAAATAATACACAATTCTCATTACAGAGCATGAGCCAGTCACTCCTTATTATGTCTTATTGTCAATTTCGTAAAGTCTTCAGTTAAAGTCTCCTTTCAGGTACTGATCATCGGAACCCAAAGTCTGAGGCTCAGAATAATCAAAAGCAGGCCTGTTACAAAATGTAATCCTGTTTGGGTGTGATGGACAGTAAAGAGGCATGGATTGGCCCTCAGTAATAATAACCGTGTGCTGTATTTTGGTAATCCATATTTACATTTTGGCTTTCGTTTTTTTTTTTTTAAGATTTTTTTTCTTTTGATTTGGACCATTTACAAAGTCTTTATTGAATTTGTTACAATACTGCTTCTGTTTTACACCTTGGTTTTTTCTGGCCACAAGGCATGTGGGATCTTAGCTCACCCGACCAGGGGTCGAAACTTCACACCCCTCGCGTTGGAAGGTGAAGTCTTAACCACTGGACCGCCAGGAAAGTCCCTCTGCTTTCGTCTTATCCTGATGTCATTCACAAGAGGTTAGCACAACAGGTGGGGTGTCAAGTATGGTCCTGATCTTACAGCTGAGGAACTCAGGTTCAAGCTTGCCGTCTCTGTGAACAGGTGGATTCAAGGCTTAGCTGGAACAAACACAGCTTCCCCAAATGCAGGGCTCTTTGTCAGCATTCTACCAGGTCATGGTTTCAGACTGCTGACCTTGCCACTTCAGTCATGTCAGGGGCCAACCTCTGTCTTCTAGAAGGGAGAGGGGTCTGGTGGGATGGGGGTTTGCTATTGTAAGGAATGATCCAGGGGTGTGGTGGTATTAATAACAATAGGTGTGCATCAGACAAGGATGGAAGGAAGAATTTTTAAACCAACCATGCGTACTTGACTTTCACTTAACTATCTATCTTAGCTTCTAGAAGAACTTGGACCACAGGGGCAGGTTTTGGAATGGTGTCTGTGAATAGCAAGAGTAGCAGCCAGGCCTTGTCCAGTCTGTTTGCATAGCCAGATCCAAGGAATCAGGGAACATGATGACGGCAGACGCCCCAGGTGATGACTGCAGCCGTCACATTCCTTGACTTTCATCAAATGACTAGCCTGTCCAGACAGAGAGGTGACTCGCTGTCTTGGCCATTTCATTGGTCCTGGAAGGGCTTGGCTGTCTGAGAATCGGCACAAAGCTGTGGGTGACGGCTTCTTCCAGCAGCTCTGGCAGGTGTCGTGGGTCAGCTGAGAGGTCAGGATGCAGGTCTTGTGGCTTCCAAGATGCCTACGGTCGGTTTCAGCCTGGATCGGATGGAGCTGGGCAGGGAATTCCTGCATGAGCTCTTTGTGAACAGCGCATGGGTGGATTGGGGTGAGATCGGGCAAGCCAAGATCTTACCTCGCCGTTCAGACTGCTGTCTCATGGTGACAGGAAGACGTTTTAAATCACAAGCAGATGCCTCCACTTTGGCACACGATAGGCATTTGCATCTCCTGTTGCCATCAATCTTCTGCCGCCTTGGGGTGAGGGCTGCATAAGGAGCCAGCCTGATTCTCTGCCCAGCACCTGGGGGGAGCCGAGGCCAGTGGGCTGCTAGTTTCCATGTTGTCATCCAACCCATCTGCGACTTTGCCCAGGCTCCCTCACAACTGCCCACCTGCTTTTTTCCGCCTCCTTTCTTTCCCTGATGTGAAATGCAGATGATGAATGGTTACGTCACTCTTTGATTTAGCAGCTTTGAAACAGATCTACTAAGATATTAAATAAATGTAGCTGTTTATTATCTGAAGTGGATTTGGCCTGTAAGATGAGCAAAAGTTTTGTATTTGTTTTTAATATTGAGGGTACTTAAGGACTTTCCTGGTGGCACAGTGCATAAGAAGCCACCTGCCAATGCAGGGGACACAGGTTTGATCCCTGGTCTGGGAAGATTCCACAGGCCATGGGCAACTAAAGCTTGGGTGCCACAACTGCTGAGCCCACACTCGAGGGCCCACGACCCACAACAAATGAGCCCACGTGCTGCAACTGCTGAAGCCTGTGCTCTGCAACAAAGACCCAGGGCAACCAAAAAGCGAACAATTAAATTAAAAATTTTAAACATAATGAGGGTACTTGCCTAAATCCTGGAGGCTTTCACTGTGGGCTCTGGGATCCCCCTTTTTACTTTCTGGTGAGTTGTAGCTTTGGATTATGAACTGAGACGATATAGTAATAGAGGCTCCCCTGTTGGCTTGGGAGGGCTGCTCTCTTGGTGCACATATCAAGATATTTTGTTTTTGAAACCAGTTTCCTGAGAAATTGGATTTTGCCTATAATGATTTCTGGGAAACCATACTTCTCCATGCAATCATTCTGATTTTATTGAAATCATTCTGATTTATTGATTTCTGGACAGTGAAGAACAGGTTGGAGTAATAGAAAAATGCTTAGCTAGGAGCCACGAGCCCCTTCAGTTGGAGGATGACATGATGTAGTAGAGAAAGCGTGAGCTTTGGAGTCAGACATACCAAGGGGCAAATCTTAGCCCTCCAACTATGTGACTTGGTAAACTTTGGTTTTCTTTTCTTTCAAATGAGCCTGTTAAGCGCTGCCTCCTAAGGTGGTTGTGGGGATTAAATGAGGTAATGTCCACACTGATGTTTCCCTGCCTGGATTCTCTAGCATCTCTATCCAGACGAGCCTACTGAATTTCACACCCCTAGTCCCACCCGGATTCTCAGCAGTACTGTGTACCGGGCGCGTCCTAGTCTGTACTCATCCTCTCTCTCCCTCACCTTCCAGACCAAACTATCCATTTCCTCCTGCATTTTTCATTTCAGTGAAGGGTCTCATCATTCTCCATCGTCCACTCCAGACACCCGGAGTCACCCTCAAGTCTTCTCTCCGCCTCCATCTGGAAAATTCCATCCATCACCCAACCTTGATCCTTCTGCTTCTTTTATTTTGTTGTGTATTCTCTCTACCCAAGGCCACTCTTATTCCAGCTCTTTGTCATAGTTCACCTGGGTTTCTGTGGCACCTACCACCAGAGTGAATGACCAGCTGTCACACAACTATTTAGAAGCCTCCTCATTTCTTCGTGAAGTTCAAGGGTGAGTTCAGTTTTCCTGACCTGGGAAAACATGCCCTCTGTGAGCTGTGTGCCTCCTTCTGTAGCTCCACCACTCACCACTTCTGTGTTCTCACCCTAAGCGGACGCTAAGCTGGAGTACTTTATGTCCTGCTGGAGCGCCCAGATCTTGCTGACTCTCCTCCAGGATTATCTCTTCTCTCTGCTTGAAATGCTTTCACACTCCCTGTGTGTCAGGAGAACCCTTAACCACCCTTCCAGGGTCAGTTTGAGCACCGCCTTCCCTTGGACCAGGCTGAGTTAGAGTCTCCATTTGTGTACCACGACCATTTCATCTATTTATGTATGTGTGGTCCGTGGTTTTTCTGATCTGCTTTCCCTTGATAGCAGGGACTCTTCCTGCCCAGCTTGGCACCATCGGCTCCTGTACGAGGCTAAGCATTGGTGGACTTTAAGTGCTTATTTAGGAATTGAAGGACATTGAAAGTGACTAGTGCAGAGCCTGGCTTATGGGAGAAACTCAGTAAAAAGATCTTCCTGATTTTGCCACTAAATAGCTGGTCAATTTGGGTGAAGCCTATTACCTCTCTGGGTCTTAAGTTTTTCATGACAAAAAAAATTCATAGATAATTTTATATATACATAAAATTTATACAGGCAGACCTTGGAGACATTGTGGGTTCAGTTTCAGACCACAGCAATGAAGTGAATATCAAAATAAAGTAAGTCACATGAATTTT
Organism: Cervus elaphus; assembly: GCF_910594005.1. Taxonomy (NCBI): domain Eukaryota; kingdom Metazoa; phylum Chordata; class Mammalia; order Artiodactyla; family Cervidae; genus Cervus; species Cervus elaphus. The sequence continues at coordinate 22,810,867 of NC_057844.1, forward strand.
GGTTTCCTGGTGAATATAAAAGTTCTGCTTATACGATGCTGCACTATATTAAGTGCACATAGCACTGTGTCTAAACATCACGTGCATAGTGTCATTAAAAAAGTCCCCTATTGCTAAAAAATGTTAATTGTCATCTGAGCCTTCAGTGAGTTGTGATCTTTTTACAAGTCACATCAGAGATCACTGATCACAGATCACCATAAAAAATATAATCATAATGAAAACATTTGCAATATAGTGAGAAGTACTGAAATGTGACCCAGAGACATGAAGTGAGCAAATGATCTTGGAAACACGGTGCCGATAGACTTGCTCAATGCGAGGTTGCCACAAACCTTCAATTTGTTAAAAAATAAAAAAACACAATATCTGCCAAGTGCAACAAAATGAGGTTTGCCTGTAATAGTAAGAAATAAATGGACAGCAATTTATAACACAATTTCTCGTGTCCCATACAACTATAGTAAATAATGTAATGAAGGAGTCAGATGCTTGCACTTATAAAGAAGGCTCTTGAGAGTCCCTTGGACTGCAAGGAGATCAAATCAGTCAATCCTAAAGGAAATCAACCCTGAATATTCATTAGAAGGACTCATGCTGAAGCTGCAATACTTTGGCCACCTGATGCGAAGAACTGACTCCTTGGAAAAGACCCTGATGCTGGGAAAGATTGAAGGCAGGAGAAGGGGATGACAGAGGATGAGATGATTGGATGGCATCACCAACTCAGTGGATGAGTTTGTGGAAACTCTGGGAAGTGTTGGACAGAGAAGCCTGGTGTGCTGCAGTCCATGGGGTTGCAAAGAGTCCGACACGACTGAGCGACTGAACAACAAAAATAAATAATAAATCTGGTTTCCAGAGCAACAAGACTAAATTGTGTTTATACTTTTTCTTTAAATTCCTTATTTGGAATAAAGGCTAAGTTAAATGGAATCCTTTGAGGGGGGATAGCTGAAAACTCAGACTGATCAAGATACTTTTGTACTGGTGACTGACACAATATCTAACACCACAAGTGGCAATGCTGTTGATGACACAATCTTCTAAATGAACATCCAGAATGGTAGATGGCTCTTGGTAAAGTTCTAAGCAAACATCACAATGGTCTTTTCGATGTACTTACATTCTTGGAAAATTCAGTGTGTACCAAAATAGTGCAAAAAAAAAAAAAGTGTTTTTATGTACAATGGAGTGAGACATTAGGCTCGGTTCCTTATAAATCGGAGAAGGCAATGGCACCCCACTCCAGTACTCTTGCCTGGAGAGTCCCATGGACAGAGGAGCCTGGTAGGCTGCAGACCATGGGGTCGCTAAGAGTTGGACACGACTGAGAGACATCACTTTCACTTTTCACTTTCATGCATTGGAGAAGGAAATGGCAACCCACTCCAGTGTTCTTGCCTGGAGAATCCCAGGGACGGGGGGAGCCTGATGGGCTGCTGACTAAATAGGCGTTTCACCTACGGGAGCCTCGAGTGGAGAGTTAGAAAGTCATGCAGGAGACAGCACAGTCTTCCGTGGTGTGGGGTAATCTCCTTACTGCAGGTTGTTCAGAATTTCTGGCCCTCACACGTTATAGGGTGGGAGTTCCCACTGCATCCATGAGACACAAAGAAGTACCCACACACCCAGATTTCTAAAATAGCTTCTAAGTGTCAAGTAGGGAAGTAGATAAGCTGCAATGTACTGGACAGCAGTGGGGAAACCCTCTGCATCTGCATACCCCTTCTCAATGTGTTTTGTTTGTCTAAAGCTCATTATTGCAAAGTGAATTTAATTCCTATAATCAAGGATTTGCAGTGCTGGGAGAAAATGACTAACTTTCAGTTACAAAGGAGCTAGAAAGGACTTTCTCGAGACTCCTGCATATCTTGAATTCCCCTATCCTGGTTTCCCTGCTATTGCCTCTAGTATGTAATTGGACATTTTATAATTTGCCGCAATTATTTGCTGGCTTCACACACTCCTCTTCTTGGGGACTGGTTTCCTATTATCTGTCAATGACACCAAGCTTACCTTGATGCTGGGACTCTAAAAAGTGCTCCACAAAGAAGTTGGATTAAATAGATGGATATGGTTGTCATTTGGTTGTTTAGAGCAGAGCTCAGCCAACTTTCTCCATAAAGGGCCAGAGAGGAAGTATTTTTGACTTGTGGGCCTGGTGACAACAAATCAACTCCACTGTCGTGGTGGAAAAGCAGCTATAGGCACTGTGTAGTTGAGTGAGGGCCACTGTATGCCAATAAAACTTTATTTACAAAAGTTGACTTGGCCAGCAATATGTTTCCTGACCTCTGGCTTATACTATGGTGCTAATGAGGCCATTATCAAGACTCACTTTGGGTCTTCATTGGTCGGTTTAATTGTCGTACTAAAATTTCTAACCCTGGCCAATAGTCTTAAAGGTGCATTGTCCCTGCGGGAGAACTGACCAAAGCAGAGGGACAGAGCGTGCATCCACGCAGATTGGGAATCATATAATTCAGAACTGCCACTCACACTGCTTTCTTTAAGAGCACAGTCTTTCTAGGGCAGCTGAGTCCTGTTGTCTTCCCATCAGTAGGGAAGAGCACGGCCATTTGAGTATCTGCCATGTGCCAGGTATTTTATATGTTGTCCATTATTTCATTAAGGACAATTATCCTCAGAGGCATGAGTGTTATCATTTCTGCTTTTCAGACGAAGAGACTGAGTCACAGGAAGTTAAATAATTTACTCAAGGTCACACATGGGACATAGTGAATTCTATGTTGGCCTTTCCAACACCAAAGTTTGTTTTCTTTGCACTCCACCATCACAGAGTTATTATTGTAATAACTCTGATGCTGGTGCATGAAAAACCAAACAGAATGTAATGTTCCTGGCGAGGCAGGCTGATGCAGCAAGTTAGTATTTATGGTCTTTCAGTCTTAGCTGAATTTCTGCTGTCGACTTTGTTAATTATGACAGTTCTTCTTTTATAGTCATTAGAGCCTGTCACTGAATTATCATCTTATGTCGTCAAGTATATCTAAATCACAGAGATTTAACTTTGGAAAGAATCACTCCTAGACATACAAGTATTTTTACACAATAGTCATTGTAATACAATTGTAGTCTCACTTAAACTAATGGGAAATTTAAATGGGGCGAACATAATAATGTTTCTCATTTTCCCTATGCAGTGTTTGTCTCTGTTGTGGTAAACCAACGTGAGCCTCACTGGAGTTTTAAAAACTGGTCATCTCTTTTCTGTACTTGTAGCCATCCTCAGGGTAAAGATACAGTTATGAGAAGTTAAAGAAGATTCTATAATTTAAAATCCCCTTATACCTAGATTGTATTACTAAGACTGGAAGGAAGTGACAATTGGGGCAAAGAAAACATATTTATCTTCAGAGTTTTAAGCTTGACTTTCCTAAGGCTGGTTAATTGTACTTGCCATTTGTTCTGTCTTCTTGCCAAACCATGGTATAAATCTAGATTCATCTTCCTTTCTATCTTGCTTTTTTTGCTTCTTTCCTCCGCCCCCCTTTTCTTCCCTCCTCCACTCCCTCTCTTTATCTGTTTATGTATCTCTATGTCTGTTCATCCATCCATCTATTTCTAGATATCTATCTAGATATCAGTCTAGCCTCCAGGTTTTTAAAAAATATTTGTCTATGTTATGTCATGTACTATCTGGTATTGTGGCACATGGACTCTCTAGCTGTGGTGCTCAGGATGAGTTGTTTAGTGGTGTATGTGGGATCTTAATTCCCAACCAGGGATTGAACCTTTGTTCCCTGCATTGCAAGGCAGATTCCTAAACATTGGACCATTGGGGAAGTCCCAAACCTTCAGTTTTTAATTGCAATCTATAGGCTAAGTTCTCCCATGGTGCCCCCAACTCTGTCATACCTGTATTGTGCTTTTCTCACTAATCTTCAGTTTATACCTGCTTCTCTAAATAGTCACAGTTATTGTCCTAAGCAAAAGAACAAAAGTATGCAGGTGTCTTGTCTATCATATTTATGTCCACAGTTTGCTTATTCCAGCATTTCCATCACAAAGATTCTGTGCTGTGAGATGGAAGAGCCCAGGAAGTGCAGGAAATGAATTCCATTGAACTTGGTGCCTTTTGTAGTGATTTTCCAAAAGACTGGGTTAAAAATCAACAACGACCAAAAAAAAAAAAAAAAAAGCACACCCCAGTGACCAGCCAGAGAAATTTGTAAATCCCAAAGATCACCATCTTTTGCTTGGGCGGAATACATACTAGTGTATCATGCTTTGAACATGTGAAAACCAGGACGTGCTGTGAGATGCTTCAGTTTTGGACCAAAAGGCTTCAAAGGCTTCCCAGTCTCTAAATGAGGCTTTGAAGTAGAGCACTGGGGAGGGGGGAGTGAGAAGGGATGGGAGCAAGCTCACCCCTCTGTGAGGCCACTGTGTTATTTCAGGCTTTTGATTTCCAGCTGCAAAGCAAACAAGAACCCCTGGTGCTCTGAATTACCCCAGGTTATCTTTATGGACAGAAGGGGCTAAATTTCCAACTAGGCCAAAGATAGAGCTCATTAGTCCAGTTTATTTATGTATCCAGACATCTGCAAACTTGTCCTTATTTTGATTTCATTATCATCACAACACCCTTTGACATGGCATTTGGTGTTGTGAAAATGAAAGCCAAATGATATGCGTTGGTTTGAAAATATGCTGTGGTGGAAACCAATGATAGGCAAAGCATTGACTGGCAAAGCCAAGTGTAAGCTTCTTTCTCCTTTCTGCCTCCCCAGATAGAGAGGGAGCCACACATTCACTTTCCCAACTGCACTTGCAGCTAGGGTGGTCACGGAACTCAGTTCCAGCCAATGAGATGTTCGTCCTACTGGCTTTTGGGAACCCTTTCTGCTTTTCCTGGTAAAGGGGACATTTGAGCTGGTGCCCTCTTTTCCCTTCCCCCCTCCCTTTATTATATGCAGATAAGCTGCCTGGAGCTTCTGCAACTATTTTGTGACCAGTGATCACTATGAAGATGAAAAGTCAATGTGCTAAGGACGCTAGAGATGGTGGGAGGAAAAGATTGAACAATATTAGGTCCTTGATAGTTTCATGGAGCAGTCAAACCAACATTAGCTGTAACCAGTTTTTGGACTCCTTTGTTCTGTGAGATAAATGAGTCCTTGTTTGTTTTGGCCACCATTTGTTGGGGACTCTTATTTGAAGCTGAAGGCCTTCTTAACTGATACAGATAAAGTATAATAGTCAATCAACAGTAATGCCAGGAGAGTTATTTCTGACTTTCACTTTTAGCTATGAGACCCAGTTTTAGATGCACCAGTCTTCTATTAATTAAGGAACATATCTATGGAATAGTGAATCTGGCTTCACAGATCTGACTTGGTGCTCCTTGTGGGCTGGTTAGTGCATTATCCAGTAATTAAGGATGCCATGAAGATACACACAAACAGCATTTTCATTGAATATCTTCTCACTCATTTCCTCAGGTTAATTTATTTTGTAATAAAACGTTCTTTTCTTCTCAGGGCTCCCAAGAATACCTTTACTGTTGGAAAAACACCAAGTTATAAAAACCCTAAGTTATAAGAACTTTTAATGAGAAGTACTTTGTAACACTTAAAACCAACCACTGAGTAATCCATACATAGTAATCCATACAGACAAGAAGAAATTCTGGGTGATTAAAGTCCATAAACCTGCATACTTGACCCTCAGCCAACAATATGTTGCTTTTTTCCTGAACCAGACATGTGATTTCTGAGGTACAGTGCTTTTTTTGTGTTCAGCCTTCATGGTTTCCTGAGAATCTAGAGGAAATGCCAAGCTTAGAGGAAGCAAGAAGTCCTCTTCTCCTCCATGTTTTCTTGGTCTGAGCAACAATCACTGCTTGTCTCTCTCCCTCTAAGGAAAGTAAGTCACCAAATCCATTTTCTATTTTGCCAGAGAGAAAACTTCGTTACTTTCGTTTGGTGTTCCCAGAAGAGTAATTAAATGTGATCTACAAGGCAAGTTTAGGAATTAGTCTGGGGTCTAACTCAAGCTTCTCTTTTTATATGCTTACATTTTGAAGAACTGCAGACCCAGTTTACAGATAAAGTAATTACTTTTAATGAGAATGAAATACATACCTGGAGAACTATGTACTGCTTAGATGTCATCCTAAAATGAGAATGTCTGAGTAGCTGGAATTTAGAAAGTGTTTCACTGGTATCATCATCTAGTTTCTAGAGTGTGCCTCCCTCCATGATCCATAGTCTATTAACACATCCATTATACAAACGTGAGTCAATTGGTAGTGAGGTGAATGGACGTAGAGCCTGTTATACAGAGTGAAGTGAGTCAGAAAGAAAAAAACAAATATTGTATATTAATGCGTATATACGGAATCTAGAAAATGGTACTGATGAACCTATTTGCAGGGCAGGAATAGAGATGCAGGTGTAGAGAACAGACTTGTGGACACAGCAGGGGAAGAAAGGCGTGGGACGAACTGGGAGACTAGCATTGACGTATATACACTACTATGTGTGAAACAGATAGCCATTGGGAAGCTGCCGTATACCACAGGAAGCTCTGCCAGGCGCTCTGTGATGATGTAGGCGGGTGGGATGGGATGACGTAGAGAGGGAGGGAGGTTCAAGAGGGAGGGGACATATGTTTACTTATGGTTGTATGGCAGAAATCATCACAACATTGTAAAGAAATTATCTTCCAATTGAAAATGAAATTAAGAACTGCCCCACCCCCCATCCCCAACATCCATTCTAGAACTTTTTACTGCACTAGGGATTTCTTTCTTTCTTTTTTTAATGGCACCAAGGGTTTCTGCATGTGCCTGCTTCCTCTTCTAGATTGTGAATTGCTAGAGGGCACTGGCAGAGTTTGGTTTATCTCTGTGCTCCCCCACTATTCCTAGTGTAAGATTTCACACTCATATGACAGCTGATGAATGTTTGTTGAATTTTATCTGTGCGCTTGTAGCTTTGTCATCTCTTGGTCACACGGGTGGCTGACCACTGAGTCACCCACCCAGATGATTCTTACCAGGCTTCTGAGACTGTCCTGAAGATCGACTGGTGGGTATCACGAAGCTCTGATTCTCTGGTGTTATATAATTATGCTGCAATTAAACTAAAAATAAGCAGCACATTTAAATAACCCAGACAGAATTAAGGCAAATGGGTGATTCACACAAATGGCCTCATTCCTCTTTTCTTGGTGGATAAAATTGAATGTATCATCACTCAGGTTGAATCTTTTCCAAGACTGACTGGCTTTAAGGCAAGCACACTTATAGGAAACTTGGATTGATGTGAAAACAGAATTCAGTTCAGTTCAGTTGCTAGTCCTGTCTGACTCTTTGCGACCCCATGGACCGCAGCTCGCCAAGCCTCCCTGTCCATCACCAACTCCTGGAGTCCACCCAAACCCATGTCCATCGAGTTGGTGATGCCATCCAACCATCTCATCCTCTGTCGTCTCCTTCTCCTCCTGCCCTCAATCTTTCCCAGCATCAGGGGCTTTTCCAATGAGTCAGCTCATCGCATCAGGTGGCCAAAGTATTTGAGTTTCAGCTTCAACATCAGTCCTACCAATGAACACCCAGGACTGATCTCCTTTAGGGTGGACTGGTTGGATCTCCTTGCAGTCCAAGGGACTCTCAAGAGTCTCTTCCAACACCGCAGTTCAAAAGCATCAATTCTTTGGCACTCAGCTTTCTTTATAGTCCAACTCTCGCATCCATACATGACCGCTGGAAACATCATAGCCTTGACTAGACGGACTTTTGTTGACAAAGAAATGTCTCTCCTTTTTAATATGCTGTCAAGGTTGGTCATAACTTTCCTTCCAAGAAGTAAGCATCTTTTAATTTCATGGCTGCAGGCACCATCTGCAGTGATTTGGGAGCCCAGAAAAATAAAGTTTGATACTGTTTCCACTGTATCCCCATCTATTTGCCATGAAGTGATGGGACTGGATGCCATGATCTTAGTTTTCTGAATGTTGAACTTTAAGCCAGCTTTTTTACTCTCCTCTTTCACTTTCATCAAGAGGCTCTTTAGTTCTTCTTCACTTTCTGCCATAAGGGTGGTGTCATCTGCATATCTGAGGTTATTGATATTTCTCCCAGCAATCTTGATTCCAGCTTATAGTTCCTCCAGCCCAGTGTTTCTCATGATGTACTCTGCGTATAAGTTAAATAAGCAGGGTGAGAACATACAGCCTTGACGTACTCCTTTTCCTATTTGGGGCCAGTCTGTTGTTCCATGTTCAGTTCTAACTGAACCTGCATACAGATTTCTCAAGAGGCAGGTCAGGTGGTCTGGTATTCCCATCTCTTTCAGAATTTTCCACAGTTTATTGTGATCCACACAGTCAAAGGCTTTGGCGTAGTCAATAAAGCAGAAATAGATGTTTTTCTGGAACTCTCTTGCTTTTTCGATGATCCAGCAGATGTTGGCAATTTGATCTCTGGTTCCTCTGCCTTTTCTAAAACCAGCTTGAACGTCTGGAAGTTCACGGTTCATGTATTGCTGAAGGCTGGCTTGGAGAATTTTAAGCATTACTTTCTTAGCATGTGAGATGAATGCAATTGTGCGGTAGTTTGAATATTCTTTGGCATTGCCTTTCTTTGGGATTGTAATGAAAATTTACTTTTTCCAGTCCTGTGGCCACTGCTGAGTTTTCCAAATTTGCTGGTGTATTGCATGCAGCACTTTCACAGCATCATCTTTCAGGATGTGAAATAGCTCAACTGGAATTCCATCACTTCCACTAGCTTTGTTCATAGTGATGTTTCCTAAGGCCCACTTGACTTCACATTCCAGGATGTCTGGCTCTAGGTGAGTGATCACACCATCATGATTGTCTGGGTCGTGAAGATCTTTTTTGTACAGTTCTTCTGTGTATTCTTGCCACCTCTTCTTAATATCTTCTGCTTCTGTTAGGTCCCTACCATATTGGAAATGGTTAAACAGGAGATGATAAGAGTGAACATCGACATTCTAGGAATCAGCGAACTAAGATGGACTGGAATGGGTGAATTTAACTCAGATGACCATTGTATCTACTACTGTGGGCAGGAATTCCTTAGAAGAAATGGAGTAGCCATCATAGTCAACAAAAGAGTCTGAAATGCAGTACTTGGATGCAATCTCAAAAATGACAGAATGATATCTGTTCGTTTCTAAGGCAAACCATTCAATATCACAGGAATTCAAGTCTATGCCCCAACCGGTAATGCTGAAGAAGCTGAAGTTGAAAAGTTCTATGAAGAACTACAAGACCTTCTAGAACTAACAGCCAAAAAAGATGTCCTTTTCATTATAGGGGACTGGAATGCAAAAGTAGGAAGTCAAGAAACACCTGGAGTAACAGGCAAATTTGGCCTTGGAATACAGAATGAAGCAGGGCAAAGGATAATAGAGTTCTGCCAAGAGAATGCACTGGTCATAGCAAACACCCTCTTCCAACAACACAAGAGAAGACTCTACACATGGACATCACCAGATGGTCGACACCAAAATCAGATTGATTATATTCTTTGCAGCCAAAGATGGAGACGCTCTATACAGTCAGCAAAAACAAGACTGGGAGCTGACTGTGGCTCAAATCATGAACTCCTTATTGCCAAATTCAGACTGAAATTGAAGAAAGTGGAGAAAACCACTAGACCATTCAGGTATGACCTAAATCAAATCCCTTATGACTATACAGTGGAAGTGAGAAATAGATTTAAGGGACTAGATCTGATAGAGTGCCTGATGAACTATGGACGGAGGTTCGTGACATTGTACAGGAGACAGGAATCAAGACCATCCCCAAGAGAAAGAAATGCCAGAAAGCAAAATGGCTGTCTGAGCTGTGAAAAAAGGGAAGCGAAAAGCAAAGGAGAAAAGGAAAGATATACCCATTTGAATGCAGAATTCCAAAGAATAGCAAGGAGAGATAAGAAAGCCTTCCTCAGCAATGAATGCAAAGAAATAGAGGAAAACAATAAAATGGGAAAGATTAGAGATCTCTTCAAGAAAATTAGAGATATCAAGGGAACGTTTCATGCAAAGATGGGCTCAATAAAGAAAATTAAATTAGGGCATTCATTTTTCCCCCTTTTCAATTTGTCTGTAAATAGCATTCTTTTAAATAGTAAATTTAAAGTCTAACTCTATTTTAATTTTATTCATTTAATTAAAAAGTTTAAAAAATTTGTTTTGCCATGCTGCACAGTGTGTGGGATCTTAGTTCAGACCAGGAATCAAACCTGTAGCCCTTGCAGTGGAAGCATGGAGTCTTAACCATTACACTACCAGGGAAGTCCCCTGACTCAATTTTTAAAAATCAGCTGAAAAGGAAAAAAATAAGAAATGTCCCAAAGTGGCCTTTTCTGGGGAGGAGAAATGGCAGCCTAGGAGCTAAAGATAGGAGCGAGACATTCTCCCTGAAATCCCTTTGTTAACATCTATTGAAAGATAAAGACAAATAAGTTTCAATACAAACAAAATGGAAGGACTTTTGGCAGCCTGATTCTAAGATTTACTAAAATGACCTCATTTTAACTTGATTACATTTGTGAAGACTCTGTTGTCAAAGAAAGTCACTTTCACAGGGATCAGGCATTTGGACTTTGACATCTCATATTTAGGGACATAATTCCACCCACAACGATTGTTCATAGCAGCTTTGCTGGAAACAAGTGTTTATGGAAACAACCCAGATGCCCTCCAACTGACGGATGGGTAACAGATTGTGGTACGTCCATATAACACACTACTCACTAAGGAGTAAAGCAGATTGAATTACACATGTATAAAACACAGATGAATTTCAAAAATGTTTTGCTGAGTGAAATAAGCAGACAGACAAGAATACATCCTGTATGATTTCATACACATTAAATTCTTGAAATGACCTATCTAATCTATTGCAACAACAATACAAATCAGTGTTTGCCTCAGGCAGAGGATGTGGGATTGTTGGACTGACCTACAGTACCCACTAGAGAACTTTCTAGAGAGAGGAAAGATTTCTGTATGTTGGCTTTGGGGGCGTCACAAAGGTTTATGCAAGTGTCAAAACTCAATGAATTACCAAACTGAACATATATTATTTTATATAAATTACATCTCAGTGAAGGTTATTTAAAAGTTCAATTGCAAGCAACTATTTGGTAATCTATGGCATAAAGCTAGATCTATCTTTGTGAATATGTTCACGTTCTTGTATTTTAATATAAAGTATGACTGGAGCAGCTGTGGAAGGTGTTAGGATTTATCCATCAGCCGCTGGGCGGCAAGGGAATATCTATGTTTTTGTCTGTCCAGCATCTCTTTACCCTCCTCCCGGAAATAGCATTCACTCCTTTCCCTTCTCATAGTGATCTACTCCTTCCTCATTTTAGTCATGTAATTTTAGCGGGGCCTCCACTCTCAATGGACTTCTTGCCTATTGTCACCTCCTTCTGTTCCCTCTTCACTCCTTCCATCTCCTCTCTCCCACTCTGCCGACGGGAGCACTTCTGTGTTCCATGCAGTAGAAGGTAATAATGCTGAGCTGGAGTCAAGCTGTAGGGAAAGGAGGAAGAGAGAGAGGACACCTTGCAAGCACACCCTCTCTGGCTTTGAAAATCTGCCAATTATCCCCTACTCCATTATTTCTAATTTCTTGAGCCAAGAAAACAATAAAATTTCCCTTTTTGCTAAGTAAGTTAAAATTCAGCTTCTTTTAACTCCAACCAAAAAAATCTTAGCATATTAGAATTTTGAAAAATCCTATTAGCTCTAATCAGGTTGCTTCATCCAATAAAGGACTGTTTCTGCAAGTACATTCACTAATCTATACAACATTTTCAAACTGTCCATATCCCTGCTAACTAGTATCACCTTGGACTCCTCCACCTCCCAGTACTCCAGAGGTCATGTTGTCCACCATACCAGGAATCTAACTTTTATTTTTTCAACTTTAATTGGTGGTGGTGGTGGTTTCTTCACTGTCTGAGCCACCAGGGAAGCCCGAGGTGGTGCTAGGGATAAAGAACCTGCCTGCCAATGCAGGGGACGTAAGAAACTCGGGTTCAATCCCTGGATCTGGAAGATCCCCAGGAGGAGGGCATGGCAACCCACTCCAGTATTCTTGCCTGGAGAATCTCATGGATAGAGGAGCCTGAAGGGTTATGGTCCATAGAGTCGCAAAGAGTCAGACACGACTGAAGCAATTTAGCACAGTGATAATTTAGTCACTAAGTCGTGTATGACTTGCAACTCCATGGACTGTAGCCTTCTAGGCTCCTCTGTCCATGGGATTTCCCAGGCAAGAATCCTGGATTGGGTTGCCATTTCTTCCTCCAGGGGATCTTCCTGACCCACAGATCGAACCCAGGTCTCCTGTATTACAGGCAGATTCTTTACCACTGAGCCACCAGGGAATCCCTTCGACTTTTATTAAATAGCATAAAATAGGGTGAGACATTTTGGTGGTTGCTTGACTTGTTGCAATACTTTGAGCAGGAAGGCAATGTGTTAAAACTAAGCCTAGATTTAAAATGTAAATTAACAAAAATTTAAAAATGTAAATTGCTATCAAGTTGGGTCTTCTTCATCTAATACTTCTGCAAGTGGTCATTTCAACCCCCAAATGAGAATTTACATTTACTGCTCTTCAGTTTAATTCTGATTTCTTTGTTCTTTCTACTATTTTAGAATCCCAGTGAATCCTTACTCTGTCATCTCAATATTCTTCTCAGTTTTGTTTAATGCATTAAAGCAATAGAATGGGGGGAGGGATGCCTTTGTGATGAGTGTCTATGTTAGTTCTGGTGTTTTCCTAAGCGCTCACCAAGGTCTGTTCAATAATCAGTTTGGGAATTTCCCTGGAAGTCAACAGGAAGCTGATGGATTGGCAGCTTTCTACGTCGCTGTGAGCAACCAATTCTCCCTTTTATGACCATCAGGAAACAGTTTTCTATCTTTAGTCTTTTGGCATTTCCTCTGTTCTCCAGGGGATCGTGATGACCATTAATGTAGCTCTCTGATCTCTTCTTCTGTTGATTTTGGTAGAAATTTGGGAGGCCAAAGGCTTGTACTCATTTCAGGCAACTTGGTATTCTCTAAATATCTCCTCGTTTCTCTGGGTTTTTTGGTCTCTTCCAGTTTTAATCTCATTTTCCTTCATGGAAACAAATGAAACAAGATGAAAATGTAGTTCTTTTAACTCCCTACATTACTGACATCACCGAACCTCGCTGAGCATCACTTTCTCTCTCGTGGTATTCTTGTGGGGATAAAAGGGGTGGTGCAGAGCAAAGAGCCAGGTGTGAGATAACTGGTATGAAGGGTTGGGCATGTAGCCTCAGAATGCTGCTCAGAGCAGGTGATCCCTGCGGTTGGACACCACTGATAGAGGAGATTCTGCCAGGGAGAAAGGGCGTATAACAGTTGCTCTTTTGGGGAATGGTATCTCTGCACAAGTTCTTATTGCCAAGTGTTCTCTTCCTTCTGGGTGAACAGCCAAAGGCAAGTCTTCCATTCCTGAGAAAAACTGAGACAAATTAGCCTCTGTGGACTACCTGGAAAGAATCCAGATGTGGGCACCTAGGTACCAAAGGGCAAGGGGGCTGAGATTCAGGGAGCCCAGCGGTCGGCAGTGCAGATTGGCATCCTCAGTCAGACAGACGTGGGAGGGGGTCGGTGGGCATTAGAACGACTGAGGATGAGAACTGCAAACTGACAGCATGAACAACTCCGTCCAACCTCCACACCAAGACACTTGGCTGAACTCTAACATGGCTCGTATTAGCTTAAACTCTGTTCCTAGGATGAGGACCCAGCTCCCTTGAAAGGCCTGCCTCAGAAAGCTCAATGCTAGGGACTTCCCTGGTGGTCAGCTGTTAGGGCTCGGTGTTCCCAATGCAGGGGATCCGGTTCCATCCCTGGTTAGGGAAGAGCCCGTATGCCGAAACTAAGAACACAAAAGCTACAACAAAGAACCCACTCGCTGCAGCAAAGACCTGGCACAGCCAAATAAATAAATAAACATCAAACTAGAAAGCTCAGTGCTAAAAGGAGTTACTCTTTGTTCTAACCCAAACCAAACTACAGACCCCTGACTTCCCTTTGGATCAAGGAGATCCAACCAGTCCATCCTAAAGGAAATCAGTCCTGAATATTCATTGGAAGGACTGGTGCTGAAGCTGAAACTCCAGCACTTTAGCCACCTGATGCAAAGAACTGACTCATTTGAAAAGACACTGATGCTGGGAAAGATTGAAGGTGGGAGGAGAAGGAGATGACAGAGGATGAGATGGTTGGATGACATCACTGACTCAATGGATATGAGTTTGAGTAAACTCTGGGAGTTGGTGGTGGACAGGGAGGCCTGGTGCGTTGCAGTCCATGGGGTCGCAAAGAGTCGGACATGACTGAGCAACTGAACTGAACTGAACTGACTTCCCTTTTCTTTGAGTATTAACTTTAATAAATTTGCAGCTGTAAGTCTTTTCTCTGTCCATCTGTGCTCTATCTCCTATAACCCAGAAGTGTTTTTCTCAAGGACCTGGAAGTCATCCCTTTGAAATGCAGTCATAAAGAAGGGTAGCCCTTGTCTCCCAGTCTTCTTGGGAAGAGAGGCGTCTACCTCTCATGAGCAGCAGTTGGCAAACACAGTTGCCTGATCACAGTGACAGATCTCCCCCCTTGACATTCTTCAAGACTTTTCTTTCAGCCCACACCAGCATTTGAAAAGCTTCTCACCTTTTATTTTAGCAGAGTTGAGCTCAGCTTACACTGGGGTCTCCCCTTCTGCAATAGTCTGAATAAAATCTGTTTTACCATTTTAAAGTAAGCATCCACTGAATAATCCCTCTTCAACAAAGAGTTCAAATCATGGTTGGTCTGAGATAGTGGGGTGCAGCCAAACTTTCAAGAGGGGAGGTGTCAGTGGATTCAGTATGGTGGCCTGTGGGTGGCACAAGGAGGAAGCAGGAGGTGGGTTTGGTGACAGTCTTCTTTGGGGGCAAGATAAATGGTTGCTGGCCTGGTGATGATATCATCAGAGTGTCAGATCATTGAGGCAATAACAGAGATAGTTCATAAATTATGAACCCAACTGGAGGCTTCTCATGGGTACTACAGGGCTCTGTCTTTAGTTCTGTTACCCTTTGTATCAGTTGTTTAGAGAAATGTTTGAAAGGGATGTGAATAGCATTTGTGATGGTCTGATTATGGTTCCAAATAATCTCAGTGGTTTGACTAAAGAGCTAAAATGGTCAGGCGGAAATGGGATAGGAAGAAATACAGAGATACTGATACTCAAAGCAAGGCAGGCTATGGAATTCACATGGCCCAGTGCAAAGTAGAAGTGAAGGGCCTGGGATGGGGAAGTCAGTCTCCCTCACACAGGCCCACTACCCCACTTGCAACACCCACTTCAGGATGCTCCCTTACCTGGAGCAAGGGTGGGTGAGAGGATGAACGTGCTATGGTACCGATGAGGCCAAGGCAAGAGGGCCTCCACTTTGCTGTGCCCCAAGACTCCGTGGGGTGCATGCTTGACCCTAACTTTTCCTGGGCCTCTGTCCAGGCCTGTACTGGGGGTGAGGGTGACAGTGGCTATGGGATGGGGATGCAGAGGGGTGGTGAGCTGAGACTGAGAGCCCATCTCAGGCGGTGAGGGAGACAGCGGGAGGTGGCCTATTTGGGAAGTGAGGCTACAGACTCTGCATGTACTCCGTTGTCCCGTGGACATAACACAAGTTCAAAGGCAAAATTATTAAGAATCTCAAGACAGCAGCCTCAGAGCTTTAAATCCCAAGTCCGGGCCCTTCTGAAGGTAGGTCTTGTGTGAATGTGCTGGTCACAGACCCAAAAAGCTGACATTGATTCTAAGGCAAAAAACAGTGTTGAAAATGGAAAGAATAGCTTTCTTGGGACAAACCAGCTTGAGCAGATGGATGGACGTACAAGGAAGCATGAGAAAAGCTAAAGACAGATTGAATACTAAGTGTTGAGAACTTTGAAAGGCAGACTGAGGATTCAGATATCGGCTTGAGGGGGAGAGGAGGAGGGAAAGTTGAGAGCAGGGGAGTGACAAGGTGAACGGGGCATTTTACAGCATTGATTTCCAGGGAGATGTCTTTTAGAAGCTTGCGCCTTTCAACTGTTCTTTTTTGTTGTTTTCATACATAAAAACTGAAGAAACACTCTTTTTTGGATCAAAGAAGGGCAGTTGCCTGGAAGGCCTCTTGCGCTCACTTTTTCCTCCTTGTTCCATGCACGAAATCTGCTGGAACTTTTGACTTTCTGCTCTTCCTTGCTTCTGGATTTTAACACCAGCAAATTAGTGTGTAAGATGTCAGCAAAAAATGACTTTCACAGGACAGAATGACCTTGCATTTTGGGTCAGCAGAAGAGCAAAGCAACAGATACACTAACTGCTGAATTACAATGAACCTCTCTATGATCCTTTGAATCTCTCAGAGGAATCACAACGAATCAAAATGAGAGCAGTGGCATCAAGCAAGCAGCTTTGCATGCAGACAACAGGTGGAGATAAAAGCCAAACCCTCACCTTCCCTCAAAATATCAGGAAAAAATGTGATCCTTCAGTTTCCCAGGGACCGGTAATAATTTTCATCTACGGTTCTTCTCATCTTAGTAGCAATTTATGAAAACGGGCATTTCCATGGCAAACACATGCACACACATATACACATGCATATGCCCACAGGCACACCCTGTAATCTCTTATCCCAGATATACATAGATTGATGCTACCAGGGAATCAGTAATACAGTTTAAACAGTAGTTGTTGAGAATGTTATTGTTTTAAGAAGGAAACTGTATTAGGGTGGTGTGTAGCCAGAATAAAGGCTTTTATAGCGCTGAAAGCTTTTGGTAGAAAAAAGCTCTGGGCTTCACCAGAGACAGAAAAATGAATACAGACTCCCAGCAGAGTTTTGTTTTCTCTCTGTCATCCTCTCACTTGCATGGCCTTGAGCAGTCAACCCATTTCCTGGTTTGTCAGGTTCTGACTAAGAGTCTTCTCCCAGCTGACCTGGGCATCTTGAACCAGTCTTGGCAAACATGGAGCTTGCTTTACCCTCCAGGTTATGTCCCCACCCCTCCTTGGTCCTGTGGTCTCTTTCCACTCTTTTGAGCAGGTCTTAGAAACATGTCGGCTGTTTGGACAGCTATCTTTCTTCAGCAATGGCCACTGGACCATCGTCATGGGTGCTTTTCTGTTGCATAGACAGAATGGGCTTTCTGCGAAAGTGCGCTAGAGAAGGGGTCAATGTAGTAGTCAATCTGACCGGGCTCTGGACCCTGGCCTTGCCCTTTCAGTTCTGTGACTTCTGGTGGGTGACAAGGCTTTTCTCCCTCCTCTGAAAATGGGGGTGCTGATGGCCACCTCCCCCCCTCCCATAGATGTGTTGTGAGCATGAAACAAAGACACATGCATCAAGCACAGGAACACAGTAGGCCCCGGGGGACTTCTGCTCCCTCCATTCACCCGCCTTCCCGTCTCAATTGTCTATAGAGTCTCGGTTTAAAGCTCGTGCCTACCTTTGACTAGACTTGCCTTCCTGAATATCAGAAGTTCTGAGATGGCTTGTTTGCTTCTCCTCAAGATGTCAGCACTGTCAGCTCCCGCACGAAGACCTCTTAGTTTGACTCAATTAGGTTGGAAGAGTTTATCCTCTTGTTGTTTCTTTATTGGCTCAGAGATAAAATTGTCATCAGGGCAAGTCTGGAACTTGTCTGATGATCTGTTTTTAAGAGAATGCCTCTTCTGGCAAATGCCCAAGCCCTTGGAGTATCTCAAACACCACCATGGGTCTCCCTGGACCCATTTTGTGATGTCCATTGGGAAAGGCTATGTTCCCCAAACCACAGTTCCACAATCTTTATTTCTATAAATCAAAGTATACATTGGGCAACTGGCCCTACCATCTAATAATTTCCCCAAATAATGGTTTTATATTGACTATTTTAAAACTAGCTATTATTTTTACAAGATATTTCTCAATGGCTTATGTTAAATAATAACCCTATACCAAAAAACCCCCCAAAACTCCTCATTCAACTACCTTGACACAAGACTGGCAACTCATTTTACTCATTTTAATGTAAGTTTGACCAGGGAGTTATATCATTAAAAGTGAATTGGGTGTTTATTATTATTTTATAGCCACAGTGGGTATTTTATAGCATGTGCTTAAAACATTAAGTTAAAATTATTCTGTCTGTGTTCTAAGCTGTATGGCTTAAATTATCCATTTATTTTCATGGAAAGACAGACCTACAGTGAAGAAAGTTAAGATCTTTCTCAGTCCAGCTGCCTGTGGAAATTAGTGTTCATCTTTGGAGGGCTCCCCAATTTTCCTAGGAGGTCATCTGTTAAGACAGTGGTTGTGCTCCTGACTTTTAATATAGAAGAGCTCCACTGCAGAGATTTGTTTTTAAATATAACCTTAAACTCACTTTTGATCAATACCTGTGAAAAATGCAAATGAGAAAGACCATATTTACGAAGGATTATTTAGATGATGGGCAAGGTATTCTGTTTGATACACTACAATCTCTCTGTGGTTTAAATTAAGAATTTAAAGAGCCTGTTCCTGAAGCATTATACCATCAATACGGTGAACACTCAGAGCAGTCATATGGAATTCACTGCTGTATTTATTGCTGTAATGTTGCTGAGACAGTGTTCACTCCATCACCCCTTGACTTTTTAGAAGACAAAGAAGAGAACTTTTCTTAGTTCTTTAAAATGAGACATTCTAGTTGGGTTTCTCTGTTATTATTTTGTGGACTCTGTGAGTCACTAGGTCCCTCCTCCACTTATACCAAGGAGATTATCTGAGTGCGTGGGTCATCAGGGGATTATTTTAGAGTTCTTTCTGCCATACCCTTAGTATTCTCAACTTCAGGAGTCTCAGTCTTAAACTTCAGCCTCTTATTGACAGCTCACTTATAGTTCTATGACTTTTTTTGTCAAGTTTCTAAAACCTATTTTTATTAAACATGAATCTTATGGGAAAGAGACATTTTCCATATGGAGACAAAATTGAAAATATTGAACTTAAGGATTTTACTTTTGAAATATTTGGGGAAACTAGACCTGCTAGGTGTTGTTTCTTACTGTAGTTGTCTTTTTTGTTTGTTTTTAATGCTTTTTTACTGTGGTAAAAGTCACATAATATAAAATAGACTCTTAATCGTATTTGACTATAGTTTAGCAGCACTAAGTACTATCACATAGCTATGCAACTCTCATCATCATCCATCTTCTGAATTTTTCGCTTTCCTAATCTGATACTCTGTCCCCATTACACACTAATTCCCTGGGCATCTACCAAGGTACTTTCTGACTATTAGTTTGACTTTTCTAGATGAGTCAAATAGGTGGAATCAAACACTATTTGTCTGCTCCTAATGTATATTTGGTTCCATGACTTTAATAATGTCTTGAACTCATGAGAACCTGTAGTTTATTGATCTGACCACATTTTTATGTCCCACATTCTCATCAGTTCTTTACTTCTCTCCTTTCTCAACTTATGGTCAATCACTATCATCCCTCATTGAAAAATCCCACCAATGCTATTCTCTTTCTCTGTTGTTTTATTTGCTTGGCAAAACCCCTAACACCAGTTAAATCCTGCTCTCCTTTTCCCCATGCCTACATCCAAGCAGATAAAAGTGGCTGAAGAAAAGCATGCTCCTATGCTGACCAGTCTTCCTTAAATCTGTGAGTGCTAACTTAAGTAGGCCCTTAAAGCTGGCAGGCACTCAGAGAACACTTGCCTGCCTTTAAATACCTAAACTTTTACCTAAACTTTTAGACTTAGAACAAAGCTATTCAAACCTGTTCTGCCTGCTAATCTCCTAAAATAATTTTTCAAAACTATGTACCCACTTGCATATTTTAAATGGTCATTTAAATTTTCACCAGAAATCTAAATAGTTGAGAATCTTAATTATAGTGTATTGCAAATATTATCTTTTTAATTGCAAAACTTTTATATTACTCTAAGAGAAACTTAATATTATAGTGATTTGATATCCATCAGTATCCATTTTTAAAAATGCATAAATAAGTTCTTTATCAATTAGAAATTTTACATTAGTCTAGTTTTTCCTTGAACTCATATTTGCACTCTACTTATAGCAAAGATTTTTAGAATTTATGTTATAATTCAAAGTATTTTATTGTTCATCCTATCATTGCTTTGCTGCCAAAAAGTGCATATACGGTTAAATTAAAATTGGCTTAAATATCTTGATTGTAAGTCTCTAAGTGTTCAATTTATTCATATTGAAATATCATTATAATCATGATTAGTACCAAAGTTATCAAAATTCTGTATATATTTTGCATACTTTAGTAAATAATCATAAAGCATGAACAAATAAAAATGTTAAAATACATCTTACAGTAACCATAGGGCTGGTCTGTATTTTCTAAAAATTTGTTTTGAAAAGTTTGAAAAGTTTTAAATTTGCAAAGTTGCAAGCATGGCACAATGAACAACCACATACCCTTCCCCTAGACACAACAACGGTTAACATTTGCCTTATTTGCTCTGTTTCTCTCCATACAGTTTTCTTTGCTTGCTGACCCACTTGAGAGTGTTCAGCTAGGACCCTTAATAACACACGGGAAGGCAGAGTGTGTGAAAAGCAGAGTGTGTGGACATGATACAGATGGTAGGGAAAGCGTGGTGGTGGGCATACCAAAAGCTTCTGACTCCTTTGTTTTCCTGGGAAAGAGGAATCAAGAGTCTGGGGGAGATGTTGCTGAAAGTTTGTGGAAAGAGACGAAAGTACAACTCAGGTCAGAAGTGAACTTCAGTCCTGGGTCTAGACACCCTTGGGGTGTACAAAGACCTTCAGGAAGTACAAGGATATATACAGCTTTTTTTTTTTTTAATGTGGGTCATTTTTTTTTTTTTTTAGTCTTTATTGAATTTTTTTACAATATTGCTTCTGTTTTACTTTTTGGGCCACGAGGCACGTGGAATCTTAGCTCCCCCAGCAGGGATTGAACCTGCACCCCCTGCATTGGAAGGCAAATTCCCAACCACTGGACTGCCAGGGAAATGCACATGATCTGTTTCCACGTGCATTCTCTCCTTAGAACGCTGCCTGCTACACTCTCCATCTTCCCAACTTTAAGCATCCATTATTAAGCCCATATCCACTATCTATAGCTCACTTCTACTTCCATGACTTCAACAACGTCTCAATGTCTTGGACTCATATTTTCCCACTTGATGAACTTTATTTACTAACCTTCCAGGACATCACATTGTTCCCACTTTCCTCCTAATTCATGGCTTCCTCTTCCTAGGATTTCTTTGCTAGTTTATCTTCATTCCTGGCCTTTAAATTCCTGTTGGCACACCTAGGGCTGAGACCTCAGATCTCTTCTCTTTGCAATTGTTACCTAATTCTCATCTCATCCAATTTCATCTCCAACTCCTAAATTTGCATCTCCAGCCTGGCCTCTTCTCTGAGATCCAGACTTGAATATCTAACCACCTCGATAAAATCTCCATTTAGGTATATACTGAGCATGTCAAATATAACATTGTCAGGACCAAACTCCTGCTGGTTTCCTCTTGAAACCTGTTACACCAGAGGTCTTTGCACCCAGTAAACGCAATTCCTTCCTTTCCAATGTCCAGGTCAACATTTTGGTAGTTATTTTTCACTTTTTCACTCTTCTGTCCCTCAAACCCCACCACTGTCAGTCCGTTAGCAAAACCTACTGGCTCTGGTCTCTTCTCATCACCTCCACAGCTCCCACCCAGGTCACGGCCATGGCTGTGTCTCACCTGGATTTATGGCGATAGCCTCCTAGGTCACCCTGCTTCCTCGCTGTTGAATCTGTTCTCAACATAGCAGCTGTTGCACTGCTCAGAGCACTCCAGTGGCCAGAGTCCTCCCGGTTCACCTGCAGGGCCCTTCCTAGGCTGCTCCCCAGTGCCCGTCTGGCTGCTCCTCCGGCCGGCTCCCCTGCTCCCTCCCTGGACCAGCCACACCAGCCCTGTGCATCCCATTCCCACCACACCTGCTCCTCCTCCTGCTTCTGCACCTGCTCTTCCTTCAGCTCTTTCTGCCGAGGCTCACCACTCCCCCAGTTCCTTTAGTCCTCTGCCCAGATGCCACCTTCTCAGGAAGCCTTCCGATAATCTGACTGAAACCCACAACCTCTGCCCTGTGCTCCTTAAACCTGCTCCCTGCTTCATTTTTCTCCAGAGCACCTGTTTTCTATTGTGCTATGTTTTGCTTATTTGCTTATTATCTGTCTCCACCCAGAAAGCAGGAAGTTTTTTCCATCTTGGCCACTGCTAAATCCCTATTCTTTGTTTTTGCTTCACATGCCAATCTTCACCTCACATTTGGGACTATCCTCAGAATTCCATTTCTTCTTCTTCTTTTTTTTAATTAAAAAAACCAATTTAAGTATTTATTTATTTATCTGACTCTACCTGGCCTTAGTTGTGGGACGCAGGATCTTTAGTGCAGCATGTGAACTCTTAGCTGTGACATGTGGGATCCAGTTCCTGGACCAGCAATCAAACCCAGTACCCTGCATTGGGAGCACAGGTCTCAGCCACTGGGTCACCAGGGAAGTCCCTCTCTTTCTTCTTGTTGTGGAATGAGATGTCACTTCCTCTCCCAACAGAGCCATGTCTTTTGGGTTGGCTATAGTTTCTGCAACTGAATCTCCACTGGACATGCAGCCAACCAAGTTTTGGGGGCACAAGTGAAGTTGTATTTATCAATCGGGTTACCTCATTTATGACTCAGAAGCACACATGAAAATCGGAGACCGTCAGGATTGCTTCTGCCTCCCTGGCTGTTTGTTATTTTGAGTGAATTATTGGGTACATCCCGTCCCATGTTCTCCTTTTCATCGGAGGCTGACGCCCTCCACGGAAGCCAGTCTGCACGCCCTCTGCTCCTGTTTCTTCCACATCTGCTTCGGATTTCACTTGT
This sequence comes from Cervus elaphus, assembly GCF_910594005.1. NCBI lineage: Eukaryota > Metazoa > Chordata > Mammalia > Artiodactyla > Cervidae > Cervus > Cervus elaphus. Next base: position 22,833,852 of record NC_057844.1, read on the forward strand.
TCTCCTGTCAAGAGCGTTCTGCTGACATTTTGAAATCCTTTACCTTCGAAGCTGGAGGGGGAAAAAAAATTGGAGTTTGAAGCATGGCACCGTAAGATTTTATGGATGGGATAAATCTGTTTATATTTTTATAGATTTGACAGCCCCCCTTTGAAAGGCACAACTGTAAAACATCACAGATTGGAAAACGTCTTGGTGGAGACCGTAACCTCTTCGATCAGCGACCTCACCTATTAATTATTTTTCCCCAGCACCTGAGGATTTGAAAGTGGCTGACAAAGGTGTTAAGAACTGATTCGGAACAGTTTGCATTTACACATAGTTTAAATGCACATTCGGAATGATTTCCACCTTTTAAACGTGTCGGTTATTATTCTAGCGTGTGTAACAGCGTGGCAAGAATGACATGGTTAACGCGATAATATGATCTTCCATCACTTTTATGAGACATTTGCATCCTTCCATGCGACACCTAATTGACCGTTGCCCCACCAGTCCTCCCCAGTGGCATCGCCTATTATACGGGATTTATCGCCAGTGCTTTCCAAGTTAGTTCAATGACATGAAATGAAAATCTCTTTTAAATGACATTCAGTGAAATCTTTTCTCTGCCTGGAAAAATCGCATTTTGAAAAATATCTACTTGTTGTTGTACTTGAGCAAGACACAGTGCCAGCGTGTGGTGTGTGTTAGGCAGGGTACACCTGCTGTGGTTTGTAAGCACACGTTCCAGCCCTCGTTGTGACCTTTCTTACGTATGGCAGGGCACTGCCAGTCAAGTGGCTGCTTCGGGGAGCACACACACCCCTCTTCACCTCCTTGGTCCAGATCTTCTTGTTCTGTGTATGTTTTTCTCTCTCTCTTTCTTCTCATGTGAGAGGTGAAAATGTTAGTCACTCGGTCGAGTCCAACCCTTTGTGACCCCATGGACTGTAGCCCGCCAGCTCCTCTGTCCATGGAATTTTCCAGGCAAGAATACTGGAGCCATGCCCTTTTCCAGGGGATTTTCCAGACCCAGGGATCGAACCTGGGTCTCCTGCATCGCAGGCAGATTCTTTACCGTCTGAGCCACCGGGAAAGCACTCTTACTTATTGCTCCTCTGCTGGAGTGTCAGCTCCAAGAGGACAGTGATCCTGCTTTGTTCAAGGATGTGTCCTCTTGGGACTTCCCTGATGGTCTAGTGGTTAGGACTTCACCTTCCAACACAGGGGGTGTAGCTTCAGTCTCTTGTTGGAGAGTTTAGATTCCACATCCTCCGGGTCAAAAACCAAAACGTAAAACAGAAGCAATATTGTAACAAATTCAGTGAAGATTTTTAAAATGGTCCACATCAACCCCCTCCTTTTTTTTTTTTTTTAAAAGGATGTGTCCTCTAGCACATGGTAGGAACTAAATAAATCTTTGCTAAATGATGAATATTCTGACAGCCTTGACCTCGTTATTTTTGTGATTTTTGACACAATATTTCATCTGTTCCAACCCATTCAATCCTTATTCAACAAACCATTGAGTTTTTATGATGAAGCCCCAAAGAGATGCTATATTTATTTTTTTTAGAGAGGTGGATGAACCACCTTACCTAAGAACTGGCGCCTCTTCCAGCTGACCAATGGGTGGGTCTCCTAAAGTGGCCAAAGACTGGGCTTCTCAGACTGCCTGATCCAGTTGGCCCAATTTTGGGTAGGGCTGGAGAGATGAGTGAGCACAAACACTGGTTTTGATTGGGGGAGGACAGCTGACTTTGTTTGGGTTTTTGACTCATTTGAGGACCAGCATGGGGATCAATGTCTCTATCTTCTGTCACAAAAGGAACATAATTAAAACAGGATGTTTAGAAGTTCACTCAATGCCTTCCAGAGCTGAACTGAGAAATTTGCCCTCAGTGTCCTGCTTCTAAGAAGGCAATGTGGATCCCCACTAATGTCCTGACGGTCCTTCCAAGGTCTCAACAAGGACTACACTGACATCTTCCTGTTTGCTCTCATAGCTCCAGTGTCGGGCATCCTTTCATTCATCAACAATCACTGTGCTCTGTGAGTACAAGTTGGTGTTCAGCAAACATTTGTTGAATGAGTGAAGTCATTCACTCATTTCTGGTTAACTGGGGGCTTCCCTCATAGCTCAGTTGGTAAAGAATCCGCCTGCAATGCAGGAGACCCTGGTTCGATTCCTGGGTCGGGAAGATCTGCTGGAGAAGGGATAGGCTACCCACTCCAGTATTCTTGGGCTTCCCTAGTGGCTCAGCTGGTAAAAAACCTGCCTGCAATGTGGGAGACCTGGGTTTGATCCTTGGATTAGGAAGAAACCCCTGGAGAAGAGAAAGGCTACCCACTCCAGTATTCTCGCCTGGAGAATTCCATGGACTGTATATAGTCCATGGGGTCACAAAGAGTCGGACACGACTGAGGGATTTTCACTTCACTTCAGTTCTGGTCGGTACTGTTTTGGAAGCCTGAAGATACTATTTGTGGAGCCTGAAGCTTGCATACTTTGTGTGTGTGTGGTGGGGGGGTGGGTAGGAGGGTCTTCTTTAATGTAAAAGAACACAAAATGATGAATTAGGTATGGATGTAATAATTTATTTGGAATGAGTAAAGAAATTGTAACAAATTACTGGAGACTTAGAGGTTCAGGTCCCTTTTGCCAAGTTCTTTTTAGCCAGTTTGCCAGAAGTACTTTCTTAGAAATGTTTCTCTTTTCTCAACAGTCTTTCCTTCTCCATTTATTTATTTGTGGCTGTGTGGGGTCTTAGTTGTGGCATGCTGGATCTTTGATTGCAGTGTGTGGACTCCTCCCTGGGTGCAGGTGTGGGGGCTTAGCTGCCCCAAGACATGTGAGATCTTAATTCCCCGACTAGGGATTGAACTCAGAGTCTCCTGCATTGGAAGCACAGAGTCTTAACCCCTGGACCACCAGAGAAGTCCCTCCTTCTGCATTTAGAACTCCCTAGAAGTCCCAGCAATTTGTATGTAAAGGAACCCAAATCTGAACCTTTGTCAGCTTCATAGTAATCCTATGTTCTCTTAGTGATTATTTCACTGTGGTCTTGAGGAGGCCCTAGAAAGAAGAGAGGTGGGAACGGGAGGAGAAAGATAAAGTTCTTGACTAAGTAGGCCATTGGTTCTCTGAGAAAATTCTAGACACAATCTGAGACCTCAACTCAACTGCAGCCCAGAAATGTTGTAACACCAGGACATTCTGCACCGTCTTTTTTTGGACCTCTGCCATGGTTCCTCTGACTTGCCTTGTCTCTTGTGACCAGGGTTTGGCAGCCACCAACATCCTGCCTTTGGATTGCTATTGGATCAAGCCTCGGGCATATGTAGGGTTGAATAAATTCCCAGGCTCCAGCTCTACTTGTTGGTGATCAGTGGGGGAAAGGTCAGGTCAATTGTTCTTTCTTTCTTTCCATCTCTTTCTCCTTCATTCTATTTTCTGTCTTCTCAGCGAGGGGAGCAGTGTTTGAGTAGCCAAGTCCTCTGTTCCTCTTCTGAAACCTAAAAACATGTTCTGTTTTATAGGAGCATGTGATAGTCATTTTTTTTCTTTTGTGTCCTTGAGTCTTTTCAATTTCTTAACAGATATTTAAGACCACACTTGCATCATACATCAGACGTTATTAGTTTTTTCCATAGCATTTCTAAGATAAAAGATCTTTAAATGCAGTCATGCGGACCGAGTGAATTCAGTAAACGTGTATGGCCTTGTGTAAGTGAAAGCGCTCCTCGCTCAGTCGTTTCTGACTCTTTGCAACCCCATGGATTGTAGCCCGCCAGGCTCTTCTATCCATGGAATTCTCCAGGCAAGAATACTGGAGTGGGTAACCATTCCCTTCTCCAGGGGTTCTTTCTGACCCAGGGATCAAATCCAGGTCTCCTGCATCACAGGTAGACTTTTTTTTTTTTTAAACTGTTTGAGCCATCAGGGAAGTCCCCATGGCCTTGTGTAAAGGGTATGACAAAGAGCTGGGATAGACAAGAACCTTCCAGAGTGTATATGCTATTTCAGGGGCAGATGGAGAATGAAGGATGTACTATGCAGCCGTAACAAAAATCAGGGTTATGATGTTGTCATAATCAAAATAACATTATTTCAGTTCAGTCACTCAGTGGTGTCTGACCCTTTGCGACCCCATGGACTGCAGCACGCCAGGCCACCCTGTCCATCACCAACTCCCAGAGTTTACTCAAACTCCCGGAGTTTACTCATTTCCATTGAGTTGGTGATGCCATCCAACCATCTCATCCTCTGTCGTCCCCTTCTCCTGCCTTCAATCTTCAAAATAACAGAAGGAAGGTAAAAAGGCAGGGTGGGGGGAAGGCCTTGCATCAGAGTACAAGATGGGCAAAGAGCATGTTGGGTTATATACTCTTTGTGGAGTGGGTGGTGAATTTCATGGAACTTTAGAGAGAGGTATGATTCCAACAGGAGTGGATGGACTGGGAGAGCAGGAGAAAGGGGAGTGTCCTGTGAGCACAGCAGGGTGGGGGACATTCAGGGAAAACTGTGCATATAGCTTTGCTCCAACATGAGGGAATACATTGGAAAATATTTTTTGAAAGATGTGGAAGGATAAATAGGTACACATTATGGATATCCTTTTTAAACTTTGATTTAAAATATTTATTTTTTGCTGTGCTGGGTCTTCACTGCTGTGTGCAGGCTTTCTCTAGTTGCAGTGAGCAGGGGGCTACTCTTCACTGTGGTATGAGGGCTTCTCATTGTGGAGGCTTCTCTTGTTGGGGAGCATGGGCTCTTGGCTCCTGGGCTTCAATAGTTGCAGTGTGTGGGCTCTTGGGCACCGGGGCTTCAATAGTTGCAGCAGGCTCAGTAGTCATGGCACCTGGACTTAGTTGCCTTGTGGCACGTGGGATCTTCCCAGACTAGAGGTCAAACCCATGTCCCCTGCATTGGCAGGTGAATTCCCATCCACTGTATCACAGGGAAGTCCCTATGGGCCTCCTTGAATCTTGGGTTTAATAGTTGATATGAAAGAGTGTGATATATTGGGGAAATTACAGATCTTGAAGTCGGAAGAGCTGAGTTAAATTATGACGTTGTAATTTGTCAGCTGACAAACTCAGTGAATCATTAAACAGTTGGAGGCTGCCCAGAAGAATGGTGGATTAATGCCTGAACTAGTGGTTATTTGAGTATGGTGAGGTTAAGAATAAAGGAATGATGTTCAGTCATTTATTTTTGCAAGAAACACTTACCCAATGCCTAGGTCTTAGGGATCCTGAGGGAACCAGGCATTCAGGGCTCTGTTCTCAAAGAGTTGTTGGTGCAGGGACCTAAGTAAGATAGGCATGGACTAGCTAAAAGGAAATAAGATAATTTCAGATAGTGATGATTACTGTGAAGGGAGAAGAACAGACAACTGGGTGAAGAATATTGAGACAGAGTAGAAGAGCTGTATTTTTCACACTTCAGATGTCATAGCTAGGGAAGGCTTCCTGGAAGAGTGGACAACTGATGCAAACGAGCCAGAAGTGTGAAGACCTGGGGTCTAGAGTTCCAGGCAGTGGCCATGGTAAAACCATGCCTGAGGACCAGAAGGAAAGCCAGTGTGGATGAGGATAGGGTAACAGTGTGGATGGAGCATGGTGGTGGAGAACAGAGGAGACAAGTTCCAGTAACGTCAGGACAGATCGTGTAAGGCTGTGTGGTTAGAGGAAGAGTTTGTTTTTCATCCCAAGGGCGGTAAGGAACACTTGTGGTGTAAAGCAGGGGTGGGGCTGGGGCATAATTTACTCTGTGAGAAGAGAATTGTAGTGGGACAAGAATACAAGGGGCAGACCAGCCCAGGGACCATTGTGGTAATGTAGGCAAACAATGGCGGTGGCTAGGCAGGGTGGTTGTCGGGAGACAGAAACACATGGCTGGATCCAGGCTATTTGGAGCATTATGAAATTGCTGATGGATTAGATGTCACCATAGATAAAATGTGAAGTGAAAATGCTTTGTAATCTGAGAGGCCTGTGTACACATGAGAGAGTAATAGAGTCTGTAGTCCATCAGAAAAGGTGAAGGTTTTGAGCTTAGGAGTGACTCGAAACAGCACTTCAGCCAGGTAATGAAGCCTTCTGGCAGTCCAGCACTTCTCAGCTTCCACAGGCACCCAGATCACCTGGAAAGTGTTAGTCACTCAGTCGTGTCCGACTCTTTGTGACCCCAAGGACTGAAGCTTGCCAGGCTCCTCTGCCCATGGAATTCTCCAGGCAAGAATAGTAGATTGGGTAGTCATTCCCTTCTCCATGAGATCTTCCCCACCCAGGGATCGAACCCATGTCTCTTGCATTGCAGACAGATTCTTTACCATCTGAACCACCAGGGAAGCCCACTTGGTGTGTGTTGGGGCGGGGGAGTCTTGTTAAAACACAGATTTGGCTCTGTAGATTCAGGGTACGACCTGAGATTCTGCATTTGGAACCAGCTTCTGTGATGCTGAGACTGCTGGTCTGCAGGTCATACTTGCAGCAGCAAAGAGCTCAGGAGAATATTTCAGGTGAAGTTAAGGAAAGCTTGAAGTGGGTGGGATTATGGATGCAGAGATATATACGGGGATAGAAGAAACTATTTCTTTTGTAGTCCAGACTGAAGAACAAAAGGGAGTCATGAAAAAAATGAAGTTTTGAGTCATGGGGACCAAGAAATGATGGTGTCAATAATATTCATACTGAAAGCAGAAGGACATTTCTGGGAAGGGAGGAGAATGGATTCTTTTAAATCCCCACTATTTTTCTTGGGCTGTGGTGTGGGGTCTGACTTGGGTACTGGGGTGGGAAACCCTCCTGACCTATCCAGCCTTGTCTGGAAGGATGATGAGTCCCAGTCTTAATTCTCTATGACTGTGTTTGCTGAGAAGGAACACACAGAGTCTGGGTGTATTTAAAGAGCCCCAGAGGGATGGAGGAATAGGAACCTCATTCCAAGTAATGTGGTTGGAATTTGAACCCATAAACCATCTTGGAAGTCAAGGAAGGCTGTGTTTCCTTGGACTCTGTAGAGCCTTAGTCCCTGCCTGTTTATTGCAGAGCATTCTTAAGGCCAACCTCCAACCCATCTCATGGCTGCACATGACATGCTGCTGACTTCAGATATTAATACCATAGAGCCTGAGGGCTAGAGCTGGTACATCTGTGTGATATTAATAATATGAGCAATAGTCCACATTATTAAACACATTATGTGTCAAGAACTGTGCTAAAAGTTTTACAGTTATTTCATTAATCTCTTGCCATCCCAAGAGGAAAATTTAATTAATATTACCTCTTTTCACCCCAGACATCACCCACCCCCCATGGGATATGAAGCTTTGCAAGGCTTAGTGCTTTGTCAAGATCCCACAGTAAGGTGGCAGAACCAGAAATCAGATGAATCCATTAAGTAATTCTTCCAACCAGCAGGCCCAGGGAGTCTGTTCTAAGCAGCCTCATCCTGAACTATCAGGTCAGACAGCTCCCCCGGCAGCACATCTACAAAATCATCCTGGTTGTTTCTGTTTAGTCGCTCAGTCGTGCCCGACTCTTTGCGATCCTGTGGACTACAGCACGCCAGGCTTCTCTGTCCTTCACTATCTCCCACAATTTGCTCAGACTCCTGTCCATTGAGTTGGTGATACCACCAACCATCTCATGCTCTGTTGCCACCTTCTCCTCCTGCCCTCAGTCCTTCCCAGCATCAGGATCTTTTCTGATGAGTCAGCTCTTCACATCAGGAGGCCAAAGTATCGGAGCTTCAGCTTCAGCATCAGTCCCTTCCAATAACTATTCAGGGCTGATTTCTTTTAGGATTGACTGGTTTGATCTCCTTGCTGTCCAAAGGACTCTCAAGAGTCTTCTCTAGCACCAGTTCTAAAGCATCAATTCATCGGTGCTCAATGGACTTTTGTTGGCAAAGTGCTGTCTACCTGGGGTTAAAACAGAGTACCTGGCTTGACAATTGGTTTAAATCATCTCTGGTCCTAGCTCTGCGCCCAGTGATCTGTGTGACTTTAGGCAAAGCACTTGAATTCTCTGAGCTAAAATGTTATCGCCCTACCCCACTCCTAAAAAGGGGACTTGATTTCTCAGGCCAAGTTATCTATTAGAATCAATGAAAAAGGGACTTCCCTTGTTGTCCAGTGGTTGAAACTTTGCCTACCAATGCAGGGGGCTCAGGTTTGATCCCCAGGTGGGAAGCTGGGACCCCACATGCCTCAAAGTCAGAAAAAAAAAACATCAAACAGAAGCAATATTCAATAAAGACTTAAAAAATAGTTCACATTAAAAAAAGAAAGAAATTAAGGAAAAAAAGAATCAATGGAGAATGGTTAAACAAACCACTGATACTGGGTCCCATCCTGGGATGGCAATACTTAGTTTGGCAGAGAACTCAGGTATTGGGACTTCTATAATGTTTTAAGGGGCTTCCATTGGACAGCCACCAGTGAACCCCCAGACTGTCCGATCACCCCTGCAAGGTGGTGAAGGAAAGCCCACCTCTATCACTGTCCTCCTAACCTTGTGATGCAGATCTGTGCATGTGTGCGTGTGTTGCTCAGTCATGTCCTTCTCTTTGCGACTCCATGGACTGTAGCTCTCCAGGCTCCTCTGTCCATGGGTTGCAAATTTTGAGAACTCATTTCACACTGGCTATTTTTTTTTTAAACACTTCTGAATACCGTATTTTTCTTTCTCATATAGCTTCTATTTCTTTTGATATTTATTTATTTTTAATAGGAGGATAATTGCTTTACAATATCGTGTTGGTTTCTACCATATCATGGTGGCTTTTATTCTAAGCACAAAACCTCAATGGGTGGGTCTGTGAGGTCTGAAACAGGAAGGAGGTCCAATCTGGTGATACAAGTTCTGGGTTTTATAGGTGAAAAATAGGAATGTGGGAAAGATGATTTTCTTGTTTTTAAATAAAAGAAGCTCCAGAATGGTGCCTGGAGAGGCCTGGATTGTGTGCTGAGCTAGAACCTGAAGCTGAGAAATGTGTTTGAGGCCAGCAGGACCCGCCTGGATTTGGCTGGGAAAATGTAGTCACTGGATGCTTGAGATATTACAGCACAGTGACATGGAGGCAAGGCCAGAGCTCTACTTTGAAATTAGTTCATCCCTAGGGCCAGGGGTGTCAAATACCCTTCCAGGGCCTCTGGGGACGTGAGCTTCCAGGCCACGTGTGTGGCAGAATCTGGGGCCATAAAACCCCACTTCGTGGAGGTGACATCATGACCAGTGACCCTGGGCCCGGGGTTTTGCAGCCCAACCATCCCTCCACCCAGATGGCGTGATACCGTTTCTATTTTAAGATTCCTCAGTTGTTGAAGAATCAGTGTATTTCTCCCTAAACTGTCCCCTCTTGGAGCCAAGCCTCGGCCAACTCCCATCGATGCCCCATCTTCTCTCAGTTCTGATCCTGAATGGCCGAACCCGGAGATGTTTGCCTCTCAGGGCAGGTTGACGTCAGCGAGGAGGCAGTTCCTCGACCGAGGGAGCCAAGTCCTCAGACACGATCTCTCGGAAGTAGGACAAGTACATTTTGTTTCTGCGATGCAACCCAGAGAACTTCTTGGTCCCCGAAGCCTGTGCCAAATGTGTTTGCGCAACCTCAGTCAGCCGCTGCCAGGATGCGGCTGAAGGACTTGCCAGGGTTTCATTTCCGTGGGGAGTGAACGTGGGGGTCGGGACCTCAGAAAGGGCGAGGGTCCTGAGAGATGGTCTCCCTGCCTGGGCTACAGATGAGACAAGGCTGCACCGTTCACCGCCCCCCAACCCTCCCCGTCCTGGGACACGTGGCCGCAGGAACACTGAGCCGAAGTTGGCCCGGCCATGGTTCCATTTTGTTTTGGCTAAGAGTGTGTTAATGCCCGTGGAAAGAAGCAAGAAGAGCTACCAATTTGGCTGTTGCTTCTGAACATTTGCTCTGCATTCCTGAATCCTCCTGGTTAAAGAGAACTGCCTTGCAATTCTTTTCCTCCAGGCAAGGGACAAGAGCACTCTCTTCTCTCTCTCTCTCTCTCTGCATGCGAACCACACACACCTGGAATTAAAACCTTTAGGAAATGACAATCCTTTATCGCATGTGTGCCCACCTTCACACGCTCCTGGTGGGAGAAATAAAGGACTATAAAAATGGGCGTGCACAGAAAAATGACCAGTTTCAGGGCTAATGCTGGCGTCTAACAAAGGTCAGCCTTATAATAATAGACTCATACTTTGTAGTGCTTAGAGTTTATGGAACCATTTCTCATGTCTCAATCTGATCAGCCCAATGACTCTGTAAAGTAAGGATTAGTTTCCTCTCCATTTTAAGGAAATGAAAGATCAGAGAAGTTAAGTGACCCGTTCAAGATTACACAGCAATTAATTTCTAGACTCAGGATAAAAAACACAGGTCAATCCCATCCAACCTCTCTACCAAGCTCTTTAATCTTGACCCTTGAAAGACAAGAGGTTAATTGGCATGTGACATCTATGGCATGTGACATCTATTTTTTAAAAAAATCTAATTTATTTTTGGCTGTTCTGGGTCTTTGTTGTGCAGGCTTTTCCCTAGTTGCGGCGAGTGGGGGCTGTTCTCTAGTTGTGGTGCTAAGGCTTCTCGTTGTGATGGCTTTCCTTGCTACTGAGCACAGGCTCTAGGGCACAGACTTAGTAATTGTGGTGCATGGGCTTGGTTGCTTCGGGCATATAGGATCTGCCCGGATCAGGGCTGGAATCTGTGTCTCCTACGTTGGCAGGAGGATTCTTTACCACTGAGCCAGAGGTAAGCCCTGACTCATTTATTTGTATGGCTAGATGCTAGGCCTGCTATCACGGAGTGCCTCTGAGGACCAGTCTCTCCCGGAGCTTTTGAGAACTGAGACCTGCAGACCCTCTCCAGACCTTCAGGATTCCCCAGGTGATTCCCTGGCTCAGTCAAGTTTGGGGTGCCAGGGAGAAGGGGGCTGGGGTTTCCATTTCAACCCTGCCATGCTCGGGAATCCCTGAATACCAGAACTGCATGACCTGGGGAACCATACCAGAATCCCACCCCTGAAGTTCTACCTCTGTTATAACTTAGTTGCTCAGTCGTGTCCAACTCTTTCTGACCCCGTGGCCTATAGCCCGCCAGGCTTCTCTGTTCATGGGATTCTCCAGGCAAGAATACTGGAGTGGGTTGCCATTCCCTTCTCCAGGGAATCTTCCCGACCCAGGGATCAAACCAAGTCTCTTGCATTGCAGGCAGATTCTTTACCATCTCAGCCACCAAGGAACCTCGTTTTCATTTTCTGCCTCTGCGATGAGACCACGCTGTTATTGTTCAGCTTCTCAGTCATGTCTGACTCTTTATGACCCCATGGGCTGCAGCATGCCAGGCTTCCCTGTCCTTCACCATCTCCCAGAGTTTGCTCAAACTCATGTCCATTGAGTCAGTGATGCCATCCAACCATCTCGTTCTCTGTTGTCCCCTTTTCCTCCTGCCTTCAATCTTTGCCAGCATCAGGGTCTTTTCCAATGAGTCAGCTCTTTGCATCAGGTGGCCAAAGTATTGGAGCTTCAACTTCAGCATCAGCCCTTCCAATGAATATTCAGGACTGATTTCCTTTAGGATGGTCTGGTTTGATCTCCTTGTAGTCCAAGGGTCTCTCAAGAGTCTTCTCCAACATCACAGTTCAAAAGCATCAATTCTTCGGCGCTTAGCCTTTTTTATGGTCCAGCTTTCACATCCATACATGACTGTTAGATCATGACTATTTGCTTTGAAAAACGCCCCAGGTGGTTCTCATGTGCTGCAGATTTGGGAACCGTTGGAATTGATAATTTTGGAGGTCCTTCCCACTTTGGGTGAGTCTGAGGGCCTTGATTATAAGGAACGGGCCTACATATATCTTCACCCCTACCACGGCTTTGTTTATATTGAGTTGGTCAAGAGATTCATTTGGATTTGTCAAACTCGAATGAATTTATTGGCCAACCCAATAGTTCAGGATTTGTACAACATTTTGCATTGAACCAGACCTTTCTCCTCCTGCGCAGAGACTCTGCCTCCTTGCGTCCTTCTTTAATAAGCACTTCTGAGGGCATCAACCCCTCTAAGTGGTTACTAGACCAATGGGGTGGTATATTAATATTTTATTCCCTTCCTCTGCCTGAGAAAAGCAGTTAAAATGTCCTTTTAACTTTAAAAAGGCCCCAGGCATCAGGGCCCATGGTGTCCTGCAGGGCTAAAGGCCCTGGGGTGAGAAGGACTGGCCTGCTCAGTGAAGATTTCCCCTGTCCCTTAGGACTGGCCCCAAAGTCAGCAGATTGCAAACACCACCAAGAGGGCCAAGGAGAAATTTCCAGACCAGATCTGGATCCCAGGAGAAGCCTGGCTGTTGCTGGTAAGGTGTGGAGAGTTCCCAAGACTTGATTGTGTTTAAAAAAAAAAAAAAAGCGAATACCAAAACAAACCCCATGGTTCCCTGTGCGTACAGAGTCATGCTGGAGGATGTGGGAATGTGTTCAGCCTCCCATGGCGCATCTGGTCAAGCCATCAAGAGGGAACAGTCGTTAGGGAGAGATTGCACCCGGGTCAGCGGAGGACAGCTGTTCAGCTGGGGCCACGGAGCTGGCCCATGTGCCAGGGAGCCCGTAACTCGAGATGTCCCATGTTTCACCGCTTCTTAGATATGCAGAGAGGGTGCCAGACGGCAGGACCCACGGTGATTTACTGGGTTTTGCAAAAGCAATCTAGAAACAGACGGATGGAGGTTTCTGGTGGTGCTCTGTGCTGCCAGGGCGAACGCGTGTGTTTTCATCTGACGTCTGTGCAAGTCAGGTGTCCCTCTGGCCACGGAAGGCCACGTGCTTCAGCTGGGCACCACACACAGAAAGTACGCAGCTGTCGCCACCCCTGGCTGACGGACGTGTGCCTGTCACGTCCCTCTGTGCTCTCTGCCTGTCCTCTCTCTTTCGAGCTCAGTTTTATGGCTCAGCAGCTGCACGGCTCATTATTTGATTTTCCTCCCCCTCGACTTCTTGGACTCCTCTCATCACCTCCTTCCTGTCTCTTCCCAGGGCACAACCCAGTTCCCATAGCTAAGCCTCCCACTCGCTCTCCCAAGCTCAGGATCCTACAGAATCTGGAAATACAGGTGTAGACTTCTCTTGGATCTCAGGAGAGAGGCAGACAGGCAGGAAATCTAGGCTTTGGGTACCCGCCTCTTGGATGTTTACCTTCTCCACCTGCATTGGCCATCCTGTGACCACCACGGGACAGGGCAGTGGAGGACCAGTCATCAGTCAACAAAGAGGCCACGCAGGAAGTGTCCCAATCTCCCTGTGGATCCAAGAGCAGGAGGATGTGGTCAGTGTGGTCAAGTGGGCCCCCCCGATTACAAAAGTTAATGGGTCTCAATCCCACTACATCTTAGAATCCTCTGGGAAGTTTTCAAAACATACCATTTCCTGGGCCCCACTCCTGGAATTCTGGCTTAACTAGGCTGGTTAGAATTCCTAACCAGGTTAGGAATTCTCTTTTGTTTGCTTTTAAATGTTTAAAAATTTTTTTTACTTATTTGTTTTTGACTACACTGGGTCTTTGTTGCTGTGCTAGGGCTTTTGCTAGTTGCAGACAGTGGGGCTGCTCTCTAGTTGTGGTGCTTGGGCTTCTCATTGCAGTAGCTTCTCTTGTTGCAGAGCACAGGCCCTAGGGCACTCAGCCTTCAGTAGTTGTGGCACATGGGCTGAATAGTTGTGGCTATCAGGTTGTTGCTCCTTGGAGGAAAAGCTATGAACAACCTAGACAGCATATTAAAAAACAGAGACATTACTTTGCCAACAAAGGTCCATATAGTCAAAGCTATGGTTTTTCCAGTAGTCGTGTATGGATGTGAGAGTTGGGCCATAAAGAAAGCTGAGCACTGAAGAATTGATGCATTTGTGGTATTGGAGAAGACTCTTGAGAGTCTCTTGGACTGCAAGGAGATCAAACCAGTCAATCCTAAAGGAAATCAGTCCTGAATATTAATTGGAAGGACTGGTGCTGAAGCTGAAGCTCCAATACTTTGGCCACCTGGTGCAAAGATCTAACTCACTGAAAAAGACCCTGATGCTGGGAAAGATTGAAGGCAGGAAGAGAAGGAGACGATAGAGGATGAGATGGTTGGATGGCATCACCGACTCAATGGACATGAGTTTGAGCAAGCTCCAGGAGTTGGTAAAGGACAGAGAAGCCTGGCGTGCTGCAGTCCATGGGGTTGCAAAGAGTCAGACATGACTGAGCTACTGAACTGACTGAACAGTCTCTAGAGTAGTTGTGGCACATGGGCTTAGTTGCTCTGAGACAAGTGGGATCCTGCTGGCTCAGGGATCGAACCCACGTCTCCTGCATTGGCAGGTGGATCCTTACCACTGAACCACCAGAGAAGCCCTCTGTTTATTTTGTTTGCTCTTAAACAAGCTGTTGGCTGGGTTGAGAGCCACTGCTATCCCACTGTCCTTGGGTAGGGTCTGAAATAGTGTCAAGTCACCAAATCCCCACTCCCAGGATGATGGGTGGTGTGTTTCCCAAATCTGAATTCTAGAATCTCTGTAAAAGTGAACAGGGACATGCCATGTTTGCTGACCCATAGGATGAGGCCAGTGTGGACGCCAGTGTTAGAAAAAATGCAGTTGTGCCTCTGTCGGGCACACACAGTGACTTATTAACTGCTAACTAAGTGTTCCCTGATAGTTCTCCAGAGGGGCTGGCTGGAATGAATAAGATGGAGGTGTCCGACTTGGTAGTAATTACACATTAATGCCTCTAAGTGCAGCTCACACTTACTGCTTTTCTGACAGCCTCTTTGCCAGCAGGCAGACTTTTCCATTGCTTATTCAATTATGCTGTGTCCAATGCTTAATGGTTTTTAGATTTGCCCTCATTTCTTTTGCAGTGGCTAGGTGGTAAAGAATGCACCTGTCGATGCAGGAACCGTAAGAGATGTGGGTTTGATTCCCAGGTGAGGAAGACCCCCTGGAGGAGGAAATGGCAACCCACTCCAGTATTCTTGCTTGAATAATCCCATGGACAGAGGAGCCTGGTGGGCTATAGTCCATGGAGTTGCAAAGAACTGGACATGCCTGAGCACAAATGCACCTCTGGAATGGGTATCATTTGCATATCTGTCTTAATACCCTTTCCCAAAGAAGAAAATGGGAGTGGCTACCAGTCCTGGGATGCAGCTGGGTTGACTGGGGCTATGGGGAGAGGAGGAACCACAGAAGAAATTACATATCCCCTGCTTCCATCTGCCCCCACCAAACCAGAACCCCCCAAACCAATCCACACACCTGTCCCTCCCTGCTTGCTCTCAGAGGAAGCCACTTGTGGTCCTGATTCAAGGATGTGCTTTTAGGGACTTCCCTGGTGGTCCAGTGGTTAAGACTCCACACTTCCAATGCAGGGGCCCAGGTTTGATCTCTGGTCCAGGAAGTAAGATCCCACAGACCGCATTACACAGCCAAAAAAAAAAAAAAAGATACATTTAGACATCATCTCGATCTATGGCAACAGATTGTGAAGGAAAGAGTCTTTTAAGGGGACACGTGTGCAATAGTTCCAATCCCTGCTGGTGGAGTTCCCCTCAAAGAAGTTGGAAAATCATGTATTATGCTTAGTCACTCAGTCACGTCTGATTCTTTGCGACCCTGTGGACTGTAGCCCTCCAGGCTCCTCTGTCCATGAGGATTCTCCAGGCAAGAACACTGGAGTGGGTTGCCATGCCTTCCTCCAGGGGATCTTCACAACTCAGGGATCGAATCCAGGTCTCCCACATTGCAGGTGGATTCTTTGCCATCTGAGCCACCAGGAAAACCCAAGAATACCAAAATGGGTACCTATCCCTTCTCCAGGGGATCTTCCTTACCCAGGAATTGAACTGGGGTCTCCTGCATTGCAGGCAGATTCTTTACAAGCTGAGCTAACAGGGAATCCAGAATGTTATTTAGCCTGGGGCCACACATTTAAATGTCTATGCAGCCCTGTTGGATGGAGGTTTCTGTGATGATGGAAATGTCCTTTAACTGCAATGTCCAATTCAATGACCACTAGCCACGTGTGGCTTTTGAACACTCAGAATTGGCTAGAAACTGAACTGTAAAGCTTATTTAATTTTAGTCAGTTTAAACTTAAATTGAAATAGCCCATATGACCAGAGGCCACCGGATCAGAAAGCTCAGATATAAAGAGTCAGGCAAGGGGGAGAGACCTAGGTTCAGATAAGACCCCAGGAGGTGGGGTGAACTCGTGCCTTGAGTAAAGAAGGCTCACTCGACTCCAACAAACAGTTGCCATGTGGCAATGCTACAGGCTCCATGGTGAGATGTTCTATTTTTTTCAAGAGGAATCAATAATCCAAGTTTTTATTTGAAATCACCTAAGGTTTAAATGTTGGAAACTAGTCTAAAATTTTAAAGAGCTTGTAACTTTCCCTTTTTAAAAAAGGAAAAAAAATGTTTAAAAAAAACCAATTCCTTCATTTTATATTTGAGGAAATGGAGACACGGGGAACTGACGTGACCACGTCAAGGCTGAAAGGCAAGTGGATGATGCAACCTTCCCTGGTCTATAGTCTAGGTTTACGTCTCATCTCTTGTTTAATCAGTGTCCATGCTCTTTCTGTATATTCTCATCCTAGATGGTACCTATTTTGTCCTCCAGACATTTTCATTTTGCCAGACTGACCTGTGAGTTTATTGTTCCCTCTTATTCTTCCAGCCAACGAGAATTTTCTCCGAGCATCTGAAATACCCTCGTGGCAGAGGAAAGAGAATTTTTGCCTCCTGGATTTAGGGGACTATAAGCTGTCTGTCTAGAGGTCTGAAATTCCTTTGAAGTCTCATAGTTTGTCTTAAAAAATATCCATGTGAACTTGGCAGTCTACTCCTTAATATATTTTTGTGCTTATTTAATATTAAGACAAAATCCTCCTTATATCTTCAAGTAAAACTGAAGTTCCAAAGAGAAGCACGATTTAATCTTACGGTTTCAGGAATTAACTGGCCCATAGCTTGTACCACTGGGTACCCCGTACTTTCAGCTGGAAAGTGCTGACGCATGGCAAATGATTTTGATGGTCAGTTGAAATTTCTCTGCCTTTCCAGTGCACCATTATTTAATGGGTAGAGAGAGGGGAAACTTCTTGCTTGGCAATGTCAGGATTTCTAGTCTTTTCCAGGAAGATGTGAATAGTCTGAGGCAAGAATTTGGATCCTATCATCTTATCCTTGAATTTCAGGTATTTCAAAGGTATGAACACAGAAATAGGGTAAAGCAGGGAATATAAGCAGGCACAAAGAGATCAGTCCAATGTCACTGGCTATTCAGATGGCATTGTCTTCCAGGAGACTTTTGTCTCCAAAAAGTGAGAAATCATAGAAGTGATTAGGAGGAAACCATGTTGTGGGGGAGACAGTAAATGACCTTAATCCAGCCTCCCATTGCATGTTCTTGAAATTAGTGTGCAGGTATTCCAGCTCATAGATATATTCACTATATATATACCTTGAAGAGAAGATGCAGATGAAAGAAGGGTAGCCCTTATGAAGAGAGGTCACAAGCTTTCAGCTCTGGGTTGATTTTGTTGCTCTGTGGCTTCTTGATGCAACAACTTATTTTCTGTGTTTTTCTACATTATCCCCCTCCTTCCTTCTAGTCAGTTAGGAGATATAAAGGAAAGTTTAAGAATCCTAACCCTAGGTGGGAGGGAGGGTCAAGAGGGATGGGACAAATGGATACATATAGTTAGTTCACTTCTTTGTACAGCGGAGAATAACACAACTTTGTAAAGCAATTAGACTCCAATAAAAAAGATGAAAATAAAATAAGATAAAAAATTTTAAACAAAAAGAATCCAAACATTGAGTTTGTGGCTAGTCATGGCTTAATAAAGTTAGCAGCAGAAAAATATCCTGAGCATTTTTTACTCAGATAAAAGACTAAGAAAATATGGGCCCCTTTGTGAATGTACTGTGATTTACTGTCTGCTCTTAAATGAAGAATGCAGTGCATTATGGATTTTTGTGAATGCTCTTGGCTTTATAATGAGCTTTGGCTATCTGGGCAAATCCTAAAGTCTCCTTGATCTCCTGCCCACATTTTGTTTGTATTTTGTTTTAATCTTGAATTTTCCAGAAGACATTCAGGATTTTAGCCATCACACTCCCAAGTTTTACTCCCCAACACATCACCTGCATATTTTGAATTGCCTACTGGATATATCCATCATATTGAGAAACCATGGCATAGCAAACTTAAAATTTACTAAAGAAAATTTATCATCTTTTTCCCCAATTCTGCTCTGTATCCTATACTTTCTCTCTCAGATAGTAGTGAAATGGCTCAGTTTTTCAAAGTTAGATAATCCTCCATCATTTTTGAGTTTTCTTTTTCCTGCCCTTCCACATTCAAGTAGTTGCCTATCATGTCAAATTTCTCCTAATATATCTGGCAGTGTTCCCAGTGCTGTGACTTTGCTTCATATCATCAAGTCTTGTTTAAAGGATTTCTTTCCTGACTTCTGATCCCTCTCACCTCTGGAGTAACTTTAACACTGCCATCCTGAGATTTTTTTTTTTTTTTTAATGGGTATAGTGGGCTCCTGCTTTAAATTCCCAGTAGACTCTTGTTGTTCCAGGATAAGGTTTAAATTCATTGTAAATGTTGCAAGATTGGTCCCAACTGATGCCAATTTAGCTCTTCAACCTGAGTTTTCTCTGGCTTTTGACAGTCAAGCCACAGAGAGCCCCATCCCTCTGAAAGGGATCTTTCATGACCCTGGGTTGTTGCCACATCATCCCCTCTGTCTGGGATGCTCTGTCCTTTGTTCTTATTTTTTATTCATCTTTCAGATCAATTTCAAATGCCAGCTCCTTTAAAAATTGTCTACAGCTCCTCCAGTTGCAATTACCTATTCTGACTCTTACATTTCCCAGAGCCCTGTCCCTGGCTCTTTTATGGCTGTGATGCTTTGTCATTCACTGGTTCATTGTTTCTCTGTATTGTTCACTAGGTAGGAAGATCGGGAAGACACAGATTTGTTCATCTCTGTGTCCCCAGGGCCTGGTTCAAGTGGATGCCCAGTCTTTATTCAAACACTAATCTTACTAACCACAGTGGCCAACTGTGAACTCCTAAAGAGGAAGGATTAAGTTTTATACATCTCTTCATTGTCAATGCCTATTGATTACTGAGTGCTCTGTGTTTATGGGCATAAAAAATTAGAAATTTTCAGAAATCAAATATGGTGATAAAGATCACTCCATCAGTTTTGTGCCCTTGGAAAGTTACAAATCATCACTGGGAGAGAACCAACCATCTAAAAACCAACAGTCTATCCTGACGGCCTTGCTTTTTGCATTCATTTTATTTCTACCCAGAAATTATACTCAGAATGATAACAGCTACTGTTTACTGAGGGGCTCCAGTGTGTCAAGTTTCACACTAAAAATTACCTCATTCAATTAGCATTTCTTTAAAAGTAGCTTCCATTGAACTAAGGACTATCATCAGAAAAAAACCCTGGAGTTTATTTAAAATTACCTTGTGCCCATCTGAAAGACTCAAAATTATTGTTTAAACCCTTCAGACATTACAACACTAATCCTTTTCTAATGATCTCATCTTAAGACATAACACTGGCAGGAGGACTGTTGAGCCTCCCCCTATAACAACATAATGAGCAGATTTGGGTATTTACATAATAACTCCTGATGATTTCAGGGCATTTTAGACAAAATATACAGCCACTTAGATTGCCGTCACTACAGTTATCTCATCTCTCTTAGAAATTAAATGGAGATGGAAATGGAAAAAAGTGAAAATCAGGGGGATTTTGGATACATCGTACTTGGTTTAGCTATTTCAGTGCTCTGGGTCTGAAGCAAAAAGCCACCATTAGGAAATTTGGTTCACAGAAAATGCAACCATTAAAGCTTTGAGCAAGACATCAAAAATTGATCTAAAGTAGAAGCAATTAGATTCCAGAAATCCTTTAGAAAATGGGTACTATTTGACATCTGTAAATGAAGAAACTAATGATCCTAGGGGTGAGATAACTTACCAGATTCCCCATTTCTGACTCATATACCATTTTTATTTAATATTTTACTTCTAACTCCATTTCTTTAACTTCACAATTGGGGTGGACACTATATTTATTATTTTGTACTTTATCGTCTTGCATGTTTGCCATTTTATTTACTCCTCCTTTCTTCTTGAGAATCATTCTTATTTCCTTCTGAGATAATCTTCTTTCTGAAATTCACCCTTTAGAGGTTCCTTAACTGTGTGTCTTTTGGTAGTAATCTTTCTGTTTTGCTTCTTATTTGAAATTATGTTAATTTCACCCTCATAGTTGAAAGATAGTTCTGCTGGATTGTCAATGATTTTTTTCTCAGTTGTTGCTGCCTGTATATCAGCTGTTGGGTTAAAACACTTTGTAGGTTAACTGACTTCTCTGGGCTTCTTCTTTGTCTTCAGTGATTCCGCAGTCTCGCTTTGATGTGTCTGGGTGGGGCTTTCTTTGGAAGTGCTGGTGTTCATTGGGCTCCTGGAATCAGGGGATCATTGTGGTTAATTGACTGAAAAGGTCTCATCCATTATCTCTTTTAATGTCTCCCCTTATGCATCCCCTTCATTATCTCCTTGAAGGTTGCTATTAGAACTTTGCCCTTGACCACTCTGTCCTTTGACCTCTCCTTCATATTTTTCATCTCTTTGCCACTTAATGCTGCATTTTTGGTAATTTTTTCAACTTGATCTTTAAATTCATTCATTTTCTCTTCAGTTCTGACTAGTTATTTTAGCTTTTGGTTTCTCAAATTTCTAATTGACTTTTTTTTTTTAAAGTCAAAATCTATCTGCTTATCTAGTTGTAGTACCTTTTCTCTCTCTTTGTGAATAGTTGTTTCTTGGTACTTCAATGCAGGAGTTCTTTGAAACCTGGGTTGAAGTCTCTTTAACTCAATTTGTGACTTCTGTGTTTAAAATGAATCCCAGCCCCAAACCATGCTAAGTGTGGGTTTATAGTTAGATATTCTCAGCAGAGAATTCACCTCCCCTACCTGCCCCCCGACCCCCCGCCTTTCTTTTTCTTCCGTCAATAACCAAGGGCAAGATAGACATATCTGTTTCTTTCTCTTTTAGATTTTCTTTTTTTAGGTTCACTGTGACTCAGATGGTAAAGCGTCTGCCTGAAATGCGGGAGACTCAAGTTCGATCCCTGGGTAGGGAAGATCCCCTGGAGAAGGAAATGGCAATCCACTCCAGTATTCTTGCCTGGAGAATCCCATGGACAGAGGAGGCTGGTAGGCTACACTTTGTGGGGTCTCAAAGAGTCGGTCATGACTGAGCGACTGTACTTCACTATGAGAGTGTTTGCCTGCTGAGGTCATGGAGGTTTTTTTGTCATGGTTTTCTCTGACTTCTCATCCACTCTGTCTTGCAGTCTTGGAACCTGTTAAAACCCAGATGTTAGGTCCCCAGTTCAGTTCAGTTCAGTTCAGTCACTCAGTCACGTCCGACTCTTTGCAACCCCGTGAATCGCAGCACGCCAGGCCTCCCTGTCCATCACCAACTCCCAGAGTTTACTCAAACTCATGTTCATCAAGTCGGTGATGCCATCCAGCCATCTTATCCTCTGTTGTCCCCTTCTCCTCCTGCCCCCAATCCCTCCCATCAGTGTCTTTTCCAATGAGTCAACTCTTCATGTGAGGTGGCCAAAGTATTGGAGTTTCAGCTTCAGCATCAGTCCTTCCAATGAACACCCAGGACTGATTTTTAGAATGGACTGGTTGGATCTCCTTGCAGTCCAAGGGACTCTCAAGAGTCTTCTCCAACACCACAGTTCAAAAGCATCAATTTTTCGGTGCTCAGCTTTCTTCACAGTCCAGCTCTCACATCCATACATGACCACTGGAAAAACCATAGTCCCCAGTGGTCGGCAAATGATGCAGGATGAGTCAGCTCCACCAGCAGCTTGCCTCCCTGGATTCACGTTGACTTACTGTTTCGAGCCTTTGAGAATTCACCTTACTTTCTTCCAGCTCTACCACCCATTTCAAAACACTTTAAAATTCATTCTGCATTTCAGTTATCTCTGGATCGTATTTCTAGAAGCAGACATCTCCAGAATGAATTCATTCTCCAGCGTCTGATCAATACAAAAATGGATAGGAGGCTGTGCACAGATTACATGCAGACACCTCACCGTTTTATATTAGGGACTTGAGGATATTGGGATTGGGGGTGGGGTGGTGGGGTCCTGGAACCCACCTGAGGATACGGAGGGATGGCTGAACAAAAGCAGGTATGTTAGTGGATTGGGCAGAGGGAAGATAAGGATTTCCTGCCTAAATAATGCTGTGTTCTCTAAGACATATGCAGCAAGGTCATCAAATGGCCATTATACATCTTTATAATGTGAGATGGGGCTTCCCAGGTGGCTCAGTGGTAAAGAATCTGCCTGCCAATGCAAGATACCCAGGTTCAATCCTTGGGTCGGGAAGATCCCTTGGAGAAGGAAGTTCCCTTGGAGAAGGGAAATCCCATGGCAAGGAGGAGCCTGGTGGGCTACAGTCCATGGGATTGCAGAGAGTCGGACACGACTGAGCATGCATGCCCACAGGTAGAAAGACTGATGTCTTGTAAACTAAGACAAAAGTGAAGATACTTTCCTGGGTGTCTGGGGTAGACACTGATTATTTATCAAGAAAGTCACTTCTCCTGTTGGTAAATGTGTTTCTATACTTTCAAACTGGAGTGACAACTGTTGTATTGATCAGACGTCAGAAAAATAGTGGGAAAGAAAGTCACAGACCTTGGGGCAATAGACATCTGAACCCTGGGAGAGCAAATCCTTTTCAAACCCTAGGTTGCTTTTCTCAGAAGAGGGGGAAGTGTGTGTGTGTGTGTGTGTGTGTGTGTGTGTGTGTTGGGGCAGACGTGCTAACCTGGGGTGGGTGGGGGCCACTGACTATAACATCCCTGGAGGAAAGGACAGAGAAGTTTATCTCTTTCACACACATAAACTTGTGCAGCTTCACGTCTGGCAGGGAAGGTCCAGATTGGTTCAGGTGTATAGTCAGGTCTGGGAAATGCAGATAATGATTAATCACAGGTCTCCATCAGCCCCTGGCTTCTCAGATGGAGTCTTGCAGGGGTCTCCATTAGGTCTGGGCTTATTTGAATTCTGGCTAATGATCTGGAGGGAGGGTGTTGCCAGTAGACTAATGACTGAATCACATTCATGTTGAGGGCTTAAATCATCAGCATGGACTGAAAAGAATGCATATTGTATTAACTTCCTATTGCTGCTGTAACAAATTGTCACCAGTTAATGATTTAAAACAATGTGAATTTATTACGTTAGGGTCGTGTGGGCCAGAAGTCTGACAAGGGTCTCGGGCGGCTGCAGTCAGGGTGTGGGTGTGGGCAGGGCCACATTCCTTCTGGGACTGTGGGAGAATGTTTTCTAGCTCCTGCCAGCTTTGATGGGTCCCTTCTGCTGCTGTCTCCGGTTCTCAGCAGCCAGGAAAGGGTCTTCTGTCTGAAGGACCCTTGTGATCCCACTGGGCCACCCGGATAATCTGGAATATTTTCTCCCCAGCTCAAGGTCCTTGACCTCGGTGACATCTGCTAAGTCCCTTGCTGTGAATGGTGACATGTATACAGAGTCTGGGGTTTAGGGTGTGGACTTCCTTGTAGGGTGGGATATTGTCCTGCCCCTCACACGTGTAAAGAGGTTATGGAGATTGGAGCTGTGTAAAATTAGCCTCAAAAATGGTAATGAATGAAGAAGAGAAAATGGCTAACCTGAGTAGCCCTGATTCAGCAGGGATTAGAGACACACCTCCCTGTGAACAAAAGCCACTCTTCCCGGTTGGGCCCAGAGAACCCACTTTGGAGACAAGTGGGGGGCAGGCCATTGCTCAGAGTCTATGGATATTCAAATGAGTGTTGCTGTTTAGTTCAAAATCAAATATCAGACTGCCTGCATATATTAGTCGCTTGCGCATCCAACTCTTTGAAACCCTATGGACTGTAGCTCTCCAGGTTCCTCTGTCCGTGGGGATTCTCCAGGCAAGAATACTGGAGTGAGGTAGCCATTCTATTCTCCAGGCAATCTTCTCAAGCAAGGGACGGAGCT
Organism: Cervus elaphus; assembly: GCF_910594005.1. Taxonomy (NCBI): domain Eukaryota; kingdom Metazoa; phylum Chordata; class Mammalia; order Artiodactyla; family Cervidae; genus Cervus; species Cervus elaphus. The sequence goes on from NC_057844.1 coordinate 22,857,998, forward strand.
CAGGTCTCCCGGATTGCAGGCAGATTCCTTACTGTCTCAGCTACCAGCTCTAAATATCAGACGAATGTGTCTTAAATAATAAAATCATTTCTTGGGATGAGATGTTTTAGAAATGGAGACTTCAAAGGAGATGAATGTGTGAGCTGATGATTAAGAGGACACCAGGGCCAGTCTGAGAACAACTGGCAAAAATTACGCCTGGGGAAATACCTTCAAGCAAGCCAAGTAGGCTAATGAGGAACAACAGACCAAAATCAAGGTTAGTCAGTTTTAATCAGACGTAAAAAATGAACAGTGTTGGAACTGGGACTGTGTTAGGCAGAGTAAAGATGTCCAAGTCATAACCCCCAGAATCTGTGAATGTATTGCCTTATATTTTGGTGATACATGTACAGTACACCACATACATGGCAAAAGGGACTTTGCTGATGGGATTAAATCAAAGATCTTGAGATGGGAAATTATTCTGGATTATCAGAGTAATCACGAGGGTTCTTAAAAGTGGAAGAGGCAGGCAGAGGAGTAGAGAATCAGAGAAGTGGTGGATAAGGAAGATGCAGCCGAGTGCTACTGGCTTTTTTGTTAAATTGGGGTATAATTGTTTTACAATGCTGTGGTAGTTTCCGCTGGACAATGTTAATCAGCTATGTGTTTACATACATCCCCTCCCTTTCCATCCTCCCTCCCCCTCCCATCCCAGCCCTCTAGGCCATCACAGGGTACTGAGCTGAGTTCCCTGTGCTACGCAGCAGCTTCCTGCCAGCTCTCTGGTTTACATATGGCATTTTACACATGGTAGGATATATGCTTCCCAGGAGGCTCCGTGGAGAAGAATCTGCCTGCCAATGCAGGAGACCTCAGGTTCCATCCCTGGGTTGGTAAGATTCCCTGGAGGAGGCAGTGGCAACCCACTCCAGTATTCTTGCCTGGGAAATTTCATGGACAGAGGCGCCTGGTGGGCTACAGTCCATGGGGTCACAAAACAGTCAGACACCACTTAAGTGACTAAACAACAAGTATGTGTATGTCATTGCTACTCTCTCACTTTCCACCCTCTCCTTTCCCCTCTGTGTCCACAAGTTCATTCTCTATGACTGCGTCTCTATTCCTGGTCATTTATAGTGATGCGGATGGACCTGGAATCTGTCACACAGAGCGAAGCAGGTCAGAAAGGGAAAAACAAATATTGTATCTTAATGTATATATATGGAATCTAGAAAAGTGGTACTGATGAACGTATTTGTAAGGCTAGCTTTGAATAAAGAGGATGGGGCCACAGCAAAGGAGTGTCAATGGTCTCTAGAAGCTAAAAAGGCCAAGGTAATGGATTATTTCCTAGGGTTTCCAGAAGGAACACAGCCCTACCCACACCTGGATTTTAGCCCAGAGACCCATTTTGGACTTTGGACCTTTAGAAGTGTCAGCTAGTACTTTTGTGTTGTTTTAAGTCCCTAGGGCTTGTGGTGTTATGCTGCCAAAACAATAGGAGGCTGACAGACGAAACATGCGTTTTTGTGGGTCTGCTTTCTGTGTGTGCGTGCTCAGTCATGACCAATTCTTTGTGACCCCATGGACTATAGCCTGCCAGGTTCCTCTGTCCATGGGATTTTCCAGGCAAGAATACTGGAGTGGGTTGCCATTTCCCACTTCAGCAGATCTTCCTGACCCAGGGATCGAACCCAAGTCTCCTGCACTGGCAGGCAGATTTCTTACCACTGAGCCACTGGGGAAGACCCTGCTTTCTGTAATGGAATCCAGTGCTACAGGGATGTGCCTTCAAAGTCTGGCTGGAAGACTGAACAACTGAGTAAATGAACACAGAAACTATGGCACAATCTTCTCAGGACACTTCGAAATAATGTCACTACTTTGCTATTTAAATTTATTCTCCTCTTGCATCAACTTCCTTTGATCAGGAGCATAGAACACCAAGAGGACATGCAGACACATACATGCAAATAAACAACTGTGAGTTCTAACGGACAGGACGAGGCTTCCCCCTCTCGGGGATCTTCAGTTAAGCCCGGGTTGGAGGAAACTCAATGCTGTCTGGTTGGGGCCCAGCAGTGCTGTGGTAGGATGATCTTAGCCTCTCTAATGTTCCAACCCAGGCTGTGAAATGTTCTTAATCATATGACCTCAAACTCTTAGTTCAGGCTAATTAAGCCTCTTCTGCCTGTACCTAATGTCCTGGTTTGCAACAGCAGTTGGGTAACCGTTAATACTGTATACCTTGGCCATGGTAGCTTGCTTGAATTCCTCTGTTTCTCTGGGCAGGATTCAGGCACTTCTGATAAGAATGCAATCAATCTGCGGCTCTTGGGGGGGTCTTTGGGCTTGCAGCCAACTAAGGGACTATTTTCAGAAGGAGGTAGTGGGCTAGCACCAGTTGGCAAACCTCCCCCGAGTCTAAGGATCTTTCCTTTCCTCCTGGGAGCTGCTTCCCTATACAAGTTTTCAGGTGGGTTTAGAAGGGGAGTATGCCACCCACTGTGTCTGCAAAGGACAGCCAATGGAAAGTTCAAGGGGTGGGGGAGCGACCAGTGAGAGAAATGGTTCCTACAAATGAGTATATGTCTCCAGAATTAGTGTAGAAGGGAGAGAATCTGATTAGACTTTAAAGTCTATTTTATTAGCTGCTCTTAGCCATGAACTATGCTTCATGGTGGGCTCCATGGCTTCTGTGCTATGGTGTTATCTTGGACTTTCCTGGTGGTTCGTAGGTACAGAGTCTGCCTACAATGCAGGAGACCTGGGTTTGATCCCTGAGTCAGGAAGATCCCCTGGAGAAGGGATTGTCTACCCACTCCAGTACTCTTGTCCTGGGAAATCCCATGGACAGAGGAGCCTGGTGGGCTACAGTCCAGGTGGTCACAAGAGTTGGACACGACTTAGCGACTGAACCTGACTTATGAATCCTCTCTGGGACTAAATAAGTAGGAACTCTTAGATTTTGAGTGCTTGTATATCTACACATAGTCCACTGTTTCACTGTCAGCAAAGCTGATAGCCCCCAGTTTTGTGATGATATTTGAAGGTTTCTCAATGTCAGACTGTTTCACCTACATCTGTTTGAGGCAGTAGAGATCCCAGGAGAGAAATAAAAAGCACTTTAATTTTGGGCAAGTTGTTTAGCTTGCCTCAGTGTCTTCATCTATAAAGTGGGGTTAACAACACCAGACTCAAGTGTGTGGTTCTTGTGGGGTTTAAATGAGACGGTGCGTGTAAAGCTCAGTGGAAAGTGTCAGCCACAGGGTGAGTTTCTCTGCAGAATTTAGCTGCTCTTCCTGGTGACAAGTGCTTAAGTAGGACCAGGTGTCAGCAACAAGGCCAAGTGCTGGGTGCAAAGATGATTAAGGTGGAGTCCTGCCTGAGAAACTGTTTGCAGTTTATTGGGGGAAGATATGCAAACATATGGGGCTTCCCAGGTGGCTCCGTGGTTAAGAATCCAATTGCCAATGTGGGAGACATGGATTCGATCCCTGGGTCAGGAAGATCCCCTGGAGAAGGGAGAGGCTACCCACTCTAGTATTCTTGTCTGGAGAATCCCATGGACAGAGGAGCCTGGTGGGCTACCGTCCATAGAGTTGCACAGTCAGACACAACTTAGCAACTAAACAACAACAACAATGTGAGTATGTAAGATTAAATGAAGAATCACGGGTCTCCTTAAATTATGCCTAGAGGTAGAGTGAGTGGCCCGTTGTACCTGGGATGCGGTGGTGATCATGAGGAAGTGCTTTTAGAGCAGACTGGACCCATGAGTAGGTGTTCACAAGGCAGATGGGCGGAAAGGTGGTCCCTCCCACTTGACAGAGTACCCACCATAGAGAGTCCTGGAGGCACAGACCCGGAGCACTGCCTGCCTGTCCCCACTGTGGTCAGCCATGTGCAGGCATAATCCGGAGGAAAGCAGGTATCCCAAAGGGTTCAGCATCTGCAATCAGATGGCCTTCAGGGCAGGCACAGGAGACCCTGCATCCCGGCACAGCATCTTCCAGGGCTCCTGGCAATGGAGACTTTCCCTTTGCACATGAGGGGGCTCCTGCCGCCTCCTGCCTTTTCTGCCAGCGATGGGGGAGGTGCCCTGAGGAGAGAACCTGGAGAAAGTGCTGAAGGAGGAAGATGACGGGAGTGCTGATGAAGGAAGACTTGCTAAGATTAAATCCTTCCCCTGTTCTGACCCACCCTTTCCTTCTTTCAGCGAGTGCTACCAGTTCCTACCAACTCTGAGTGGCACGGGGGTCATCAATGGTATCTTCATTCTCTCCTCCTAGGGTTGGGAGGACCTAACTCAGTTTTGTACATAGTATGTACTCATATAGTCAAAGCTGGTTTTTCCAGTAGGCATGTATGGATGTGAGGGTTGGACCATGAAGCAAGCTGAGCACCAAAGAGTTGATGCTTCCAAATTATGGTGTTGGAGAAGACTCTTGAGTGTCCCTTAGACAGCAAGGAGATCAAACCAGTCTATCCTAAAGGAAATCAACCCTGAACATTCACGGGACGGACTGGTGCTGAAGCTGAAGATCCAATACTTTGGCCACCTGATGCCAAAAGCAGACTCACTGGAAAAGACCCTGATGCTGGGAAAGATTGAAGGCAGGAGGAGAAGGGAGTGACAGAGGATGAGATGGTTGGATGGCATCACCGACTCAAGAGGAAACTCCAGGAGATAGTGAAGGACAGGGAAGCGGGGTGCTGCATTTCACGGGATTGCAAAGGATCTGACACGACCGAACAACTGAACTGAACTGACTGAGGAGATGGACAAACATGCCCGCAGTGATGTACAGAGTGGCAAGTAGTCCAGACAGACGTGTGACAATGACAACAAAATGTACTCAGCAAATGCTAGTTGGAAGAAATAGAGATTTCCTGTATGAACGGAGGCTCTTCTCAGCACATATTTGGACAGCAAGCTCTGTGTATTTGGAAGGCAGAGCCCACACCTGACCTGCTCACCAGTCTGTCTGGCGCCACCAGAAGGCTTGACATTTTGTCAGTTCTCAACAGATGTTGAGTATGTTTTTTTCTGGTCGTTAATGCAAAGCTTCAGGATCATCTCTAACCACTTCCCCCCACTAATGAGTTACTAGGCCTTGTCAACTGTGTGTATAAATATTCTCACATTTTTCTCCTTTACATTCCTTGAATTCAGACCCTGGTTATTATTTATTGAAACTTTTATGAAAACCTTTTACCCAGCCACCTGGTGTTCCTGTTGTCAGTGTTACCTCACCCTTTCTACCTCCCTGACCTACTTTTTAAAAGTATGCACTGATCACATGTTGTCCGTCAGCTCTGTGTGTGTTCATTTCTTAGCCTGGTAATAAACTCCTTCACAATATAGTCTGGACCTAACTCTTGAGACATGATTTCTTTCTGCCAGTTGCTTTAATCAAATGTACCAAACACATCATTCCATTTCTATTCCGTGTCTTCTGTCTTTATGAATGTGCTTGCATTAGGTGGCTTTCTCTGTGCACTAAACATGAATAGATGGATGGGTGAGTGGATGGGTGGATGGTTGAATGGATGAATGAGTGAATGAATGAAAGGATGAATGTGTAGATAAATGGATAGGTGGTTGCATAAGTGGATTAAAGCAGGATGAGTAGATAAATGGATAGATGGATGGATGGATGGATGGATGGAGAGATGCATGGATGAGATGGATAGGTGGATGGATGGATGGCTGGATGGACAGATGGAGGGATGGATGGGTAGATGGGTGGATGAACAGATGAGCAAATGGATGGAGGCATGCATCCATGCATGAATGAATAATTGGATAATTACTGACGTAGCAATTCTCTAGGAGTGTGCTCAGGCATCCTTAGAGCCCACAGTGGCTTTGTCTGCCAATGTGTGTACTGTGTAGCCCAGCTGCAGGTGTGGCTTACCCATTTTCTGATGTGATGAGAAAAAGATTATGGGAAGGGGGGCTGAGTAAGGGACATATCCTTCCAGGTGTGCATAATAATGATAATATAATTCTTCATTTGTAACAGAGCCTGTATTAAGTACTCTGTGCACATTATCATATTTAATCCTCATAGCAACTTTATGAAACAAGTTTCTTATTATCCACAATTTGCAGGCATTTAATGAGGTTGAATAACTTGTGAAGGAAATTGCAGAGCTAAGATCTGAACCCATGTTGTATCCACTTGGAAGCTCAGGCCCTTACCTACTACTCAGAGCCAGGAAATATTGGGGTAGCAATTGGGCGTGAGGCCTTAGAAATCAGAGCTGCCATGTTTGAACCCAGCCAGGCCACTCATTTCCTGAGCAGGCAAATCACTTAATTCAGCTTCTTAGTTTACTCTATGGTTTAATGGAAGTAATAGAATCTTCTTAGCAGGAGTGCTGTGAAAATTAATGACTGCCTATAAAGTGGTTTAAGATAAAGATTTTCAGATAAAAGGAACTGGAGGGAGGGAGTTTGAAGGGCCATTAGGAAAGAGTGAGAAACTGCAGCTTATTCTATTTCCACGGGCTGGGCTGCGAGTAGGCAATGCATTTGTAAAAAATTCAGCTTCAGATCAATTCGCATGGCTGAAGCGTTTGGGGGGAAGAAACAGAACCTGGTAAATAACTGTTAGATTCCATTTTTACACATTTATAAAACATTATTTTTAACACTATATTATTTCAGAAAGAGAAACTCCTGTTATGAATTAATTATGGTGGTAATTGGGAATTTCCCGGCAGTCCAGTGGTTAAGACTCCACACTGCTAATGCAGGGGATACTGGTTCAATCGCTGTTTGGGGAACTAAGATCCCAGATGCCACATGGCCAGAGACTCAAAACATAAAACAGAAACAATAATGTAACGAATTCAATAAAGACTTTAAAAATGGTCCACATCAAAAAAAATCCAAAAAAAGAAAAAATGATGATTTGATTAGACAGACCTTTGTTGGCAAAGTAATATCTCTGCTTTTTAATATGCTGTCTAGGTTGGTCATAACTTTTCTTCCAAGGAGCAAGCATCTTTTTATTTCATGGCTGCAGTCACCATCTGCAGTGATTTTGGAGCCACAAGCCTCCAAAAGGAGAACCACAAGGGAACCAGGGACAAAAGCACTATATGTCCTTGATCTTGGAGTCAGCTTGGCTTCCCCAGTGGCAAGCTCAGAGTGCCATGTTCTTTTTTTCATCTGCTTGTGCTTGGCCATGGACATGGGTAGGAGATGGGAAAAAGAGAAGCTCTTTATGTTAATACATCCTCTCCTCCCCTCTTCCCCGAGATGGGAGTGTCTTACATGGTTGATTTTGTCACCCTTCATCATTTTATACTCTTACCACCACGCACGCCCTGTTGAATGGATAAACCAGTGTCCCCCGGCCTCTTCTACCCCAGCCAGGTATTACTGTGCATTTACATACACTTTCTCATCCATTCATGTGCTCATCAAATATTTACGGAACATCAGCTCTGTGCCAGACACTGTTCTAACACTGGGGATTCAACGGATGTGATCTCTACCTTGTGGAGAGATTTCCTGCCAAATCATTAAACCGCTAAATAATTACAGAAATGACAAGAGCGATGAGGAAAAGTAAAGGCAAGTAGGGAATCCTGTGACAAAAGAGTGTGACTTGTGGGCTGAGGTCAAGGAAGGCTCCCGGAGGAGGTGGTTTTAGCTGGGGCTGAAAGATGAGCAGAAGTTAGTAGAGCTTACAGTGCTCAGTTCCTGTACCAGCATGTGCAGAGATGAATAGGACCCAGGAGATAAATTGAACTCAGGAGCTTTTGCTGTGGTCCAGGAGATGGACCTCAAAAGAGCTTCTTGATGAAAGTGAAAGAGGAGAGTGAAAAAGTTGGCTTAAAACTCAACATTCAGAAAACTAAGATTATGGCATCTGGTCCCATCACTTCATGGCAAATAGATGGGGAAACAATGGAAACAGTGTCAGACTTTATTTTTCTGGGCTCCAAAATTACTGCAGATGGTGACTGCAGCCATGAAATTAAAAGACGCTTGCTCCTTGGAAGAAAAGTTATGACCAACCTAGACAGCATATTAAAAAGCAGAGATATTACTTTGCCAACAAAGGTCTGTCTAATCAAAGCTATGGTATTTCCAGTGGTCATGTATGGATGTGAGAGTGGGACCATAAAGAAAGCTGAGTGCCGAAGAATTGATGCTTTTGACCTGTGGTGTCGGAGAAGACTCTTGAGAGTTCCTTGGACTGCAAGGATCCAACTAGTCCATCCTAAAGGAAATGAGTCCTGAATATTCATTGGAAAGACTGATGCTGAAGCTGAAACTCCAGTACTTTGGCCACGTGATGTGAAGAACTGACTCATCGGAAAAGACCCTGATGCTGGGAAAGATTGAAGGCAGGAGGAGAAGGGGATAAGACAGAGGATGAGATGTTTGGATGGCATCACCAACTCAACGGACATGAGTTTGAGTAAACTCCGGGAGTTGGTGATGGACAGGGAGGCCTGGCATGCTGCAGTCCAGGGGTCGCAAAGAGTTGGACACGACTGAGCGACTGAACTGAACTGACTGAGGAGATGGACGAACATGCCAGCAGTGGTGTAGAGAGTGGCAAGTAGTCCAGACAGACGTGTGTGAGGAGGTGGGCGAGGGGGCAGAGCTTCTCCTTGGAGAGTTTCCAGGGGAAGTCCATCCCATCTGGCGGGTCTGTGTTGCTAGGAATCCTGAGTGACATCAGTAGTAGATGATGGATGAAGAGGGCGCGGCAAGGGCATTTTATGGAAAATGAACACCCCGTTCACAAGCTCAGATTGCTGAAGCATTTGTTGGTGAAAGCACAAGGAGCTTTTCAAACCTGGAGCTTCAGGACACACTGGTGAGATGTGATGGGAGAGAGAAAGAGGAGGAAGTCAGGTAAGGAAGGCCTTGTGAGTTAAGATGCTGAGGAACTGGAACTTTACCCTCTTTTCTGTGAGAATTGTTGAGGGGATTTGACCAGGGAAGTGAGGGATCCCCTTGGCTCTGGAGCATCCTCCCTTCAGCAGTCATGCTCGGAGGCTGATAGAGAAAGCACCAAGGATATGGATGGGGAGAAGGAGAATTTGGCAATTATCTTTTGAGACTGGGTGACTGGATGTGATTGGGAGAGTACAAGATGGCAGTCAAGGCAGATTCTTCACCGTATTTTCCAGGACATGACTCTCTGCAAAATTATTTAAACAACCAGTTCCTTGATCAACTACTCATCTTCTCTCTCCTCTTAGAGTCCACCTACAAAGCATCATTGTGAGTAACCAGGTGGCAAAGATCCTTGATGGACTGGTTTAGGTTTTTCAAACACCTTTGACTTCGGGACCGTTTCTTTTCATGAAACATATACTAATACCCAGAGTGATCTTCCTAAAAGTAAATGCCAAGCATATTAATCTTTGCTTAAAATCCTTCAGTGTTTTTCGGACAAAGTTCAAATTACTGGCCTTGTACCTCAAGGCCCTTCTAGAAATAGTGTTTTGGAGTCCACGTTGGGAGAAATGTTTCCATTTGTAGGTATTCTTTAGAGAAATGTCTTTTCAACTCTTTTGTCCATTTTGGTGGTGGTGGTTTAGTTACCAAGTCGTGTCCAACTCTTGCGACCCCATACACTATAGCCTACCAGGCTCCTCTGTCCATAGGATTCTCCAGGGAAGAATACTGGAGTGGGTTGTCATTTGTCCATTTTATTTGGTTGGTTTTCTGGTTAGTATCGAGTCGCAGAAGTTCTTTAGATATTTTGAATATAAATCTCTTGCCAAATATCTGTTGAAAGTACTTCTTTCAGTCTGTTTCGAGATCACAGTGTTATGTAAATATTGAGAAGGCAAATGGGATGAATGGAGTTTGGGGCAGGTTGCATTTAGAATGCCTGAAGAATATTCAGTCTATGCCTTGTCGACACCAGTCTCAAGGTGTCCTTGGATCAGGTATACATATCCCCCGCTCCATGATCCTATATGTCAAATGGGAGAACAGTATCAGCTTGTTTTTTCCAAGGATTATCATGAAGTTAAAACATGTGAAAGCAGCTTGAGAGAGTGAAAAGCCATATACAAATGGTTGTGCTACATTGACATTATGTATATTTCAGACCACCCCCAGAAGGCAAAGACATGGTGTCACTTTCAGCTTTAAACCTGTCTTACCTCTTCTCTTAACTTCTCTCCAACTTGTCTTTTGCAGCTGTACATGACAAACAAAACTCTTCTCCACTTATCTCTTCTGGGTGTTTGTAACTGGGTATGATGCATTTGAATCCCAGACCTGAACAGATACAAACAACAAGCATTTTGGTCCTCTATTTGCTTACATATTGGTCTTTATCTCCATCCAATCACTCACCCAGCATATATTGATTGCTTTTTAACTATATATTCCAGACACACGCTAATGACAAAACAAGACAGACACAGTCCTTTGTCTTACGGCCTGAAGTCTTTTGTGAGAGTCAGACAATTAGGTCATCATTATCAAAGAGGTCATGAAACAGGGTTATAGGAACATCAAAGAAAAAAAGGTGGAATCTGGGGAGCAGCATGTAAGAAGTAAAGGAAAGCAGAGGAGAACCTGGAGCTGTGATGCCATGAAGTTTCTGAAGGAGTCACTTAGCGGAAGTCAACAGGAGGGCCTCCGACATACAGCAGAGGAAGTGTGCATTCACGAAATCCACATCTTAGTTGGCCATGTTAATCTTCCCCATTCACATTTTTTCATTTTATTGACTATTTATAGTTCTTCTTTACCTAGTTTTTAAAAAAATTATTTATTTATTTGTGCAGAGTCTTAGCTGCAGCATGCAGGATCTTTTTAGTTGTAGCCTGCAAGATCTAGCTCCCTGACCAGGGATTGAACTCCGGGCCCCCTGCTTTGGGAACTTGGACTCTTAGTCATGGGACCACCAGGAAGGTTCCACATCTTTTTTCAGGATTAGTTGGTGGGGTCTCAATAGGATTCCTATTTTTGCTTCTTATAGCCATTTGTTGAAGGTGATAATGACAGTAAGTCGTTCAAAAAAGAGCTGATGGGAAGGAATAGAAGAGGAGAGCGGGGGTAATTCCCTAACTGGGGTATCAAAGCTTGAAGAACTGCCCATTGACAAAACTGCCCTTCTCTATGGCCACTTTCCATCCTGGTCCAGACCCAGCACTCGAGTCAGCTGGATCCTTCTAGACAGCCACTTGTTTTATGTCGCCGTCTGCTATCCCTGGGAGATGAGGCAGAACTCAGACCTTCTGGCTGTAACACTCCCCCGTCTGCAGGGTGCTCGGTGCCTGGGAGCAGAAGCGTCCCCAGGAAAGGCAGCTCTGATCTGTGCTCTGGCCGTGCCGTAGGAGACTGCCTGGGATCCTGGCAGCTCTGCTCCCAGTCAGGCTCACTGGGGTACACAGCATAGGACCATCTGAGATCGGGGTACAAATTCAGATGAAAGGTTTGGCACAGGCTTTTTGTCCATGGTCAGAAAGCATTTCCCAGATCTGAGGGGCCTGTCATCTGATGCTTTGCTGGACATCTGTCTGAGCTGGGTGGGCTCTTTATGCTGACTTTCCCCAGAGCTTGCCCCACACCTCCAAAGGCATGTGCTGTTCATCTCCCACCACAGTTCTGCGGAGTAAGTGGCTCTCACTGATGCAACACTGTGGGCCAAGATAATTTAGATAAAAATCAACCAAAAACTTAATGAGCACCTTGGCAGTTCACATGGTCCATTCTCTGAGCATCTCTGCTCACTGTTGCTGTGGTGATTCATCTGTGCGAAGCAGGCAGCTTCAGTAGCTTTAATGATGCGTTTTACATGAATGCTGCCCCAGTTGACAGGTGTACATCTCCCTTGCTTTAATGGAAACATCAGCTGTAATGCATCTATTAGCTGGTAAGTTTTCATTTTAACCTTCTGTGCTATTCAGAAAAAATTTCCACCCTGAGAGAATACGGAATTTATGCGTAAGTGCTAAGTCACTTCAGTCAGTCGTATCCAACTCTCTGCTACCCTGTGGATCATAGTCCACCAGGATCCTCTGTCCATGGGATTTTCCAGGCAAGAATCCTGGAGCGGGTTGCCATGCCCTCCTCCAGGGGACCTTCCTGACCCAGGGATCGAACCAGTGTCTCTTACATCTACTGTATTGGCAGGCAAGTTCTTCACCCCCCTAGCACCACCTGGGAGGCCAATATGAGCCATGTCAGACTCTTTGTGACCCCACAGACTGTAGCCCACCAGGCTCCTCTGTCCACAGAATTTTCCAGGTAAGAATAACTGGAGCAGTGTGTCATTTCCTATTTCAGGGGATCTTCCCAAGCCAGGGATCAAACCTGTATCTCCTGCATTGCAGATGAATTCTTTACCACTGAGCCGCCTGGGAAGCTAATATAGCATTTAGGTTTGACTAAATTCAACTGATGTTAACTTATCCATCTTTGGTGTGCTTCTCAGTACAGAATCTGTCACCCAGGAGGGCCATAGTAAGTGGGTCTCTCCTCCTTCCAGAGCCTCTGTACTGGCTCCTGGAGGTTTGGGGGATTTGATAGAACCCATAGCATTTGAGGAAGGAAGCGCTGGGTCCTCCTGTGGATGTTGCCAACCCCGTGATCCACTCCGGGACCATCTTGGGAGATCAGGTGGCCTCACCCTTCATCTCACAGGTGTGAGAAATCACCGCCTTCTGCTTGCTGAGGTTGGAAAGGAAGCTTTCTGTGTCAGAGGCTGCCCGTGGCCTGTTGACCCCGTTTGCCGCATGGACTTCAGAAGCGCCTGGGGTTTCTGTTAAACTATAGATTTCAGGGCACCATCCTCATGGCTCTGGTTTGGGATGTCTGGGGCAGAGCACGCCTTGAGTAATTCCTGGTTCATAAGACTGAGACTAAGAAAAAGAACAGGACTTCTCCGAGTGGTCCAGTGGTTCAGAATCTGCCAGTGCAGGGGACACAGGTTCGATCCCTGGTCTGGGAAGATTCTACATGCCGTGAGGCAACGACCGTGAGGCAACGAAGCTGGTGCAACGCAACTATTGAGCCTGTGCTCTAGAGCCTGGGAGCTGCAACTACTGAAGCCTGCGTGCCTAGAGCCTGTGCTCTGAAACAGGAGAAGCCACTGCCATGAGAAGTAGACCCTGCTTGCTGCAGTTAGAGAAAGTCCTTGGGCAGCAATGAAGACCCAGCACAGCCAAAAATCAAAGAAAGAAAGAAAAGGAATGGCCTAGAGCTGTGAACAAAAAGAGTTGGTGACAGGCAGTGGAGAAAAGCCTGCTTCTTGCCAGTGCTGTGCATCGGTTGCAGGCACGTGGCCCTGGGTGCCAAGCAGGCTAAGTGATGGGCATCTCTTCAGTGGATCTTGGTGCCAAGCTCTGTGCTACACACTGGGAATACAGAAAAGAGGAAGCCATAGCTCCTGCTCCATGAAATCCACAGGCCAGTGTGAGTGAGCAGACAGGCAAATACAAACCAATGACAATATATGGAGACCGAAGATGTGTTGATGCAACACACATCTGGTTTGAAAAGTCACAGATGAAAATAGTGGCTCCCGTTTATAGAACATTTACTGTGGACCGGGTTTTGTCTTACGTAAATCAATTAAATTCACGACAACAACCATTTAGGGCAGGTGAGGGAAGAGGTCTAGGTGGTTAAAGCTTTGCACAAGGCTGCCCAGTTAATACATAGCAGAGCCAGATGGTATTTGCAAAAAGCCATGTTCTTAAGAGCTGAATTACAACTCTTTCTGAAGAGAGGAGGCCTATTATTTGCTGAGCACCTACTATGTGTGGGGCTCACTTAACTGAATACTGGTGACATTTCTGAAACTGACCAGAGCTCTGCCAGCACTCAGAAGCCAGGCGCACTTTTGGATGCTTTGTTGCATCTCTTAGCCAGAGCCTGAAAGGATACAGGGATGCTAGAATGTTGATGATTCCCTTAGGCTTCCTGGGGGCCGGGCAGGGCCTTGTCACCTCTAGCCAGACAGCTAGCGTCTAGGTCATGGCAATCTAGTCCGGGTCCCCCAGTATGCTCACCATTCAGGACACAGACAGCCCTAGTCTTGATTTCGTAGCCTCCACAAGAAACAAATGGCAGAGCTTTCAGCCCAAAGCGATCAGCGATTGCATTTCCATTCTCTGATCACTTTCCAGCGTGGGCTTGGTCCCCTGCCCAGTCCTTTGCATCCCGTCAATCAGGCTGGTAGGTTGGTGCTGGGAGGAAGCCCCACCTGCTGGAACAGGGGCTAGAACTCCTGAGTTGCTCACGGTTCACTTGCCATCCCCCAGATTCACTCTGCACACATTCTATCTCTTGAGGTTTCGGTTGAAGACACCCTTCTTCACTTCCTCTCCTAAAAACGGTCATGTGCTGTGTTCATGCAGCATGGCTGCTTCAGTGTCGGCCACGTGTCACGAGTGGTCCCTGGCCCCTCAGCGTGTAGATAGGCTGCAGTGACTGGTCTTTAATCAACCAGCACTTTGTGTTTGCTTTTTAATAAGTTACTATTGGAGGCCAATGATATTTTTTAAAAGCCCACTTTGTTTTTCTTCTACATGGTTCATCAAAAGCAGGAAGTCAAAAGATACGAATACTCTTCCTGTGAATTAGCAGAGAGACCTTTCTTGTCTGTGCTCATGAACTTGCCTCCTGGGGCCACCAAATGAGCTTCTGGAAGAGGGGAGAGTTGCAAGTGGGACCCTGGGGTAGTCAGCTGGCAGGAATGGGGGCGGGGTGGTGGTGGTGGGACAGCGTGTTTGTTGATCTTGGGAGCCGAACCTGAGAGATATTGAGTGGAGAAGCAGTCAGATGCTGTGAGCTGGAGTGGCAGGGGAAGGGTTAAGGGCGGGGCCAGGTAACTCGCTCCAGGGATGTTATAAATAAGGTGATGGGCCAGTGCTGGCTGATGAAGAGATAATGCTCTTGGGCAGCAGTCAAACTGGAACGACGTCTCCAGGCCTTCCGGGAGCTGCTGAGAAGAGGGGCTGCCTCAGGGGAAGTGGGAGGCCAGGGAGGAATGGGTGTAGGAGAAGGAGCTCATTTCAACATCTTGTGTATGTTCGCTGGTCAGTCATGTCCAACTCTTTGTGACCCCATGGACTTGTAGCCCTTCAGGTTCTTCTGTTCTTCTGGGAGTTCCCAGGCAAGAATACTGGAGTGGGTTGCCATGCCCGCCTCCAGGGGATCTTCCCAACCCAAGGATGGAACCCGAGTCTCCTGCACTGCAGGCCGATTCTTTACCATCTGAGCCACCAGGGAAGCCCTTCAACATCTTATGCTGGATCAAATACACACAAAGGACCTTTGCACTCACTCAGTCTCAGGGATACAGCCCAGTGCCAAGTCACACAGGTCACTGACTTGTGATTGACAGCTCGTGTTTTGATAATAACCAGTGAGTCACGAGTATCAAGGAAAAGTGGTGTCACTGGGGCTGAAAGACCGTCCTTTCTTGACTCTTCAGATGGCTGCCTGCCAGGGAGTAGGCATTGTACAGACTCTTGTCCAAACAGGCTGGTTGGTGTGTGCCTGTGGAAGAGGCCACCTGCCGGCGTCTTCCCAGGGAAGAGGTAGGATGACTGATATCATGTGCAGAGAGTATTTGAAGACTTGGAAACAAGAGACCTTCTATATATAGGAGCTTCTTGGCCACTACCTCCAGGCCAAAATAAGCAGCCTTTTCTGCCGCTGCAGATGTGTGCTGAGAAAGCTTGACAGATCAGTGCCCAGACACATCTAATCACCTGCACCCCCTACTAGCTTCCACCTGGAGTCTGTGCTCATGACAGGCTTTGAGCATCTCTTTCTGCCAAGCCATGGCTTAGGTACCAGTTTCCTTCAGCGTCACTGGTTATCTGTGGTCAGACCTCCTCTGCCGATATTTTTTTGTGTCCATTGGCCTTGCCATATTTCATTCTTTCATCAAGATTGTATCGAGTGCCTACTACGTGGCAAGCAATGTGGAATGAGCTGGAGATATAGGAACAAAAGCATAGGATCTGTGTCCCAGAGTTGCTTCAAGGCCAATGGGAGCAAAAGGCACATAATCCAATCAGATACAGGTGTGTGTATGTGCATGCTAAGTTGCTTCAGTTGTGTCTGACTCTTTGTGACCCCATGGACTGTAGCCCACCAGACTCCTCTTATCCATGGAATTCTCCAGGCAAGCATACTGGAGTGGGTTGCCATGCCCTCCTCCAGTAGCTCTTCCCGACCCAGGGATCGAACCCCCCTCTCTTACGTCTCCTGCATTGGCAGGCATGTTCTTTACCAGTAGCACCACCTGGGAAGCCCCAGGTACAGGTGACCAAATGGTAAATGTGATTAGAGGTGGTATGTCATGCCCTGGGAGACATCCAGGGAAGTAGCTTGTTTCATGTGCTGCCAGATCTAATGATAACTGAGCCTAAACTCCGTTCTATAACTGAGTCATTTGTCCAGGTTCCTCCGTCTGAAACCGCAAAGGGCAAATGACACTCCTCTTCCATAATGATGGAACTTTGGCTATGTAAGCTTCTCTTCCAAGGCTAATAATCTCCTGACATGGAGTCTAGACCTGTCCCTGTTTTAATTGCTATCTTCTGGGTATATTCTAGTTTCTTACTGAAGTGGTAAAGCCAGAACCCAATACAATATTATGGGTTTGGCTGGAGAGAAAAGTCAGAAAGACAAATGAACGAGGAATAATTTTAAAAAATAATATAGTAAAAAAGATTCTGGTGTGTGTGTGTGTATGTGTGTGTGTGTTTAACATATGGGATGGAGAGAGAGAGAGTATATTTTTATCTTTAATTTTCCATAATGCAAAGTCAATTCAAAGACATTTTAGCATAACATAATTGATTTTGATTTAGATAAAAACTTACATGTTCATTTTCAGGCCTGTTTATGTTAAAGTCAAGTTATGAAAGCTTGATGGAAATACCTGACCAGAGCAGGTACTGTGGCTATAGGCTCCTCAAGTCAGTCTTGACCTCCATTTAACCTTTGTCCTTTAGCCAGGGCCAGAGCACCCTGGGAGAGCCTTCACTTCCAAGTAATTCCTAACCTAGCCATACACATGGCTTTCTCTCTGTGTCAAAGCCATAACTAAACCTTGCCCTCCTGCAGACAGCTGTGGAGAAGGCTGAGCAAAATGGCCAGGGACAGCCATTCTGCTCACAGTCTCTGTGAATTGTCCACAACACAAGGAGTCCCCCCTTCCCTATTCTGAGGAGTACAACCTAGGTGACCACACATTGCACCTGGACACAGATTGCCTGTGACGTCTGCCTTTAAAGCACAACCCAAGAAACCTATTTCTAATCTATCTTGGGAGACTGTCAGGGCTGGAATTCACCTGTCATAGGTACATTGGTACTTGCCATCTATTCCAACACTATATCTCCAAGAATCCCTTGCAGCTAGGGTTACGGAAGCAAACTAGGTTCCCCAGTGAGAGGCACTCATGGGAGATTTGAAATGGGGAACTCAGACAGAGGGTCAGATTTCTGCAGCTTTGGCCAATGGTGCTGGCAAACAGGGTCTTAAAGATGCTGCCACTTTTCTGTAGCAGAATTCTCTTGCATAATCGGCAGCTCATATGAGTAGAGAGTTAATCATAGCGGCATGCTAATAGTTTCCAGAGTCCCACAGAGGCTGTGCTCTGAAACACAGCCATTCCCAGGGCCGCCTCTCCACCTTCTGTTTGTGGAGGAAGAAGCAGTTTTCTTATAGATTGGGTCAGCAGTGTAATGCCAGGAGTCATTCCTGGAGGCCCAACCTACAGCCTAATCCTTCCAGCCCCTCCAGTGATTTTGTGAGCACTGAACCCCTTTCCACTTAAAATTGCTACAGTACTTTGTTTCCTGAAGCCAAGGAACACTGTTCAGAGGTCGTGTCTGAAAGGTGATTTTCCCTCTTTTACCTTCAAAGCTGCCTTGTGCTTGCTGTTGAAGAGTACTGCACTGAACTTGAGTTTTAATCCCATCTCTGTTGCTTGCCACCTATGCCCATGACCTTCAAAGAGTCACTCAGCTCTCAAGTCCTTTTCCTTATCTATCGGATTAGGCAAATGATACCTGCTTTGCATATGTGAGCATCAGTGGAGAGAAAGAGCTTCAAGCAGTGAAATGTGACTGCTTGAAGTGTTTTCTCCTCAATCTAATATCCTCCTAATGAAACCCAATCTCTGCCTTTCACAAAGTCTCAATTAGAAAATGTTGTCTATTCATCATGGAGTGAGAAATATCAAATGTCCTGCCTCATATTTTGTTTAGGATTCCCTGTGGCTATTTGCAAACTGCAAAACGCTCTGACACTCTGGAGAGTTGATATTTATGCAACAATTTCTAAATGATTAAGTGAGAAGTTGGCCCTTTGTGACCCCCATGGACTATACGGTCCATGGAATTCTCCAGGCCAGAATAATGGAGTGGGTAGCTGTTTCCTTCTCTAGGGGATCTTCCAAACCCAGGGACCGAACCCAGGTCTCCTGCACTGCAGGCAGATTCTTTACCAGCTGAGCCACCAGGGAAGCCCTGGTGAAATCAAGGGACCTTTTAAAGTCAGGTCGCTGTCAAGATAGACTTTAACACCATCTAGCCTGTGAGCTCAGGGTCGTACGAGAAAGCCTGTGGAAAAAGAAAAGTTTCTGAAGTTAAAACAAGCCAGGCTGGTAGCTGTTGAAACTCTACCAAGCACAAGGCTTTCTGTTAGGGTTAGGGTTGGGCATTGGGCCTTAAGCGAGATGTGAAAATAAGTACACTTGGGAAAATGTTACTGTCTGTAAATTATATATCAGTGAGCCTGGCTAAATTAAAAGAAAGGCACGGAACTAAATATAATGGTTATTCATTTTTCATTCCAAACAAAGCTTGTTTGCCATGTATAACAGACCCACTGCACAACACACTATAATTCCCTCCTCTGTACAGATAATTGCTCTTTGCCACACCCATGCCTGCTCTCACTCCACTGTTCCTTCTCATGGGAATCTCTGCCCATCGTGCCTACCCGATTCTCAGTTCCTTAGGGCCCTAGTCAAAGGCCGCCTACTCTGAGAAGGTTTTCTTAATTCTCTAAATCTAAATTAATCCATCTCTGCCATCCTAGCTATTCCTATATGTTAACTGTAGTATGCATCCTTTTTTTGTCTCCTATTAATTTCTATTTAAATTATTTTGTTAGTTTTTGGTGATTTCAATCAATAATCATCAGATCTTTGTATATTTCAGTTAGCTATTTTAACTGTGGAACCTAGCACAGTGCAGCACTGGTAGTGAGCAAAGTTTGCTGAATTCAGTTTGCGGTGGATCCTGCATACCTTAGGAAGCATTGCTACAAACAAAGCTAGTGGAGGTGAGGAATTCCAGCTGAGCTATTTCAAATCCTAAAAGCGGATGCTGTTAAAGTGCTGCCCTCATTATGCCAGCAAATTTGGAAAACTCAGCAGTGGCCACAGGACTGAAAAAGTCAGTTTTCATTCCAATCCCAAAGAAAGGCAATGCCAAAGAATGTTCCAATCACTGTTCAGTTGCACTCATTTCGTATCCAGCAAGATTTTGCTCAAAATCCTTCAAGCTATGTTTCAGCAGTATGTGAACTGAGAACTTCCAGATATGCAAGATGGATTTAGAAAAGGCAGGAGAACCAGAGATCAAATTGCCAACATCCTCTGGATCATAGAAAAAGCTTCATTGACTATGCTAAAACCTTTGACTATATGGCTCACAACAAACTGTGGAATATTCTTCATGAGATGGGAACACCAGATCATATTATCTGCCTCTTGAGAAACCTGTATGAAGGACAAGAAGCAATAGTTAGAACAGGACAAGGAACAACAGACTGGTTCAAAATCGGGAAAGGAGTACATCAAGGCTGTATATAGTCACTCTGCTTATTTAACTTATATGCAGAGTACATCATGTGAAATGCTGGGCTGGATGAATCACAAGCTGAAATCAATGTTGCTGGGAGAGATGTCAACCTCACACATGCAGATGATACCACTTTAACAGTAGAAAGTGAAAAGGAACTAAAGAGCCTCTTGATGAAGGTGAAAAAGGAGAGTGAATAAGCTGGTTTAAAACAACATTCAAAAAACATTATGGCATCTGGTCCTATTACTTCATGGCAAATAGATAGGGAAATGTGGAAACAGTGTCAGATTTCATTTCCTTAGGCTCCAAAATCAGTGTGGATTGTGATTGAAGCCATGAAATTAAAAGACAATTGCTCCTTTTAAGAATAGCTATGACAAACCTAGACAGTGTATTAAAAAGCAGAGACATCAATTTGCCGACAAAGGTCCATATAGTCAAAGCTATGGCTTTTCCAGTAGTCATGTATGAATGTGAGAACTGGACCATGAAGAAGACTGAGTGATGAAGAATTGACGCTTTCGAATTGTGATGTTGGAGAAGACTCTTGAGAGTCCCTTGGATGACAAGGAGATCCAACCAGTCAATCCTGGAGGAAATCAACCCTGAATATTCATTGGAAGGACTGATACTGAAGTTGAAACTCCAATACTTTGGTCACCTGATGCGAAGAACTGACTTACTGGTAAAGACCCTGATGCTGGGAAAGATTGAGGGCAGGAGGAGAAGAGGGTGACAGAGGATGAGATGGTTGGATGACATCACTGACTCGGTGGACATGACTTTGAGCAAGCGCAGGGAGACAGTGAAGGGCAGGGAAACATGGAGTGCTGTAGTTCATGGTGTCACAAAGAGTCGGACACGACTTAGCAACTTGTTGTTGTCGGAACAACAACAACAACATACCTTTAACTGTAGTGAACATTTGAAAAGAGACATTGAATGGCTATTGATGAGGCCTCAGTGAGTCTTTCCTATTATTTCCGGTTTTCACCTTAGCTGCTGCCTGCCTGCACTCCCCACATATGCAAGTGTCCACCCATCTTTTTTTTTTGTTTGTTTGTTTTTGTTTTTTTTTTTTTTTTTGTTTTTTTTTCACCCATCTTTTTAGGAGCTGATAATATATGATAGCAGGCCGGGGATATTAGAACAATAGAAGATAATGTCACCTTTTTAGCTTTCATTATAATTCTATGTAGCGCCAGATCCATGAAATTTCAGGGAGGAGAAAGATGTATAATTTATTCAAATCTTGATTGGACCAAATGAATGAAATGCATCAGTGGATTCTGTAAGCACTTGCCCTGTGTGCATTATATAATGACTGTATCTATTTTTTAAATTTTTTATCTTTATTTTTTATTTTGAATTGGAAGATAATTGCTTTACAATGTTGTCGGTTTCTACCATACGACAACATGAATCAGCCGTGAGTATACATAAGTCCCCTCTCTCTTGACCCTCCCCCCACCCTCCCCCATCACACCCCTCTACGTTGATAAAGACTGCATTTTAAGGGATGTGCATCCCCTCCCCCCCCCCATTCACAAAGAGGGTGAGAAAAAGAACAGACAGGAAAAAGAAATATTGGAGAAGTGTAGAGGGTGTGTGACCATTCACCAGAAGAAGTGAAATTTGAGGAGTCATTAAAATTATGGTAATGATATTAATGAGTGATATGCATACATTTGTATAGAATTGCAATGTGTCTAGTTTTTTTTTTTTTTTACACATTATTATTTCATTAGACCTTCAGGGTAACCCTGTGGGGTAGATAGGACACAAGTTTCATGTGAAGAGATGTATTTGGTCCAATAATCTGTCTTTTTGACCTCTGTGAACATAGAAAATTTCATTGTAAATGATTTAAGGAAATATGCCCATCTGAAAATTTTATTAGTTGGCATTTTGCTTTAAGATGTCAGAGTGTACCACTAAGGAGCTTAATGCCCATTAGTGGTTCACCAGTTAGGGTCAGAACCAGCCAATGTTACTCTGGAGCAAATGGAAAAACAAAACGAGTTTCTGTGAACTGGGGGTCTTGCTCCATGTGGGCATGAGCGTGGTCTTGAAGCGTTTATTAAGCTCAAAGTCTGAACAAAGCAAAAGGTGCTAAGCATTTGATTCTAAACATCTGTCTTCCTCTCTCCCGTATGGCATATCTGCACATGAAACAGACACAGAGCTGGAAGATGGGAAGCGGGTCAGAAATGCTCTGGGTCGGTTGCAGGTAAGTGAGGATCAAACCCTATCTGCTTTCACTTCTCTGTCCAGCTGGTGTGATGGCACCTAGAAATCAGCCAAAACCTGCAACCTGAGGAAAAAGATTAAAAAAATAACTCTCTATGGTTTTGAAAAATTTATTCTTTTGCTTCATTTATTTTGCTATGGATTCCTTCTAATATATTGATATTTTTCATTTCTGTTATTGTAATTCTTCATCTGAGTTTGGTTGTTCTTTATTTTTTCTGTTTGCTAAAAACCTCTTGCAATTTCTCACTCTATACATCTATTCTTTTCCCAAATTCTTTTTTTTTTTTTACTGTTAATAAAACTTTAATATTTATTAATCTCCAGTCAGAATAAAATCAAATCCTAATAGGATCCTTTTTTAAACCTGACATGGGCTTATACATATTTTATTTTATTTATTTATTTTTTTTTATTATTATTTTTTTTTTCCAGTGGGTTTTGTCATACATTGATATGAATCAGCCATGGATTTACATGTATTCCCAATCCCGATCCCCCCTCCCACCTCCCTCTCCACCCGATTGCTCTGGGTCTTCCCAGGGCACCAGGCCGGAGCACTTGTCTCATGCATCCCACCTGGGCTGGTGATCTGTTTCACCATAGATAGTATACATGCTGTTCTTTTGAAATATCCCACCCTCACATTCTCCCACAAAGTTCAAAAGTCTGTTCTGTATTTCTGTGTCTCTTTTTCTGTTTTGCATATAGGGTTATCGTTATCACCTTTCTAAATTCCATATATATGTGTTAGTATGCTGTAATGTTCTTTATCTTTCTGGCTTACTTTTTCCCAAATTCTTGAATCATCTTTACCATCATTACTTTGAACTCTTTCTTCAGTGGATCGCCTATCTCTACTTCATTTAGTTAGCTTGTCTTCTGGGTCTTTGGTTTTGAATAGAGACATGAAAGATAGAAAAGTGTTTGCGATTGAGCTGACTTTTGCAAGTTAGATATTCATTTGTTTAGCTGAGAAACTATCACTGTGCCATGTAACCTGAGGACACATGGATAACATGGTTCTCATACCTGAGGAGCCCACAAGCTAATGGAAAGATAAACACGGAAATGAACAATTCTATAAGCTTGTCTATAAGAGTGTGGTGATGGGAGCAATGATCTGTTTAAAGGTGTGGGGAAGGCTTCTTGGAGGAGGTGATGCTGGAGGGTGCAGAAACTAGTTACAGTCAGAGGAGAAGGAAAGTTACTCCAGACAGAGGAAGTAGTGTGTAAGCAAAAGCACAGGGACATGAACGTTAGGCATGATTTGCTAAAATGGTGATTCATAAAATATGTGTCAAAGTTCAAGTTAAGATGGAGGACATTACACATAAAAATAATTTCTAGAAGATGTTTCCATACTCAAAAGGTCACCACCCTGGAGAGCACAGAGCTAGAACAATGTGTCTCAAACTTTAATGTGCATAGAATTTGAACAGGAATCTCACTAAGATGCAGATTCTGATTAGGTGAGTTTGAGGAGGCGTCAGAAATTCCGTGTTGCTAACATGCTCCCAGGTGATGCGGATGGGGCTGGTTTGCAGACCATTCTGTGAATATGAGCAGCAAGGGGGAGAAGCGCAGGTGATAAGCCTAGTGCCCAACTTGAGGCTAGGGGTGTGTGTGTATGTGCACGCCTGTGCATGCATAGGTGTGTCCACCGTGGGCTAGGCAATGAACAGCAACCGATTTTTAAATCTTTGTATTTGTATTGGGATATAGCCGATTAACAATGTTGTGATAGTTTCAGACAGACAGCAAAGGGACTCAGCCATGCATATACATGTATCCATTTTGCCCCAAACTCCGCTCCCATTCAGGCTGCCACATAACAGTGAGCAGAGTTCCATGTGCCATAGAGTAGGTCCTTGTTGGCAATCCATTCTAGATATAGCAATGTGTACCTGGGCATCCCAAATTCCCTAACTATTTGTTCCCCCAGCTCCCCCCCCTGTCAACCATAAGTTCATTCTCTAAGTCTGCGAATCTGTTTCTGCTCTGTAAATAAGTTATTTGTATCATGTCTTTTTAGATTTTTACATATAAGGAATGTTACACAATGTTTTTTCTCTGTCTGACTTCACTCAGCATGACAGTCTCTAGGTCCATCCATGTTGCTGCAGATGGCATTATTTTATTCTTTTTAACAGCTGAGTAATATTTCATCACACCACAATGTACCCTGTCTTCTTTATCCATCCTTCTGTCAATAGACACTTAGGAGGAACCGATGTTTTTAGAGTAGTGACAAGATCACATCTATGTCTGAATGTGCAGAAAGCCTGGGAGTGAGTGGAACAGGACACAAAGATGAGAAACTGCTAGATGCATTGAAGGATGGATGTAGGGCAGCAGGAAGACAGAGGACAGGGAGGATACAAAAGATACTCAGGAGGTGAGGCAGACGGGGCATGACGACTGACTGGGTGGAGGGGTGTGGGAAAGGGCCAGGAGGACGAGGAGAGAACGGCTCCTAAGGACCAGTTACGGAAGGAGGAGGTTTGGTGCTGCCGTGATGACGTATGTAACACAGGAAGAGGAAATGGTCAGGTCTGGGTGAAAAGGAGCTTCCAATTCACCCAAGCAGAGCTGCTCAGAAAGCTGTTATGATTCAGAACTAAGGTCTGGGAGAGCTGGATACAGTCCTGGAGGTATAGGGGAAGCCACAGCATTCAGAGAAGGAGGCAGAGATATGGATAAAGGATTCAATACGGGATAGCCCGAGGGGTAAAAGAAGAGCAGACAGCATCATAGCAAGTGGAAGCCGAGTGTTCCAGAAACAGATCATGTCAATGTCAAACACTGCAGAATGGTCACATAAGAATGAGGTAGACTTAGCATTTAAGTGCTGAAAATGACTTTAAGGGAGGAAGTTCCAAAAGCACTGTGGTTGCAGGACCACATGGGCTTCCCTGATAGCTCAGTTGGTAAAGAATCCGCCTGCAATGCAGGTGACCTGGGTTCCATCTCTGGGTTGGGAAGATCCCCTGGAGAAGGGAATGGCTACCCACTCCAGTATTCTGGCTGAGACTTAGATGGACTGTACGGTCCGTGGGATCACAAAGAGTCAGACATGACTGAGTGACTTTCACACACACCCAAGGAAAGTGTGGCAGGTAGAGTAATGGTCCCCCAAAGACGTACCTGCCCTGATCTCTGGAACCTATGAATGTTGCACTGTATATGGCTGAGAGATTTTGCAGTTGTGACCTAAAGTATGGACCTTGAGTTGGAGAGATTATCCAGATGAGGGCTCTGATCTTATGCCAGGCTTATAAGTGAAAGAAGGGGCTTCCCTCATAGCTAAAGTCAATAAAGAATCTGCCTGCAATGCAGGAGACCTGGGTTCGATCCCTGGATCGGGAAGATCCTCTGGAAAAGGAAATGGCAACCCACTCCAGTATTCTTGCCTGGAGAATCCCAAGGACCCAGGAGCCTGTCTGGCTACAGTCCATGGGGTAACAAGAGTTGGACAGGACTTAGCGACTAAACCACCACCAAGTAAAAGAAGAGGCAGGAAGTGTGGACCAGAGAGACAGGATGTGACCCGTCAACCCACTACTGCTGGCCGTGAAGATGGAGGAAGGGGCCGTGAGCCAGGGACTTTGATGACTCTGGAAGTTGGACAGCTGTGAAGAAAACAGAGCTCCTGGTCTCACAACTGCAAGGAATTCTGCTAACAGCCTGAATGAGGAGGATACGGGATTCTCTTCTAGAGCCCCCGGAATGGAACCCAGCCCACCAACACCTTGCCTTTGGTCTGCCGAGACCTGTCCCAGACTGCTGATCTACCAAACTACAAGATGACACATTGGTGGTGTTTGAGCTGCTGTTGGTTGGTATTTGTTACAGCAGGGATAAGAAACAAAGTTCACGTCGAGTCATGGCAATAATGAAAAAGTCAGCTACTTGTTCAAGATGCTTGAAGATGAAAATACAAGATTATGAAGCTTGGAAATACATTCATAGGGCAAATTTTGAAGTCACCTTTTCTTTCGAGTAGGAGGTGGGATGGTTAGAGTCAGTCACCTGTCAACCTTTGACACTACATCCTTTGAGCTCTTCGCTGGATGAGGTTGACTGATATGTAAAGTGAAGTCGCTCAGTCTTTTTGGACTCTTTGTGACCCTGTGGACTGTAGCCTACCAGGCTGCTCCATCCATGGGATTCTCCAGGCAAGAATACTGGAGTGGGTTGCCATTTCCTTCTCCAGGGGATCTTCCCAACCCAGGGATTGAACCCAGGTCTCCCGCATTACAGGCAGATGCTTTACCCTCTGAGCCACCATGTAAGATTCCTATATTTGCTGGAAAGACCATGATTTATCCTTGCCCCCTTTTGGACTTTATTTACTTATGTGTGCGTGCTAAGTTGCTCCAGTCATGTCTTATTCTTTGCGACCCTATAGATTGTGGCCCCCCGGGCTCCTCTGTCCATGGGATTCTCCGGGCAAGAACACTGGAGTGGGTTGCCGTGCCCTCCTCCAGGGGATCTTCCCAACCCAGGGATCGAACCTGCACCTCTTCTGTCTCCTGCATTGGCTGGCAGGTTCTTTACCACAAGCGTCACGTGGGAAGTCCTTATTTATTTATTTATACCTGATCTTACTTTTAAGAGCAGTTTCGAGTTTACAGGCAGACCGAATAGAAGGCGCAGAGACTTCCGTCGTCTCCCTCCCTTCAACTCACACAGCCTCTCCTGCTGTCGACATCCTGCTCCAGAGTGGCTCCGTTTTACAATGTAGGACCCTACCTTGATGCTTTGTTATCACCTGAAGTCCGCTGTTTACATCAGGTTTCACTCTTGGTCTGGTCCGTCTTTCAACCTAAAAATAGCGATCCCACCAGCAACCTTTTGGTAAATTGCTTCCCTGTTGTCATCGCTTTGTGTCCCGATGGAACAAGCCCCGTGGCTTGATAGCAGTGGACACGTGCAGCCCAGGGTATCTTTAATTTCCCCTGCCCTGTCTCCTTCCACGTCTCCCGCTTAGCAGCCCAGCTATTACAGTAAGAGCTTAATGTGTGCCCTGGCATTGTTGTGGTATCATTTAGACGATTGCATGCTGGGCCGACACTAGTCAGAGGCGGCCTGTGCATTAAGGGCTCCTCGTTATCAGCTTATTGGTTGCGGTCGATGGAACAGTGGTAAACCTCAGACCTTCCACTGAGACACGAGCCTATTTACGCTCTTTCCTCCTCCTGTCCTGTTCCCTCCTGTTCTGTTCCTTAGAAACGCTGCCTCTCTATGTTATTTGAAGCCAGTGGGTAGCTGGGTGGCTTTTTCAGTCTTGCGCACCCCTTAGGAACATAGAAATATCAATTGGTGAAGTCACTGCTATTACTCATTTAAATGAGAAAGTCCCGGGTACTGTAGTCATGGCCAGGGTGTTTTAAAACATCTCTTTTATAATTCTATACATTTCAATGTACTTTTTGATTTCTGTGTGTATTGCAGTTGTCTCAGTTATCCTCCTTTGGTTTTGAAAGAAAGTCTCTAGAAGCCAGGTCTAGACTTATTTAAGGTTTATTTGGCGTGCTCTAAATACGACATCTGATGCCACACCATTGATTTCTCATTAACACTGATGTGTGTTAGTCACTCAGTCATGTCCGACTCTTTGCGACCCATGGACTGCAGCCCGCCAGGCTCCTCTGTTCATGGGGATTCTCCAGGCAAGAATGTTGGAGTGGGTTGCCATGCCCACCTCCAGGGGATCTTCCTGGCCCAGGGATCGAACCCAGGTCTCCTGCGTTAAAGGCTGATTCTTTACTCTCTGAGCCACCAGGGAAGCCCTTTGACACTGATAAAGGCTTACAAATCTAAACAAGCCCTTCTTTTACTTTTTCTGCATCTGTCTACACATTTCTTTCCCAGGCATTCTACAGAACTAAGTATTCCTTTATGCTCATCATTCGGTTCAATTACTAGACACATTGCGGAGTGCACAGACTGGTAATACTAGGAGCAATGCTTCTTATAATGATCGTTAGTCCAGTTCTCGCTCACAGGCGCTCTGGGGGCCAGGCAGGTCTCCACTGATACATACACGTTTTCAGGGGCTACATGCATGCTCTCCTCCCCTCCAGAAACGCCCAGACTCAGCCTACAACCTTGGCCCCAAAACAGTTCCTTTTATTCTGTGGGTGCCTGCTCAGTCACTTCAGTCATGCCTGACTCTTTGTGACCCAATGGCCTGTAGCCTGCCAGGCTCCTCTGTCCAAGGGATTCTCCAGACAAGAAAACTGGAGTGGATTGCCATTTCCTCGTCCAGAGGATCTTCCCGACCCAGGGATCAAACCCATGTCTCTTGACATCTCCTTCATTGGCAAGCAGATTCTTTACCCCTAGTGCCACCTGGGACCCCCCACCCCCGGCCTGTTTATTCCAGAGAGGTATAATAATGAGGTGAGGGTATGAGAGCAGATGGCATTCTGGGAGTTCCTTACCCATCAAGTTATGTGTTTTTCCTGTTTTTGCTGTCCTGGGCCTCCTTATCCAGGGCACTGGCTGAGTCTATTTGTCTTCTCTTTTACGTTTTGTTTTTTTGGCCATAAGGCATGTGGGATCTTAGCTTCCCAACTAGGGATCAAACTCATACTCCCTGCATTGGAAGGTGAAGTTTTAACCACTGGACCATCAGGGAGGTCCCTGGGTCAGTTTTTCTTATCATGCCCATCTGAGAGTACAGACACTGAATGATGCAGGTAAATTCACAACTAATCCATTGCCTGCATTCTCTCTGAATGTTTAGGACCAAATCCTATTTATCCATCCTCCTACAAAGTTGTCTTCTTACCTGCTTGGAGTTTTCTGGTGGTTTTCTTAATCTTTCATGGAAAAGATTAAGTTTCCCTGGTGGCTTAGACGGTAAAGCGTCTATCTGCAATGCAGGAGACCTGGGTTCATTCCCTGGGTTGGGAAGATCCCCTGGAGAAGGAAATGGCAACCCACTCCAGTACCCTTGCCTGGAAAACCCCATGGACAGAGGAGCTTGGTAGGCTATAGTCCATGGGGTCCCAAAGAGTTGGACATGACTTTACTTTCACTTTCTAAAGATGTATAGGTGCAAGGATTTAGCAGCTAGTACTGCTAACTACTGTGAAACAGGAATTTTACCAGGCAATGAGGATACTTACTGGAGTGGGACACTGTTTCTATGCTCAAGAAATTCACCATCTACAACTTATTTTTTAATATGTGTTGACCTGAGTTTGGGTCATTTGACTGGTAAGCATCAAATATCTCATTGGATTGTCCATCCTGGAGAGTAGTTAATGCAAGTTGGGCATCAGAGCTCACACTTACCTCCTTCTGAGCATCAGATGGCATCTTTGATGCACTTCAAATCTTCAGCTGGTGTACATGAGAGTAAGCCAGGCACGCCTTTGTCATCTTTTCCGTTGACCTGTGGGTACCATATTGTCCTCCGTGAGGGCCCTGTGGGAGGTGAGAGATCTGATGGATGTCTGAGTCTCAGAGAAGCAGTGATTCTGTGACTTCGCTGTGATGGCCAGGGGTAGGCACATCTTGAAACATGATCTTAAATGTTAAGTACAAATATTCTCCGAATTAAAGGCACATACCTTTGCTTTGTGCTCCATGTGTAGAGGAACCTAATTCAACACCACCAGTTATGGATTCAGATAACAGGATTAATTGAAATAATAATTCCTTCCTTTCTTATACATGACCCTGTGTCAATGATACAAAAGCTCTGCAGACATATCATATGTATGAAAACAAATGTTTGCATTTATTGAAATAACTTTTTGTAAACTTAGCAGATTGGTTGTAGAAGGTTTCCCACAAGGGAAAGGGTAAATGTGAGCACTTTTAGGTCAGTTGCTGTGCATTTGAGCAATCGTAGACACACTGGTAGTGAAGTTGATGAGAAAGAAAGGAGGGATGTTGGAGAGGGAGGAAGCTGGGAGATGTCTTGGATGGTTTGGTACCCACGTTCAGTGGAGTAGACTATGCCAGGGCTGGTTTGCGGGAGTCAGCGGTTGAATATGAAGAAAGCAGAGTGCTAGTCTTGGGCACAGATTCCTGACAGAACAGATACGAATGGGTGCTTTAGTCAGTCCAGGGAGATCTGATTTACCTTTCTTTTTTTAAAGATTTTTTGGACACCTTTTAAAGTCTTTATTGAATCTGTCACAATATTGTTTCTGTTTTATGTCTTGAATTTTTGGCCATGTGGCATGTGGGATCTTAGCTCCCCAGCCAGGGATTGAACCCATACCCCCTGCATTGGAAGGCGAAGTCTTAACCACTGGACAGCCAGGGAAGTCTCAGATTTGCTTTCTTTCGATTCCATTTCAGTGTAGGCAGAGCAATGGCAGCTGGTGTTTGTTCAGCTTGTGCCCCTAAAGTGCCTCAGGAAATGGGCAGCCATCTTCCACCGGCTTTGCTTTGAGGAAGCCGATCTCCTGGACTGGCTGCAGCCGGCGTGCGCCTGTGGCCTCTGGGCAGCCGCTCCTGAGGTCACGTCCTCCCACGTCCTGTGGACACAGAGCGCTTCGGCCAGGGGATCCATGACCGCGTCCTCCTGGGTCAGAGGCCTTCTTGGCTTGGAAAGCTTCCTGGGTTTGCTGACATCAGCCTCGTGTGGAGGAGGATTGGCCTGGCTGCTGAGAACATACATGGAAGTGAATGAAGTCCATGAAGAAAAAGGAAAAGAAAAACAGCTCAGCCAGACACGCCCTCGACAGCCATTGTTCCTCCCTTGGAATCTGTGAGCTGGAGAGGAAGAGGTGACCGGGGAGGCATTTCCTAAACACAGATGAGGAGAAAGAGGCTGGGGAGGCCGGAATCGGTCAGGAGGATTCAAAAGGCCGTGCTCTCCTGCCAAATAGGGTGATTCTGAGGAACAGATGTGATGACAGGAGCCTAACGACTAGGAATTTCAAAACAAAACAGAAGGCTGTTATCACGGCCTCCCCAGCCAGGGGGTCCCTGGAATCCAGGGCTCTGCCTCTCACCGCACGGAACCAGGCAGACACATTCACTCTTCAGCAATGTCCCAACATCCTCTCAGTGACAGATTCCAGGAGCCACGCATTCCTCCGTCTGGAAAACTTTCCTCACGTCTAATGTCGAGCCCTCCTGCTGCAGCTGAACTCCATTGTCTCGCCCCTTGGTTCCGGAGACGATGGGGTGGAAAAGGACCTGTCACCATTTCCTCCTGAAGAATTCTTCAAAACACCGCTGATTTTCCCTTGGCCCTTCAGAACTCATTTCTGAATTGGTCAGTTCTGGAGAGTCCTGGTCAGATCCTTCTGCTCAGGGGGAAATGAGCTTTCATTACTCAGCAGAGTAGAAGGGCAGAAACGGGTGCCCCTGTTCTGGTTCATCAAAGAAAACCCTTTGCCCCCTACTCTGGTTTTTTCCCCACCGAATGCAGCATGTTGGTTAAAGAGCGTTTTTGTTTCTCTTTTCTGGAACCCATTGTGTGTGGCGTCCAAGACACTGAGCAGCTGCAGTTGTATTAAACTTCCCAGGCGGTCCCCGGAACTCTCAGGAGGAGTGAGGCTGCCCCGGGGAGGATGTGTCCCCGCGTGTGTACATGTGTGCCTGTGTCTGTGTCTGTGTGGGAGGAGGGGGCCCCGGGATGGGCACCCCCCCGCCGGGCCGTCTTTCCAGCTTGAAGCCCTCACTGCCTCTTTCAGGTTCAGGAAGCTGTCCCCACAGCGACACTCACACGCCAAGGAACCACATAATTGTTGGCAAGGCCTGGGGGGCCCCGGTCAGCCAGACGGGGCGGAGACAGCATTCCATTATTATAACACAATGCCATAAGAGGATACAAAATTCTTTTCATATTCCTTCTTATACAATAGGGCTCTGAAAACTCGACTTTTCCACTGAAAAGGGAGGTAAAATCAGCCGTCTGTGGTGGTTGCGTTTTTGCCACCACCAAAGGGCTCTTACTCATCGTAGGGATTGCTGTGTGAGCCTGGCTCACAGGGGTCGGCTCCGAACCTCCTCCTGGAGGCCCTGGACTCCAAACCTTAGCAACTGATACTGCCCTCAGCAAACTGGCCCAGCTTAGAAGGCTGAGCTCATTTTTCTTGCTCCAGGACCACAGGGCCCTGGAGGGTGAAGCCAAAGCAAGCCCAGGCCTCCTAGGAAGACTCAGACTTGCGCTGCCTGCAAAACTGTTGTGCACACTGGTCTCAAGCGAAGGGCTCACCTCCTCACCTGACCCAGCTGCAAGGCGTTGGGGCCATGCTCACCCAGGCCTGGTGGGGACAGGGTGTCCTCTGTCCGGGGTCACTCTGCCTGAGCCTAGCAGGGCTCGGCGCGCACCTTGTCAGTGCTGTTGACAGGCTGACTCACAGATCCGGCATGGATGCTGGAACCCAGCGACCCAGATGCTATTTCTAGCTTGGCTGTGGTTCCTGGCCATGCCTTCCCACCATGGAACCAGGAGGAGAAGTCATCTGGGCCGGTGCTGGGCTAGGTGGCCCCTGTGGAGTGGACATCAGGAGACGTGGGACTTTTTCTTTATGAAAGGGTAGGAAATGATTTCTCTATAAAAGTGTAGGAAATGAGTTTAACAGCCCTGGTGACCCCGTCCCTCCCAAGTGCAATTTCTGACTTTGGCAAGTGGTAGGAAATGAAATGGATTCAAGAGACCTCTGTGAACTTCTGTAGAGTTCCAATCCACTTTTGAGAGTAAATTCTCCCCCTTAATTCATTGTTGTCCTTATTTGCTGAACATGCATTTATTTAGAATATTGAATGAGGGCTCTTCCTAAAAATCACTACAGACCTTAAGTGCAAGTAAGCATTGTTCTCCAAGCCTCAAAACTCCCCAGGAGACCAATTCCTTTACAAGCATCCTAGAAGGTAGGGATTGCCCGGGTAGTATTTCAGACTCTCTTAATAACACCTTATGGGGAAATTATGACACATTTTCTTATTTTCTATGAGGGTTATACTTGTTCTTTGGATGAAAGGAACTCCATATGTAAATGCAATTATTACTCTGAATTTCTTCTGTACAATCGGAGCACCAGAGTCTCCTGGGCTGTTTGAACAGGATTCAGGCCTGGATTTTAACAGTGAATATGGGCGAAGAAAAGCCATAAAATCCATGAAACATTAACATTGCTAAAGAGGACCCAGGGGTTTACAGCATCGAGGGTCACCAGTAAGTGGTCATGTTTTAATGAAGTGCTCCCTCTGATTAGTGAGAAACGGGGCCTGGCATCTTCCACAGCACAAATACTCTGCTTCTAAGGCTGCCAAGCAAGTGCTTTCAGAAGCTGAATTTTCTCCCCACTCCAGGGAGCTGGCAGTGGACAGCAGAGGACATTCCACTGAAATCAGGCCATTGGGAGCTGAAGACAAAGGCAGCTGATTCAAGTGCACCAAATTGGAGTTTCTCTAATCAAATATATTAAATTCACCATCATTCTTGATTGTCTTAATGGGAAAGAAGGGCAGCTGTGCCCTTCGTTTTCTAAGCATTTTATTTAGTGCCTTGGGGGGCAGGGGGTGTTGCAGAGAAGGAGGGGAAGGAAAGCAGGATGGGAAGAGAAGAGAGGTAGAGATAGCCAAGAAAGCTATGGGAAGCTAATGTCTTTTGTCTTAAAAGTAAAATGATTTTGCATGCTGTTCAGATCCACACTGAGAGTTCCCAGAGCCGTCACTCACCGAGAAAAAAAACCCAAATAACCAGTTTATAAAGCACATTTACTTAGGAGTGGAAGAACAGCCAGCAAACAGACCAGGGCATGGCGGGTGGGGAGGCTTGGAATATTCCAGCAAAGAGAGACATGGTTGACTACTGTTAGACAGACTTGCTCCACTGGTTTCATGAAAGCCTGCTCCATTGAGCATTGCTTACCCCCTGCATACTTTGTGCTTCGTACAACAGGATTTAAATTTCAAGACACTTAGGGACTATATTTTAAATGAACAACCAACAAGGACTATATAGCACAGGGAACTCTGCTCAATGTTATGTGGCAGCCTGGATGGGCGGGGAGTTTGGGGGCAAATGGATACATATATTGTTGTTTTTTAGCCACTAAATTGTGTTTGACTCTTTTGTGACTCCATGGACTATGAAGTGCTAGGCTCCACCATAGGATTTCTCATGCAAGAATACTGGAGTGGGTTGCCATTTCCTCCTCCAGGGCATCTTCCCAACCCAGGGATCAAACCCAGGTCTTTTACTTGGCAGGTAGATTCTTTACCACTGAGCCACCAGGGAAGTCCAGATACAAGCGTATGTATGACTGAATCCCTTTGCTGTCCGCCTGAAACTATCACAGCAGGGTTTATTAGCTTTAGTGAGTGAAAGTTGCTCAGACATGTCCAACTCCTTATGACCCCATGGACTACAGCCTGCCAGGCTCCACTGCCCATGGAATTCTCCAGTGGGTTGTAGTTCCCTTCTCCAGGGGATCTTCCCAACCCAGGGATCTCACCCAGGTCTCCCTTATTGCAATTAGATTCTTTACTGTCTCAGTCACCAGGGAAACCCCTCCAATACAAAATAAAAAGTTTTGGGAAAAAAAAAAAAAACAGAGAGAGACATTTTATCTCCTCCGTCACCTTCCTGGCTAAGAGCAGAATCCACAGAAGGCCTTTTTCACCATTCGCACGAAGGGATTCAAACTTCTGGTTCAGAATCTGACGGCCCAACCTATTGTTTTCTAAGACAGCTTAACAGAAAGTCCGAGAGTAATGTTTCCTGCCTGGAGTGCCGTGCTACAGACAAGGTCTCCGTCTGCCCCTCCAGCTTCAAAGGAGAACTTGGGCGCGTGATGTCACTTCCTCCGTCTGCTGAGTTGATAACAGGATGAACCTGAACGTGATATGAGCCAGACATTCCACTCTGTGATTTTGTACTTCACCCCATGGGAAGGCAGGGTCCTTAAGCAGACATTGTTTTTGTACTAAGAGCTATGCACCCACGAATGCGCTTCATCAAGGAAAACAAAAGTCCAGGAATCGCCGGCTGGACTCACAGGCTCGCACAGGCTAACGTGAGTCATCCAGGGCTTTGAAAGCTGGTGCCTGTTACCGCCTGAAGCCAGCCTGTTTCTGAGCTGGAATGTGAAAGGCAGCTGGCTGTGTCAAAGGGGCAGAGAATAAAGCCGCAGTGTAAAATGAAGACACAATTCAGCAAAGAGAAGATGCTATTAAAATGGAGTCTGCTCCTCTGGCAGCCACTTTCGGAGGGCCCCCTTTTGGAAACAAATGATTCTATTCCTCTTTTTAGAGAACAGAAAAAGGAGTTGGGGGGTTCCTTTCAGAAAAATATTATTGGACTCTTAAAATGTCCCCATTTGAAGGAAAGGTGGCTCAGACGGTAAAGAATCCACTTGCAATGCAGGAGATCTGGGTTCGATCCCTGGGTGGGGAAGATCCCCTGGAGGAGGGCAACCCACTCCAGTATTCTTGCCTGGAGAATCCCCATGGACAGAGGAGCCTGGCAGGATGCAGTCCATGGGGTTGCAAAGAGTTGGACATGACTGAGTGACTTACTGCTCAAAGGGCATGTGATAAGGCGGCATCTATATACCTGGCGGCATTGTATCAGGGGACACAACACAGGCTAAATGGAACTCTTTATTGCTGGGAGGAAATCTAGCAACTCAATCAGTCAGCTTGGCTCTTCTGTCATATATGGTGGGTGTCCAGCCCCCTTATGTTGGCTCCTTCCTTTCCCAGGAGCTGGGTGCGGCCGGCTCACAGAGAGGAAGAAACTGCCAGTGCCTTTCTCCCCACACTCCCTCCCTCTCTCTCACACAATGCCCCTTTGTCCTTGTGGTCCCTCATCCCTCAGGGCATGGCCTGAGCTGGGGAGAGGCCATTGCCGGGGAGCCTCTTCCTCCTGTGGGGAGTGAACCTCCTGGGCCAGCTTGGAGTCACATCCAGAGCTGCCAGGCTCTGGGGTGGCATCTGGGCTTCTCAGGCTGCATCTGGGTGGTGCCGCAGGGGCCTGTCTCCCCGCCACCCCCGCCCAGTGGCTAGGACCTGGGCACAAGAGAAGGGCGTATGGGTTCTCATGAAGCCCACCCAGCTCATGAAGGGCTGCAGACAGAGCTCAGGGCCAGGAGTCAAGCTCAGCATACCTTGGTCTTCTCTGAAATTAGAGGCTGCAGGAGGTGATGTCCAAGGTCTCTTGCAGGCACAATGGTGTGTGTGTGTGTGCTCAGTTGCTTAGTCATGTCTGACTCTCTGTGACCCCATGGACTATAGCCCATCAGGCTCCCCTGTCCATGGGATTTTCCAGGCAAGAATACTGGAGTGGGTTGCCATTTCCTTCTCCAGGGGATCTTCCCGATCCAGGGATCGAACCTGCGTCCCCTGCACTGGCAGGCGAGTTCTTTACCACTGAGCCACCTGGGAAGTCCACAGTGGCGTGTACCTCTCAATAATAACTGAGGATGTGGGATAGAAATACCATGGCCTTCTGAGTAGATGGGCCTCAATTCAAATACTGACTTCACCTTTGTGGTTTTGCTCAGGTTATAAAGCTTCTGTTTCTCTTGCAGGAAAAAAAAAATTTTGGATGAAATCACATCTACCATAGCAAGATGCTGTGTGAGTTCAGTGACTTGAATTATAGGGAAGAGTCTGGTATGATTCCTGGCCCAGGATAGGTCCTCCTAAATGTCAACTTTCCTTGCAACTCTATGATGTTGACTGTCAAAAGAAAAAAGTGATGAAAATCTGCCTTAGTCCAGGAGGTTTGAAATTTACAATGGAATTATGTTTCATTTTCATGTCTTGGGTTAGCAGTTCCTAGGCATTTCATTTTCAGAGACAAGTGAAGTTGGGAAAAATAATAACTAGGATTGGTTGCAAGGTAGACTTGTCAGCTTTTAAATTTTGACCAAATAAATTGGCTAAAAGCCAATTCTCATTTATTCTGACCATCATTTCAAAAAATAAAGGCCATGCTGATCAGTCTTTTTTGGGAAAGGACACTTGTCCTTGGTAAACTAACATACATATGGCACACATGTATTTTCATTATGCATGAAATGTATAGAAGCATCACTACCGTTTTCTTCTATTTACTGTGGATGAATAAGAATTTGTCCCATTCTATTCCCAGTATGGGGCTGGTCTGGGGAAACCACTGTCTTAGAGAATAAATTTAGCTTGTTCCTGTGCTGTTATGTGTTTATGTAAACTTGTCTGGGCTACTCTATTTTTCCTTTGTACTTTTCATTCAGATCTCCTTGCCCTTGTGTACAAAAACACGTATATTTCATTTATGTTGCTTTAGCCCACCCAAGTCACCCTGAAATTTCCAGAAGGGGGCACAATGCTTGTAAAGGGTCCAATATTTCATCTGCACACTTCCTCCCTCTCACTTGAAGCAAAAGTCCTGAGTGGCTCTCTGGGCTCACTGCAGTCTAGAGGGATCCTGCCTTCATTGGCTTCCACAGCATTTCCAGGGCACCCGGTTGCCTCTCCTGCTCTGAGCAGAGTACAATGTACACGGAAAGCAAGGTTGGCCCGGCCTCTCCCCGTCCAGTGGACCCACTTAGTATGGAGCGTTTTAGGGGCTTCCCATCCTCTCTGGTCTCACCACAACGTCTCCTCTGCCCTGGCTCAGCTCCCAGCAAAGAAGGGCCTTTGAGCCCAGCTATTGGTTCCCCATCCCCTCTTGAAAGAAAGCGGGGAGACCTTTTCCCCTTAAAGCTTACGCGCTTGGACTGCTTCTCATCAGCTGGGAATCTGAGCTGCCACCCCCAGCGTGGTGTCCCAGGCTGGCGCACTGATGGAGCCGGAGCTGGGTGGGAAACTGGGAGATGGCTCTCTGCCTCCTAGTGATTTGGGTCCTCCCAGTGTGGCCTCATGTGTTGTGAATTACAGACATACCAAAACACCCACGATTAAATGTAAGTACCGAAATGTTCTTGAATGCCAAGTGTAAGGGACTGAAACGTGCTCTTGAGGCAAGCTGGTTGCACATGGCTTGCTGCCATTCGCGCCGCGCAGTGGAGCCCGCGGGGGCCTGCTCTCCCCGGGCTGGGCTTGCTTTGTTTCTTCTGGTCCTTTCCTTCCACTCTCTGTAGCCAGAGACTGCAGTGGTGTTGGATCACGTTTTCCCTGCGAGGGGCCTGACCCTTCTGATAGACATATTTGGTCTTCCTGGGAGGTCTCTCCAGGGTCAGAAAGGAACACACAGAAAATCCATTAGGCCCCATATCACATCTCTTTCTGGGGTAACAGACGTCAGTGGTGCTTGCTGAGATCTGAGTCAGAAACCTGCAGGGTCCTGGAGCCCAGCGTGGCAGAGTCGAGTGATCCAGCTGTCTGGCCACCACAGCATCAAGCGCGATGCCACCTCCGGGCCCACTATCTGAGTCCGGGTCTGCAAACGGAGGCGGAGGGTGGCTGGGGTCTTCCCTCCCTCGCTTCAGCTCCCTCCCTCCCGGCCTCTCCTCGCCCCCTGCTTAGTGGGGCCTGGTTCCTGCCACACCGTGGAAGATGCTAGCAAGGAAGTGGGTGGGTGCACATCTAAGCTGAGTTTTATCTTTTTGGGGCTCCTGAATCTCTTTTGAAGTGATTTAGACCATAGAGAACAACGGTGCTTGTTTTTTATTCTGGAGGCTTCAGTTCTACCAAGAGGCTTCTTAAGTGTTAAGAGGCTCCCCGAGGTTGGTGCTCTCTCCCTTCATGTGGTTCTTGTTCTCATGTTTTACTTATATTTGATGTGGTGGCCGTAGCCAATGAAAGCTAGTCCCCTCCTCCCCTCCCCCCAGCCCCAGCTCAAAGTCATAAACCAAGAGTTTTTGGTTTCTGTCTCAACATTTCCTCTCTTCACTGTCTCTGCAGGGCCAAAAATGTCATTTTCTAAGTTACTACCAGGAGCTTCATCTTCCTTTTGTCCTTTGTTCCTTAAGGGGGCCAGTGGGATGTGTGGGAGGGAGCTGGGGTCTGGGGCGTGGGGCCACCTCCTGAGAGCAGCACAGGGGCAGGCACCTTGCTGGGAACTGAAGATTCAAAGATAAGCCCTCAGCAGGGAGCCTCCCCGCCGCCACACACAATGGGGATAGAAGGAGGACACCCACCACACTCCCGTGAAGGCCAACAACACCTTTTTTTTTCAACAACACCTTTTTAATCACCAAATCCAAGGATTCGTTTCCATTCCCACACTTCATTCCCTCCCTCCAGTTCTGGCCCTGTGGCTCACCCCTGCTTTTCTCATTGTTTTATTCAGTAGACACTTATTAAGGGGCTAACCCATTCCTCCCATGGGAAGTGGTACACGTGATAGTTAAAAGCAGGTTCTGTGTCATAACATGTGTATTCACTCCAGTCCTGACTTGTCTTAGATGTGTGGCTCAGGTAAGTTATGCAGTCTTACAGGGACTCAGTTTCCTCACCTGTTAAATGGGATTTATAATATAATTTACCCCACAAGACTGTGATGATCAGATGAGATAATACCAGGGGTGTGCTTAGAACGAGGTCCTGGCACATTGTATAGTTCTGGTGACTGGGCTTCCCTGATGGTTCAGATAGTAAAGAATTTACTTGCAATGTGTGAAACCCGGTTCGATCTGTGCGGGTCCGGAAGATCCCCTGGAGAAGGAAAAGGCAACCCACTCCAGTATTCTTGCCTGGAGAATCCCATGGACAGGGGAGCCTGGCGGGATACAGTCCATGGGGTCACAAAGATTTGGACACAACAGGCTATCACTTTCGCTTTTTTCTGTTATAGTAATGATAATTAGGCTTCCCTGGTGGCTCAGACGGTAAAGCATAATTATTAGTATACTCTGTGCTAAGCACTGGTGACACAGCTGGGAACCCAGTAGCCATGGTTTCTTCCCTCAAGAAGCTTACAGGCCAACAAAACAAAACAAAGCAAGAGAACAATTGTAGGAGTGAATAATAATAATTGAAAATTTAAAATACAGATACAACTATGCCCCATTGGATACAATTAGAGACTTAAGTCTTAAGTCAGTCTGATAGTAATTGGCTTATTAACTTTGGCAAGCCATTCAAACTCTCTGAATTGCAGCTTCTTCATCGAAAAATCAGTGATTCCAATTTTATTAAGTCTGTAATTTTATAAAATAAATTTCTGAAAGATGTGACTATTTGTATAACCAATTAGGTGGACTTTTTAATAAAGCGGGTATTGTGTTTCTCTCATTCACTCCTACATCAACCAATACCTAGAAGTCCATCATCAAAAGTAGACTTCCAATAATTGTTCAAATAACAATAGAAAAAAAAAAAACAAGCTTACAGGCCAGTGTGGGAGATAGCCATTCAACAAGGGGAGGCTGATGTGTTAAAGTTGAAACAGCAAGTGCAGAGCTGTGCTCCCCACAGTCTGGGCTACTGCACTCATCTGTTTCCAGATTCTCCAAACTTTCTTTCTCCAGCGCCACCCCTGACTTGTTTTTCCTTTATCTTTCACAAAGCTGTGACTCCACCCAGACTCTGCTGATTTCCTCCCCACGCCCCTTGCCCCACCCCAGCTCAGAGGCGGCAGGAAAGCCTCGAGATGAGTGGAGGCTTTTCATCAGCCAGGAGTCATCATCCTGGGCCGGGGGCGGGGCGGGGCGGGGCGGGGGCGGGGCCAGTGGTCGGAAGCTCCTCAGTGTGGGCGTGGGCTTCCTTCTTGGAGGGAGATGCCCTCAGATGGCCTCTTCTGCTCAGCCGTGAAGTCTCCCGCTAGTCGCTCGCCCTCTTATGACTCACTTTAGCCATACCCAAGAAGGAGATGATAATACTCTTTACATGGGGCTAGTTGACCATACATATATTATCCACTATATATACGCACAAGTAAACACATGTAACATTCATATACATGTATACATGCATACATATGTGTCTGTATAGTTTTGTATATGTGTGTGCTAAGACGCTTCAGTTGTGTCCAACTCTTTGCAACCCCATGGGTTGTAGCCGATCAGACTCCTCTGTCCATGGGATTCTCCAGGCAAGAATAATGGAGTGGGTTGCTGTGCCCCTCCTCCATGGAATCTTCCGGACCCAGGGATCGAACCTACATCTCATGTCTCCTGCATTGCCAGGCGGGTTCTTTACAATAGCGCCACCTGGGAAGCCCCGTTTGTATATACACATATATAAATATGTATATGTGAGAAATCTCAACTCAGTGCCTGATCCACAGTCAGCACGGAGTGTAGCTGTCAGTGGTAGCTCTGACTCTAGCCCTTACTAGGAGCTGGAGCACCCCTGTGGGTTGTGGTTTTGGGAGCACGGTGTCTGGAATGCAGAAATTCCTGAGCCAGACAATTCAGTCTTGTGTAGTTGCTGAGCTAGGAATATGGGAAACAAAGTGGACAGAGTTGGGCTCCTGTCCTTGAAGGAGTTTGCAGTGCAGATCTGTGCACAGGTGACTCTGACGCAAGCCAAACTCTAAAAGACAATGAACTGAGGGTGCATGCCGGACACTCAGAAGGAAAACAGTTCTGCTCTGGTCATCAGTCACTTGCACTTAGAGAATCAGAACCGTCCAGGGGGAGATGAGGCTAAAGGAAGGGCTTTCTTATTGGAAGGCAGAGGTAAGCGTATGAGCAAATGCACAGATATGGGCAGCCTCGTAGCAGGTGTGGGCTCTCACCATGGGGCCTGGAGCGCAGTGGTCCTGCAGGGACTCATCTGGAAGGCAGACCGGGCTTGTGGTGGAGGGTTCTTAGGCTGCTGAGGGTTTCATTTTCTTGGGCTTCAAAATCAATGTGGAGGGTTACTGCAGCCACAAAACTAAAAGATACTTGCTCCTTGGAAGAATAGCTATGACAAACCTAGACAGTGTATTAAAAAGCAGAGACATCACTTTGCTGACAAAATTTCCTATAGTCAAAGCTATGGTTTTTGCAGTAGTCACGTACAGATGTGAGAGTTGGACCATAAAGAAGGCTGAGTGCTGAAGTTGATGCTTTAAAACTGTGGTGTTGGAGAAGACTCTTAAGAGTTCCTTGGACAGCAAGGAGATCAAGCCAGTCAATCTTAAGGGAAATCAACCCTGAATATTCATTGGAAGGACTGGTGCTGAAGCTGAAGCTCCAATACTTTGGTCACCTGATGCAAAGAGCTAACTTACTGGAAAAGGCACTGATGCTGGGAAAGATTGAGGGCAGGGCAGGAGGAGAAGGGGATGACAGAGGATGAGATGGTTGGATGGCATCACTGACTCAATGGACTTGAGTTTGAGCAAACCCAGGGAGGTAGTGAAGGACAGGGAAGCCTGGCATGCCTCAATTCATGG
Organism: Cervus elaphus; assembly: GCF_910594005.1. Taxonomy (NCBI): domain Eukaryota; kingdom Metazoa; phylum Chordata; class Mammalia; order Artiodactyla; family Cervidae; genus Cervus; species Cervus elaphus. The sequence goes on from NC_057844.1 coordinate 22,900,317, forward strand.
GGTCGCAAAGAGTCAGATATGAATTAGTGACTGAAAAACAACAATAACAAGGGGTTTGCAGCTTATTACATATTTGAGCTAAAAACAAACTGTCCTCTAATGACTTGAAGACTCCATCAGGAAGATCCTGGCTTGTAAGGAGAACACAAATTGAAAAGGAATAGGGTTTGTAAAATAAGGAACTAAAGCCAAGTTGAATCATATGAGCAACATCACCTTCTTTGTTTCTGCTGGCAGAGGACTCTATCATTAAGTCACAGCAGTGTGGCACCCACCATCAGATTAAAATTCTCAACAGATTTCTGTGTGTAATAGAAACTTCAAACTTTTTATTACTTTAAAAAAGAGACATGCTGCCAAAGCCACATGCATTATTAAGCTTTGGTATTTGAGCCTGGCTATGTGAGGAAATAATCTAAACATTTCCCATCTGACCCCTCATCTGTCCACATCTGAACCTCCCCATGGCTCCTCCTTACCCAGTGAATCATTTCAAAGACCTCAGCGTGGTTTACTCTGCTTTGCCCAACAACCTCTTCCCTTGTCACTCTTTCTCACGCCTCACCCTCTGCCCATATTTAATGCCTTGTGGATGCTTGAACCATGCTTTGCATCTGCTCTCCTCTGTGCCTTCCCTTTCTACCTTCTTGCCCTGGTTAATCTCTTTTCTTTATATCCAAAGTCCTGCTCTGTTGTCACATGCTCAGATGGAACCTCCTGAGCTCCTGTCTCAGGCAGGGCCCCTCTTTTGTTCTTGCATGGCAACCTGTGCCTATCTTTGTCATCTTGAATCTTCTGCCATATTGTAATTACTCAATGGAGCATCTCCTCCATACGCCTGTGAGGTCCTGAGGGATCTCTGCTTCTCTCAGCCTGATTTCTTGAGTGCCTGGCATGTCTTATGGACAAGAAGAGATTCTGAATTGCAGATGAGAAATCTTAGGATGAGATGGTTAGATAGCATCACCAACTGAATGGACATGAATTTGAGCAAACCCCAGTATATAGTGAAGGACAGGGAATCCTGGGGTGCTGTTGTCCGTGGGGTTGCAAAGAGTTGGACATTACTTAGCAACTGAACAGCAACAATCCTTGGAATCTAAGACATTGCATTATTTGCCTCAAAAAGACCTTAAGATATTTCAGGGGTGTGGAGACAGCATCTAATCTTGAATGTTTGTGTGTGCTAAGTTGCTTCAGTTGTGTCCAACTCTTTGCAACCCTGTGGACTGTCGTCTGCAAGGCTCCTATGTCCATGGGATTCTCTAGGCAAGAATACTGGAGTGGGTTGCCATGCCTTCCTCCATGGGATCTTCCTGATCCAGAGATTGAACCTGTATCTCTTACATCTCCTGCATTGGCAGGTGAATTTTTTTTACCACTAGTACCATGTGAGAAGCCCTTAATCTTGAGTACTTAATGTGAAAGAATCCATGGTGGGAATGCTGAAAAAGATGGGGTTTTTTGGAGAGCCTTCAAAGTATTCATTTTGACCCAGACTAGTGAACAAATGTAGTCTTGCATCTCCTACTTCAGAGTCAACTGGTCTACCAGCAAAACATTCAGATTTCTGAGTGCCTGCTTTATATCTTCTAAATCAAATTCCTGAAGAACACACCAGGGAATGGGCATTTTTAATATGTGTTCCCTGTCGATTCTCATATACCCTCAAGCCTTAAAACCCCTGATGGGGACAAAGTCTCCAATCAATGAAATATTGGTAGGTGTTGAATGGAACGGGAGCTGGAGAAGGATCAGTGCACACTGATGCAGATTTCTGTGGTTCAAGAATTCTCAGCAAGACTCAAACCCCTCGAGTAAATTATATATTATGCAGGCTGTCACAGGACAGCATCTTGCCTTCAAAAATCAAACCTCTCTTCTACTTCATTCTATGATTTTAAAACATTTGTCGGATAAGGAACAGGACCAGGGTTTTCTAGATGTCATATTATGCTGCTTGGATATTAGAACAAAGGCTATAGATATGAGTGATCATAACAACTTGACAGGTGAAGGGATATAATTAGAAACAGCCCTGTCATGGAGGGAGCCGATTTAGTCTGTGTTCCTCAATGTGCGAACAGAAATAAATAGAATGTTCTGTAGGGCCCCTGAAGTAACAGGTCTCCTGGCATTTGGCCACTTTCTGGCTCCAAAGAGTAAATGGTAAATTCACAGAAATGAGCTCTCAGCCTCCTAACCAGAGGACCTCCATCAAACTGTGGACTCCCCTCAGACTGGAGAAGATGAGATAGAATTTGAGATGTGATGGCTCTGATGACCTGCACGTGAGGGAGATCAATGCTTTCCATTGACAACAGGAGAAAAAGGGGACTAAGGCCATCCAGCTGGGCTTTCCCCACCATCTCTCATTGTATGAGATGGTTGACCTCTTCCCAGCCTGCTATTTCCTTCCTGGAATGAACTGTGGTTTGATTATTATCATGGAGCAAGAATGCTCTGGAGAACATGGTGGCTGAGATGAGAGGGAGATAGATGGCTACCTCTGATTGGGTGCTCTTCTGATGAGTGATTCCGGTACCTGAAGTAACCATCTGGGGATAGGAAGTCATAGCAGTGAAACCCTGTCCAAAGTAATGCAGTAACCACAAGACAAAAAAAACATCAACAGATAATAGAAGCAGGCTCTGAAATTCCCCCTTGCCATTGAAGCTAAAGGCAGAAAGAAAAACTAGATCTCTGTTGCCTGGTGACTGAAGAGAAGATGAAGTGATGGGTCTGTGATGACCCAGGAACTGTGATCCATTTCTTCACTGAATTTGCTTTTTATATTTTGAGATTGATAATAAGAGAGAAAAACCTTGAGATTAAATTGACGCAGAAACAAAGAAATTATTGCAAGTGTTTTTCTATCCATTTCTTCCAACACTAAAAGTAAAGGAGGCAAAGACTTTTTATTTTTTTTATATATGTGTATGGGTATTTTGCTTTATATATATGTATACATATATATGTGTATATATGTCTTTAAATTTTGTCCTTGAAAATAAAATGACTTTAGCAAATACAGGATTCTAATCACATTAGACTATCTTAATGAAAGTATAACCATTGACAACCTGCAAGACCTGGCAAGATGCAATGATTCATATTTACTATGCAGTTACTTAAAGCTCATTTGGCCTGAAGAAATTGAAAGAAACTTCTGTATGACAGAACTGTATCTCAACTCTCACATATCTTGTAACAGCTTTAAGTTCTGGCTAATATAATCCAAAATAGAAGAAGTAATAGGCAAAAGTCTCTAGTAGAAAATAGAAACCCTGGCTTCAAAAAACCCATGTGCCTCCAATATTATAACAATAATGGAAAAATCCCAGAAAGCAAAAATGAGGGTGATGATTTGTATTTAAGTAAGGTTTTCAGGTTTGATGCAGGGTTGTTTTAATCAATTACTCATCTTGATTTACTCTCCGTTTTTTTCTCTACTCCCAATTTTTAGGGATAGATTTAACACTCAAAGCAAGCTAAATATATCCTGAAAGTGAAAGTGGCTCATTCGCGTCCAACTCTTTGCGACCCCATGGACTATACAGTCCATAGAATTCTCCAGGCCAGAATACTGGAGTGGGTAGCCTATCCCTTCTGCAGCGGATCTTCCTGACCCAGGAATCGAACTGAGTTCTCCTGCATTGCAGAGGGATTCTTTACCAGCTGAGCTACCAGGGAAGCCCAAGTATATCCTATTACCCATGAATTAAATCATCACATCTTCTACAGCTCTGTTTTTTGAATAAGCAGGTGTTACTTTTTCAGCTGTGGTTTAAAAAAATGGACATTGACACTAGGCAGGTCTTAATGATCCTGAAAGATTGAAAGCCAAGGACTGTTGTTATTTACATTGCTCTGATAAGGTCAGCTTGTCTGCCTGACATGCTGTATCTGAGTGATTCTGCAACACAGTTTATGACTCAGTTCTGTTAAGAATGGGCTTCCCCAGTGGCTCAGACAGTAAAGAATCTGCCTACAAGGCAGGAGACCCAGGTTGGATTCCCTGGGTTGGGAAGATTCCCTGGAGAAGAGAGTGGCAACACTGTCCAGTATTCTTGCCTGGCAAATTCGGACAGAGGGGCCTGACAGGCTGTCACCCATGGTGTTGCAAAGAATCCAATGTGACTGAGCAACTAACTTATCATGTGCCTATAGCCACTCAGACACACTATTGCTATTCATGATAGCATCCCACCTTGATCCCCTTTCTGCTGACATCAGAAACATGTTTTGGGCTTCTCATGAGAACGGCATCTGGGTAGCTAATGTATTTCTAGTTGGAGATTCTGGGTCACCAGGATTTACTAAAGTATCCCATTTCTACTATGACCTGAAACCTGGTATGACAGGATGCTATGAAGTTAGTGTCTTCTGACTAAATGTATCCTGTCCTTTTCCATTCTATCCTCAGAAATATTGTTCCTTCTTCCCTCATCTACAGTGTCACCCTACTCACACAGAGGTTAACACTAATTCTCATATTCATGTAGAATTTTTCTCACTGTGGGCCAAATACTGTGCTTAATGGACAAAAACACTGGTTGTGTAAGTTGGTCTAAATTATTTTAAAATGTTAATCTTCACTATGGTACCCAGTTGCTCAGTCGTGTCCACTTCTTTGCAGCCCCATGGTCTGTAGCCCGCCAGGCTCCTTGGTCCATGGAATTTTCCAGGCAAGAATATTGGAATGGGTTGCCATTCCTTACTCCAGAAGATCTTCCCAACTCAGGGATTGAACCTGAGTTTCTTACATCGCCTCCATTGGCAGGTGGATTCTTTACCACCAGCACTACCTGGGAAGCAAGCCCATTAACAGCTAGGAAATGTTGTTACTATCACATTTTACATCTTAGCTAACTGACCTAAAGCCAAAGGTTGGTTAGTTTGCCAAGGCTGTGTACTCAACAAGTGGTAGAGCTCAGATTGAAACCCAGGTAAGTCTATTTTCAGAGTCCACACTCTGTAACCACTTTGCTATGTTGCCCAGGAAAAATGTGAAATGCCATTATGGTCCTACAAGGTAGACACATTACTGTCCTCATTTTGCTGATGGGGAGATTGAAGCACAGATGGCCATATCATTTTCCCAGCATCATACATTCAAACCCAAGCCATCCAAGTTGAGGAGCTTCCAACTTTTTCTCCTCTGTGGGCTCCCTAGAGGTGACAGTAGGGAGGACTGAGTATCTTCTGCAGCTTATGTTTAAGAACCTCCATGTAACGAGCTAAGGTGGTTAACAGCTACTGAAGGGTGGGATGTGTGCTTGAGAGAAGCTGAAGAGCTTTATGATGATTTCTAGGTCATATTCACATCCCATGTCTCATAGGCTTTCCTGGGGGAGATGACTTCAGGGCAGTGAGGGAATTCAAGTCTCTGGCCCTCAGATTCCACGTCTTTAGGAGTCGAAGCTTTTGTCTGGAGCCGAAACCACTTCTGTGGTTCAGTCTGCAGTGCACCTGCAGATTTCCCATTAAACTGCCTGCCGAATCAGGAATAATGATCCTCAGGGGGAAGAGAGATTATTCGCATTTGAATTAATATTGAGTTCAGAGTCACAGATTCCTCATCAAGAAGGATTTAGAGCAATTGCTGGTATCCTGGGGATCTGTGACCAGCTCATTATTTTCATCTCGCAGGGTAGTACTAGAATTTTTATTTTTTCAAGTCTTCTTTCAAAAGTTTGGCTCTCTTTATCCCCATGATCATAATTATAATAATTTTGAAACATCAGTCTGCTCGGATATCAAGGTGTTGAACGGGTAATTTCACTTTAATGAATTTGTCTCATATGGGCTGATTTTCCACATCTGTCCTAACCTGAATAGCTAACTGGTTAATATGAGAACTGTTCCGTTTCATTAACTTCTCCCTGTTGATCTCCTTGAGGTGGAACTGATGCATTGCCAGTTGCGAGCCCTGTCAGCTCTTTCTTTTTAGGCAAAGTGTGATGCCAGATTCTATTCTAAGGCACTGATGCCAACTAGGGAGAATAAAATGAAGTCACTTGATCATCCAGGTAAATTTCAGGTTTCCATATATTTGACAGCTTCTGAGAGATTCACAGGTCATTGTCACAGACATCGTAAACACTTGGACCCAAGGCCATCTTGGGGAAATGTACACATAAGGTCAGAAAGCCCCAGTGAGAATGGAGAGGGAAGAAGGTTTGGTTGATGGACACAGGAAGATATAGGAGAAAGAAAAAAAGAGGGCAATGGGAGTGGAAAAGACACAGGTTTTGTGGAGGTTCTTGACTTCTAACCTTTGAGGAAGCAGGTATCTTGATTGCCATGGTGGGCTAGGAAGATGTTTTGAGAAGTATTTAAGGTAAAAGAGAAGATGGCAGTGGATTACTGAGCCTTCTAATGCATCCTCCACAGATCCCTGCCGAGATGTCCTGCTCTGCATAGTTCTGCTGAGGTGGAAAAACAATCTATTATGATGCTCTGGGCTCTAAGAGGAAAGCCCGGGCAAACAACCAGGAGGCATGCTGTCTCTCACAGCAAGAAGGTAGAGTGTACTTCAGGATTGATTGATTCAGTGGCTCTGTGTCAACAAGGATCCAGTTGTTTGTGCCTTTCTGCCTAATGCTAGCATTGATTTCATTCTTAAACTTGCTCTCCTTGAGGTTGTATGAGGACTACTAGGAAAAATGAGGGCTGTCTTGTGCTTCCCTGCTCACCTCCCTGGGGTTGAGGGAGGGAGAGACTTACTTTATTTGTGGAAGAAAAATCCTTCATTTCAGTCTGAATGGATCAACTCAGGTCTTCTCCTGCCCCAACACCGATAACTATTATCATGAGAATAATATCATGAGCTGGTGGTTGAAACATAAGCTCCAGGTTCCATAACTGTCAAGAGGTAAGGGATTACCTGGATTATGCTAGACTAATCAGTGCCCGCTCTAGGGACTGCTGATGGAATATGCTTTCTGGAGACACACCAGCTATTTGGAGAAAGGATGGAGTCTAGGGGAATGATGAAGAAAAGAATAGAGTAACAGTACTCACTATGCTGATCTGAAAAACACAGCTGTCAACCCTACCATGAAGAAGGTAAGAATTTCAGCTGAAGCCTACTGACCCTGGAGGTGGATCGAGGCTAGATCACCTTCCCCTAATGCTTTGAGACTGGGCACTTCTGCTCCGATGTTTATGAGCTCTGAAAACAAGATAAAAATGGAAATGAAACCAGAAAGCAGAAAGCAGCACCGAGAACTCTGCTATTAAAAGGGCATGTGTGTGGGAGGCTCTGTGTGCTGGGTGTGTCAGGCTATGCCCTCCACCATGTTCTGTAAGTTTTTGACGGAGACTTGACTAGAGCATGCCCTCTATATCCCAGGACTAAAGGGACCATCAGTGTGCAATCAAAAGAACAGGTCCCAGTATCCATTGTCCACGTAAAGAGCCACCTTGTTTGATGAAACCGGCAAAACCAACTTTCGAGCAGTCATAGACTCCTTTGTGCCTTTTGCTATTTTTTACGCTTATCATTTCAAGTGTACTTTTATTCCTACCAATTAAACAGAAACATTTCCCAATTATCCTATGTATTCTTCTGTTTATCCTTTGGGGATAATAGATCGGTGTCATCTTTTTTAGCTAAAGTTTAGGTGTACATGAGGAAAGTGCCACCTCCTCCCAGATTATCCAATATTTGTATCACTGGTGCGGTATACACTTACCACAACTTTTGTTTTGTTGTTGTTGGAGTATAATTGCTTTACAATGCAGATGTGTGTATACATATAGCTAATTCACATTATCGTACAGCAGAAACTAACGCCATACAGCTTTAGTCTAGAGCAGGATTTCTCAGCTTCAGTCCTATGAACATTTGAAACTGGGAGCTTCCCTGGTAGTCCAGTGGTTAAGAATCTGCCTTGCAATGCAAGGGACACAGGTTCGATCCCTGGTCCGGGAAGATCCCACATCCCGAGAAGTAACTAAGCCAGGGAGCCGCAACTACTGAAGCCCAAGCACCCTAGAGCCTGTGCTCCCCAACAAGAGAAGCCGCCACAATGAGAAGCCTGTGCATGGCAACTAGAGAGTAGCCCCCATTCTTCAAAACTAAAGAAAGCCCAAGCACAGCAAAGAAGACCCAGCATAGCCAATAAATGAATGAATGAATAGTAAATAAAAATTTTAAAAAGACATTGAGGCTGGGTAATTCTTCCTGGTGGCAGCCTCCCCTGTGCATTATAGGAGGTTTAGCAACATTCTTGGCCTCTACCCACTGGATGCCTGTAGCATCTCCCCATTACTAGCTGTGACAATTAAACATTGCCACCATACCCTGCTGAGATCCTCTCTTCCCTCACCTCCAGAGAACCACTGCCCAAATGTGAAGTTGGAACTCCAAGGGTTGGGAATAATTTTAGATGGGTGAATGACTTCTTAAGATCCCGAGGCACTGATGAAGATGATCAAAATGGACACAGATTGATTTACAGCTGAAGAATAAACTTTGTACCCCAGCGTAGGAAAACTTGTAAAGGTGGTTTTAGGACCAAGAAGCCAACTTGATTAAAATGCTGGCTAGGACCAGTTTATACAAAAAGCAATGTAGCGGTCCATTGAGAATTGAATTGGATATAACTAAACATCTGAGGGTGAACAAACCCCACAAATTACACTTACATGTGTATCCATCATGGCGATCACATTGACAACAGGCCTCCAAATTACTCTGCACCTGGTACATGTCAGCAGCTGTAGCAAATACAGATTATACCAATTTGTGATCCCCACACTGGCCTGCAGGACAGGGATTGCCCTCATTTTGTACACAAGCAGTCTGAGGCTGAGACAGTTTTCCATAACTTGCCCAAAGTCTTGCCCAGAGTCTTGCCACTGTTCTTGGCAGGGGCAGGCTAAAACTTAGTCTGACTCCACAGCTGATGCTGTTGTCTCTACAGCACATTACACAGGATTAGAATGTGAGATGTATGTTACACAAAAACTACCATGAGATCATAACTAGCATGTCTAACAGTGTCCTTGATATACACACACACACACACACACACCATATACATGTACAGGCAGAGACCATCTTTATGTAGGAGATCACATGGTAGCTCATAAAACTCTACTGAACACATAAGGCAGATGAAGCTTACTATTGGGATCTCTGATACACTTGTTTCCTGGGAGTTCAGATTTCTGAGGCTCCTGAGATATTTTGAATCCAAGCAGAGAAGAGAGTAGGTGATAAAAGCCACCAGCTACTGTGTCAGGGGAGTGTCTGTGTGTGGCATGTGGGTAGTGGTGCTGAGAGGGAGACCTTGGGCCAGAGTTCTTGGAGCCTGAGATAGAGGTTCTCTAGGGCAGCTTCTTATTTAAAAAAGTTATTTATTTTTAATTGAAGGATAATTGTTTTACAATATTGCCTTGGTTTCTGCCATACATCAACATGAAACAGTCATCTTGTTGTTCGGTCGCTCAGTCCTGTCTAACTCTGTGACCCCATGGACTGCAGCACGCCTGGTTTCTCTCTTTCACCATCTCCCTGAGTTTGCTCAAGCTCATGTCCATTGAGCCAATGATGCCATCCAACCATCTCATCCTCTGTCATCCCTTTCTCCTCCTGCCCTCAATCTTTCCCAGTATCAGGGTCTTTTCCAATGAGTTAGCTCTTTGCATCAGGTGGCCAAAGGATTGGAGCTTCAGCATCAGTCCTTCCAATGAATATTCAGGATTGATTTCCTTTAAGATTGAGTGGTTTGGTCTCCTTGCTGTCCAAAGGACTCTCAGTCATAGGTACACATCCGTCCCCTCCCTCTAGAACCTCCCTCCCACCTCCCACCCTTCTAGCTTGTCACAGCCCTGGTCTGAGTTCGCGGAGTCACAGAGCACATTCCCACTGGCTGTCTATTTTATGTGCGGTAGTGTATATGTTTCCATGCTCCTCTCTCCATTCATCCCACTCTCTCCTTCCTCCCCATTCTTGTGTCTATAAGTTTGTTCTCTATGTCTGCATCTTCATGTGACTAGGGTAGCCTCTTAAACTTTAATGTGGGGAATTCCCTGGTGGTCCGGTGGTTAAAAAAAAAAATACACCTGCTGATGCAGGGGACATGGGTTTGATGCCTGGTCTGGGAAGATTCCACATGCTGCAGAGCAGCTGAGCCCAGGAACCACATCTAAAGCCCTCGTGCCTTAGAGCCTGTGCTCTGCAACAAGAAAAAAGCCACCACGCTGAGAAGTCCATGCACCACGCCTAGAGAGTAGCCCCCACTCGCTGCAACTGGAGTAGAGGAAGCTTGAATGTAGCAAAGAAGACCCAGCGCAACCGTAAATAAATAAATGCTGCTAAGTCGCTTTAGTTGTGTCCGACTCTGTGCGACCCCATAGATGGCAGCCCACCAGGCTGCCCTGTCCACGGGATTTTCCAGGCAAGAGTACTGGAGTGGGGTGCCATTGCCTTCTCCAAAATAAATAAATAAATAACATTAAAAAAAACAAACCTTTAAGGTGCAAAAAGGCACCTACGTGTGTGCTAAACCACTTCAGTCTTGTCTGACGCTTGTCTGATCCCATGGATTGTAACCCGCCAGGCTCCTCTGTCCATGGAATTCTCCAGGCAAGAATACTAGAGTGGGTAACCATGCCTTCCTCCAGGGGATCTTCCCAACCCAGGGATCGAACCCGTGTCTCTTATGTCTCCTTCATTGGCAGGCAAGTGTTTTTTTTACCGCTAGTACTACCTGGGAAGCCCTAAAGCGGCATCTACTGTTCTTATTAAAATACAGATTCTGGAGTATTTGGAGCCTGGCGGGGAGGGGGCAGGGGCCAGAATTCTGGGCATTTCAACAAGCCTTGAAGTGATGCTGTTGCTGCTGGTCCAGACAACCCATGGAGTAGTGGCGGTCTAGCAGTATCAAAGAAGGAAACCTTATTCTTTTTGATATTTCTTTGTAAAGCAAGTCAATTAAGAAAGGAACCGGCCATAAAGAAGCTACAAAACACAAGGGAGTCAAAGAAATAGTGCTGAGATGATGAGTGGGGCGACAGGGATAAAAAGACAAATAGGACCTTTTCCATCTGATAAAGAGATTATCAGAGAGAGGCACAGAGTGACTTGAAGCTTTAAAGAACAAGAGTTTCAGAGCAGTTTGTAAAATTACAACTTCATACATACAGCAGGTAGTTGAACGTATGGAACTCATTATCCCTCAGCTTTAGTGAAATGCAGTTATGGCAATGCTATAAATAAAATAGTAAATTACATACTTGCAGTAGGTTACTGAGGGAAGGAAGGGTATTTTGGAGCCCTTCCCTAACTTTTGAGGTTAACACACATGTTAGCTCTGTGCTCAGAGTTTCTAAACCAAAAATAGAGATTTATGATTCATAAAGGATTCCTTTATTCCCCTCTGCCTCTGGGTTTAAGACATACTGGAAGATACAGTATGGATGCCAGAACATGAGCACTTGTAGGACTTTTTGATGGTTTCTGAGAGCCAAGTGCTAAACGTTTGAGGCGAGTACTGTACTGGGAAATCCCGAGTCTATGGACTTCCTTTCAGAAAGACTGGCCAAGTTCGCCAGTCCTTCTGGTAGCAGAGTGTGTGGATCCAAGACTTCAGGAGCTTTTGTTCTCTTCATCAGGGCTAGACCATTGAGACCTCACCTGCCGTTCACCTGCGCCTTTTTATTTATTCCTTGGCCTGAGCTTCTCTCTGCTGATATCCTAAGGTGGTCTTAGTACGTGTCTGTAAATATTCTTGTCATTGTGTTGACTGAACTCACTCATTTAGTCCACATTGGTTTATAAATGATGACATGCCCAGCACTCAGTCAATCAAAAGGAACAGAACACTGACTCTCTCCTCTTGTGAAGCTTACAATGAAGTGGGGGGGGGGGGTGGACAGCAAGGTTTGCCATCTTTTAGTTATCTTTTCCATAACTTATTTAAGTATAGTTTGCAATTTCACACCCCCAGGGACAGGTTCAGAAGGGATGGTTCACAGAGGGCTAGAGAAGTCCTCTAGTCATTTCAAAGGAAATGACTTTCAGGTTGAAATGCTGAGGATGGGTAGGAGTTAGCTGGACCAAGAGGGAGGAGGAGAAAGTTCTGAGGGGTATGTGAAGATGCGAATGCAGGAAACAACTTGCAGACTAGTGTCGGGGTGGGGATGTCCTGATGGAGTAAGAGACCTGTCCGTTGACACTGGAGAGACGTTCATAGAGGGCATCCTGTTGTTGCTTAGTCACTAAGCTGTTCTGACTCTTTTGTGACCCCATGGACTGTAGCCTGCCAGGCTCCTTTGTCCATCTGGGCTGCGGTAAATTCGTATCTCCTTCAATAGACACTGGAAATTTGTCCAAAGGTTTGGAGCAGAAGAGTGACCTTGCTCTGGAGCTCAGGGTATTCCAAACTTCAACTCTGAGACTTGATACTGAGGCTTGAGTTTGGATCTGGCAACTCAGCTGCCCAGTGGGCAGAGGGCAAGGGCAGGGGGTACCCCCATCATCCACCACATGGACACTAAAGGCTCTGTGTCACCGTCCACCCTATAAGGCACAGGTTGGCACTGTGGCAGAGAACAAAGGTGGCATGAACACATGCAACACGTGAAAGAAAAGAGCCACACGACTCCATTCTTCACTCTCTGGCCTGGAGCAAGGGTGATACCCACACAGGACACCCAGGGGCTTGGCATCACTTTTGTGTTGTGCTGACAAAGTCTTCTTCCAAGAGGAACAAGTAGAGTGCTGTCAGGACCTCAAAAAACTATATTATTTTCCAGATTCTGTCACCTGCAGGTAGTATTCCCTCAGGTGTGGGGGATAATTTAGATTATTATCTGCTAAGAGGATTGGCCTCTTAGGGGTAGCTGGTAGATGAAGCTGAAAAAAAATTTTTTTTAATGGCTTACCATGATTGAATAGAAAAATCACTTGCTTTGTCTTTTTTTTTAAATCATCTATGATAAATTAGTTTGAAGGAAATAAATTTACATTATTCTCATTTGCCTTAGTCTCCTTAGTTTCATTTACCTATAATTGATCTCTTAGCCTATAGAATGGGCAGATTTTTAGTTCATTATTTTGCCTTATGAATCAATGTGACCTCATTGATTCATGAATCAATGAATCAACCTCTAAGCAATGAAGGGGCTTCCCTGGTGGTCCAGTGGTAAAGAATCTGCCTGTAGTGTAGAAGATGTGGGTTCAGTCCCTGGGTGGGGGAGATACCCTGCAGGAGGAAATGGCAATTCACTCCAATTTTCTTACCTCTGTCATTTGTCTCCATGGACAGAGGAGCCTGGCAGGCTGCAGTCCATGGGGATGAAAAGAGCGGGACACAACTTAGCGACTGAGTACGCATGCAAGCAATGAAGGGACTCAGCCTCAAACCAGGAAAGGGAACGCTTTCTTGTTAGCTCATAGATCCCTAGATAAATTTTCTAGTGGTCTACTTGCAGTCTGGGAAATAGGGAAAGATGAGGCTCAAAAGTGTCCTGTACAGTTTTTAGCCAAATAATTCACTTTGCTTGCACCAATTTAAACTTTTTTATTTTTTGGTTGCACTGGGTAACTTGTGGGATCACAATTCTGGACCAGGGATTGAACCTGGGACACAGCAGTGAAAGCCCGGAATCCTAACCACTAGGCCACCAGGAATATCCTTCTTACATCAATCTTAGCAAAAAACGTTTTCAAAAAGAAATTCTCATGCTATTATGGTATCCCCTCTGCCTACCCACCTCACCCCTCCAAATGTCTCAGAGTTGGAATCCAGCAAAGAAAAGATGAAATTCAGTATTTGCATGTATCTATCTGATTAGAGAGACTGAATTTCAGATTCTGAAGTCAGCATAACTGAGGACTTTAATTCTATCCAAGAGTTTTCTGCATTTACCTGTTTTCTGAGTATCTCAAAGCAAGTTGGGAAGAAGTTGGGGCACAGGGTCATTCTACCTATTTTTTAAAATAATTTTATTTATTTACTTTTGGCTGTGCTGGGTCTTCAGTGCTCCTCAGGCTTTCTCTAGTTGCAGCGAGTGGGGGATCCTTTCCAGTTGCGACGCACAGGCTTCTCACTGCTGTGGCTTCTCTTGTTGCAGAGCATGGGCTCTAGGGTGCCCAGGCTTCAGTAGCTGCACCACGGGGACTCAGAAGTTGCGGTTCCTGGACTCTGGAGCACAGGTTCAATAACTGTGGCCCACGGGCTTAGTTGCTCCGCAGCATGTGGGATCTTCCCGGACCAGGGATCAAACCTTTGTCTCCTGTACTGGTCGGCGAATTCTTTACCACTGAGCCACTAGGGAAGCCCCCATTCTACCTATTTTGATGTGAGGTTTCCCCATCCATCACTACAGATAAGGAGCATGTTCAAATTCTGTCCGCACTTTGCAATGGAGGAGAATCTAAATCCTTAGTAGATTTGCATGGAACATTCTTAGGGGGACCAGAGTTCTATGTCTGGATTCTAACGCCCCCCTCTCCTTGTGAGACCACAGCTCAAGAATGGAAACATAATAAATAAACAGACACAAGAGAGCTCAAAAGAGGAGTCTGTGGGACACAGAAACAATGTTAGGGAATGATCTTTTGCTTCATTATCAGTGACAACAGTAATTAGAGGGTTTGGGAACCTCAGTGGTCACCACAGCACTGTTTAATAGTAATTATTGGGTAATTACATATTATTATATGAGAGATATATAATTATATAATTGTTATTATTAAGTATGATGTTGACCAGTGTGGTTCCAACCCCTTCTTCATTGGTGGGGCCTGTTTGGGGGTGGTAATTGAGATAATGAGGGATGAAATAAAGAAGAGGGAAAGTAACTTGAGTGAGGGCATGCTTGCTTGGCTCGGCTGGGACAAGGGACGGGCAGACAGAACGTCAGGGATCAGCAACAGCTGTACCAGAGCAGTCTGCCTGGCATCTCTGACCAACCTCAGAGATAATTATTCTCAAAGACTATCTGGCACAGAGTGTTCTGGCTTCCTTTTTTCCCCACTGCCTTTGCAGAGCATCTAGTTGCAACATTGTATGAGAACACAGAACAAGCATGTGTGATGTCCTGTGTTGCTCTTCAGGCTGTCAGGGTGCCTGGGGACAGTGGAGGGAGTGAGATGGGTTGTAAGCAAGGGAGACAGAAGCAGAAGAGAAGTGGATCACCAAGGCTCTGACCTGGAGGCCGGTGTCCTGAACACCCTGTATTATTTGATCAATTCTCCCAGCAACCTTCAGCCTTCTTTATGGTCCAACTCTCACATCCATACATTACTACTAGAAAACCATAGCTTTGACTATATGGACATTTGTTGGCAAAGTAACGTCTCTGCTTTTTAATACACTGTCTAGGTTTGTCATAACTTTTCTACCATAAAGAAGGCTGAGTGCCAAAGAATTGATGCTTTTGAGCTGGAGTATTAGAGAAGACTCTTTAGAGTCCCCTGGACTGCAAGGAGATCAAACCAGTTAAACCTAAAGGAAGTCAACCCTGAATATTCTTTGGAAGGACTGGTGCTGAAGCTGAAGCTCTAATACTTTGGCCACCTGATGTGAAGAGTCAACTCATTAGAAAAGACCCTGATGCTGGTAAAGATTGAAGGCAGGAGGAGACAGAGAGACAGAGGACAAGATGGTTGGATGGCATCACCGACTCAATGGACATGAGTTTGAGCAAAGTCTAGGAGATGGTGAAGGACAGGGAAGCCTGGCTTGCTGAAGTCCATGGGGTTGCAAAGAGTTGGATGTGACTGAGTGACTGAACAACAATAGCCCAGCAGCTCTCAGAGAGGTGGCTATGTATTCTCGTGGCTACAGATCCTGGACCTGAAGCCTGGAAGACCAGGGTCAAAGCCAAGTGTCAACTCTTTTGTGCTGTGTGGCTTTGGGTGGTTACAATGCCCTGGGTCTGTCTCCTTATGTGTCACATGGGGATAACACTGTTCTGCTTGCAAGGTGGCTGGGAGGGCACAGTGTGTAGAGCAACTACAGGCCTGGGACGAGTGTGTTGTAAGCAAAGGTTGTCAGTGTAAATGGAAGTTGGCATTATCTGCCTTTGCTCATGGGAGCTTCCCTGCTGGCTAAGCTGGTAAAGAATCTGTCTGCCAATAAAGGAGACACAGGAGACATGGGTTCAATCCCTGGGTTGGGAAGATCCCCTGGAAGAGGAAATGGCAACTCATTCCAGTATTCTTGCCTGGAGAATTCCATGGACAGAGGAGCCTGGTGGGCTACATTCCATGGGGTCACAAAGAGTCAGATACGACTGAGCACACACCCACCACCATGCACCAAGAGTTGGAAGACTGGGTTCTGACTTTGACTATGGTTAGGGAGATACCTTAGCATTCAAGTCAGGACACCTTTGATTGTTTAAGGAGTTCCTAAATTAGTGGCTCTGGAACAACTTTCAGGAACACGACTGTCCTGGGCGAGCTAGTATATCCAACTCCCCATGTTGGTCTTGCATGAGTCACTCACCCTCTTTAAACCTCAGTTTTATCAATTTTAAAACATAAAAAAATACCTGTCCTGGCTCATCGGATGGGAGGCTCAAATGAGATCATAAATGTAGAAAGTGTTTTGAAAATAAGGAATCACTTTACAAATTCACAGGTTATTTCCAGATGAAAAAGGCCCCAAAACAGGTGAAACAGTCAAAAGGTACAAATTTCCAGTTCTAAAATCAGTCCTGCGGATGTCACATATGGCCTGGCATCTGTAGTTAACGGTGCTGTATTATCTATTTGAAATTTGCTAAGAGGGTAGATCTTTAAAATTCTCACCACAAGAAAAATATTGCTGTGAGTGAAGATTGTTAACTAAATGTATTGTGATGATCATTTTACAATATACACAAATATCAAATCATTATGTTCTACACTGAAAATTAATCCAATGTTTCCTGTCTATTATATCTTAATAAAGCTGAAAAAGTTAAAGCGTACAAGAGAGGGAAAAAAGTGTGCTGGTAGTATAATTAGTGATCTGATCTGTATCGCTTTTTTTTTTTTACAAATTAAATGAATAATAATATTCATAATAACATTCAGAAGCTTAGCAACTTCTTAGTAGTGCTAAAGCCTGCAAACAAACCCCATCATTTCCAATTTGTGATTACAAATAAATGGCTTCATTGTGATTTTCCTGACCCTGTGCATCTGTGGGGCCACTTTCATAACTGGATCTATCTTTTGCTGCGAAGAAGAATGATGTGTCCCAGAGGTACAGTTGACATAACATCTCCATTTTCTTCTCTTGGTCCGAGAGTAAATGCAGACTTTCTTCCCGTGTTTTAATTGGTCTATCTTATTGGAGTATAATTGCTTTCCAATATTGTATTAGTTTCTGCTCCAGAGCAGTGTGAATCAGCCATATGTGTACATATATCCCCTCCCTCTTCAGCCTCCCTCCCACCCCACTCCCCATCGCACCCCTCTAGGTCATCACAAAGCACTGAGTTGACTCTCTGTGCTTCCCACTAACTATCTATTTCACATGTGGTAGTGTCTATGCTACTCTCTCAGTTTGCCCACCCTCCCCTTCCACCCCTGTGTCCACGTGTCCATTCTCTATGTCTGCATCTCTATTCCTGCCCTTCAAATAGGTTTATCAGTACCATTTTCCCAGATTCCATATATATGTATTAATATATGATACTTGTTTTTCTGACTTCCTTCACTTCGTATGACAGACTCTAGGTTCATCCCTACATCACTACAAATGACCCAATTTCATTCTTTTTATGGCTCCAGTGTTTTAAGGCTCTCCTAATCATGGTCACAAGAATTAGCATCAGAGAGCCAGGGAATGGCATCCAGTTTGAGGTCTTTAAAACATTTAGAAAATGACTAGATAAGCTTGTCTGTCTCTGCATATGACTGTTTTGGTGGTCTCTGAGTGGCAGTAAGTGAAATATTATTGCTTCCTTGCCATGTAATATCCCTATAACACAGAGGCTAAGTATATTCCCCTTGGCTCCATCGTAAGAATGTTGCTGCAAGCATGGGCTATGGAGGACTCTGGAGCTGTTGCGGGTGGGGGTGCTCTTTAAGCATCCTTGGGCCTCAGAGCCTGATGAACTCGCTGTTACAAATGCTGATCTTGACTCAGATAGGAGCTGGGGATTTAAGGTCAAACTTTAAAAAAAAATTAGGAGGCGTGTTATAATTACTTGATGGAAGTGTAGTGTGCTTGGAGCTAAATGTTGATTAATGTTAATTTTAGGGTAAATAGAGAGAGAGAGACAAGAAAAGCCAGTGGACTCCAGAGCTAAAAATATTCCCGAGTTGAGAGTCAGCATCTCTGGGGATATAAGCTGATAATTACTTCTGAGAAGTGATTACCTGTGCTTATATAATTAACCTTGAGGTTCCTCTGGATGCTGGGGCTTCTCTCCTGGGAGGTACCAGTCCCTGTGATTCATGGACCACTGAACTAAATCCAGAAATGCCCGCATGCTAAGGAACTCCATGCGGCTCCTTCAGAACATGTGTCTTCTCTTTTCTTTGTGGAATACAGGACGGACGTTGTTCGTTGGAGACTGAATCGGTTGGGAAGGGAATGAGACTTCGGGCAGCACTGCGGTTACTTGCCTCACAGAGAATGATGTGATCTGGAAAGGAGATCACAGAGAAACTTGCAGCTTATTTTAATTAAGGCCCCTTGAAGAGCCTTTCCATCCTGGAGTCCTCTGTTTCATTTGGGAAAGCCCAGAAAAGAAAAGGCTAATCAGCCCTTCAGCATTCTGGCACTGACATGCACAAGCTGTATCCAAAATAAAGAGAAAGGGAGAGACCCAGGGAGGTAGAAGGATCTTGTAGTCTGTAAATGAGGAATGAAATGGAATCCTTTAAACTAGAACTGGGTTGAAATTAAATGGGTGTAGTGGGTAGGGACAGGGAAGCCTGGTGTGCTGCAGCCCATGGGATCACAAAGAGTAGGACACGACTTAGGATTGAACAACAATATGGGATGGGGATGAGGGGACAGCATTGTATTCCCTTCTCTCTGAGAAGGGAACCTCTGAGACTCGAAGGCACTAGAATCCACCATAGTCAATTGATTTCACTCATTTTCTAGAGCAGATACTGTTGGTTGCTCATCAATAGCTAGTCTCCCTTTTATCCTATTAATAGAACCCTGGGTTTATCTGGATGATCAGTTCTCCTTCCTAAGGCCATGTGTCCCAGTAAGACAGTCAAGGTCGTCCCACGGTGCTACCAGGCATTGGTTTAGGCAAGCGCTGTGAGTGTATGCTTAGTCGCTCAGTCATGTCTGACTCTTGTGACCCCATGGACTGTAGCCCGCCAGGCTCCTCTGTCCATGGGATTCTCCAGGCAAGAATACTGGAGTGGGTTGCCATTTCCTTCTCCAGGGGATCTTCATGGTACCATTTTGCCCAGTGAGATATGAAGGAGTCTTTGCTTGGGGGTGGGGGAACCTGGCAAAGAATTTTGTCTGTTTGCTTGTAAAATGAGACCACGAGGAAGAGGCGGTCACCTTCAGGCTCCTTTGGACGCTGGTGTTTGCATGTGGTACAGACCTACCACTTTGCTTCCATGAAATGAATGAGCCTGAATACCAGCCAACCGGTTGAGGAGAGTAGTGGGAAAGATGAGAGGAACTTTGCTCACGAATGACAGTAAGGATTCCATGAATTAACTAACCTTGGAGCTGCTCTTCCTTGGCACTTCTTACCACATAAATAATCCCCCAGTTGTTTATGGCAGTTGATTCAGGGTTCTTTTGCCAGCAGTTGAAAACATCCTGATACAGTACTTTCTTTGAAGAATTATGTGGTTTATAAGAAATCCATTTCTTAGACCGTACAAGGCGCCTCAAAATCTTACGAGCAGGTATTCTGAACCCCCGCTGGACAATACTCAAGATTAGCAATAAGTATAATGAGAAGTTGTACTTGTTTAGGATATATGTTGTTGATCTTTCCTGCAAGGCACGTAAAACGAATATTATCGTTCCTATTTTCACAATGAGAAAATAAACACAAGGAGGTAGAATGATTTACCTGACACGTTTAGCGACATGTTGATGACAGAGCTAGGATTGAAAAACCTAAGTCTGGCAAAGAGAAATGTTTTGACAGTGAGAAAGTAAATGTAGGAAAAGATTCGAAAGCATGGACTTTGGAAGCTGCCAGAATTAAGTTTAAATTCCCAGTCTACTTCGTGTTAGACAAGTGATATAAATCTCTCTGATCTTTAGCTTCCTCGTCTGTAGTATGACAATTGTAAAGCCCATATCAGCAAGACATTAAGGAGAAAAGATTTTTAAAGTACTGAATCTGATGCTTGGTACATTACAGATTTCCTTCTCCTAAAAACTGTCTATAAACCATTATTGAAAGAAATTGTTGTCACTCCATCCTTGCCCCCTTTTGAAAGATGAAATAGGCAACCATGAAGCCCAACTAAGGGAAAGACTAGATAGAACTAATTATTTCTAAAAATCCTTCAAGATGTAAAGCTCCTAAGGTATGAAAAAAGGAAACACACGAAACAAAGAATTAAAATTGAGAGTGTTTCTGGCCCATTGACGAAAGCCGATGAAATAAAACAGAATGCCACACAATGGAGACAGGGTTGGGAAATTTATGTGGGAAAGAAAATAAAACTGTGAAAACAGGCCAGGACGGAGTGGCAATATACAAGTATGGAAGAAAAAGAGCCGGGGGCCATAGTGGGACGCCAGCTAAACCTTCAGTCGGTTGTTATTTTGCTCTTATTAAGAAAAAGGCATTCGTAGCCTTGGAATTCACAAGCGAGTGCCCAGCAGGAGGGAGCTTTGAGCTGATCCTCCCACCCAGACAAGACTTTGTCAGGCCTCAGGCCTCTCTTAGGATTCTTTCTGGCTTCACCTTTTAAGTCAGATGAAGTGATGGAGAGGGCTTTGAAGAAAATCCAGAGAAGGCAAATAAAAATGATTAAAGGGCTGGAAGGCAGGACTAAAGGAGCAGCAGAGGTTTCTCTTGTAGAAATGAGGGCAGGTGGGGAACCCAGTGATTTCAGTGCCCGGAGGGATGTGTATTGAGGTCAGGATCAGACCCTTCCATCCTTCTGTATCTTCTGCAGCTGGTCAGGGGTCTGCATCTTTAGATGTTCAGGAAACTGTATTTGGATATTGGTGATGTAAGTTTTAAATGCCTTCTGGAAGTGTAGGTGGAACAATATTAAAAAAAAAAACACAACACTTTGTGGTACTAAATATTAGAGAACCTGGAATCTTCTCTTAGGAACGTTTTAGTGACTGTTGTAGAAAAACCATCAAGTTGTTTCCCTTGTATTGAAGCCATCAGAGAAGCGAGGCCAGATAAAAGAAAATCTATGCTAGAGAGCACACAGGTAGGTGATTGGGCCCTGGGTTTCTGTACGTGTTCTGTCATTTACTCACTGTAAATTTGGGCCACTGTAAGTTTGTAAATTAGCCTCTCTGAGCCTCAGTTTCCTTGTCTGTAAGTTGGGGTGATAATAGCAGTCATATTCACCTTAAGGATTAAATTAGTAACGTGTCTTGGTACTTGGTGCTTAGAACATGGGAATGGATATTGGTGCTTAGGAATAAGTCAGTCCACATGAGCTATTATTTTTGAGTAGGAAGAGAGACTCAGTTTGCTCACATGAAGGTATGCTTAGAAATGCCTTAGCCTTGAATGCTTGTGTTCATGGACTCCAGCTTGCGCACTGCATTCGGCTTAGTCTCCTGCCCTGCCACGGCCAAACTCCCCTCCCGGCGTCACTTGGAGCCCCTCTCACCTGCAGCCCCATCTGAAGGCGGGGGTGGCAGGTGGCTGCTGATGTGAGAGGTGGCCAACTCAGTCCTCATCACTTGACCCTTGAGGCGGCCTGCACCGATTCACCCCCTCCCCTTACTCTCTCTTTGGAAATCTCAACTAATGGATTCCGGTGACCAGGACTTGCTCATTGGTGGTCTCCATCGTTGGAAGGTCGTCAGGGTTTGGTGGTTCAGCCCTCCATTTCAGGACTGTCCATGTGGGCCCTGCTGTGGGTCAGTGGGCACAGAATCTGGTCATGAGAGGGGGCCGTCAGTGGGAGAGGAGAGGCGACGTGGCCTCAGGGAGTCCTCTTCCGGACGGCCTCCCAGTTCATCGACGGTCTGGGTGTGCGTCATAGTGATTTGAGCTGCTTAGTTCCTTGAAACCAAATGACCTTGCCCCAGACACCTGGCCCACTGTCCCCTCCGCCTGGCGTGAGAAGCCACTCGTAAATGTGGCTAATCATGACGACGATGGTGCTGGCGAGGAGGAGGGCCGGGGGGCCGCACAGATGACGTGTTTCAGCATCTGAGTTCTCCGGAGCAGCTGTGTTATCTTGCGCTGTGCACCACCGCCCCAACCTAGCCTTTGACCAAGACCACACACAGAAGCCCCCTGTTTCCTTGGGTGACCGGTACAAACTCAGCTCCGGTTTCAGGCCACCTTTTCTCTCTTCTCCCTTTCTTTTTTGTTTAATATTGGACACTCAGACCTTTGGGTCTCCGACATCTATTACTCAGCTGAACCCTGGCTCCTTCAGTTTAATCACTTTTGAGTTAAGAGTCCTACCAATGAGCATAATGAAGCTCCCTTTTCTATTTAAAAGTGTGGAATTGCATCTTTATGGGATATTAGGTGCCAAAGTCAGTCTGTGAGGCAAAGACCAAGTACACTCAGAATTACTCTGAAGGGCTTTCCCTGGTTGTCCAGTGGTTAGGGCTCAGTGTTTCCCCTGCGGAAGGCATGACTTCGATCCCTGGCCAGGGAACTAAGACTTTGCCTGCCACGTGGCACGGCAAAAAAAAAAAAGAAAGAAAGGAAAGAAAGAATATGACTGTGGAATGTACTTTGAAAGTTAAAGCATTAGTTGCTCAGTCGTATCTGACTCTGCAACTCCATGGACTGTAGCCCACCAGGCTCCTTTGTCCATGGGATTCTCCAGGCAAGAATGCTAGAGTGGGTTGCCATTCCTTTCTCCAGGGGATCTTCCTGACCCAGGGATCGAACCCGGGTCTCCTACATTGCAGGCGGATTCTTTACCATCTGAGCCACCGGGGAAGCCCATGGAAAGTACTTTATGTCATCCTAAAGTAAATGGTGGCATATGAGGTTCGCTGAACGGTAACAGCCATGCACACTGGGTGCTGTAATACATTCAATCATGTAGACTGTATGATGAACGGTTTTATACAAAATCAATTTCCTGCCTCCCCTTTCCTTGCCTCTCTCTCTCTTTGCTGAGCATAGGTGGCTTGATACACATGAGTTAGATGCGTGTAGAGGTGCCTGCATCCTGAACCAGCCGCCTTTCCCTCCCCAGGGCTTCCAGAGGGGGAGAAGGGCTGTCATCTCCCAGCTGTGCAGGGGGGGTCCTGTTGGGCCCCTCCTGCTTCCCACACTCCTGAAGCCCCTTCCGCAGCCCCACAAGCAAATATACTCATCTGAGACCTAATCAGGAGACTAAAAGGAAAAATGAAGAGCTAGGAAATCGTCCTTACCCACCTGGGATGCCTACTCTTGGCTTCCCTGGTAAAGACAGACTATGATAGGGAGGAGAGGAGAGAAAGAGGATGGGCGATTTGGGACTCTCACCCCAGGTTCATTCTACCAGCAGCCCTGAGCTCTATGGGCCGGGTGTTAAATAGGCACTGGAGCCTTGGTTTTGTCCATGCTTCTTGGAGTTTTGTATTAGAAATGGGCAGTTAAGTTCAGTCGTTCAGTCATGTCTGACTCTTTGCGACCCCATGGACTGCAGCATGCCAGGGTTCCCTGTCCATCACCAACTGTCCAAAACAGGCACTCTCTCTGAAAACCTCACTCCTCTTCCAATATCAGTCCTGATATCCCCAGGAGTAAGGGTGCTCCTGTTCCCGTGGAGAGTAGGATGACTGACAGCCTGAGAGTGTCTGTGAGTTTTGCATAGACCACAGATGATTTTTAAATAAAAACCACCTAGCATGGCTTCCCTGATGGCTTAGCAGGTAAAGAATCGGCCTGCAATGCAGGAGACACAGGAGATGCAGGTTCAACCCCAGGGTTGGGAATATCCCCTGGAGAAGGAAATCTCAAACCACTCCAGTATTCTCACCTGAAAAATCCCTTGGACAGAGGAACCTGGAGAGCTCCAGTCCATGGGGTCGCTAAGAGTTGGACATGACTGAGAGACTAAACATACCATGGGGTTTCGCATATGTCTGATGAAATACTGTAAAAATGAAATGCAGATCTTTGCCATGCACTCTTGAGCAAATACATAGACTGTCATATCTCAGAGTTATTTATTTCTCTTAATCTCCAGAATGCCCAGTACCACCCATCTGGAGGCACTAATAAAAATGGCAAATAGTTTCTCAATTATCCGAACATTTAAATTTTATTTGGAGCAGTTGGCATGTTTTGGATAATAAAATAATAAAAAATATTTGATAAGTTTATAAAACATAAATTCTGAATATATGTTATTCATATATATTAAAAATATTTTCGTGTAGTGCAGTTGGATCACAAAATGATAATGTGTGTGTGTGTGTGTGCTCAGTCACTAAGTCGTGTCCGACTCTTTGGACCCCATGGATGGTAGCCCGCCCGGCTGCGCTGTCCATGAGCTTCTCTACGCAAGAATACTGGAGTGGGTTGCCACTTCCTTCTCCAGGGGATCTTCCTGACCCAGGGATCCAATTCACATCTCCCGAGTCTCCTGCACTGGCAAGCAGGTTCTTTGCCACTAGCGCCACCCGGGAAGCTCCAAATGACAAATAATAAAAAAATAAAAAGACTCAGGAGAAAATGCCTCCTCCTGGAGGGGGGCATGGCAACCCACTCTGGAGTATTCCCAAGTGGGCGGGGCCCCAGGGGCCGGGGGTGTGGCCCACAGGAACTCACAGGATGTCCTCTGGAGGGAATGATGCTCAAGAAAGAGCCAGTTTCTTTAGGTCCAGTGAGATGCGCCTCACTTGTCCCTCCCTGACAGGACCACGGGTCTGTGTCCTCCTGGGTTGGCTCTTGCTCTAGCTCTGGTTTCAAGGGAGAAGGCCCACTGACCTCTCCCGGGCTCCTGCTTTTTTTCTTCCTCACCCCTGCTCCTCTGCGTCATCATCTTTCTCTCATTCTTGAAGGGCTAGTCCAGTGCAGACACCAGCCCATCTAGCTGACATCTGCGTTCAGAGAAGCAAGTGAAGGATTGAGGTGGCTGACTGGACAAGTCCGGGCACACGTGCCTGGTAGCTGACAGTTACAGACGCGTGAAATGACTTCTTTTTCTTTATATTAATTATCAGCACAATTCCATATTTCAACATTCCCTTTTATGCTGGGTGTCCAGAAATGGCACTGCACTAGGACTTGCATTAAAGGATAACATTTAATATTCTGATGCATCAAAATGGTCTGGTCAAATACAAAGATCATTTCTTTTTAAAAGCGAGTAATGTGTATCCCACTCCTCCCCTTCTGGAACTTTCTTTGTCCCTTGGAGTGGTGACTAGGATCTGAATTTTAAGGGTGAGGTATGGGATGGTGGCGATTTTAGAAGGGGTGAGATTATCTGTTTCTTCCTTCTTTAAAAAAAGAACTAATAGCTGACTTTTTTTTTTAACATGACAAAATAGTCTCTCATAAGAATAATTGTATCAAAGTGGCAATGTCAAATATCATGCCCTCTACTTTGCTGATTGTAGGTTCTTGATCTCTACTTGTTATTATGGCTGTTAATTTAACCTGAAACTGAAATTTAGTAAGGCTTCCAGAGAGAAGGTAACAAAATGGCAGATATCTCTGGCACTATGGATATACATATATGTGGACAATTTCCTTCCTCCCCTCCCTCCCTCCTCTCTTTCCTCCTCCCTTCAGTTACAAATGTTGAATGTCACTTGGGATTGGCCTCTTAGCCATTTACAGTGATGTATTATGCTCATCCTAATGAACCAGATAAAGCCTTGTATCCATTTTAAATGATGATACATTTGGTTTAGCAATGATGATGGAAGGTTTTGCTTGCTCAGACTTGGCACAAAGAAGAATATCTTCTTCAAGTTGTCTCTAGGCCCTGGCCAATCTACTGCATCAAGAGAAAGCAGGTTGAGATAGATTGCCATACGGTACAGGGCACATCAGAACATCAGAGTTCCTCCTTCCTCCTTCTGGAATATGTTTTGACTGAAGCTTGACTCACCCTTTAAAAAATCCATAATAGATTCCTTACCTATAACATTTATTTGGCAACACTTTGAATTTTAATGTAAACTCGAGTAAAAGAGACACCACTAAATCTGGCAGCATATTAATGTCACCGATCACACATTTTATTTATAGAATTTACCCTCCCCTCAGTTCTCAGTGAGAAGCCCATAGACAGTAATTAAGCCATTATAAAAACACAATAGGATATAACACAATAGAACCATCCTGCTGTCAAGTCACACAGAGCAGGGAAGTCAGAGTAACACAAAGAATACAATGTATCCAATTTAGACCAGCTGCGGGAATGTCACAAACCAGTGCCCTCCAAAGGATAAGGAGAGGGGAAAAGTGATTTCCACATGCAACTGGGGATTGACTCTTAATTTTCAAAAAATAGCAAACCAACCAGCAGACTAATCAATCCACCAAAAAATTAACCAATCAAGTGAAAGGCAATTGTCCACAGCAGAGTGAAGAGTGGAGGGCACCATCTTTGTACTCAAGGAGTTCACAATCCTTTGGGAAGGAAAGGCTTAAAATAAAAATACAGTGTGACAGTGGTTCAAAACCTATTACAAGAAAAAATAGATCAAGCAAATAATAAGAAAGCATATTATATGAATCTAAGGGAAGGCTAGGTGACTATGCCCAAGAAATGTTGGGGAAGACTTTACTTGAGGAGCTAGGGCTTGAACTGGGCCTAAAATGATGTGAAAAGTTTGGATAGAAAGAGGAGAAAGCAAATTGTATGAAAAAAGAAAAATACTGGAAAGTCAGACACTCAGAAAAATCTTTACTTCAAATATTGAGTGCAGTAGTTCACAAAATAAAATATCAGACAAGGAAGTAGTTGGGTATATTGTCTTCCTTTTAAAATGGAACAATGACAAAATGATAATGTGTAGTAAAGAAAATGTAGATGTGCTACCTGTGATCCAATCTGTAAAAGAAATTTATATGTAGCAAAGAAAAAAGACTAGAAGGGAATACATCAAATGGTAATACTGCTTTTTTTTTAATGGGAGATAAAAATATGGGTGATTTTTACTTTTTCTTTGAGCTTTATGATTTTCAAATCCTAATCTAAACAATAAAATCTCTATGATAAAGTAAAAACAAAGGGAGACAAAACATATCAAAATATATGTACATTTTTTAAGAAACTATCTTTTTATTTTTATTTATTGATTTATTTTTGGTTGCTCTGGGTCTTCATTGCTGTATATGGGCTTCCTCTGTTTGTAGCTAGTGGAGGCTACCCTTCCTTGGGGTGTAGGGGTTTTTCATTGCAGAGTCTTCCCCAGGGCATGGGCTCCAAGTATGCAGACTTCAGTAGTTGTGGCACACAAACTTTTGTTACTCCAAGGCATGGGGAATCTTCCCAGACCAGGGATAGAACCGGTGTCCCCTGCATAGCAAAGCAGATGCTTATCCACTACACTAACAGAAAAGTCCAAAAAATATGTATATTTTTAGCGTCCTCCTTATACAGATTTTACACTCTATCATCCATCCATCCAGAGACCACTGGGAAGAGTGTGTTAGAAGGATTATATTTATGGGCTGAATTGTGTTTCCCCACAAATCTATTTGCTGAAGCACTTACCCCCCAATATGACTGTATTTGGAGATGATACTTCTAAAGAGGTAACATTAGGGTTAACTGAGATCATAAGGGTGCGATCCTAATCCAATAGGACTGGTGTCCTTATCAGAAGAGAAAGAGGCATCAGAGATGTGTGTACACAGAGAAAAGCCATGTGAGGACACAGTGAGAAGGTGGCCATCTGCAAGCCAAGAAGAGAGACCTCGAGAGGAACCAACACTGCCAACACCTGGTCTTGGATTTCCAGCCTGCAGAACTGTGAGAATAAATTTCTGTTCTTTTACCACCCTATCTGTGGCGTTTTTGTTTTGGCAGCCCTGGCAGACTAATGTGATAACACATTACTTCACATAACACATTACTTGGATAGTCTAATTTGTCCACCTCTTTTTTTTTTTTTTTTTTGCTGTGGGCTCAGTGGTTAAGAATCCACCTGCCAATGCAAAACACTCAGGTTCAACCCCTGGTTCAGGAAGATCCCCTGGAGTAGGAAATGGCAACCTACTTCAGTCTTCTTGCCTGGGACCAGGCAAGAATTTGGGCAGAGGAGCCTGGTGGGGCCACAGCCCAAGGGGGTTGCAAGAGAGTCAGACATGAGTTAGCGACTAAACAACATTTTTGTTATAACATTAACATAAAATAACTCAGGACATTTATCCATCGGAATGGACCCTCCATACCATCAATGCGTCCCATTCTTGGTAACGGATCTTGCTGGGCACACCAGATCACTGGCCCTGGATCAACACCCGCAGAGGCTACAGACTGTATAAGGCACAGAGGACGGAGCCTGCAATGCCTCCCCTATAAGGGGGGTGGTGGTGGGGCGATTTCCACACACAACTGGGGATTGACTCTTAATTTTCAGAAACGGGAAGCAAATGGAATTTTCCACCTGGATTATCTACTCTAAGAAGTAATCCAGGTAGACAATCCAGGTGGGAAATTCCATTTGCTTCCCATGTGGCTCCACCCAGCTCTTCCTTCAGGACTGAAGGAACTATGTACCCCAGCTTCTGCTCCTCTTTCTGTCCTGCCTGGGAGCTCTGGGCCCTCTGTCCTCTATGAAGGCTTGCAAAGGCAGCCTCTTCACCTAAGGATGGGCCCCTTCTTGGGGGCAGCCTCCTTCCAATGACTGGTCAAGGAAGGCTCGAAAAGGTCTGACCCCCTTCTCCCAACTAGGGACATCTCTGAAAAGCCAACCAGCTCCTGGTCCCCCTGCGCAATCAACGAAGACCTTGGCCGAGTTCGCAGTCCAGTTTTACCCTCTGGTCACTTCTGATTCCTTCCCTTCCCCTTGAGGTATAAGCATGCCCTGATAATTTCCTGTTTGCACGGAGCTTTTAGGAAACCGACCTGTGACATTTCCCAGTTTATCTGCTCTATCTCTTCCTGCCCTAAACCCAGACGGCTTATCCATGTCATCTCAAGACAATTACCTGCACATCAAGGATTATAGCTGTTGACCTTTTGTGTAATACTCAAGTGGCATTTCGTGACTTCTGGTGAGCAGGGAGATTTATTTTATCTCTGATTGGAATTTCTGCTCTTGGGCCCTGGGGTTAAGTCTTGAATGTTGCTCCAGCTTTCTCTGCCTTTCTCACCAGGTGGTTTTGTCCTCATCCGGCATGGAGGAGTTTGAAATCAGGGAGTCTAGGTCTCCTTTGGTGCTAAGCAGTTTTTCTTTATTAGAATGTTAAATGTTAAAGCTGAAAAGCATTTTAGAAATGATCTGACTCTAGGGACTTCCCTGGTGGTCTGGTGGTTAAGAATCTGCAATTCAGGGGATATGGGTTCGATCCCTGGTTGGGGAACTAAGATCCCACATGTCTCCAACCAACTAAGCCTACACATCACAAGTACTGGGCCTGTGTGCCACCACCATCAGAGAGTAATAAAGACCCCGTGTGCCTCAAGTAAGACTCGAAAGCAGCCAAATAAACCTATTTTTCTTTTCATGTTTAAAAAAGTAAGAAATCATCTGACTCTAGAATGACCAAGGGTTTTTAATGCATGCTGCAACTTGGATCAGCTTGTAGTGGCTGTTGGAGAGCTGCCTTAAGGCTTCAGAGGACAGCCGGGCTTCAACGTAAAGGAGTGGTGGATGGCTATGGGTGCGGGGCATGGACGTGAGTTGTCACTTCACGGTTACCCTTGGTAATCCTATTCTCTTCTTTTACTGGAGATGAAACTGGTCCAAGATCAAATCTACCTAAGCTTGTGTGGCTGGTTACAGCCATTTGAACCATAGCCAATTATGTCCCAACTAACAGTCCAGACCCCTCCATCCCACGGATGCTGCAGCTTGCCTCTCCGGCTACCCACTGTTCCAGTTTCTGATCTACTCAAGCATATGAGCCTTGAGCCGGATCCCAGTCTCCTCTCCTTCTTGGCTCTCTTCTGCTGCCATCTGTGAGCCCGAGTCTGTGGGCCAAATTCCTATGAGGAGTTTCTGTTTCCTCTGTGTTTCTCATAGTTAAGTCCAACAAAGTTCTAGTGCTGTGGGATGGGTAAACTTGGTAACAGATTAAGTCTCTGCCTCTGATCTGCCTTCCCTCTCATTCATTCATTTAGTCATTAAAAAATGTTTTTGGCACCTGACGTTGGGACTATTAAAATTCCTACCAGAAAAGCCTACCAACACCTTTGAGCAGTGGCTTAAATGCGTAATAAGGCCCATCTTGCCTTGCAGTGGGCAGTTTTCTCTCCTCGCCGCCCCCCTCTACCTCCACCCCGCCCCCCCACCTGCTAAGAGCATCTTGTCCTTCTTTAGGGAACTTTCTCATCCTTCCTGTTCCACATGGTTCTCTAAGAGCTCTCAATCATACCACCAGCCCATATCCTGGCTACACAGGTAGATATACAGCCCAAACCTGGCTCTGAGAGTCCAATAGTTGGTAACGCGCTACCCTCAGAACCTGTGAATGTATTTTACAAATCTGTTTGCCATCTACATGAGAGTATGCTATCGAGTATACATTGTTGTTCGGGGCAAAAGGATCTTTGCAGATGGAATTGGGGTTGTCAACTTTAGGATAAGGAGATTATCCTGGATTATCTAGGTGGATCCAATATAATCACATGGGCTCTTATAGATGGAAGAGAAAAACAGAAGTCTTAGAGAATGTGATAAGAGAAAGAAAAAAAAAAAGCAGGAGAGATTTGAAACTTGAGGAAGATTGGACCCACTGTTGCTGGTTTGGGAGGTGGAAAAAGGGGCCATGGGCCAACATATGTGGGTGGCCTCTAGAAGCTGGGAATGGCCCACAGATGGGGAAGGAAATAGAAAAGAAGGCCCTCAATCTTATAAATACAAAGAATGAACCTCGCGAGCAAACTGAGTGAGCAAGGAAGTGGATTATCCACCTCACCCCCTGTGCCCCCCCCCCAGAACCTATAGAAAGGAACTTATCCTTTTTTTTTCCACTCCAACTCATATATATATTTTTTGTTACCACAGTTTTTTTTTAATGTATCAAAGATTATAATTGTACACTATTGAGAGGGTCAGAACAAAATACAGTTTATTAGGACAGTTGCTCTACAACTTTGTGTTGGCCTCTGCCACATATCAGCATGAATCAGCCACAGGTGGACATACGTCCACTCCTTCCTGAAACCTGCCCCCCACCATCTCCCACCCCATACACCCATCTAAGAGGAGACCTCCACTGGACTTCTGACCTCCAGATAATAAACGTGTTCTGTTTCAAGCCACTGAGTGGGGCAATAAAACTTGAGAACAATAGCCAAGTCTCTAGCCACAGTGATTGGCTCAGAGGTAGGCATGTGGTTCAAGCTGAGCCAATCAGAGTTCTTCCCCTGAGACTCTAAGCCTCTTCTCCTGGTGGGACCTATAAGGGTGTATATGGCCCCAGGCCCCTGCCAATTGGAGAAGCTGATAAGAACTGGGCCAACACATGGGCCAGAGCTGCGATGGGAGCCAGTGCAGGTCCTGACAAGGTTTCTCTCCAGCTGTGCTTGACGCCAACTGCATGCCTGCCCTGCCCTATCACATCATCCAATTAACTCCTTCTGTTCAGATTCATTTCAGCTGGCTTTCTGCTCCTTATCACTGAAGGACCTGTGACGGATTCATGCCCCCTCAAAATACCCATCCCTGGTCTTCCGTACTTCAAGATCACTTTTTGGGTTCACAGAAATGGCAACCCACTCCAGTATTCTTGCCTGGGAGATTTCACGAGACAGAGGAGCCTGTCAGGCTACAGTCCATGGGACTGCAAAGAGTCAGACATGATTTGGTGACTAAACTACCAGCTTCTTCAGAAGGAAACTGGTAAATGTATGTAATTCCCTGGGAAGAATTCCCTGGCACGTTAGCAGAAGTTATTTTATCAGATAACTCATCTTCCATTGAGTGATGACAGAACCCAAAGGAAATGGTTCATACAACTAGGGATTTTAAAAAAAATATGTCTCTCTCTATATATATATTTAAATTTATACATGTGTAATTTTTGGCTGTGCTGGGTCTTTGTTGCTACACATAGGCTTTCTCCAGTTGTGGTGAGTGAAGGGCTGCTCTTCGTTGCGGTGCATGGGCTTTGCAATGCCGTGGCTTCTCTTGTGGCATGTGGGCCCTAGAGTTTGTGGGCTCAGCAGTTTGGCACAAGGGCTTTGTTGCCCCAGAGAACGTGGGATCTTCCAGGACAAGGGACGGTCTTGATCATGTGTCCCAACCACAATTAACCCACACAGTATGTGGGTTAGCAGTGGACTCATGCTTGAGGCAGGAGGCAATGGTTTGTATACATCCTCCGTGGGTTGTGAGCGCTCCCCCACAGCCAAGACCACTGTACCCCCTTGGGATAACCTTGACTGAATAGGGATGGAGCCCACTAGGGTGGTCACTGAAGTCCCAGGAGTGGGCAGGAATATCACAAGATAGAGAAAGGAGCAAGAGAGAAGCCACACAAAACAAGCTCCTCATGCAGTTGGCTTATTGTTGGAGCTTGAAATCCTGCCAAGTGTTCATACTTCTTAGTTGTCAGCAGTTTAGTTGGAAACAATAGTGAAAACAGCCCTGTTGGCCTCTACCTAAACTTTAGCTAAGGGGAAAAAAAAAAACCAGCTTCAGATGTTGAACTGGAATGGTCTCCTTACCTTATTTGCCCCGACCCCGAGTTGCACTGCACTAGCAAGGAATCTAGAACATGGGGCATGGAAAGGCGGTGTTTATGAGACAAGCCTGGGGCTTACACATTCTCTGAGTCAGAGCCTTTGGAGTCGGTGGTGATTTAGCAGGGATGTGGGAGGGAGGCGCTTTGCCAACTCGAAAGCCCCCTTCTTCAGATGAGCATCGTAAGCCAACTTGAAAATTCCAGGCTTTTCAGCGTTGGGAGTTTACTTTCTCTTGCAAAAATGTCTGGATCTTTTTTCTCTGGAAGAAGGGAAAGAAAAGGCTAAGAGTAAAGATGACAGGTTTACTTGGGCATGAAATCACTGTTGGACGACTCCTTTTTTTCTGAGTTAAGTGTCAAAAAATCTGCAATTTACAGAGTGAGTTTCCCTGAAATTACACATGGGGTGGATAATTGAGAGCAAACTGCTTGGACTGTTAGTGGGTGGGGGTGGGGGTGCTGTGCTGCCCTTTCTGGGAATCTGGGTCTCTCCTAGTGCTGGGTTCCTGTGGCAACTTGTTTATTTCCAGCATCATGACCCACACCTGCTCAAGCCCCCAGCTCTTGGCTTCACCCAAATGCCTCATTTCTTGAGCAGTCCTGAGGCCCACTTCTAGTTTATTTGTAAGATCTGCAAGCATTTACTTTTATAGTGTCACTTGGTCATTTTTTCATGTGAATCTCAGGAAAACTTGTAAAGACTTTTATAGTCTCGACACAGGAGTTTTCCATTCCTGTCTCCGTGGGTTCTGACCCCTGGCACTCTCATATGCCTATCTTCCGGCTGGCTTGGCATTGCCGCAGACCACCATCCTATCACAAAGCCCTTAACAGGCTCTGCAATCGCAGGTCGGTGTAGAAAACAGCTTCTTTCAAAAAGTCTTTACATAACATGGCTTTCTTAATTAATGTGCTGTGGATAGAGTTTTCTTACCCTTTATTTGTTCAGTGGCTTTTTTTGTGTATGTGCAGGTGTTAGGACTTTGCACAATCATTAACTGGCACTCATAATATTACTTGACAGTCAGGTTGCACCAAATCCACCTGAAAAACCTGAGGGTGAATTCTAACTCATTACATAAGGAAAGGAGAGGGTCTGGAAGGAGGCAGCAGCACACAGGATGAGACCACCCCGGAGATGTTAGCATAAGCTTTGCGTGTTTCAGCCTCTTGGTACCAGTATCCCAAACCAGGACACGACCCCAGGCATCTCCGCATGGCCCAGAGATGCAGGCCAGCGTCACCATTCAGATGCCATACGATGCCTTACTGAAGCAAGAAAGAATTGAGTTCCTTCTGGGCCCCTGGGAAGGGCTTCCCAGGTGGCACTAGTGAAAAAGAACTTTCCTGCCAATACACAGACATAAGAGATGCGGGTTCCATCCCTGGGTTAGGAGGATCCCCTGGAGGAGGGCATGGCAACCCACTCTAGTATCCTTGCCTGGAGAATCCCCATGGACAGAGGAGCCTGGTGGGCTATAGTCCATGGGGTTGCAAAGAGTCAGACACAACTGAAACGCCTTAGCACACACTGGGTCCCTGGGAAGGGCTAGTCTTAAGCTTAGCGCTCATACGTTCTGAAGTGCAGACCAGAGGAAGTTTCTTTCCTCCGATACCAGACAGTCTGAGAAAAGGCAAAAGCTCCCCCAGTGAACATCCTTTCTCCCAGCCTCTCCTGACTGAAGTGTAAATGACTTTTGAGAGCAGAGTAAGCCAGTCGATGAATTCAGTCTTTGAAATTCTTGGACTGGGAAGTGGTTCTGAGACTTTGAAAATCTTCAAAGATCTCAGCCTGTGAAATCAATAGATCATTTTTCAAGTTGCCAGAGTTAAGACAAGAATGCTGCTCAGCCACACTGTGTGAAGGACCTTGTGTGAAGGAGACGGCATCCCAGACACCGAAAAGGCCGTCAGCTCAGAGAAGCACTGGTCATGCCATCGAGGAGCTGCCCAGGGGAGAGTCAAGGGCCAGGGAGTACGTGTCAGTAGGATCTGTTTAGAGACCCGCAGGGATGCGGGGTGAGCACAGGCACATGGGTTTGGGAGTCAGGGAGCGAGGATGGGAAAGGGATAGGGGCTCTTTTCATGCAGGTATTTACAAAAACCAAAAGTTGGGAGGCCACCGAAATGGTCTGAGGTCTGTCCCATCCTTGTGCATTTCTTAACTGAAAAGATTTTTGGTTTCTTGTTTTTATTTTATTTCTAATTTATTTTTTATTGAAGTATAGTTGATTTCTAATGTGTTCATTTCTGCTGTGTGGCAAAGTGATTCAGCTACACATATACATTCTTTTTCATATTCTTTTCTATTAGGGTTTATCACAGGGTACCTGGGTATTGTTCCCTATGCTATATAATAGGACCTTGTTGTTTATCCATCCTCTATATAATGGTTTGCATCTGCTAATCCCAAACTCCCACTCCATCCTTCCCCCATTTCCCCTCTCTCGACAGTTACAAGTCTGTTCTCTATGTCTGTGGATCTGTTTCATAGATAAATTCATTTGTTAACTGATAATTTTAAAACAAACACTGAAGACATGTAATATTTACTAAGCACTGACTAAGTGTCACGTGTTATGCTATTGAGTTTACATGAATTATCATATGCATTATCTCATTTAGTCTTTATCATAGACTCTATGAGATTTCTGCAATTCCCCAACTTTTTGTTTGGATGAGGAAACAAAACCTCAGAGAGGTCAAGTGACTTGCCCTGGACCCCTCAGCTATTTAGGGCAAGAACTGGACTATAAATCCATGTCTATCTATTTATTATATTTCTAGTGCCTTCTCCAGTCATCATCGTTTCTTTAAGTTGGGTTTGCACATTTGTTGTTGAAACCCGAAGAAGCATGTTATGGCCCTGGATTGTCCAGCAGAACTCAGGAAGATTTCCATGCCTCTTATGTTCAGAGTCATGATTCCCAGTAGCTGAGGTCTGGGCTTTCCTGCAGGAGCCCGGGGGTCAGGTTCTTGAGCTGGGGTCACAGGTGCCCACAGCCTCCCACACTGTGCCTGGCCCCACCACAGGCTCCACAAAAGCTTGGTTCAGTTTGCTCCCCACGACAGGCTGCCTCTCTCTGCCTGCCTCGTTGGCGCTGAAACTGCAAACGGGAAAGCAAACTGCAAAAGAGAGGGAAAAGATGCTTTCAAAAAAAGGAAAGCATCTTCCTTTAGGCGGTGGGTCTGCAGAAAGGGGAGTGATGACTAAGATTAGGAGAGGCTGCTACCTGGTGACAAGCAGCTAGGAAAGCGGGCTCAGAACAGGTCGTACCCTGCATGCCTGGGAAGAGCTGACACCGAAGCCCCTCTTGAGGGGGGCTTAGCATGAGCTGTCAGCTTCCAGGAGGAGGCCAACCAAGCCCGCAGCACCCCCAGGGCAGGCAGTTGAATAAAACACAAGCCTGACGAGTATGTTCAGCTTCCAGATGTTGCTAAGCTAAGCCGAAGCCGTGGTTGCTAACAGCGAGTGAATCACTGCCTGCAGCCCCGGACCCCACAAACCCGATGGCCTCTCTCCTCACCTGAGGGTGAGACGGGATACAGGATAAACCCACTTCTTGGCCACTGGTCCCAGGAAGATCATTTTAGTCCTGGGACCGGGGGAAGTTTTGAAACTGCTGGAGGATCCCTGATGAGGCAGTCCACGACTTTGAATAAGCAGGTAGTAAACCCTGAGATGATGGGTGGGGAGGCCAGAGCCCACAGTGGGACCTGCGTCAGGTGTGAATTCCCTTTGGCTCAGGGAAGGGTAGGTGTGGACCAGGACAGACATGGTTTGTTTCCTTCTGACCTCAGAGGTCATTGTTCTTTCACATTGTCCACTCGGGCAGCACGTGATCTCTCAGACTTTGGGCACCTGCTCCTTCCCAGAAGAAGTGCTGATCAAAAACAGCAACAGGCTTTGCAAACAGCGCTCATGGGATGTTCTGCCATGTTGAGTCTGGACAGCACTGCTATGCACCTGTGTATCTTAACGAGACATTTTCAGGAATCACCTTCGGAGAAAACATTTGTTCCTATACTTAGGAAATTGAGGAAAAAATACAGCCATAAGCCCACTCTCCTAATTTTCCATTTATTTCCTGTTTGCTTAGAAGACTAATCCCTAGTCTTCTTACTTGGGCACTTTCTTTATGCCTGTGGTTCAAGCCCACAGCCATTTGCTGAGCCCCTGTGACGTTCTAATTACAGAAGCTGCCGGAGGAGCTCTGGGAAGTATTGGGAAGGATAATTTAACCAAATGGTAAGGCATTTAAAGGGCTTCCCTGTTAGCTCAGCTGGTAAAGAAACCACCTGCAGTGCAGGAAACCCTGGTTCAATTCCTGGGTCTGGAAGATCCCCTGGAGAAAGGATAGGCTACCCACCCTAGTATTCTTCGGCTTTCCTAGTAGCTCAGATGGTAAAGAATCCTCCATGAGACCTGGGTTCGATCCCTAGGTGGGGAAGATCCCCTCGAGGAGGTCATGGCAATCCACTCCAGTATTCTTGCTTGGAGAATCCCCATGGACAAAGGAGCCTGGCAGGCTGCAGTCCACAGGATTGCAAAGGGTCAGACATGACTAAGCACAGCACAAGCCATTTAAAAGATTTTTTAAATGAAAGCAAATGTAGTTATACTATGTAGTAGAATGAAAAAATATGCAGGAATCAAAATGTAAGACAAGCTAGGACTTCACAGATGGGCCATGCAGCTTCTGTGTGAAGAAAGGACGAAATGAATTAGTAGCAGGAACACGGAGGAGCCCCTGGCAGTTAGCTGGTAAAGATTCCATGAGAGATGAAGAAAGCAGTGGGGAGAGAGATGCTTTTTCTTTTTTTTTTTCCTAATTTGTGTCCGTGTTGGGCAGCATGTGGGATCCTAGTTTCCCAAAAAGGGGATCAAACCTGTGTCCCCTGCAGTAGAAGCATGGTGTCCCAACCACTGGATCACCAGGGAAATTAAAGAGGTGCTTCTAACGTGCAGTTGAGAGCTCCTGGTAACTGATGCTTATAGGGTGAGACGCAGAGAAAGGGGTTGATATTTTTGATTACCCTCCTTGGACCAATTCCAGAAATCAGATTTGTATGGCTATTAAGCCATGTAGTGGTACTCTATCTACTGCAATTGCCAAATAATAATGCAGATGGCACTAATCCTTAGTATTAGCTGACACTGATTGGCTTCTCTCTCTGTGCCAGGCATTGTGCAGACCCCTTCCTATGCTTTATCTCTTTTAATTTTTATACCCACCTATAAGGTAGGTTCAGCTATTAAACTTCTCTTACAGATGGATAAATTGAGGCTCAGAGAGGTTAGGCCACCTGCCCAAGATGACGTTTGTGTCATTCAGTCACTCAGCTGTGTCTGACTCTGCAGCCCCATGGACTGCAGCACGCCAGGCTTTCCTGTCCTTTTCCATCTCCCAGAGTTTGTCAGACTCATGTCCATTGAGTCAGTGATGATCAAGATGATAAGAGCTTTGCATATATCAACACCCAGGTGACTAAAACATCAAGAGGATTTCTTCTAAGAGGAAGGAACTCACGTAAACGTAAACAGCAAAACTTGAGTTTTATTAGAGTCCATTGAATATGAGCCCTTCTGCATAGGTTGTTTTATATAAATATATATATATATTAGGCACATACCTCCTTTCACATACCTTTCATAAAATTTTGACAACTTGGTAATAAATCCGTTTCTTTTTTGGAGTGTGATCTCATGTTATTATTTAGAATAATCACTTTAAAAAATCCTCATTTTGGGAAGAAAAGAAAGAAAAACTACATTTATCAGATCATTTCCTATATAAGCTTAAAGTTTTTATATATTGGTAAAATATCTTATGCTGTTACATAACTTCCAATTTATACTGGAAATTTCTAATATGGTATTCCTAACGATAGCAGGTAATAACTAAGTTATTCTCTCCTTTTATCAATTTACTAACAGTTTTGTAGCTTGCTAAGAGTTGTCTGGCTTCCCATGTGGCTCAGTGGTCTGAGAAGAAGAATCTGCCTGCAATGCAGGAGACATGAGTTCAATCCCTGGGTCAGGAAGATCCACTGGAGGAGGAGATGGCAACCCACTCCAGTATTCTTGCCTGGGAAATCCCATGGACAGAGGAACCTGTTGGGCTATAGTCCCTGGGGTCACAAACTAGTCAGGCACGACTGAGTGACTAAACAACACCAGGTGATCTAGCGTTCTCACAGTATTCATTTATTTATTTTATTGGAGTATGGCAAGAAATTATTTTACAAGATATTCCATAAATTCCTGATCTCTTACACAGATTTTGTTGCACATCACTGAGCCTTTTCTTGGGCTTCTCTGATAACTCAGTTGGTAAAGAATCTGCCTGCCATGTAGGAGACTCTGGTTCAATGAAGTGAAGTGGCTCAGTCGTGTCTGACTTTTTTTGACCCATGGACTGTAGCGTACCAGGCTCCTCCGTCCATGGGATTCTCCAGGCAAGAATACTGGGGTGGGTTGCCATTTCCTTCTCCAGGGGATCTTCCCGACCCAGAGATCGAACCCAGGTCTCCCACATTGTAGGCAGACGCTTTACCATCTGAGCTACCAGGGAAGCCCAACTTGATTGCCAGGTCGGGAAGATGCCCTGGAGAAGGGATAGGCTATCCACTCCAGTATTCTTGGGCTTCCCATGTGGCTCAGCCTTTTCTCGAACTGTTTCTTGAAACTCTTGCTATCAGGAACATCAACACTGTCATTCTGAGACTTCTTGTGGTGCTGAGAGAAATGGGGGTCTTTAGCTCCCAGGCAGCCCAGCTGTTATCTTCCCCAGAGCCAGCCTCCCTCTGCCCCTGCTAGCAGCCTCTGTCCCCACGACCTCTGGTCCCTGCCTCCAGGTCTGCCATCCACCCAAACCTTCCCTCCCTCTTCTGCACTGTTATCTTTCTGTTGCCTTTTCCCATTTGCTCCCCAGCTTTTGCGAGGAGCTTGCAGTCATTTAGTGATGGGCAGAGTGACCGTGTGCTGGGCGCCCGACACCGTGCGGTCTGCACCTGATCCTGTTGAGTCTCCCCCGCATCCTGAGGGCATCTTAGACTCTGTTTCCAGCAGGGAGCACAGGGGCTCCGCCCTCAGGCCATGCCCACTGCTCTTGAGTGTGGGGCTGGGATTTGAACCCATGTCTGTCGAGTTTTCATCCTGTTTCCTTAGGGGCAGGTGGTACCATCTGTAATAATTGGGCCTAGGAAAGGAGGCTGCCCCTGGCCTTTCATCTCACAAATCAAGAGGGCTTCAGTCTGCGTTGCTTCTGCCTTCTGGCTGGTGTTCACTAGAGCAGCACTAAGTTCAAGGGCTGCTTTTCGGGAGGCACAGAGGCCTGCATGAGCTCTGTGAGGAGCCTGGATTCTCGAGAGGGAGAGGGCTGAGGCCAGGCCCTTCGTTTCCACCCACTGACTTCCTGCCCTGGGAATAATACCAGTGTGTAGCTGGTTGTGCTGGAAGGAGTCAATGCCATCTTAGAAATCATGATGCTAAAGATGGTGGTAATAATAACCCTGGGGGCAGCTGATAGCATCTAGGGGCTTACTCTGGGCAAGTGCTAACCTTGACTCTCGTCACCCCCATGTTGACCCTCTGCAGTAGGGGCCGTGATTGTCACCTCTCATGGGTGGAGGAAGCCAAGGCACAAAATGGTTTGGCAACTTGCTGGAGGTCACGTGTCTAGGAAGTGGCATGCTGCGGTTCCAACTCTGGTGATTTGGTTTAGGTGCCTGGGTTTAGTTGCCTGTCCTGTTACTAGCCAGACCCACCTTCTTTCCCCTCTTCCTCCCCGACCCCTTTGCTCACTGTCTTTCCTCCAGTCCCCTCTGGCCCCTGCCTCTAGGAGTCCGGTTTGTTGATTCCAGCTAACCCAGCTGTCCTTGCTGGCCACAGCTTGTCTCTGGGTGTGTGGGTACCCCTCTAGGCAGCCATGTCCTCCCTGAGACATAGCTCACTGCGGGGTGCCCCTTTCTACCTTGCCACCAATTACATCCATGTTTCATAATTGTACATTTTTTTTTTTTTAATGAAAACCACAAGATGAAGTTAATAGGGTTCATGCTGGGAACAGATGTTCTTATTTCTGCCCAGATGTTGTCCGTGGCAAGGCTTCTTGGGCTCTTTCGTACTTTCATTTGGAGTGTTTCTGGTTGAAGGGTTCTCAGGAGAGGCTGAAAAACATCACGCTGTCCTTCCAGCAAGGAACTGGGCACAGGTCTTGAGGGGGTGTGAAGTAGCCATCCTTGGTGTTTTATAATCCATCTGCTTCCTGAGGACAGAATCCTGCTCCTCTTTGAAAACTGCCTTTGCTCACATTTTATAATTAAGTGTTCAGATTTTCGCTTTTCTGGTTGCTTCAGTCTCAAGCTAATGTGGCAGTTAACAGTTCTTCCATTTTCTGCTTTATTTGCTCTTCTCTCTGCTTGGAATTCATGGAAGGCTTTTTTTTCTCTCTCTCCGTTAAGAATCTTAAAAGACTGTGATAACATCATTCATTCCTTTAATATTTATTGAATTATGTGCAAGGCACAGGTTTATAAAACAGACAAGGTTTCTACTTTCATGGGCCTGACATTGTGGTCAAGGAGGACAGACAATAAACCAAGAAATAAATACACAAGCTAACTTCAGATTGGAGGGATGAAACAAGAGGGTAGGATACAGAGAGAGAGCCTGGGAAGTGAGGGTTATTTGTTTAAGATGGCCAGGGAAAGTCTTTCTGAGGAGGTGACAGTTAAGCTGAGGTGAGGAAAGAATATTCTAGAAAGAGGAATTGACAAGTGCACATTAAGGCCCCAAGGCAGGGGAGAGCTGGGGAATCAGAGGTCCAGGGCAAAGGCCAGTGTGGTTGGGTGTCCTGATCGTGGGGAGGCGAGGCAGAATGCAGTCAGAGAGGTGGGTGTGGGAACACATCTCATAATACCCTCAGGGTTCTTCCCCACTACCCACCCCCCCCAAATAAGTTTTTTTAAGTCAGCGAAAGAGGACAAAAACTTCTTCCTTTGCATTTGACGATGAGTTCTGCTCTCCTCTCTGGACTGGTGGGCATGTGGTTTACACCACTTTCCCCTTCACCCGCAGGCCTTGGTAATCCTCTCTGTGCTGGGCCCTGGGGGCTATGGTGGGGATGGAGGGCAATCTAGACTCACCCAAATAAGCCTAAAGTGAATTGCCTTGAGGCAGCCTTCCATCCTGGATGAAAGGTGACCACCGCCACAGTTGGCATTTCAGAGTCATGCAAAGGCACCCAGACTGTTCCAATTACCAATACGTTCTGTTTCTTTTTATGGCTGAGTATTATCTCATTGTATGAATATTACTCAGCCATAAAAAGGGACGGAGTTGGGTCATTCACACAGATGTGGATGGACCTAGTGTCTGTCACATGGAGTGAAGTAAGTCAGAAAGAAAGAAACAGATATCATATAGTAACACATATATGTGAAATCTGGAAAAATGGTATAGATGAACCTATTTTCAGGGCAGGAATAGAGATGCAGACATAGAGAATGAACACGTGGACACAGGCCGGGGGATGAATTGGGAGACTGGGATTGCCATATATACGTTACTGTGTGTGAAATAGATAGCTAGTAGGAACCTGCTACATAGCACACGGAGCTCAGCTCGGTACTCTGTGATGACCCTGAGGGGTGGGATGGAGGGGTGGGATGGAGGGGTGGGAGGACGACCCAAGGGGGAGGGGGCATATGTATACATGATTCACTTTGGTGTGCAACAGAAAAAAACACAACATTGTAAAGCAACTATAATCCCAACAAAACAAAACCCAACACATTCGGTTGGGATGGAGACAAAATCTTGCCGCTCTGCCTATACTGAAACTCATATACATACAGAGATGTCTGTGTTATAAGGTGCTATTGAAGCCAGGGGAGGGGGCAATGCATAATGATATGTGATGACTCTAGACAGCCCCTTCCACTCCTGCCAAGCTGGTCCTCAGCCATCCCTCTCAGAAAAGGCACAGCCCAGACTTTGGTCATGGAGTGGTCCGAGCTGCCTGTGGCTATGTGGTCAGCACTGTGTTGGAGGCCCGCAGGCCCCCTGGGTGGTCCCGGGTCAGGAGTCCGGACTGGGGTCTTCTCACAGAGCCATGGCCTCTTCTCAAAGTACACCCAGCTTTCCTAGACACTGCTCAGACTCAGCCTGCCTACAAAGCCTGGACTGAGCCCATCTCCAAAGATGAGAGAGAAGGTCAGCTTGGGCATCTACCTGATTTCGTTCAGGAGGAATCTATGCAAACTAGACCTCCATGCCATCTAGAGACATACCCTGAAGGCCATTTGGACGAGAGTCTGTGACAATGATCCCAACTCCCCCAGTCACAGTCACTGACCGGACTGAAGTCAGCGGGTTCATTGTAAATGGTCCCAAATGTGGGTGGGCAGAGCTGGAGCCCCACAGAGTCAGGGTCCCCACATCCTGCCTCCTTGTCCAGCTCCATGACACCCAGCACCGTGTCACCTCGTAGTGAGTGTTGATGGAAGGCCTGGC
Source organism: Cervus elaphus (assembly GCF_910594005.1). Taxonomy (NCBI): domain Eukaryota; kingdom Metazoa; phylum Chordata; class Mammalia; order Artiodactyla; family Cervidae; genus Cervus; species Cervus elaphus. The sequence goes on from NC_057844.1 coordinate 22,943,767, forward strand.
TGGCTGAGAGATGCTACAGAGCAGACAGACGTGTTTGGCCCCCAGGCCTTGGAGGGTGTTGTACTATAGTTGGAGTGGTGGGACACCATAAAGCCCAGAGGCAGGAAAGAGCATCAGCAGACTCGGGAACACTGGCAGCTCCCACAGACCTGCTGACCCTTGGTGTGAGCCCAGAATGGATAAGACCATCACACGTTGGGAGCCTGGCCCAGACCCACACGGGGCAGTGAGTATCATCCAGCGTGACCATGAAGGCCAGTGGCATCTGCATGGCAGGGGGCTGCCGGCTCTGGCATCTCACTCTGCCCACTTGGGCAGATGCTCCCCTCTGCCCTTGCTCATGAGGACTCATTTCAGGGGCAGGTGCCACAGTTGTTCAGGACAGAACAGGGCATGCAAGGATCGTGGGCCAGACCCAGATGTTGTGGGGAGACTAGATTTTAGCTATCCATGGGAAGCAGAGCCCTGTGGGCCCACAGCAGAGCTTCTGAAGAGTGGCAAGCATTTGTCAGGTAGAAAGTGTGTGCTAGGTTGCTTCTGTTGTGTCTGACTCTTGTGACCCCATGGACTATAGCCCACCAGGCTCTTCTGTCTTTGGGATTCTCCAGGCGAGAATACTGGAGTGGGTTGCCATGCCTTCTCCATAGATAAAAAGCAGGAGAAGGTCCTCTAAGGAACCAGAAACAGCTTTACTCCTTTTATTCATTGACTTTAAACATTTTATATACTGATGTTGTGTTAATGTATCAATAGAAAAAAAGTGGAAGAAAAGTAACCCCAATGAAAGGTGAGAGGTCAGGGGTAAAGAGGTCACAGGAAGAGGGTGCCATATATGACAGCATCCTTTGGTCTTAAAGCATCAGTACCTATATGCCTGACTTGACAGTTGTCACAATTTCAGCAGCTATGACATATACACATACATCAGCATATATATATATATACCTATAAATGTATATATATGTATACATATACCTATGTGTATGTAAACACATAGGTATACATACGTATTAAACTGTTCATTACAAAATATTTTATGAACATTCACTCATTCAGTCAAATGACAGATAGTTGAGTCTCTACAAGGTTCCAGATGCTATTTTAGGTAGGAAGAATATGGAAGTGAATGAGACATAAATTTCCTATGCTCTGAAAACCAAAAAATTTGTGTGACTCACTTTATTGCAATATTCACTTTATTGTAGTGACAAACCCACAATATTGCAAAGATATGTCTATACTCAATGTATTACCTAATGGATTGCTTTTTTTTTTTGTTCAGCTTATTGTATTTGGCATCATTCAATATCAGTATGAACACAGTCCATTGCTTGTAACAGTCCTATAGATTCCTGTGAGATGCATGTACCAAATCTGATTAGTCATTCTCTTATTTTTAGACCTTTCAATTGTTTCTCAGAATTGTTAAAAAAAATGCTGCCCTAGATGGGCCTGAACATCTTTGTGTGCATAGAAGTGTGTATCTGCAGGATAGATTCTTCATCCAAAAGTTTCACAGAAGGTTAAAGCTTTGAAATGAGTTTCATTATAAATTATGTGTTTTGATTAATGCTATTTTGCCAAATGCAGAAAATCATTTTAATCAAAGGTTAGGGGAAAAACTCTAGGATTCTTTTCCTATTTCCTTGCTTTTCACCATATGCCAAAAAATTTTTTTAAAATTATTTTCTTGCCAGTAACTGCTTTTGGCTTAGCCAGGAGCTGAACATCACAGTGGGGGTGGAAAGGAGCATTTTGCTCCAAATTGCATAATTTGGCAAGCTTTCCTACTACGGTAGTCATGTTTTTGCAAGATTTGGTGAACTTTGTAAAGGCTGTCTCTCCATCAGTAATTTATTGCAGGAAGCCCTGACAGCATGACTGTCTGTCTCCCCTGGACTTCTTCCTCTCTTCCCTGAAGTTCTGTTGGAGATCAGTTTTTCTGGGATCCCAAGGTCAGGTCCTTGAGAGGTTCTCTTGGCCAGTGTTGTTGACCTTGCTCCTTCTTTGTTGCCTCTTGTATCTAAACCCTTCCCCTTATAACAAAATGTATTTCAGATATGATAATAGGCCAATGGAGAGCTTAGCTCCCAAACTACACTGGTGTGTGTGTGTGTGTGTGTGTGTGTGTGTGTGCACACGTGCACACAGAGGCCATGAATGTGAGCTTCCTGGATGACCGAGGAAACGCCATCCCATCTTCGTCTAAGGGGGTGATCCTAATCAATAGTGGCAAATATTCTCCAGCATTTACTGGGTGTTAGGCACCATGACAGGGCTTCCCATGTGGCACAGTGGTAAAGAATCCACCAGCTAAGGCAGAAGAAGCAGGAGACATGGGTTCAATCCCTGAGTTGGGAAGATTCCCCTGGAGAAGGGAATGGCAACCCACTCCAGTATTCTTGCCTGAGAATCCCATGGACGGAGGAGACTGGCGGGGTCCATGGGGTCACAAAGAGTCAGACACAACTGAGTGACTGAGTACAGCATGCACATTTATATATAGTTAACATATATTTATATATGAGATATAATACAAATATGCTATATAAAATATAGGAATAATATACTGTATTTATACTGAATGCATTTCTTAAGAAAAACATGTGCTGCCTCTTTCTTAGCCAAGGCAATTAGAGGAAAGTCTCAAAACCTAGGTATAAAGTTGAAAAAGAAAAGAAAACCTAAAGGCAAAACAAACCCAGGAAAAGAAGCAAGATGGAAAAATGTAGAAAGCTGGGAAGGAGACGGCCTCTGATACTGCACTCAACCTGACTCATGCTCAGCAGGGCATGCGTTCGGAGCTGTTTGTTACAGGGCAATGGAGCTGCTGTGATTCATCCTCTTTCTCTTGCTGGGAATCCATGTGACCAAATGGCCTCCATGAAAAAGCTGCATGACCTTGACCCTGCCCCACGGCCACACAGATGCGCATGTGGTGAGGAGCCAAGGAAAGTCGGGGACAGTTGGGTGCTTGTGGAGTCAAGCCATGGTGTCCAAATCCAGTTAATCAAGCTGCCCAGGTCCAGCTCCCTGACTTTAGTCCACAGCAGGTATAACACCCGCCAACAGATGAGAAGTTGCAGAAGTAACTCGGTCATAAACGTCTTGTCTCTGAAAAGAGAAAATACCTATAAAAGTGCCTGGCTCATGTTAGGGCCTTAATGGATGTTTGTGGAAAGTATTGTTGTTGGAATGAACCCAGCCATAAAAGATCTTGTCTCCCTTCCTGACTCTTAGGTAGTTAGTCAATTCAGCCGGAGGAAAAAAAAAAGAGCTGAACTACTTTTTAGACATAATAATAATTTCTATTTTCGGTGGTGTTTTCCAGTTTGTAGAGTGCTCCTACATCAATAGCGCCTTTGATTTTTGAGCAGCACTGCGGAGGCAGAGAACGATAGAGAGAGAACTCAGAGATGGCCGGTGCTTTTCAAGGTCACACGGTCAAGGCAGAGAATGAAATCCAAATTCAGGCTTCTTAAGACACTGGAGCTGAAGTTTCTTGGCCTCATTGGTCAGTTTCATTTTTCAACATTTCAAAGGATTAGACTGGTGTTCTAATTTAATCAAAAGAAGATTGGAGTTTGAAACATCACATATGGGGGTTGGCCAACCAAGCCATCATTCCTTGAAACCAAAATGAAGGGATAAACTAAGCCTAAGAGCAGAGAACCCAGTGTTTGAGGGAGAAGATGGTGAAGGATGAGGTTTGGAACCACATTCTTGCTTCAGCAGTTTCATATCCTGAACACAAGGGGTGATGCTACTGTTATAGGAAATTGTAGGAAGGACTTGGAGGCTTACTGCTCTGCATCTAGCACAGCGCTTGGCACAGAGTGGGTGATTATTAAAAATGATTTTTCTATTGCTCGTTTCCTTCTGTTTCTCTTTATCTCATCCTCTTGGCATTGTCCTCTTCATTCTCATTTGCTCCAGAAAGTGCAGGGGTCCTCTCACAAAAACACAGGACTTAGACCACTCATGGGATCCAAACAGACCGCTCAGAGATTCAGAAGGTGGACTGCTGAGAACTGGCTGGGGATCCTGTAAGCTCCGGGGCTCAGGCAGTCTGAATGGAGAGGCAGCATTTTCCGCATCCCCTCCCCTTACCAGACCAGATCAGAAAGACAATGGAGGAGACTCCTAAGAAAGCTGTGGTGTGTGTGTTGATCACTTCAGTCCTGTCTGACTCTGTGTGACCCCATGGACTTCAGCCCTCCAGGCTCCTCTGTCCATGGGATTCTCCAGGCAAGAATACTGGAGTCAGTTGCCATTCCCTTCGCCAGGGGATCTTCCTGACCCAGGGATCAAACCCAGGTCTCCTGCACTGTAGGCAGATTCTTTACCATCTGAGCTACTAGAGAAATTAAAAAGCTCTAAGTACGGATAAAATAATAAAGTTGTGTTTTTCAAATTAGAGTCAGCTGGAGGGCATCTTAAGATACAACTTGCTGCCCCTGCTTCTAATGTTTCTGATCCAGTGGGTCTGGGCAGGGCCCTCCCCCGGAGAATTTGCATGTCTCTCGGGTTCCAGGTGCGGCCCCTGTCGGGGCTGGGGCGGGCTCTTAGAGAACCTGCACGTGGTGGCAGTTGTTATGAGTTCTTGACCCATGAAAGAAAAGGTGAGGGGAGGAAGCATGTCAGCTGCACCCTGGCTTCCGCTTCACCACAGCAGGTGTTCTGACCTGATTCCCCTGTGGGCCCAGACCCACCCAGGGGCGGACACAGGGCTTGGAGCCCTGGCCTGGGGAGGGGTGGAGGGGTCAGCTGCCATCTCCTCTGTTAATCTCGGGCGTGGACAGACCCTTTGAAGAGCACCTGGTCCCCGCTCCACTTTACCTCCAAGAATTAGGGATGCACAGGACAGGTTAGAATGACCACTCACGAACAGCAACAGTGTGGGGGTAGTTTTCCTTTTTTTTGGAACATGTGCTGATCATGTTAAATCTCTTCCCTGGTGCTTCGTCTTTCTTCCAGGCTTGAGAGTGGCTGTGAGCACCAGGTTACATCTTCTTACTTCCTAGGATCCTTCTGAACTAGGCATGCACCTTCAGCTGGGGGAAGTTAAGGCGGTGTCAGTTTGCTTTCCATCCTGGGTAAACTTCTTTGCAGTCTTAGCAATGGGATCAATAAAGCAGGAAGGTCCTTCTCCCCCCCCCCCCCCCCCCGCCTTCCTTCCTCCCCTCCCCCAATTAAGCTACACTGTTCATTCATTATTTTCTAAACGCTCTGGTGGTGGGGAGAGAGATTAAGTTGAATATGAGGAGAAGTAAAGTGTTACTCAAGCATACAGCGTGAAGTGGGGGTGAGCATGGCTGGGCGGGGAACTTTCTTGTGTCTTATTGTTTAGTCGCTCAGTCGTGTCTGACTCTTTGCAACCCCATGGACTGCAGCACGCCAGACCTCCCTGTCCTTCGCCATCTCCCGGAGCTTGCTCAAACTCATGTCCACTGAGTCAGTGATGCCATCCAACCATCTCAACCCCTGTCATTCCCTTCTCCTCCTGCCTTCAATTTTCCCTAGCATCAGGGTCTTTTCCAATGAGTCGGCTCTTTGCATCAGGGGGCCAACATATTTGAGTTTCAACATCAGTCCTTCCAATGAATATTCAGGGTTGATTTCCTTTAGGATTGACTGGTTTGATCTTCTCTTATCTGGTGCTTCCTAACTCTGGTCCCATCTAAGAATCACCTTGTAGCTTGTATAAACATTTATATTCAGGATGTGAGATTCTGATTTAAATTCACCTGGGATGGGACCCTTGGTGCTGGAAAATTTCAGTTTCTTCAGGTGATTTTAGTGTGTGGTCAAGCAAGAGGTTTGCTGCTCTAAACCAATTTTCCTAAAAAACACCTGGGGTGCTGAGCACAGTTGCATTATCATGGGACTTCCTTTGAACAACCACAAGCCACAGTGAAGTGGCCTGGAGGCTGCCGCCTATGGGGTGGCTTAGAAGTCAATGCCCCAACCCAAGTTTAGACAGGTAAGTGTATGTATCTTGAGACCAGGTGGGCAAGATAAAAAAGGCAAGTTCAGAGAGCAACCAAAAATCCCCAGGCTGAAAATGACAGAAGCTGGGCCCAATGCAGGAACGTGAGCTAAAGGTTCAATGCCAAGAGAGGAGGCTAGCAGGGTCAGATTATCCCCAGCCCAGGGAGACAGCACAGGGTTAAAGCTGGATTCTGCCCAAGTCAGAAACTCTGAACATCCCATGTCCTGGGCTGGAACCAAGTCAGTGGGTGCGAACTCACCTGGGCAGTTCATGGCCAGGTTAGGAACTCCGGGAAGCCAGGAAACTCTTGAAGGGAGGGAGAGGAAAAGTAGTGTCCAGAGGAGACTGTCTGGTTTCCATCATGCTCAATGCCAGTTCTATTACTCTTTTCATTGAACTGACCAAGTTTTTCTTTTTTAAAAAATCTTTATTGATATGACTGCATTGGGTCTTGGTTGCAGCATGCAGGATCTTCATTGCGGTGCACAGGCTTGGCTCCCCCTCAACTTGTGGAATCTTAGTTCTCCGACCAGGGATCAAACCCACATCCCTTGCATTGCAAGGTAGATTCTTAACCACTGGACCAGCAGGGAAGTCTCTAACCAAGGTTTCCTTTTTTAAATTAGTTAATTAAACTTCTTGGTTGCACTGGGTCTCCATTGCTGTACTCGGGCTTTCTCTACTTGTAGAGTGGGGGCTACTCTCTAGCTGTGGTGTGGGGGCTTCTCATTGCAGTGGCTTCTCTTGTTGTGGAGCACAGGCTCTAGGGCTTGTGGGCTTCAGTAGTTATAGCACATGGCTTTAGTTGCCCCGTGGCATGTGAGATCTTCCCCCAACCAGGGATTGAACCTGTATCTCCTGCATTGCAAGGCAGATTCTTAGCCACTGTACCACCAGGGAAGCCTGACCAGGTATTTCTGATGCATAAATACAGCTAAGATGATGGGATCCATCATAACACTCACTGAGAACACTGCATTCCTCCCCTAGTATCCTTAGGGGATTCCTCCCAGGACACCTGGGGATACCAAAATCCATGGATGCAAAAGTTCCTTATTTTTTACTTTTTCTTTTTTTTTCTGCCTTTTATTTTTTAAATTATAGTTGATCTATAATATTAGTTTCAGGTGCACCACATAGTGCTTCAGTGTCTTTAAAGATTATACTCCACTTAAAGTTATTATAAGATAATGGTTATATTCCCTGTGGCTCAGGCCGCTTGTATTTGCAAATAACATATGCACATTTCCCCCCGCCTCCTGCCCCGTATACTTTAAATCATCTCTAGATTGCTTATGATACCTAATACAATGTAAATGCTATGTAAATAGCTGCTGGAACATGGCAATTTTGTGTGAGTGTGTGTTTTGGAACTTTCTGGAATTTCCTTTTCCAAATATTCACCATCTGCAGTTGATAGAATTCATGAGTACAGAACCTGCAGATATGGAGGGCTGATGGTACTCCCTAAACTTTAATAGCACAAATGAATTCTCTGGGAAATCTTGTTAAAACAGTGACTCTAATTCAGTAGGTCTACTGAAGCTATGAAATGAAAAAGCTGTGATTTTTCCAGTAGTCATGTATGGATGTGAGTGTTGGACCATACAGAAAGCTGAGTACCAAAGAACTGATAATTTGAACTGTAGGGTTGGAGAAGACTCTTCAGAGTCTCTTGGACTGTAAGGAGATCAAACCAGTCAATCCTAAAGGAAAGAAGTCCTGAATATTCATAGGAAGGACTGATGCTGAAGCTGAATCTCCAATGCTTCGGCCACCTGATGCAAAGAACTGACTCATTGGAAAAGACCCTGGTGCTGGGAAAGACTGAAGGCAGGAGGAAAAGGGGATGACAGAGGATGAGATGGTTGGATGGCATCACTGACTCAATGGACATGAGTTTGAACGAGCTCTGGGAATTGGTGATGGACAGGGAAGCGTGGCCTGCTGCAGTCCATGGAGTCGCAAAGAGTCGAACACAACTGAGTGACTGAACTGACTGCATTCAGTAGGTCTGGGGTGGGGGGTCGGGGTGGGGGACTAAGACTCTACATCGCTAACAGTTCCCAAGTGATGCTGATCTGAAGACCACTCTTGAACAGCACAAGCCTGGAGGACAGGGATGTCTGCTCAAATGCATTGAAGAACACCCGGCAGTGTGTGGTCTGGTTATCCTGCCCGTGGAGGCTGACATCGGATTTTCCCGTTCCTCAGATCTCTCAAGGGAGTTTGTGGTTTTCCCAGGATCCCCTTTCTTGAGGAAAGTGACTTTCTGCTGCTGTAAGTACGAGGAGAACATCACATCACAAACAATGAAAGGACAGCGTCATGCCGTAAACAAAGTCTGCTTGACATCATCCTCCTCCCTCCCCACACCTGTCCCTCACAGCAGACCAAGCGTCTACAGACTGAGGTGGACTTGCGTTGACCCAGTGAAGCAAGGACCATCAATAAGTAACCTGTTACCTGGGAATGGAGCAACAATTCTTTCATAAATGAATGTCAATGAGGTATAATTTTCTGCAGTAGCAGAATTTCACCACCTGACAGTATTCTTAATATACTTTAATTAAGAGGTTAATCTGTTGTAGAAATTGCTTTTCTCTGAAGCCACCTGAAATCAATTTAAACTCAATTACAAGTGGTTAGCTATTGTTTATGTGGCTAAAGATTAGAGAATACATTTTTGCTTGTCAGGAGCCATCCGAGCAAATTTTGAATGTCATGATCAGAAGAGAAGCTGAATAGCTGAGTGCTCCTTAATGGGCATGGAGAAACCATTAGAAAACGTAATCAGTCATATTTGATGACTTGACCTTGGGACTCTTCTTGAAAAGGGTCTAATCATGTCTGTCCCATAAGTGCCACCACGATGGCTCTGTTGAAATTAATTGATCATTACGTGCTTTCTGAGAGCCCAATATACCCTATTTGATGGAATATAAATTGCAAGAATAATCTGTAAATTATATAACAAGCTTCAGAATACATTTGCCCTCTGTCTTTTTAGCATAGATTAAATCTGACAGCTAGTTTCAAAATGATCAAAATCGTTTAACTCCTCCAATAAGTTTGGAATACTTAAGTTTTACAAAGGAAAAAAAAAAATCTATCACGTGGCATGTGCCCAGTCTAGAAATGTGAATTGCAATCCATTTTTCCATCAATAAAAGCATAGAGATAAAAAGAAATCTGAGAAGGTTTTCTGGGGCTTGAATGCATTATTTTATTCAATTGCTCAGTAAAGGGCTTAGTTGTTATTAAAAAATTGGATACGTGACAGAGACAAGGAAACTGTTTTGAATCATCTTCGCTTCTAAGCTAAGTACATGAAAGAATTACATACCTCTAATTGGCCAGGAAGTTAGCTAATGTGATACCGCATAGTCTGGCTGAGCCACCTACAATGACAGTGCCCTCCGCTGATTATCAGTAGGTTAAAAGTTTCTTGTCATCGTTCAGGTGTCAAAATGATTAATCCAAATACCTCTTCTGTTTATGGGTATTCTCCTGGGATCAAGACATTCTGCTCTTATTGTATACACAATCCACGACATTTTGGTTAAAGTTGCAAGGAGGCTTCCTCTAGAACTCTTCCCCTACTCCAGAGAATTATTAAAAGAGTCTTCCATTGAGCCAGCACTTTCATATTTGAAGTAAACATTCCAGGATTTTCTTTCATACGTGGTGAATGGTTAACTATTGAGCAGAAGTCCATTGTTTCTGCATAATTGGCATTATGAGAGAAGATCACGTTTTTGGAGACTGGAAAAAAAAAGTGGGATCAGATGGGCAGAGTAGTGTTTTGTATAAAAGACTGAGGCAGCTTCCCAGATGCCAGGATGGTGGAAGGTTTTCTGGGAACTGGGCCTTTGAAAGCTAACATCTCCTGGGAGTAGAGTTAGGGGTGAAGTTCAGCTATAAGGGCCATATTTATTACATTAGGGCTCTTTGCCAGATCCTAGCTCTGTCCTTTACTAGTTGTGAGCCTTTGGGCTGATTTCTTAGCTGCTTGAAGCCTCAGTTCTCCCAACTGTAAAATGGAGACAATCATGAAGATGAACGGCAGTAGAGTGGATAAAATGCCTGGTAGACTGTCACATGTGTACACTTAGCAAACTCTTCATCATAACTAAGCAAAGCATACAATGACTTAGGTGTCTCTCTTTTCTAAGTCCTAGACAGGGGTGCAGGATTTGAGAAAGATGGTTTTTCCTGGCTGGTGAAATTTTTGATGTGAAAAGCCTCACCAAGTTACTGAAAGGAAGCAGTCTTTGATTTTTCATTTCAGAGATATCCTTTACGATGACTCTTTCCAGAGTGAGGATGAGAGGCGGCGGGGAGGAAAGATTTTCAAGACAATCTGTTCTGGGAGCAGGGGTCTGAGCTGCCATCTCAGTTTAGCTGTGAACCAGCTGTGTGAGGCTGAGAGCTGGGGTCCCTCTTTCTCTGGGCTTAGTTTTATTTGTGTAAAATTACAGGGTTGACCAGATGTCTGTTAAGGTTACTTAGAGTACTGAGATTCCATGGTCTTATGCTGTTGGCTGTCTCTGTGAGACCATTTCCTGCTCCCCACCCAGAAAATGATTGGAGGGTGGGCATGGACACAGCAGTCTAGACAGTGCAATGACCTCTAGGCTTTCAACCTCCTGACCCCTCTGCTCATGTCACAGAGGGCCCCACATGGGTGGCCACATGTGGGTGGCCATTCACTAAGGAAAGGTCACACAGCCTTTAAACCTCATGTCTCCTTTTGAGAAACATAAAACAAAAATTCCCCACTTCCTCAATTCCAATAAGTCTCATTCACTTTATGATTTTAGGGGGTGCCTGCTCTGCTTTCCCTGTCTCACCCTTCTTCAAATGAAAAGAGGTCTCAAAAGAGCAATCTGAGGGTCACAATCAGCCCATGGATGACATGATTCCACCCCCTCTCCCCAAAGAAATTCCACCACTGGAGTTAACTGTTAGTACTTAAAAATTGGAAGATTTCGTGTAAAACTCAGATTTCTGGCTTCTTTTGAAAAAATAACAAAGAAGAAACTATCACCAGAATGTCCCCCAGAAGGATGGCCTGGTTCTTACATCAGCGGGTGAAGAATCTGGCCAAGACATGAAAAGGGCAACACCCAGACTCTGTCCTCTTGAACCTCTTTGAACTGGCAGAAGATCATTGTGTTGTCCATTCACCCCAAGGCCTTTGTTGCAAAGGAGCCTGTGGGGGTAACCTCACTCTTGCCCACTGGCTGGCTTCACTCCTTCAAGCTGCCCGCCAGACCTTCCTAAGCATGTGTGTGCACCCCTCCTGTGGGTTCATACATGAAGTCTAACCTCTCAGAGTTCCAGTTCCTGAAGATTCAATACTCATATGGCTTCCTTGGTGGCTCAGTGATGAAGAATCCTTCCCAACTGGGACTAGTGGTAAAGAATCCTCCTGCCAATGCAGGAGACATAGGTTCAATCCCTGGGTGGGGATGATCCCCTGGAGAAAGAAATGGCAACCCACTCCAGTATTCTTGCCTGAAAAATTCCATGGGATACATGTACATGTATGGCTGAATCCCTTTGCTATTCACCTGAAACTATCACAACATTGTAAATCAGCTATACCCCAATACAAAATAAGAAGTTAAAAAAAAAAAGAGCGCACTGTCCCTGGGCATGATTTTCCTAGAGGCTAAGTCATCTTCCAGCTCTGAATTTCTATGATTCTGTTTTCCTTAGCTGTCCCACAAGAGCTGTGCCTTTTGGCCACATGTGAGGACTCATCCTTAGTGTAAACCCACATGCGACTTCCCATAATACACCACAGTGTGTTTGCCAGTCAGACCACAGGTGAGTCCTTTTGAAAACAATCCTGAAAAAATCTGACCCGAGAGCAGGTTTGAAGCATCACAAAATCCGAGCTAGTGAGGACCACACCATCAGGGGCTCATGTCAACCCATGGCATTGAGCGCGATGTGCGGGTCAATGACTGACCTCAGATTGAGTCAAAGGCCGTGAAATCAATATCTACAGAGTAACCTCAAGTCCAATATTCAGCATTACCTTGAATCGAGTCCTTCACTTGAGAACTCATCGACTGAATTGAATGCAGGAGCAGATGCTGGTGGAATACACGTGCAGACAAAAGGAAATTCCAACTGAGAAGATAATCTCCATTGATTTAGTCACACAATGAAGGGTTTCACTCCCAAGCAAAATACTTTAACAGGCAAAGGTTCTCTGCTCTGTACTCTAAAAGTTCTAACTCCATTTCCCTAGAAATAGCAAGCAGACTATGTCACATTCAGTTCCTTCTGTCAGCTGAACTGTCTGGCATTGAATTTGGGGTCTGATTCATTTTGTCTAAAAAGGAAAAAAAAATAGGTCATGTACTTTTTCTTTCCATAATTCTTTTGTTCATTCATTGGGTACTTCAGCCAAATCCTATTGAAGGAATGAAGTGTGCCTTACACAGCATGCAGATGTGATGTGAGGTTAGCATTCTCCACTAAAGCTGTCAGAATATTTTTATAAAATAGTTAAAAATACAAATTCCGCCATCCTTCGGCAACCATCATATCTGTATCTTGTCCTCTGACCTTTTGTATGTGTATTTCCCAGGTGGCTCCATGGTAAAGAATCTGCCTGCCAATGCAGGAGATGGGGGTTCGATCCCCAGATCAGGAAGATCTCCTGGAGAGGAAAATAACAACCCACTCTAGTATTCTTGCCTGGAGAGTCCCACACACAGAGGAGCCTGGTGGGCTACAGTCCATGGGGTTGCAAATAGTCAACACACGACTTACCAACTAAACAACAATAAAAAAATGAATACACAAATTTTTCATTTATCTTTTTAACTCTATGCGTTTGCTACATAGACTTCATTTTTAATGAGTAGAGAGGAATCCATCAAATGAATAGATATGCCATTGTGGCCGATTGCAAAACTGTCTCTAATTCTTTTGGGGGTGGGATGGGGCAGGGAGACAGTCGCATGCTGGACAGCATGTGCAATCTTAGTTCCACAACCAGGGATTGAACCTATGCCCCCTGCCTTGGAAGCAAGGAGTCTTAACCACTGGACCCCCAGGGAAGGACATCTATTTCTTCATCCCTCTCTGTTTTTGTCTCCTTTGCAACGTGACTTTATAGCCTCTCCCATCAGGGGATACAGTTGATTTTCTAACCCTTGGAATATGGGCTGGCCTTGTGACTTGCTCTGACCACCCAAATGCGGCAATAGCAAGTGATGGTGTGCTGATTCCAAGCCTATGCCTCAAGAAGTACTCAGTGCTTCTGCTTGCCTTTTTGGAACCCTGCTGTAGACTATTATCTTGAGAAAAAAATCTCTAGCTAGCCTACTAGAGACTAAGAAACCATGTGGTGTGGGGGCTGGTCACCCCAGCCGTCACAGCGACCCCTATCTGGACCAATCAGCTCCCGACTGGTCATCTAAAATTTATATGTCATCTAAAATCATGGATAGCTAATTCAAGTAATAATAAAAGCCACAGTAATTTTTGTTAGCTAACATTTAGTGAAATCTTGTTATAGGTGGTCATTTAATCTGCTTCCTTCCTTCTTTTTAGACTTAATTATCTCTTCATTTACTAATACCCTTAACTAACATTTACCAAATGCCCTTAGATAGGTATTTGATTAGATTCATTCATTCACTGATACATCTGTGAGCTGGGCATGATCCATAGTTGAGGATACAACAGTGACTATAAAAAGATGCTGTTCTTGGGGTAGAACTCCATGCTTCCACTGCAGAGGGGCCTGGGTTCCATCTCTGGTGAGGGAACTAAGATTCCTACAAGTTGTTTGGTGCAATCAAAAAGAAGAAAATCCCCTTTTCTTAAAAGTTTATATTCTAGTGGAATAGGTGACAAGCAATAGACAAATTGATGGCATGTCAGTTGGTAGTAAGTGTCATAAGAAAATAAAAAGCAGGGAAGAGTGATAGTGACAGAAGCAAAGTGGAAAGAGTAAAGAATGTTTTGTGAAGGCGATCCAATAGAGAATAAATATAAATTTTTGTTTTGAAGTCTTGAAATTGTTAGATTTTTTTTTCTTTAGGATAAATTTAGATAATCTCAATCTCTTTAGGGCAACAGTCGTAACGTGCTGAAAGGCCCTCTACAATGTGTTTGTGCACCTTTAGAGATGGTCCCTTGGAAAAGGAAAATTATCTTAACCAGCAGGAGCATCTGACCCTGGAGGTCACCTTGTCCTTAACTTGTCAAACACCGTTTGCAGCCGGTCTGACGTCAATCAGCAAGGGTTGACATATGATTCATCTGAGCTCGTACCATTGTTGGTTCCTGTTATTGTTTTCCCCCTCACGTTGTAGTTAATCATTTGTTTGAGTTTGGTTAAACACTCACGTGCTTTATTCGGCCTTTTCCGTACAGTTTCATCTGGGCCAAACCCTTGGTGAAAGTGTGCATGTGAGTCGGGTCTCTATCAATGATCTAAGGCCTACTCTCCTGTTCCCGAGGGGCCAGCACACTGAGGGATGAGAAGCCAGAAGAAATGAATCCGGTTTCTAAGCCAAAATCACAAATATGCATAGGTTGGAGAACAGAATGAGTTTTTCTTGCTATGAACCAACTTCAGAGAATCTCAAAGGTTCTCTTTTTTCCTCTGAAGTTACTGTCAAGTCTTAAAATAATTCAATCCTGAGCCATTGACCTGAATCCACTACAAATAACCAGAGAAGGAAGGATGGTGGGGATTTAAGGATAAACACAGGAAGGACAGAGACCAGACTCCACCAGGATTTCAAAAACCCAGATCTGCTTACAAAGTACGTTCTAACCCAAAGTTTCTTAGTTGAAAAGTCACTCCCTAAGAAATGCAGACACAAAGGGAAGAGTTTAATAAAACTCTCCTCTTCCTAACCAGGGGGAGGGAACCATAAACAGCAGGAGACTTTTTAGCAAGTTTTTCTTTCCTTCCTTTCTTCTCCTCCTTCCCTCTGCTTTCCCTCCCTCCCTCCTTTCCTCTCTCCCTCCATGCCTCTTTCTTTCTTTCCTTCCTTCCTTCCTTCCTTCTTCTCTTTCCCCCTAAAATATCCTCCTTCTTAGCTTGACAGCAAACAGGACAGACCCTCTGGCCCTGACTTGCACCTTCTGGATTGGGAAGCCTTCTTCTTCCTATCCACTTGTTAGAAGGCTCTTAGCCCTCAAACCCAGAAAGAGGTAGATCTCACTACCATCCACAATCTATTTCTGATCAGGCTCCAAATGAAACTTCAGACCAGCTTGGAGTCTTTCAAAGTCAGGCCACGCCACTAAGTCTGGGCCCTGCTTGCAAAAACAACTAATGACTTGCTGGTAATCGTCCCAAATTCAAGGAGCCTGCAAACTCTTGAAACAGGGCTTTGGAAATGAAAAAGAAGTTTCCCCTCTTAGTTCATCTCCTCACCATCTGGCTAAATGTTATCATCCTTATTGCACTATGATTAATTTTTTTATGCCATAGATTTCTGCTAATTAATTGCAATGACCAAGAACAGGAAATTTCAGCAGGACCAGATCATGTTTACCCGGAATGGCCAAGTTGGAGAATGGTTCTTTAAGAGGCGTTCCTTGGGACTGACAAATTTCAAAAGCTGAGCAGAGTCTCTGAGATCAACCAATTCAAATAGTTCACTGGTAGATGAGGAAACCTGTGAGAGTTAGCCCAGCTCATTACTGGTTGGTGCGTTGGTGCATGCGTGCTTAGTCGTATCCAATTCTGCAACACGATGGACTGTAGCCCGCCAGGCTCCTCTATCCATGAGATTTCCCAGGCAAGAATACTGGAGTGGGTTGCCGTTTCCTCCTCTAAGGGAATCTTCCTGACCCAGGGATCAAATCCGAGTATCCTGCAGGCAGATTCTTTACCACTGAGCTCCATTTATAATGAGCCAGGAAGCCCCATCTGTAATAGAGCAAGGACAAAAATCCTAATATCCACTTCTCTGCTACAGAGATGATGGTACCAGGCGCCGCTGCCTCAAGAACTAGTTCAAACCAGAAGCAGCCACTCCTCTCCGTTTGGGTGGAATCATTAGCTCCAGGATGGAATTTGGTCAAATGTCTCATTGCATCATCACATCGCTTTGAAACTCCAAGTTCTCTGGACATAGAGTTCTTGTCTAAGTGATGTGAACCAGTAAGTTTTCTGGAAAAAAATCAGTCCAAACACTTGGCTGGTGTCTTGGAGGGGAAAAAAAAAAGAAAAGAAGAAAATTGGGTGATTAAGTTTTACAAACTGAATTAAAAACTGCTATGTTTGCATCCTGTGGACACTCCTATTGGGTCTAGACCAAGTTGTCCAAGGCTGGGGCTGGGTCGTAGCATTGTATGGAAGTTGTGTGGTAGCTGTTTCTTGGCAGCCAGTAACCTATCAGCCCTTGATTGTTGTCCAGGGTGACAGGGAAGCTCCAGGTTTTAGTCTAGTGGTTATTAAACTGTCAGGCTATGTTTCACTTCTAAACTGAAGAATTGCTTTTTTTTTCCCCCCAAATAAAATAGTTCTGTGTAATCTCTACACATAAAATAGATAAGGGTGACATTTTATATTTAAAATTATAAATTTTCCCCCTCTAAAAACAATAAATGGGAAAAATAAAATTGTCTGATTGAACGAACATTTGAACTTGTGAGCTAGAAGAATCAGTTTTAGACTTAGTGCATCATCAACATGTAATTTGTCTCTGTATGTGGGTTTACTGGCACTGTACCTTATTCACCTGGTATATCTGCTGCTCCACACAAGGTCTGGCTCATGGGAAATATGAATATATCAATGACTCTTAGCTTGTGTTGCTTCAGAAAGGCAGGAGCTACATTTTAATTCACCATTTATCCACCCTTCCCTGAAATGAGTGTGACTTCCACAAAGAAGGCATCTGAGAAATGTTGGTTGGATTAGGAGGTAATGAGTATGTATTTGATGAGGTTGAGTAAGACTGGCCCACAGGAGAGCTCAGTGAAGCGGAGGGCTATGGCCAAGTCGGTGAGTTCAATGAGATGTTCTACCTGCAATGTAATGGATGAATTAGAACCAAATGTGTCAACCTGCTTTGGCTTCCCAGGTGGCTCAGGGGTAAAGAATCTGCCTGCCCAAGTGGGAGACCCAGGTTTGATCCCTGGGTTGAGGAGATCCCCTGGAAGAGGAAATGGCAACCCACTCCAGTGTTCTTGCCTGGAGAATCCCATGGACAGAGAAGCCTGGTGGGCTATAGTCTATGGAGTCATGAGAGAGTCGGACATGACTAAGCACACACGCATGCACATGTCAGCCTGCTTCATACAGAGTTTTCCTCCTCATGGCAGATTTAATTTATGGCATTCCATGGCCCTTGTTTTCATTTGGGCAGGAACATTTTCCAGCTCCTCCTCTAGTCTTATAGATCTTATCTCCTCTGTGGCCCCGTTGGTCTCTTTAGATCAGCGCCTTGATTTGGGTCGTCATCATATTTCACCTGGTCTATGGCTATAACACTCCAAAGAATACAAGTATACTTGTCTCAAGAATCTACCTCTGCCAATTCATGCTGTGCTTTGTTAGAAAGTTTATTTTCTAAAGCCTAGATCTAAACCACAATGAGGTACCATTACACGCCAGTCAGAATGGCTGCTATCCAAAAGTCTACAAGCAATAAATGCTGGAAAGGGTGTGGAGAAGAGGAAACCCTCTTACACTGTTGGTGGGAATGCAAACTAGTACAGCCACTATGGAGAACAGTGTGGAGATTCCTTAAAAAACTGGAAATAGAACTGCCATATGACCCAGCAATCCCACTCCTGGGCATACACACTGAGGAAACCAGATCTGAAAGAGACATGTGCACCCCAATGTTCATCGCAGCACTGTTTATAATAGCTCGGACATGGAAGCAACCTATATGCCCATCAGCAGACGAATGGATAAGAAAGCTGTGGTACATATACACAATGGAATATTACTCAGCCCTTAAAAAGAATACATTTGAATCAGTTCTAATGAGGTGGATGAAATTGGAGCCTATTATACAGAGTGAAGTAAGCCAGAAAGAAAAACACCAATACAGCATACTAACGCATGCTGTTATATATATATGGAATTTAGAAAGATGGTAGTGATAACCCTATATGCGAGACAGAAAAAGAGTCACAGATGTATAGAACAGACTTTTGGACTCTGTGGGAAAAGGTGAGGGGGGAATGATCTGAAAGAATAGCATTGAAACATGTATATTATCAAGTGTGAAGCAGATCATCAGCCCAGGTTGGATGCATGAGACAAGTGCTCAGGGCTGGTGCACTGGGATGACCCAGAGGGATGGGGTGGGGAGGGAGGTGGGAGGGGGGATCGGGACGGGGAATACATGTAAATCCATGGCTGATTCATGTCAATGTATGGCAAAAAAACACTACAATATTGTAAAGTAATTAGCCTCCAACTAATATAAATAAATGAAAAAAAAATGTTATTGCACCCAAAAAAATAAATAAATAAAGACGACCCAAAGAACATTAATTGATGGACAAAAAAAAAAATCCAAGACTTTGACATTTGGCAAAATGTAGATGGCATATATTTTCTCTTTCTATATATATATCACCCAGTGTTAAGTAATACATTTTGTTTAACTCACTTTTTTATAAAACAGGCCCATATCTGGTGAACTGACATTAAATTATAAAATTATATGTGTTTGTTTGGAAGAGATACATGTATTTCACACATGACCAGTGAAAATATAGAAGGTTATGGCTTAATGCTCACTTTTTTATAAAACAGGCCCATATCTAGTGAACTGACATTAAATTATAAAATTATATATGTTTGTTTGGAAGAGATACATGTATTTCACACATGACCAGTGAAAATATAGAAGGTTATGGTTTAATGCTCTGTTGGTATTAATCAGGTCTGTGTTTAACTTAGCATTTTCACCGTAACATTCCTTTATTAAATTGTTTACAAATACCAAAAATAAAATAAAATAAAGCCCAGATCTAGTCAATGAGCTCACCTGCTGCAAAGCCTTCAATGGCTCCCTAGTGTCTGTCGGTAATTTCAAATTCCTTTGCAGGGGGTGTTCAACATCAGGCTTTCCTTCTATTGTCACTGCCCCACCTTACGTGACCCTTAATTTACCTCCATGATGGAGACAGTGCTCTTTGGGGCTTCTACTCCTTTGCTTGTGTTATTTTCATCCAAAATGATCTGTCCCAGGATACCGCTAAGTTTAGCTTCCATGTCTCTCAAAGTCTGCCCCCTCCGTATTCCACAGCAAAGATTCTGGCATTCCAGGGTGAGAAACACCCTGGAACTTGTTAAAATGCATGTTTCTGAGACTTACCTTGGAGAACTCTGCATTTTTAGATCAGCATTCTGGCTGATTTTGATATAGCAGGTTCACTGCCTGCACTTTGAGAAACATCTTAAATGTGTGCATCAACAATTCTGCACGTATTCATTCATTCATTCCTTCATTCATTCATTTGTGCTTAGTCACAAACACAGGTATTTCTTCCACAGCAGAGCTTTTTAAAAAAAATTTATTTTATTGAAGTATAGTTGATTTACAATGTTGTGTTAATTTCTACTGTAAAGCAAAGTGATTCAGTTACACACACACACACACACACACACACATATATATACATTCTTTTATAAAATTTTTAACAATTTAATTGCTTTTGGCTGTGCTGTGTCTTCATTGTTGCATGGGCTTTTCTCTAGTTGCAGCAAGAGGGGACTACTCTGCAGTTGCAGTCAGCTGGCTTCTCATTGCAGGGGCTTCTCTTGTTGCAGAGCACAGGCTCTAAAGTGTGCGGGCTTAGTAGTTGTGGATCCCAGACTCTAGAGCACAGGCGCAGTAGGCGTGGTGCACTGGTTTAGTTGCTCTGCAGCCTGTGGGATCTTCCCAGGCTAGGGATAGAACCCATGTCTCCTGCATTGGCAGGTGCATTCTTTACCACTGAGTCACCAGGAAAGCCCCATATACACACATTCTTTTTCGTGCTCTTTGCCATTATGCTTTTCCACAGGATATTGAGAACAGTTCCCTCTACTCTCAGCAGGGCTTTGTTGTTTATTTATTCTATACGTAGTCTTCTGCATCTGCTAATTCCAAACTTCCAATCCATCTTTCCCCCACACCTCTCCTCTTTGGCAACCACAAACCTATTCTCTATGTTATAGCAGAGATTTTATATCAAGAATTACATATGATAGGATCAATTAATTGAGAAGAATAAGTGACATTTTATGTTATTAGTTATAAACAACTGTCTTTAAAATCATCTAGGATTCATATATCTTTAAAGACAAAAAAATGCTCAAGTCTGCCCCACATAGCTGCTTGGGGAAGCTGTGTGATGTAATTGCACCTCCATGTATGATAAGAAAGTATGAGAAACCTGCCCTTACATGATAAGGGGGAAAGAAATGCCTCACTCAAGGTAGATAGATGGATTTAGACAATTGTGTTTAATTTTTTAGGCTACACTCTTATACATATATTTAAAATTCCAAAAGGAAAAAAAAATTTAGCTTCTGAATTGCACATTTGAAAACTTAGCCTATGGCTGAAATATGTTTTTTGATAACAAAATATTTATTAGGAACACAATGCTCAAAGAACAGAGAACAAATTGTATGGTTCATTGAGTCTACCGTGTTCCAAATGGTAGACACATAGATGGCATTATTTACAGATTTATAGGACTTACTTTCCAGGCTTCCAGGGGTTTATCAGGTTTAGTGATAAACCCTGATGTGAAAATCATATTTTCCCATATAAAATCATATATGGCCTTACAAATCTGAAAGTGAGATTATTCAGAATCCCTGGATGCATGCTCCTCTTTGCACATGAATTTACAGTTTCATCCAAACTGATCTGCTTATGGTCCCTAACCTTGCCTACACCTTTCCTGCTGCCTCTGTTTAGCTCATGTAGTTTCCCATTCTTGGAATACCCTCCTTGCTATTGTTTTAACCACCTAAGCCTAACCTTTATCCAAGATCCAGTTAATGTTTACTTCTTTGTGAAGTCAGCCTAAACCATCTCAGACCACAATGAACTTCAGAACACCTCTCGCCCTTATTGTTTAGCCACTAACCTGGCATTTAACAGATGCCAAGGTAGCATTACAAACCTTCTTACGTACAGATTCCATTTCCCCAATTACACTAGTGCACAGCCCCCGCATGCCATATGTGTCCTTCTGTCCACTAGACTGACTATAGGATCAGACCAGTGGTGGGAATGCCTCTAAGTTAAGATATGAATGCAAATGTGGACATTGTCTTTATTCTTTTTGTATGTGTGTGTCAAATATTCTCTGTGGTTGACCCATTCTATCGTGTAGGCTCTGAACTCCACTCACGGCCTATGACATTTAAAATTTCAGTAAAAGGTCTTGTTAAGTTCAAAGCTATCTCTTGGGATAAGGTCCATTTAAAATCAGGAGTCTCAAACTTATGACAGATTTTATTTTGTTGGGCTCCAAATTTACTGTGGACAGTGACTGCAGCCACAAAGTTAAAAGACTCTTACTCCTTGGAAGGAAAGCCATGACAAACCTAGACAAGATATTAAAAAGCAGAGATACCACTTTGCCACAGAGGTGCATATAGTCAAAGTTATGGTTTTTCCAGTAGTCAGGTATGGATGTGAGAGATGGACCATAAAGAAGATTGAGCGCTGAAAAATTGATGCTTTCGAACTATGGTGCTGGAGAAGACTCAAGAGTTCCTTGGACAGCAAGGAGATCAAACTAGTCACTCCTAAAGGAAATCAACTCTGAATATTCATTGGAAGGACTGATGCTGAAACTGAAGCTCCAATACTTTGGCCACCTGATTGCTAAGAGCCCACTCACTGGAAAAGACCCTGATGGAAAAGACTGAGGACAGGAGGAGAAGCGGGCGACAAAGGATGAGATGGTTGGATGGCATCACTTATTCAATGGACATGAGCTTGAGCAAACTCTGGGAGACAGTGAAGGACAGGGAAGCCTGGTATGTTACAATTCATGGAGTCACAAAGAATCAGACATGACTTAGCAACTGAAGAACAACAAACTTATATGCTTTCTGAGGCCAGTCAAGTAACCTCATAGACTGTGCCCACCCAGCTCCATATTCTTGTCACGAGGGAATATAAGCTAAGTCTGTTCATTAGAGCTGAGCATGTTCATGCCCCAAGGAGCTCCACTGGAGCTCTAATGCCATCAGCAATCCATGGTCTTTGAACTCATTGCTAGGGCAGTTTGTTCTCTGGTTAAGTGCCTCTTGCCACCCTCAACTAAATGCAAATGTCTGGACCCAAATGCAAAGACCCATCTCCAGGTACCCTAACCTCTGTTGACCTCTTTGCGCAGAGTCCCATTGATTCTCAATTGTCAATAATGTCTCTCCGGGCAAGGCTTTTTGTTGGCTTCTACCTCTGCCTGGAGTTTGATGGCCTACAGTGCTCATCAAGCTCTGACTCTCTGCTGCCCTCAACAGGCCGTTGACCTCATTGCCTTGGCCATTGAGCGTGCTTAACTTTGGCCTTCCAGGTGAGATAAAGAAGGTCTTAACAGTTTGAGATGAATCATTTTGTGTCAAGTGCTTCTGTGTGTTTGGTCATTACATATTGTTCTGGTTGTGCATGGGTAGATGCTTTCTTCTTAACTTGCAGTTATTGTAGGTACATTCCAGTGGTTTTTTCCTTTCTATACCTAACATCTTTTCTGTGTGTTTTTCTAGCATCTTTTTGGTGTGTTTTTCTTCCATTTAAAATCACAGTGCTATGAAGTAGAAGTCCAGGTGGCACTATTGGCGAAGAATCCACATGCCAAAGGAGGAGACATAAGAGACATGGGTTCAATCCCTGATTTGGGAAGATCCTTTGGAGGAGAGCATGGCAACTTACTCCAGTAGTCTTACCTGGAGAATCCCATGGACAGAGGAGCCTGGTGGGCTGTGACACAGAAGTCAATTATCTGGGTAAAGACAGTATGGTTTAACTGAAAGCATGTGACATTTGGAGTAAGACAGATCTGTATTTTAATCTGGACTCTTCCAATGACTGGCTCTATGAACTTGGGCAATATTTTTTCTGTTTTGTTCCTTTCTGAAAAGGGCATTATGTAATCATATGCAAGCAAAACTGACTCACAGATGGTGCTTAATACTTGGGTTTTTTCCCCCTTCTTCTTCAGGTATTTTCACTTTGAGTAAGGCAGTCAGTCGTCAGCTTTCTTGCTATAGAAATTAGCCATCACTGTGTGGGAGACATTTATCATCTACTTTTCCCCTCCCCTCCCTCTCCTTTGTTGTCTTCAGTCTGTGGTCTCTCAGATTCAGGAGAGAGAATACATCTCGGGCAGACGTTTAGTCAGCAAGCCTGGCACTTTCTCCCACTGACTGAAGGATCTTACTTGACTTGCATGCTCAGGAACCATCCTTTGACTGTGAGCAACAGCCCTATGAAATGTTGTTGTTTAGCCGCTAAGTTATGTCTGACTCTTTTGTGACCCCATGGACTGTAGCCCACCAGGCTCCTCTGTTCATGGGATTTCCCAGGCAAGAATACTGGAGTGGGCTGCCATTTCCTTCTCCAGGAGAATCTTCCTGACCCAGAGATGGAACCTGCATTGACAGGTGAATTCTTTACAGCTGAGCCACTAGGGAAACCCCATGAAATGTTAGTCATATGAAAATTAGGCAGACTGCTCTGTCCTGTTAAAACAAAACTGGATCTGGAAGGGTTCATTGGAAGAGTAGGTGTTACTTTCTAAGCATAATAGGCAAATGTGGTACGGCCAGCAACACCAGTCCAGGGTAAGACCACAACTCTGTGACCACATGTTGAATTTTCACTGTCAGAGATGTTACATATTATATCTTTGACTCATCAGAAGAGCTTTGTGTGGTGGACTCTCATTCCCATTTTACAGATGTGGCAACTGAGGCTCCAAGAAGTGGAAGTAACTTTCTCAAGATCATATAACTAGTAAAGGCCAAAGCTGGAATTTGAACCAAAGCCTGACTGGACACAAGATGCTGTGTTCCATTACAGTAAGTCCCCTGTATGTGAACCTTCAGGTTGCAAACTCTCAAAGATGTGAGTGTGCCCCTGTGTGCTGGCTATCGTACCATTGCTGTTATTTAGTTGCTCAGTTGTGTCCAGCTCTTTTGCAACCCTGTGGACTGTAGCCCATCAGGCTCCTCTGTCCATGGGATTTCCCAGGCAAGAATACTGGAGTGGGTTGCCATTTCCTTCTTCATGGGATCTTTCCTGACCCAGGGATTGAACTCACATCTCCGGCATTGGCAGGCAGGTTCTTTACCACTGAACCCCCAGGGACGCCCTATTGTACCGTACTACTGTACTTTTCAAGGTATTGTACTGTAAGATTAAGCGTATTTATTTTTGTGTTTGTTTCTATATATTATTTGTGTGAAAAGTATTATAAACCTATTGCACTACAGTACCATATAGCCGATTGTGTTAATTCGGCACCTAGGCTCACTTTGTTGGACTTACAAACAAATTGGACTTACAGGTGAGCTCTCAGAACAGAACTTGTTTGTATGTAGAGAACTTACTGAATCTCTAAAGATAAGGGATTCTGAGAGTCAGCCGATGGGGAGCACAGCCAGCAGGGATACAAGTCTTCACTTGGCTCCACAGGGAGACACAAGTTTCAGCACCTCATGGCTCTGTGGGGGCTCCTAAAGGCTGGGCTGAAGGCCAGCGTTAACTATACTACTGTACCATACTGAAGTCAGATCATAGCCTTCTGTCGGTTGCTGATCCGGTGTTGAATGACGGGTTACATTTTTAAAGATTGCATCAGTAATTCATGCATTATTACTCCTGAATTAGTGCAACGCTTCAAATCATCTTGTTGTACTTCAGCATAATTACCTACAATTAAAAATAAATTCCTGTAGGGTGAGAATATTAATTCCTACCCAAATGTCTTTATTTCAGTTGTACCTATCAACTATTACCCAGCTCTTACTCAACAACTCTGAACACTTTTTGTGGAACAGACTCTGCTCTGTCCAGTGAGTTTGTGTTTCCTATATTACAGTATATTCATCTCTCTTTGGGGTCAGCATTTTCCCTGGTATTTTGTTAGTTGTTGTTCAGTCGCTAAGTTGTGTCTGACTCTTTGCAACTCCATGCACTGCAGCAAGACAGGCTCCTCTGTCCTTCACTATCTGCTGGAGTGTGCTCAAATTTTGTGTTAGTAAATGTTCTTTTAAAAATAGGAAACCATTCTTAAAGTCTTTATTGAATGTGTTGCAATATTGCTTCTGTTTCACGGTTTTTGGTTTTTTGACCATGAGGTGTATGGGATCTCAGTTCCCCGACCAGGGATTGAACCGACACCCCCTGCATTGGAAGATAAAGTTCTAACCACTGGACCGCCAAGGAACTCCCAGTAAATGTTCTTAAAGTTACTGGTTTTTATTGGTTTGCGGTTTGATTCACTGGTAGATTCTGAGGAAAGCTATGAAGCACATTCAAGAACAAAAACACACAGGCTCCTATGCACATATTGTGCATGAAATTTTAGGAGAATCAGGAATCCCCTAGGACCTTCGTAAGTGGGGTCCCCAGGCCAGCGGCACCAGCATTATTGAGAGCTTGTTGAAGAGGCAAATCCTTCGGCCCTACTGATCAGAAACTCTGGGGCTGAGGACCAGTGATCTGGGTATTAATAAGCTTTCCAGATGATTCTGATGACCGAATGTTTGAGAACCATGGCATGAGGAGTTAAGAACCTTGCCCTGGCAGGATGCCATTCACATCCTGCAATAAATATCAGCTCTCTGAGAGCAGAAAGGGTAATGGATCCTTGTAAGCTCTGATCCAGTTACCTTCCCTGGGTGCTAACAGCTGCTTCATGTTTCAGCCCAAGGATGTATTTGCTTACTGGCAGTAAGCAGGGGGCTGGCAACACCATCGCTGATCCTGCCGAGACACCTGCATTGGCAGGCGGCTTCTTTACCACTGAGCCACCAGGGAAGCCCCAAGTGTGATTAAGGAGAATACAGTTTGGTGCTTGGATTTTCAAGAAGTCAACTTTTGGAATCAATCTAAGTTTTCCATGCAGAAAATTTTACCTTTCATCAAAGTAACCCAGTCATTGTGTATGCTTAGTCATATCCGACTCTTTGTGACCCCATAGATTGCAGCCCCCCAGTCTCCTCTGTCCATGGGATTTCCCAGGCAAAAATACTGGAGATACAGTACATTTCCTCCTCCAGGAGGTCTTTCCTGACCCAGGGATCGAACCCATGTCTCCTGCATTGGGAGGTGGGTTCTTTACCACTGAACAACCAGGACAGCCCACTGGGCAACTTACCAGATGCAGTTGAAGGTTTGAGTGACTTGTCTTAGCCCCACTCGTGAACAGGAAATCAAGATCCTTTTCCACAGAGAGTCCACTGCCTCCCTACATTGCAGGACAGCTTACTCCCTGAAAAAGAAAGGAAAACAAAGCTAAACAAGAAAAGAGGTTATTTAACTGAATATTTGAATGGGTCCCCAAACTGCTAAGCACTATTTTCAGGAATCTGAAGATATAAGTTCCGTGACTCTGCTTCTCCCTCCAGCTGACACCCCATCTCTCCTCTCTGCAGAATAGCTGTTTCTACTTCTTCAGCCCCATCGGTCCACTGAAATGGTTTTAGCCATGATGACCTGGGGTGGCCCTGGCTCTCTCTCTAGGAGTCTGTGATTCTCTCAGCGGTAGCTGACTTAACTTACTTCTCAGCGGTAGGTAGAGCTGCGGATCACTCCCCACCTTTTTAAGCTCTTCCTTTCTTTTATCAAAGCACCTCTTTTTTGTAACTATTTAAAAATATCTTGCTGTTTCTTGGGTGCTAGCCTGCTCCACTGTCTTAAAGTCCTTGTTAGTCACCATGTTTCCTTCGTGTGAATTTCCCAAATGGTTGTGGAGGAGAAAGGGGGCATTATTCTGTACCTGCATGACCGGCACATTCCCATTGTTCACGACTCCACCCAAATTGGTTCCTTGTAGTTCTTCCAGGTGCCATTCACCTGTCCACCCTGGCATCTTTACACACTCCACTCCTTTACCTACAGGGCTCTCTTTCCATCTTTGCCTTCAGATTTCAGCACAAATACCTCTCTTCCTGGGAGCCTTTTCTGACCATCTGATCACCTCCATGCTGGGTGAGTTGGTTTTATTATTGTTCTCCCAGGACCAGGTGCTTTTCCTTCAAAGCACTTATTCAAGTTTCTAAATGTATATCTATTTCTGGTGATCTGATGAATACTTACCTCCCCGTAGATGGTAAACTCCAGAAGGGCAGAGACCTGGTCTTCTCAAAAAAACTTTTGGCTAAATAAATCACTTTATTATCTCACTGAATTTGTAAAACAATGCATAGAGCTTTGACCTGACAATTCCTAGGGGGCTCTATGCCCCCTCCTTCTTCTGCATTCAACATCTGTCCTTTTGTTTCACTCTTCCCCAAAGGGAGGAGAGCCTGAGTTTGTCTGGCAAGTTTGAGAAAATCAACTCTGTTACATAGCCTACCTGGTCCCAGTCCTTGCCCTGCTCACAGCTCGCCAGTCATCTAGTTTGTTGGGGCAAGTGGTCATGGGTGATTCCAAGTAGCTTATGACGAGGTGGGTAGATCTGCCTATTTCCAGGGCAAAGCCCATTTGTCAACTGTCTGAGCCACTTCTCCAGGGGAGCTATATCAATCTGACATTTTGACTTCCATCTCTCTGACCTTTTGATTTTCTTAATGAGTCAGTAGGTTGGATGAAGTTAAGTGTTAATTTTGTCCACTAACAAAAATGGCAGACTTCTCAGATTTTCCTCTTCCCTGTTATAATGGATACTCTTGTTCTCTGAGCTGACTAGGTCTGAACACTTTTTCTCTTTTCTTCAAATCATGGCGTAAGTCGTAGTAAGTTTCCTGTTTCCCCAGAAACTCCTTTCCTATTCAAGTACTAGTTGTACTGAAAGTTTCAATAACTCCTTTTTTTAACTTTGTTATTTTTCTTATTGAAGTATAATTACCTTACAGTGTTGTGTTCGTTTCGCTGTACAAGGAAGTGAATCAGCTATATGTATACATACATCCCCTCCCTCCTGAACCACTCCCCATCCCACCCCTCTAGGTGCATCACAGAGCACTGAGCTGGGCTTCTTTTGTGATACAGCAGTTTCCCTCCAGCTATCCATTTTACACATGGGAGTGTATTTATGTCGAACCTAAGCTCCCAATTCATCCCACCCTCCCCTTCCCACTCTGTGTCCACGCATCCATTATGTCTACATCTCTATTCCTGCCCTGGAACTAGGTTCATCTGTAATACCATCTCAGAGTCAATGATGAGATGAGTATCTCACATATCAGCTGTCTGTTTCACCCAGACTTCTAGTAGGAGAGCCGTGTCTGGCAAATCACACTATGAATTTACCAACATTTTCCCCTGCTCGTGAAGCTGAGCTGACTTGCAGGTTAGGGGCACTTGACCTGAGAATGGAGACTCAAAGGAATCGAATATTTACCTGGCTTGTAGCCTATGAGGTAGCCTGGCACAAAAATCAATGTTCAAACAAGGTCAGAAAATGATTAACTAGGTCAAACAGAATTCTTCTTGGAGAGAATTGAATTGGAGATGGGGGGGAGTGTCCACTAGTTGGGAAAGGAGGACCCAAGAAGGTAGCTGCACAAGGAAGCTGGAATCTGATCATCATGGAGACTTGGTAAAGGAGGAACTCCAGAGAGAGATCGCCGAGATCCTGTTGCTGGTTGCCCGATAGATAACCAGGTTGTCAGATGGATAGTCGGGTTGCTAGGTGTACAACCAGGTTGTTAGAGGGATAACCTGGCTGCTAGGTGGACAAACATGTTGATAGATGGACAACCAGGTTGCCAGGTGGGCATCCTGGTTGCTAGATAGACAACCAGGTTGCTAGGTGGATAGCCAGGCTGATAGGTGGGCAACCAGGTTACTAGGTAGACAACTAGGTTGCTAGATGGACAACCATGTTGCCAGGTGGACAACCAAGTTACTAAGTGGACAATCAGCTTGCTCAGTGGACAACCAGGTTGCTAGAAGGACAATCAGGTTGCCAGGTGGACAACCAGGTTGATAGGTGGATAAACAGGTTGCTAGGTGAATAACCAGGCAGATAGGTGGACAGGTAGGTTGCCAGGTGGACCACCAGGTTGCTAGGTGAACAACCAGGTTGCTAGGTGAACAACCAGGTTGCTAGGTAGATAACTACGTTGCTATGTGAACAGCTAGGGTGATAGGTAGACAACCAGATTTCTAGGTGGGCAACCAATTTGCTAGGTGAATAACCAGGCTGCTAGATGGATAACCTGGTTGCTAGATGGATAACCAGGTTGCCAAACAGACCCCAGATTGCTAGAACTGCCTAGGACCCCAAGTGTGCCCGTGCTCTGCTTCCAATACTATTGGAAGACCAAGTGCATCTTTGTCCTTTGCAGCCAACAAAGCTCAGTGAAGGTTCATGATTCAGAATGCTTCCGCTTGTCTCTCCTGAATTCCCTGTTTCTCCAGCACCCTTGAGTAAACTTCTAGAGGGTATCCCTCAGCACAAAACAAGAGCGTGTCTCTTTTCCCCAACAAACTACACTATCCGTGGTCTCGATTTACTCCCAACTTCACACATGACCTCGCTGACCACAGAAGCCCATGTTCTCAGTGTGGTGGAATACAGCAAGAAGTGTGGGACCTTGGTGACAGTCACACAGCTTGCAAGCTGATCCCAGCTGGTCCATGTGCCTGGTTTGGCTCGCACGTATGTGTATGGAAATTTTAAAAATTAATTTCTCACACTGAAGGAGATTCCCCATAAAAATCCAGATTCCTAGATTTCCTGAAAAATTGTGAACAAACCCCCTGACAGCACTGGGCCTCCTTTTCCTGAGTGTGGTCATTCATCAGTGCTGAGTAATGTCCACCCCTCTAGCTGAACATACTCTTAGCTCTAGTTCACCCCTGACCTGCCTCCATCACTTACGTGCCTCTCTGATCCTTGTTGTCGCTGGACTTTGCACTCACAGATAGAAAAAGAAGGAAGAAGCAAACAGATGAGGAAAAGAAGTTATCTCTTAAGCCAAGGCAGGAAAGAATTAAGGAAGGGTTGTAATCGAGACAGGATACCGGGGAGTGACCCTAAGGATGGGGACCCAGCAGTGCCATTGAATTTGATGAGGAGGGTATCGCTGAAGTTCTCCATGAGTCCAGAAGTCAGATGGCAAGAGGACAAGGAAGCTGATGGTGGTCAGGTTGGATAGTGGAAATTCAAAGAACTGAGTCATGAAACGCAGAAGACAGATGTGACTGTTTCAAAAAAATGTTAAATAGTGACCATTGCTATTATCTTCAGAATTTCAGAGACTTAGGGGAATTTCAAACAAAGAAAGGTAAGCCTGTGACTTAAAGAAAAAATAGATATTGTCCCCAAAGGAGATGAACTATCTCTGGGAAATAATAAGGTGGGATGGAGAATTCTGATGACGGCATGGGGAATTTTCATCTTCCAGAGCTAGAGGGAGATCGTCTGTCTCCTCTGAGATTTATAAGTTCCTGTGGCATTTTGTCCATGTTTTAGTTTTCCTGCCGAAATGGAGGGACTCTGAAATTCACAATTAGGAACAGGTCTGTAACTGAGCAGGAGCCTCTGGGGACTTCCTAGGATAGGCCTTCGCCTATATCCCCTGCTTCAGCTCCTCTCTGAAGTACCCAGATGACAGTATTTGATGCACACTTCCTGAGTTGTTTTGCAGATGTGAACCGCCCCCTGAAAGGGAAAATATTAACTACTTGATGACCATGAGCACATAGCCCCAGGCCTCCTGGAGCCTACTGCTGTTCAGTCACTAAGTCATGTCTACCTCTCTGTGAGCCCATGGACTGCAGCGTGCTAGGCTTCCCTCTCCTTCACTGTCTCCTGGCGTTTGCTCAGACCATGTCCATTGAGTGGGTGATGCTATCTGATCATCTCATCCTCTGCCTCAGGATTGATATTAACCCCTGTGACTTCACCATCAGCTCATTAGTGAACCGTGCATGAGCTGACCATACACCCTGTAACCCTTCCTCACTTGCCCTTAAAAAATGCTTTGCTGAAACCACTTCGGGGAGCACAGGGTTTCTTTAGGGCATTAGCTGCTTGTCTCCTTGAATGGCCTTGCAATAAACCTTTCTCAGCTCCAAACTCCAACGTTTCAGTTTGTTTGGCCTCACTATGCATCGGGACCACGAACTCTCGCTAGCAGCACTTTCTTTTAAAAAATGTCCCCGTGGTAATGTTTTTGATGGAATATTATCCTTTGGCCTGTTTCATTTTTCTCAGTGCTCTTTGGAATATCTCATGTGAAATAAATGCTTCAGATTTACATGAGGAAATTTGATTTACAAAAAATAGCGTCATAGCCATTAAATATTACTTGGTTTGTCAGTGTATAGTCACTGAGAATTATGACTTCTGTTTGCAAATCCATGTGCCTCAACCTGCAACAGCTGAGGTTATTTAAGATCTCAAAATGGACTTGGTTTGTGTTCTGCCTTACCTTGCTAGGAGTCTTGGTAATACACCCACTTCTGTGGGTGTATTCGTTAAGCTTCTGTCTTCCTTAAGCTTCCAGATTAGAAATATCTGCTCTTGAGCGAATACTTAATTATTCATTAGGGCTAGTCCTTCTCATACAGCCCTGCCCTGCTCCTGATGGAGGCTAAGAAAATTCCCTTAGATTCACTCACATGAAATATCTCCTCTTCTTTCTCGTATGGCCTCTGGCTTCTTGCTTCCTGCTTTGTTGAAATCCATAAATTTTCATGTGATCTTTGCTTCTCTGGCTTGATCTCTGCCTGAATCCCCTTCTGGGCTCAGCCGGGCAAGAAGACTTGGCTTCTTTCACTGGTGGCTGCCATCTTGTTTCTACTCCCAACTCTGATGTTTTCCCAGCCTTTTCTTGCTGGTCAGCTCTTCCTCCAGCACTGGCTCCCTTCCCTATGGTAACTCTCACAGTGCAGGACTGGGTGAGTCTCTGTTTACAGTTTGCTGCAAGTCTCATTATAGTTATTTGATGGGGAAGGTTTCAATTACACCCCAGCTGGTTCATTCATTTTAATTTACACTCCCACTACCTGCTCTCTTCACTTATACTTCCTATACTTCTAACGATTAGTCACCTATGTGGAAGGAAGATAGTGAAAATACCCTTCTGGGTTGACCTGATTGTGCGGTTCTTTTCAGATTACAACTATGTATCTGAAAGGAAAGTGAAAATCTGAGGACAGTGGGCATTTGTAATATCTACAACATTGATGGTCTTTGGGGCTGGAAGGATCTGGAGAGAATTCAATCTAAACTCTTTATTTTCTAGATGAGGCTTGGAGGAGAGATCTGATTTATTTGGGATCATTTTGCTAGCTAATGTCAGATACCTGTCTCCCTAGATAAGACCCTTTCCATCCCAGAGTATTTACTGAGAACATGGTTACGCCTGTATAGTCCTACCTACAAATAAACTATTTATGTGTGTGTGTGTGTATACACCTGAAGAATGTTTCCCAAACCTGTCAGAATCATCTCGGATGACTTTTTAAAAGCACAGTAATATAGGCTTCTTTCAGACACCCTGAAACAGAATCTCTGAGGCTGGGCTCAGGAACTCAAGGTCTTTCCTGAAGGATGCTATTTTGTATAATTCTCTCACCCTCCCCCTCTCTTTTTTTCCTTCCATCAGGTACTGCATTTTCTAAGACTGGCTGTTATCAGCATGAAGGGGCCCCCAGGTAGGCTCACCACACTATGTTGTCAGGGTAGAAACCAGAAATCCAGGGCAGAGAGGTACACATGTAGCAGCTTGTATGTGGCCCTGAGCATGAGGTCCTGTATCTTTAAGCAGAGCTCGGCAAGCTTAGAGACTGGCTTTGCTTGCTCATCTATGCGGAGGCGGCCGCCATCCTGTGAGCAGTACCTGGGGTTGTGGGAGTTCTCTGGGGAAAATGCCCCGTGAGTCAGGCCTGCAGAGGGCTGTGGGGCAGAGTTCTCAGCATGCTCAGTGGTGATTCAGGGGCCCAACTGAGACCTCGGCAGTAACCAAGGCTGCCTGAGTAACCCGTTCTCCCTGGTCCGGAACTGGCCCTGTCTGGCTGGTAGGGAGCGGTCCTGACTTAGACAACCACATCATCACCAGCAGTGATCAAAAAGATGCCCACAGGATCAGTCTCCTGGCATCAGCCGTGGCATGTGGGCACAAGGAGAACTGAGGAATAGGGTATGCAAATGGTCTAAGAAGACCAGCTCTCCAGTGAACAAGCATATTCACTATGGCATTAGTGCTAGAAAGACCACACATTCACTGGGTGTATCCACAGGGGTTACTCAACAGCATGATACATGAGGGGCTGGAGCTGTAAGTTCCTTCTTGTGTTTAGGGATTGAAAGTCCCCTCCGTGGTCAAGGATTTGGGGCAGTCCTATGTGAAAGTAGTGAGAGTGACCCAGTGGCTTCAGGGCTGCCTCCCAGTCCTGCCCTGGACCACAGATGCATCAATAGTAGTTCAGCAGCTCTTTAGTCTTGATCCTCAGAAGGTGAAATATTGGCCTCCTTCTCCCTGCAGATGCTCAAGGTCGGCTCAAGAGCTCGTAACGATTCATCCTCTTCTCATCTCATGGCTCTGATGGCCTCCAAAGCCTTGCTGCCTTGCAGCCCAACCAGAGGTCAAGGAATAATGCAAGAAACCCCGTTTCACTCAGATTATCCTGGAATCACTTTTCCCTGGAGCTGGAAGAGAATCCGGGCCACCTCCCACCCCCTGAATCACTGAGAAACTGGGAGTCCTAGAGCAGAGGGTGGATTTCAAATGGAACAAAAAGGTCCCCTTGAGCAGATGCAGCCAGAACCATCATGTCTTTCCAAGGGGATGAGGAGATGCAGGGCATGTAATCTGTAAGGGTTTTTGTTTGTTTTAACCTGGAATCCTCCATGCTTTCTTGTTGGAGAGCTTGTCCTAGAAGAACAGCTTGCTAAGTGGCTGGTCCACGTTGAAGGGGCATTGTGAGCATTTTGGTGGAACTGTAGTAGCCAGTAAGTGACATGACCCCTTGGCGATGCACTCTGCTCCCCATCAGTTTCTCTAGCATCCAGCACAGGTGGGACCAGTGGATGTGTAACCTTGAGTTGAGAGGAACCATGACCCATGGTGGCCTGGTCACATAGACAGGGACTGGGGTTATTGTAAGGAATGAGGAGTGATGCAGGAGAAGTTTTCTGTTAAGAAACCACAGAGGGGTTTGTCTACCTGGATATTAGAACTGGAGACAAGACAACTTTCGGGACATTGACACTCAGAAGTCGTGGACCTGGTGCTTTGCCATTGTAGGGACTTGGCCAGCTCTTGGATTTCTGCTTCTCTCTGTACATAAGCTTTATCTTTTTCTCCTCCTACCTTTGACCTAATGTAACTCCTCCATATTGTATCTTTGGGGCTTCCCTGGTTGCTCAGTGGTAAAGAACCCACCTGCCAAGCAGGAGATGCAAGTTCAATTCCTGGGTGGGGAAGATTCCCTGGAGAAGAAAATCGCAACCACTCCAGTATTGTTGCCTGGAAAATCCCATGGACAGAGAAGCCTGGTGGGCTATAGTCCATGGGGTCACAAAGAGTCAGACATGACTTAGCAACTGAACAACAACAACATCGTATCTTTTCCTTAATCATGTTTCTCAGTTCAGTTCAGTTCAGTTCAGTTGCTCAGTTGTGTCTGACTCTTTGTGATCCCATGAATCACAGCATGCCAGGCCTCCCTGTCCATCACCAACTCCCGGAATTTACTCAAACTCATGTCCATCAAGTCGGCAATGCCATCCAACCATCTCATCCTCTATCGTCCCCTTCTCCTCCTGCCCCCAATCCCTCCCAGCTTTCTACTTCCTCAAAATTTGGGCTTGCTCTTGACTTCAGCTGGCTCAAGGCTATTCATGGTCTTACCCACTGCATCTCAGCCCCTGTCGCAAACAGCCTGAGAATCTGCATTACTTCTCAATTCAACAACCTATGAGTGAGAATCTAATTGACCCAGCAGATGCCTGTTTTGAGTGCAGATTTTTTTTTAAAAGAAACACTACTTTTTTAAAAGATTTTTTTTTAATGTGGACTGTTTTAAGAATCTTAATTGAATTTTTTTACAATATTGCTTTTGTTTTTAAGTTTTGGTTTTTTGGCTTTCAGACATGTGGGATCTTAGCTCCCCTGACCAGGGATTAAACCAGCACCCATTGTGTTGAAAGGCAAAGTCTTAACCACTGAACCACCAAGGAAGTCCCCTGTAACTATCTCTTAATTTTGTGTCTCCCCCATCAAACTGTGTCTTATTCATCTTAGTATCCCCAGTGCCCAGCCCAGTGCTGGAACCAATGCCAAGTACTAAATATGGGGACAAAGCAAATGATCAGTTCAGTTCAGTCACTCAGTCGTGTCCAACTCTTTGTGACCCCATGGACTGCAGCATGCCAGGCTTCCCTGTCCATCACCAGTTCCCAGAGCTTGCCCAGACTCATGTCCATCAAGTCAGTAATGCCATCCAACCATCTCATCTTCTGTCATCCCCTTCTCCTCCTGCCTTCAATCTTTCCTAGCAGCAGGGTCTTTTACAATGAGTCAGTTCTTCATAAGTGGCCAAAGTATTAGAGTTTCAGCTTCAGCATCAGTCCTTCCAATGAAAATTCTGGACTGATTTCCTTTAGGGTGGACTGGTTGGATCTCCTTGCATCCAAGGAACTCTTAAGAGTCTTCTCCCAACAGTTCAGAAGCATCAATTCTTCGGTGCTCAGCTTTCTTTATAGTCCAACTCTCACATCCATACATGACCACTGGAAAAACCATAGCCTTGACTAGACGTACCTTTGTTGACAAAGTAATGTCTCTGCTTTTTAATATGCTGTCTAGGTTGGTCATAGCTTTTCTTCCAAGGAGCAAGTATCTTTTAATTTCATGGCTGCAATCACCATCTGCAGTGATTTTGGAGCCCAAAAAAATAGTCTGTCACTGTTTCCACTGTTTCCCCATCTATTTGCCTTGAAGTGATGGGACCGGATGCCATGATCTTAGTTTGTTGAATGTTGACTTTTAAGCCAACTTTTTCACTCTCCTCTTTCACTTTCATCAAGAGGCTGTTTAGTTCTTCTTCACTTTCTGCCATAAGGGTGGTGTCATTTGCATATCTGAGGTTATTGATATTTCTCCTGGCAATCTGATATATAGATTATAATCTATAATATAAAGCAAATTATATACAAATGCAAAAATGGTGGAGAAGGGAAGAGGGAGGCTTGGAAATCCAAGCAGACATGAAATATAAAGATCCAGGGGTCATGGTGATACATAAGCACTGCTGAATATGTCCAATAATGTTGATTTAGAATATGATGCATAGGATTCGATACAATTTCTTATAGTGTTCTCAGCATTGGCTAAATCTTTATTCTACCTAGTCTGTTTCTACATTTTTTAATGAAAGAAGAAGAAAGGAAAAGCAGAAAATGCTAGAGAAGATTGGAATATGCAAGGTAAAAAGAACAGAGGGATGTAAAATAATAGTTGGATTCTTTAGTTTGGGAATAAAAAAAAAAAACAGACTAAGGATTGACTTTTTCAATTCAGCCTCAGAATCCAAGGCAACAGATGTGTGGACTCTCCTTTTATTCCAGTGTCACAATTAAAATCAGAAAGAAAAATGGGGAAGCAAAAATTGTTGGCAGGTTGATTGCCAAGCAACTGATCGAATTGCAAGGGTCCAAGTCAATTCACTCTTCTTAACAACAAAATAATTGGACTATGTCTGAACTATGTGAAATTATCTCCATTTTAAAGATACTAAATGAATTTGATTATTCAATAATCAGTGCACTGCTCAGCATTAGCAAGTTATAGCAGCCAAAATAGCTGATTTGACTCCAAAAATGTCAACTTGACAGCACCCTGTAAACACACTCATAGTTTGTAGAAGAATGGGCTCCCGAGCCAGAACTTGACTTACCACTTTACCCAGAGAGACAGTGGGTGTGAAAGTCACTTGGCTTCCTCTGGGAAGATGGGAGGTTGCTTGCTTTTACCCCCCTCACTGGACTGTAGAAGATTCATCCAATCATTCAAAAATATGCTGCAGTACAGTGCTGACATCAACCATCCAGGGTTACCACAGACTCTACAGGAAAAGGGCACTGTCCTCCTAAGACTCCTTTCCCTTCTAATACCAGCTCCACGTTTCAGGGTCCCCAGGCCACTTCTGAACAACTGGCTACAAATTTGGGAGTTCTCATGACCCTCTCAGATTTGATAATTCCCTAGAACAACTCACAGACCTCAGGAAATCTCTCTCCTTATAGATTTACTGAGGATGCAAATCTGGACCAGCCATAAGACACCCATAGGGTGAGACCTGGGAGGATCCCAAATGCAGAGGTCTTGTGTCTTCTCCATCTCTTCTCTGTATAGAATCAGGATGTATCCTGGTACACTGATACATTCACCAACCATTTGAACCTCAGGGTCCAGAGTTTTTATTGGGATTTCATTATGTAGCCATGATTGACTGTATCATCAGCCAGTTGTCTGAATTCTATCTTCAGCCTCCCTCCTCTCCATGGAAGTCAGGAATTTGGGTTGATATCATGTGGCTCAAAGCTCCAACCTCAAGTTACATGGTTGACACTTCTGGCATGGCCAGCTTCCCCCTTGAAGTCACCTAGTGGCCCACCATGAGTCACCCCAGCAGCATCAACTCAGGTGTGGTCCCCCAACTATCTTCTGGTGAGACGGGAGATGCCCAAACTTCTGTGACTGCTGCCACTGCCCACAGGGAGAAGAATAAAGTTTAGGTGGCATTTATGCTTCCTAACCTGTGTCCCAGTGTCTTGCCCTTTTACCTCCATCCTTTCACTTCTCCTACCGTACTCCCCTCAGCTCTCACATGGGGTACCCAGAGCTCCAACATGGGGAAGTATCTCTGTCCTCCTTTCTTGATCACTTCTTTTTAATTCAAGTTATCTGTGTCCCAGGAAAAATGGCAGTGGAATATTCATTCCATTAATAGTCCCCCAAATAAATTGTTCTTTGGTGTATTTCCCAAGATATGTGTTGGGCTGCTTGGTCTGTGCTTACCTTCATTATCACCATCACCACAACCATCATCATCATCATCAATCGCCCTCCACCACCTCCTTCTTGAAATTCACCCCCAAGACAAGTGCCCTACAAGTACTAATAGGAAGCAGCCTTCTGTGTTTTCACCCAGAGAGAAAACCATGCTTTGGGAAGTGAAGTAGAAAACAGACCAGCAGGCACAGCAGGCAACATGCCTGAGCCCCATGGCACTGGGAGGTTGAAGGAGGAGAGAGCAAGCAGGAAGGATGCGAAACATCGGTCTTCCTGCAGACAGGCAGACAGGCCAGGCCAGCTGTCAGCCAGAACAGGCCAGAACATGGTCTCCTGGGGGACAGGCCTGCTGGGGCAGTCAAAGCCAATTGTTTGAAAGCAGAATTATAGAGGAAGCATGGCAACGAGAGGAATGACGCTGGCCCCTGCCCTCTTGTCTTCCCAGACACAGGAAAATCATGGAGCCAGGACAAGGGCTGCTCTGTAGCTTGCCCAGTTCACAGGGCAGGTGGTCACGCAGGACATGCACAGCTACTGTGTTCTCTGTTGTTGAGTTGGTCATCACAGAGACAGAGGGAGACCCGTTGTTCTCTTAGCTCCCAGATCTGGGATGACATGGTACTTTGGGGCCAGTAGACTTGGGTTTGATTCCTGTCTCCAGCTCTACTGATAGCTAGCTGTGTTATGGTGGGTGTGTGGCCTGGCTTACACTAAGCCTTGTTTACCATGTGTCAGGCTGTCTTCTGCCTATTGTGTAGCGAGGGTTAGATGAGATGATAGACAGGAAAGCTTATGATACCCAGCACATTTAGCCTGTTTCCCTTCCTCTCCCTCTTGTCCATGGGTCCCTGGTGCCACCATCCTCTGCACAGCATCCTGTACCTGTAGATTTGGCAGAAGCTCCTGCTTCATTTCCTGCTGGACTGGAATGATTCAGGATCCCCCACTGTCCACCATGGTCAGCCCCTGATGGGGAGCAGTACTGAAGCAGAGCTTCTCATGTTCCCCTTGACTCACCCCATCGACTTTGCTGGAATAAAAGGAGGTTGGCATTCATGTGCTTTAATTTCCCTGACACCAGAAAAAGCCTTTCCTTCACTCCCCTCACTTCCCCCAACCCCCAAGAAAACAAAAACAAACCCTCCACTTTGCGTTAACCTGCTGATATTCAACTATTGGGATTTTCTTCTTTTAAATTATCAAAATGCAAATTTTCTTAGAAGTCATGATATTTAAAGCCTGAAATTTGTCTGTCTGAACAAATGAAAGAGTCTCAATCTCCCCTCTGAGGTCCCTGTGTGAGGGAGGGCCTTATATAATTGCTGAGGAAGAAAAGCAGCCCAGACTCTACTTAACCTACTTCCACAGTTTTGTTTTGAGCCCATTTCAAGAAAGGCTGCAAGACCAGTTTCTCATCAAACCCACAAAACTCATATTCTCAGACTTGGAGTTTTTTCTGTCCCCACCGCTACCTCACCCCACTTCCTCCCCACCTCTGTACGCCACCGTGGCAGGAAGGAAAGATGGGACCTTTGCTGAGGGTTCAGGAGTATGGTCTCAGGACCAGGGAGCCTGCCTTTCCATCTAAGCCCTGACCCTCTCCAGCCATGTGACCTCAGACAAGACATATAATCTGTCTGGGCCTCAGTTTCCTCATTTATATATTTTGGGAACAAAAATAGTTCTTATTTCATAGGATTTGTTGCAAGGTTTAAGAATTAGATGCTTAAAACAGTACTCAGAACCTAGAAAGCATCATCCACATAGTCAGATAACAGAGAGGAAAGCCCTGGTGTTGGCATCAAGCTGCCAAGGTCTGCATCCTGGTGCTGCTGCTTATGACTGTGACCTTCAGCTGGAAACTCAAACCTCTCAGTCTCAGTTTGCCTCTTCGTAAAAGGAGGATGTGTGCTAAGTCGCTACAGTTGTGTCTGACTCTGTGCAGCTCTAAGGATTGTAGCCCACCAGACTCCTCTGTCCATGGGATTTTCCAGGCAAGAACACTGGAGTGGCTTGCTATTTCCTTCTCCAGGGGATCTTCCCGACCAAGTAGTCAAACCTGTGTCCCTTATGCCTCCTGCATTGGCAGGCAGGTTCTTTACCACTAGCACCATCTAGGAAGCCCATTAAGGAGGATAACAGTAACCATATCAGGGGATTGTTGCGAGGTTTAAATGAGTTATTATTACAAAGCTTTTCAATCAAACACACCAGGCACCAGTGAGCACTCAGTATAATTATTATTTTACTCTATAGCATGTTGACACTGTACAAGGTGGTCCCCTGTCAAAGAGGCGATGGAGTGACTTGTGACACCTGTGATTTTGTTTCATGATGAGATAATATGAAATGTGGGCCAGAAAATAGCCACTTCTATTTATCACTTCACACACAAATAGTTGTTTTCAAAAGCTGTTAATACAGTTTCAGTCACTAGCTCCTGATCTAAGACCTCTCCCTAGAGACTCCTCCCATTTGAGTCCCATACCCCCAACTTCTCCACCCATGTGAAGTCCTTTTTACCCAGCTCACTGCCTCCCGCCTCCTGCCTGAGTCTGTGTGTTAGCCATAATTGCTTCACAAAATTATACGACTCAAAAAACAGAACAGCATATTGAATGGGAAATAAAACGACACATAAGTTGGGTTCATCACATCTTGCAAGGGTCCTGGAGTTTTCCACATGATTTGATTCCAGCTCAAAAATTGCAGTAGGGCTTCTGTAAAGTCTGCTAAAATTGACCCCTGTTGTTGTTTGGAGGGGTGGTTTTCTGATTATCTCAGAGTCGTGTGTTGTCTGTTAGCTCCTTCCCTTAAAGTGCTGCTAAAAGTGCACAAGGATCATGAGTCTTGGGAACTGGTTTATCCAGTGGCCACAGGGCATAACTCAGATTTTGGAGAACTGGGGTATCTAGAGGAGGGAGGGTCTGGATGTTCCTGCCAGTGCTCTCTGCGTAGCACTGGATGGTATAGATGGGCTGCTCCAGAATTACAGAGCTGCAGAGAGAGAAGCAGACCAGTCATATGTCATTGAGAAAGGATTGGACAGATATGGTGAGAGTCTATGGGCTTCCCAGATGAAATTAAAAGATGTAGAAGTAAAGGCCCCATGCTGTAAGCAAAGGAGAGAAATAGGGAGAAAAAGGTAGTTTGCAGTATCACTCGGAGCTGGAGCTTTGCCAAGCAGACCCAGTCAACGTCCAGAAATGCAAGGCAACTGCAGATGCTGGTGAAATGATAGTTTCAAGGAACAAGCCTGAAAACAGGCTAGGAAGCTAACAATACTCCTTCTGTCTCCTTGTTTACCCCAAGGAAGCTCAAGGGAAAGAAATTACCTCGGAAGAAATTATGCCTGTCTTGTAATCATTATTACTTAACAGATGAGATCCCCTTTCCACTTCTGCTCCAATTCATAATTATGAACAACAATGTATTTAACTTCAGATGTCACCTTGTCCTTGTCTTGGGGTTAAGCATCAGTTTAAAGTTTGGGGAACTCCAGAATTTTTAGATGACCACCTCGTCCCCACCATTGCAATCAGGCATTCCCCCAGCAACCTGGGTCGGGGAGGGGGCAGCGTGGTATTTCATCAAAAGGAGGAAGGGACTTTTACCCAGACCTGCTGAGGGGTGGTCACCCAGGTCTCCATAGAAATGACAGAAGGAAGGCCAGGAAGTCCCTTAAGAAGCAAGCATTGTAACTTGTAGTGGAGGATATGACCCCACTTACCATCAACCTACACCCCCCACCAAAAAAAAATTAAGAGTAGGCAGGAGGTTTTTTTTTTTTTTTTTTTGGCCGTATCCCATGGTACTCGGGACCTCAGTTTCCTAATCAGAGATCAAATCCATGCCTCCTGCACTGGGAGCATAGATTCTTAACCATTGGACCTCCAGGGAAGTCTTGAAGAGATTTTTTTTTTTTTTTAAAAGAAATAGGTTGGGCTGTGGTCTAATAGGAGTCAATTGATTGGATGGAAAATTAAGAACATAGCGAATAAGGTTGTGGTGCTAAAACCTCATTGAATTGAATCTTCATTGAACCTTCACTGAACTGGAAAAATCATTTTTTCTGGCTGGTGGTGGTGGTAGCAACACAAGCAGAGATTGTTTTCTCTCTCTGGTTTGGGACACCCCTTCAGTATAATTGATAGAAGAAGAACTCCACCCGGTGACACTGCCATTTTTCAGGAGGCCAAGATGCTCCAAGAACTTGACTTCTGATTCACCTTGAGAATGTTCTGGAAAGGCCTCTCATATTTGTCCACTACAAGATAGAAGCTCCTCGAGATGGTTTGTCCATTTATTAGCTGCAGAAACATGCACCTAGCTTGAGTGCCATCCTCACTTTGAACAGAAATGAATTAGAACTCATACAAATATATTGTGAAAAATAAAAATGGTATGTGTACAATACATTATGGCTCATA
The DNA here is from genome assembly GCF_910594005.1 of Cervus elaphus. Classification (NCBI taxonomy): domain Eukaryota; kingdom Metazoa; phylum Chordata; class Mammalia; order Artiodactyla; family Cervidae; genus Cervus; species Cervus elaphus. The sequence continues at coordinate 22,986,359 of NC_057844.1, forward strand.
AAGCAATTCCTCTCATTACCATATTTGATCTTCTCAAAAATTCTTTGTAGTCAGTTGTTATTCTGAGTTAAAAAACAACTCCTTAGCTTGATAAGTTATTTAGCTTGAAAATATACTTTTTTATCATATTAATTTGACTGAATTTTTCTTTTGCTTTCCTCAATATTTCTAGACATTTTCATTTCACTCTCCTCCTCCTAAAACCTTCAGTAGATTTCTAGAATTACATGAAATCTCTCATACGATGCCCACCATGTTTAGATTCAAATCATTCTTCCAACTGTATTTCCTCATCTCATCTCCTTGGAAGCACAATTCTGTGTTCTCTCTCTTCTTCCTCCTCCAGTCCCATTCTTGCCTTCCTCTTCTCCTGGCTTCTCTGCTTTTAACAAGGCTTGATTCTAAACTCTGATCACTTCTTAGAGGCTTTGCTCAGACACCACCTTCTTAAAAAAGATCATTCTTGCCAACATTTTCACATTTGGCTGTGATCCCTTCCTTCTCAAGGTTCCCAACATAAGTAAAATCCTTGTTTCAAAAACTATGGTAGAATGGTGTCAAAAGTATTTAGTGAAATATCTTAGTAGGTTATAACTTCTTGAAAGCTGTGGCTTTCTTCTTTTTAGTTCAAAACCTAGATCAAGTATTATTTCCACTATGAAATTCTTTTCTACAGGCACTTCATCATTCCGTTCTGTCTCTACCAGGTCCTTTTTAAACATTAGTAACATCTTATGGAAAAACTAAGAGCTTACTTTTTGGCCAATCTAATACTTTAAGCACATGTGCTTATCACATTGTATTGCAATGGTTGGTTTTGATGTTTATCTTCCCTACTAAGCTGTAAGCAACGCAACAGAGCACAACATGGTACTTAAGCGGCCTCAGCGCCTGGGTCTAAATCCCCAATCTGGTATTTAACAGGTGTGACTCTGGGCAAGTTATTTAGTCTCTCTGTGCTTTGGTTTCCTTATCTCTAAAATAAAGATGACAATAGTACCTACCTCACAGAATTGCAAGGATTAAATGAATTAGCCCAGTTAAATGCTGATCAGGCCAGAGTAAGCCACTTAATGTTCTTTATTGTTCTTTGTATTATTATTGACGAGGACAATGCTTAAATAGGCACATGGCAGGTGTTTGTTGAATAAATAAGTGACTACATGAGGGAAAGTGTATACGATGGTTCTTTCTTACAGATTCTAAAGTCATAGGCTGCCTCACAGCAATTAATATGAGGCTTATAATAGGTGATCAATAAATACTTGGGAGCATGCTTTATAATATTAATCCAGTGACTGGCAGGTTGAGAAAGAAACTAAATTACACAATGCATTAGGCTTAGATAAAATACATGGTCACACAGGATTTTACATTAAGGTTGTGAAATACATTGCCCTTTTGTTTTAAAGCTCCCAGCTGGGAAGAGTATTTAATTCGCATGGTTGGTATTAACCAACTTTGGGCTTCCCTGGTAGCTCAATGGTAAAGAACCCACCTGCCAATGCAGGAGGTGTGGATTCGATCCCTGGTCGGGAAGATCCCCTGGAGAAGGAAATGGCAACCCACTCCAGTGTTCTTGCCTGGGAAATCCCACGGACAGAGGAGCCTGGCGGGCTACAGTTCTTTGGTTTGCAGAAAGAGTTGGATACGACTTAGGGACTAAACAACAACAAGCTCTCTCATACGGTGGGGGAAATTCACAAGGTAGATATCAGCTTAGATCATGGGGGCAGCTAGAAACATGCAACAGGAGGTGAAGATGGACACTGAGATTCTGTGTCCCTGTGGGGTGGGTGCAGACTCCAGACTTGCCACTGGGGACAAGTGTAGGGAATCTTATAACTGATACGGTTCCTCTGTCCTCTGCAACCTGGAGGAGGTCTCCTGCCACGCTGAGGATTTGGTAGAAAGAATGAATCAACGAATCCTTTCTTTCTTTCTTTTTGAGGATTTCAAGAAAGCAGATTAGAAAAGAGCTCTTTTGGCCGATTGATCAGGCAGGTATTGGGCTATTTCACAGTCCAGCAAACACGCATGCGCATGTCAACGACCACACTGCAAAAAACCAGGGGACCTGTTTGTTCAGGTAGAAATGCTTACACTGGTTGCTTTCCCTCCCTCCTGGGTTTGTCACTCAACTTTCCTAATTCTGCGCTGGAGGGTTTTTTGTTTTTTTCTTCCTCCTCTCGGCTTTTTAAAGTAACATCGGTGGAGCAGCTAATGAGGCGGTGGAAACCAAGCTGGTCCGTTCTAGGTTGCTAATGACTCCATTCCCGGGAGCCTAATCAAAGATTTGTACATTTAATTGCTGTCAAGTCAGCTCCAACCACCTGCCATTTCTGCAGCACCTGAGCTCGTGGCTCGGTAGCCCCTGATTCTAAATGAATCCATTACCATTTCTAGAGGCCAGAAAGCCAAGCTGCTGGGCAACCCTGAGGAGGTTTATCTGGGATGGCAGGGACTATAGACACTTCGGAGAGGTGTCACTGACCTAACTGGGTCTGCAGTAAAGGAAATGGTGATTTACTAGAATCAATTTCTCCTGCTTCTAGCAGTGAGGGAAAGGGTGGGTGTGGTGAGGATGGGGGTGTTGAGATGCTTTTATCCTTGAGGATGACTTAATTTCCATCCCCAGCACGGTTGTGTCCTGGATCAATATTCTCTGGGGATGCTTTTCAATTAATATAACAACTGTTTTATTCTTTTTCCCAAATTCATGTTGTCATTGTGCTCTGGGCTTTTGTGGTGATTTGAGGAAAAAGAAAGCAGTTACTCTGGACCTGCGTTTAACCCAATGATAAAACAGGTTACCTTATGGGGATAGAAATTAGTTAGAAAAGAAAATTTTGTTTAGCCATTGTTCTAATTACAATAAGAATTCTTTAAACTCATGGCCTACATACACTCTGACTTTCACCAAGAACTTGATTGGCTTTGCCTACCAGTATGTAGTGAGAAGGAGGCACTGAGCCTGAGAACTTATGTATGAAAAAGAAGGGCTTGTTTATTTTATTTTATTTTTTTTACCTTCCCATCACAGGCACGCATATCATGTGCAAAGGAAGGAGATGTAACAGGCCAACCAAAGTTAGACAGGTACAGTGTTTTGACCTATAGACAAATAGTCCCTCCTGTCTGAGAATTCCCTCAGTTGGAATATGGCTAATTGCGTTTGAGATTTATTCTCACTTAGGGTGAGCAACCATTCTGGCCTGTCTAGGGCTGAGGGCTTTCCCAGGGTTAAAACTTAGAATTCTACACAAACCGGGACATGGTTCCTCCCCTCTCCCTTAAGCAGAATCTGCAGCAAGAAAGGCAAATTGTTCATTCAGATTTACAAATAAAATGAAGGTAAATACTGTCAGGCTGTAAATGCTTTTTCCATATTCCTGCCAAAAAAAGAGGGACTAAGGTATTTAGGTTGGTAAATATTCACTCATGAGCCCTAGCTTGTCTTTGACAAATACTTGCTCTGGGCAACTTTAGAACTGGACACACTTCTCATTATTGACTGAGAGTAGGGAGGTTTTCTTTTTTCTTTCTTCAGGAAAGAAATTTGGTAAACTTGACCTGATTTAAAAAAAAAATAAATTAAGAGACCAAAATATCTCCATCATTTCACTGCAGCCTATAGCTTCTCCTTGATCTTGAATTTCTAGCTTAGCCTTTGATGGTCAACCAGTTGATGTGGTGAAGATATTGTCATGACTAGCTATGCCTTAAGGCTCTCTGTTAACTGTTATTTTTCCATATTTATTTGTTTTCCTCCACTTTACACTGTTGTCACCATGCTCCAGACAAATGCACACTTGTTTTGATTTCTTCCTTACTGCTTAGTCTATTTATATCAGGGGACCCTGGAAAGTGTGCAAGATAACCTGACCAGAAAGCTAAATTAATTCCAAGAGCAAACACCATAGGATCTGCCAATCAGATGGGAAAATATTATTCATTGTTATTCACTTACCACCCCCAAATCTTTCCCCAGAGTGCTTGAAATCACAGACAGGAGGTACATTTGCTCTTGATTCCTTTGAAATTTGAAGATAGAACCAAAAAATAATTGCTATCAATCTGACAGGACTGAGGAGGGCAAATATGTGTATATCCATGTGTATATACTTTCATGGAAAAATTAAATTGGCAGCCTTCTTGATGGAAAATTCCATGCCGTTTGGGTTGAGAATCCTGTAGGGGCAAACATAGCCTGAAAACAGGACTCCTGGTTTTGTTACCTTCTGCTTATCTTGCAAGGCTATGCTGAAGCTCTTTTCTCCAGGAATACCCTCCCTTCCCTGGCTGGAGCCTCTTCCACCCTGGGCTGCTCTGACCACCCCTTCCTCCATGGGGCAGTTATTCTGCATCTCGGCTTTAGCCCTTATTACACAGACTTGGGGTCATTCGTGTCTGTGTTTGTCTCCCAGGTTGGCTGCAAACCCGCTGAGGTCAGGATCCAGCAGATATTCCTGCTGGTGCCTTGTGATGGCACCACCAGTGGGTGCTCAGCAAATGCTTGTTGATCAAACGCCCGGCTGTTATACTTGAAACGGTTTTGGTGATGCTAGGCACAGCACTTGGCTGATCATTTCTGCAGAATTTAGCACTGTAAATAGGATTGGGGCCAAGTCAAGAGATTCTTAGCATTCTGCCCTTCTAACCTACCATCTGGGCCCAAACATCCTTAAAGGTTAAATTGGCTATGACTTGAGAGATGGGGTTAAAAACATAAGGTTAAGAGGCGATTGGCTTGTTTTATTTCACTTATAGTTAGTGCACTTGCTTTTCATTCCCAATGGTCCCATAAAGCCTGTATGTGTTAGTTGCTCAGTCGTGTCTGACTCTTTGCGACCCCATGGATTGTAGCCCGCCAGGCTCCTCTATCCATGGGATACTCCAGGCAAAAATACTGGAGTGGGTGGCCATTTCCTCCTCCACCCATAAAGCCTAGAGCTATGGAAATTAAAACGATCAGGAAGCTTGTCGTTCTCACCACTTTCTTTCTCCCTCCCCCCTTTTCAAGCAAGTGGGAAGGCTGCCTTCTGCTTTGCTATGAGAGAGACAGACTGATTCTGTCCTAGAGAAGCATTTATTATCACCCTGCAAGCCCTGCCAGGAATAATAATCAAGATGGTACCCGGTGCCCTAGGACAGAGAGGTCTCTGTTCAGCTCAGCCTAACTCTCATTTTTGCACTTCTGCATTCATCTCGCCCAAGTATTATGGCACATGGTGGAAGAAATGGAGAATATTCTTCCCTGGAAACCTTGACCATATTGCAAGTATATCTCACTTTACCCAAGAAATATGGTCCCAAAGAGCTACATTGAAAGTCACCTTTTTTCTAAAGAAATCCAGTGCTTGTTGAAAATGCATGAGAAAAAGCTCGTGTTTAGTGGAGGTGTTTATGAATATTCCAGAGTTATATCTCTGCTAATGGAATATCGATTCATAATTTCTCTTCTGTGAAAATCCTCATTTTTCACAACATGAGTTTGCTCCAAGTGGGATGTGTAGGAACGGTTAAGTGTTGGTGCTGTGCGATTATTAACAATGATTAATAGGTCAGCATCCTTTAAGGTTCTTGGGCTTTCAGGCTCGAGTTTCCCCTCTGTTCTGCTGCCTCTCCAGGGTCCTATCCCCCAGCTCACCCTGATGAACAAGGGAAAAAAACAAAAAAGAAGAGATGAGAGCCTTTTCTCCATTCCCCTCTGAAAGTGTGGGCTTGTTGGCAAAGAGTAAGGGGAACAGTTGAGATTGAAAAAAGAGAAATGGGAAAAAACATCACCCCCAGAATGTAGGGAAGCACCAGGGTGGAATTAAGCCCCCTGAACCCTTTAGTCTTTCTGGCCTGACTGAGGAGGGGACCCAGTGTGACTTGGAACAGAGAACACCCAGTCCTAGCCCCATCCCACTCCTAGGTTCCCGCCACATCACTAACCCGACAGTCAACGTTTCTGGGCCTCCATTTCCCACATGGGTACCCAGTGGAACCCTGGAAGGGCTTCAATCAGGGGCACATTATGAGTGTACCATATGTTTGGTATGACTGTTGCAGAACCTCATGGGATTTGCTTGTTCAGTTAGGCGACGTGCCAGAAAGAGAGGAGAGAATCTAGTCAGGAGATTTAGCTTATCAGCTGCCACTGCAAGAATTTTCCCTGCTACAAATTTCCTAACATTTTGACCCTTCTGGTTTGAAAATTTCCAAATCTGTTCGTAAGCCAACCCAAACCATGACATGGTCTATATCACTTGTGCAGTATAGATAGCAGCCGGATCTATGTTACCAGGAGGGTATATGGAAGCTGTGATGTATTTCCTGTTCTTTCCTGTGGGTGAGTCTAGTGTTTCCAGATATAGAAACAGAACTCCCGAGACCCAGATTCCTCTGTAGGTACCCAACTGCCCTGTGCCTCCACTGGGTCACCCTTAGGAAGTTTGTAGTAATAAATCTCTAAAACATCCTTGGGAGATTTATAAAGACTCCTGGACACCTGGCTGACAAAGGAAAGGCCAGACAGTTCACCTCAAAACTGCAAATATCCAAGTGTTTTCAAACATGTAGTCAAAATACCAGAATGCCATCCTGAATACCAAAATGCCATAAGACCATAATGCCTACATAATTGTAAATTAGATGCTTGGTTTCATGGAGCCGTAGGTCAGTATTTTAGACAAAATCCTGACATTTGCTTTATGTCTCTTTTTTGGAAATTCACCCTCATCTTTATCTTTACAGTGAGAAAAAGCTTTGATCTGTCTCTACCAGTCTTGCTTTTTATTTTGATGATGGACTCACCTTAAAGATGTAAGAGCTTGAATAGCATTTAAACCTTCATCATCACCACTGCCAACCCACCAGGCAACAAACAAATAAGCATGAAGTCAGAAGCTCTATGGCCCAGCTCTACCATTCACTATCCTGCTGGGATCTGGCTCAGTCATATCCCCCCAGCCCTAGCTTATTTGTCTGTACAACTGGAATGATGACCCCTGTCTCAGAAACTTCTTAGAAGATTCAGCAAGATGCTGGGTTGGAAGCTCTTGGAAGTTGCATGAATATTGCCTCATATTTTTGCCCATAGGTTGTCCTGGCACCTGCCCTTTGTCCTACAGGAGGACCACTGAAGGATGTGCACCCACACGTACCAAGCTTGGCTCTTACCCTGGCCAACCCTTTGCCACCCCAAGCTACACTATCAACAATCCTAGGATCAAAAAGTTTGAAATGCTGTTCCCACACGCACCCTCTGTGGTCTCAGAACAGCAATCAGTTTGCCCTGCTGGGTCAATGCTGTCCAATCCTGACTTCATTTAGATATCAATTTAATCATTCTTAGTGGAACACATCTACCTGAACATTGGGATTAAGAGGAGAGTAATCTCACCTAGTCACTTTCTTCTTTTTACAGAAAAACTCATTTAAAATGATTTTTGGTCAAGTTTATTAAGTGTAATTTACATATACTAAAACTTACTCTTTTTAGTGTAAAGATCTATGAGTTTTGGCAGACACGTTTCTTGCATGACCACCATGATCCATCAGTATACAACAGTTCCATCACCTCCTGAAATGCCTTGTTCACCCTATGATTGTCAATTTCTTCCCGCTTTCCAGCCCTGGCAACTATTGATTGGTTTTCTGTCCCTATAGTTTTGCCTTTTCCAGTGCACGTGTACTAAGTCGCTTCAGTTGTGTGCAACTCTTTGCAACTCTATGGACTGTAGCCCACCAGGCTCCTCAGTCCATGGGCTTCTCCAGGCAAGAATAGTGGAGTGGGTCGCCACGCCCTCCTCCAGAGAATCTTCCTGACCCAGGGATCGAAGCAGTGTCTCTTATGTCTCCTGCAATGGCAGGTGGGTTCTTTACCACTAGCGCCACCTGAACCTTTTCCAGGGTGTCATGTAAATGCAGTCATTAATTATGTAGTTTGGGGGGATATGGCTTATTTCACTGAGCATGGTGCATTTGAGATTCATCATGTTGTTACATGTATCAGTAGCTTGTTCCTTTTTAAGGTTTCATGGTAAGCTGTCCAGGACATGGTGTACTTCAATTTCCGTATCCATTCACCAGTTGAAGGACACTGAAATGTTTCCACTTGGTGATTATAAATAAAGCCTCAAACACTTATGAGGTATTTTGCAGGTACCATTTGGCTTTAAGAAATGCATTTGAGTTGAGTTCCTGATAAACACTCAGGGACTAAAAGACGGGGGCCTCTTGGGGAGAAGTGAGACTATATTCCCTTCATCGGACAGTCAGGCTCAGATCTGTAAGCTAAACATGGGTTAGTTGGAGCTGGAGGCTGTTATTGTTTTTGTTGAGGACATGTGTCGAATAAAAATTAAAATTAATTCTATTTTCCTGAGCCCCTAGGGACAAGTGTAAGTATATGGTGGCAACTATGAGTTTAGTGTGCCTAAGGTTATGTAGGAGGTAAAAGAATATGTCCATGGAGCTGGCAATTCCCAGGATAGGTCATCTATGTGTACTGGATGAATTATTTTTCAAATCATGGGTAACACCTCTTTAATAGGTAAGGAAGAATGTAGGGCCTGAGAGTAGGCTGTTTTATTAACAAACTTCTTAGGGTCATTCAGGTTGAATAAACTTTCTTTGCCTAAATTAGGGGACTTGTCTATTTCATAATGATAGACTCAGAAGTTGGTAGAGATAATCCTAGCTTCCTCCAATTTGAGAAAAGAAACAGCTCTTACACAGGAAGAGGGGGTGATCTCACATCTGGGCTTGTTAGGGAGAATGTTACACCAAACAAAATAAACTTTTCTATTTCTATATGAATTCTACTTTTTTCCCAATCACGACAAAAAATGTGATTTGTTCATGAGGTCAGGAAGCATTGGTGGAACTTCCTTAGGTAGATCAAGGGGGCACAGTGGTTCAGGCAAAGTAATGACATTCTTGCAAACGTGGTGGTGTGAATTATGATGGTGTCTTCAGGGAACTCCCCAGAAGTGGCTCCCTGGGGCTGGGACTTGCAGTGGGAAGAGTGACGGGCTGAGCATGAGACACAGCGGTGGGGGGAGGGCGGGAAGCTGCAGCCTCAGAAGTCACAGGGCTTTAGTGTAGGGCTTACAGAGTGAAGTCTTGCTTCCATTTGGGTGGTGAGCCATACAGGGTGAGATTAGAGACAAAGATTCTTTACTAGTTATTGCAATAATTCAAGAAAGAAGTGATACCATTTGGGGGACAGAGAGAAGGTACCAGACTCAAGAGGCTATTTTATCAAGACAAACTTATTTGGGTTTGGTTGCCAACTGAAGGGGAAATGGAGAGACATGTGGGGCCTGGTTTCTAAGTGGCTGATCAGTGGTTCTATTAGTTAGAATGGGAGACATAAAAGAAGGAGCTAGTTTGAAGAGGAAGAAAGACAAGATTGGCTTTAGATCGGCCATGGAAATGACTAGGAACCTACTTTGTCTTGATATAAGGAAGATCTTCCTAACCTTTTGATCTGTACAGTAACGAGTTCCCCATCACTAGGAGTATTCAAGTAGAGGCCTGCACAACCCTCTGTCAAAGCTGTAAAAAAGGCAATTCCCGCACTGGCTTGGAAGCCAGGGTAAACAGCCTTTCAAAGATCTTCCAGCTTTAAGAGTCGATGATGCTATAGGAGTAGGAAAGAAAGGCTGTTTATTTCAGACACTGTGATATCTTCTGACAGATTTGAAATCCCACTGTGACATATACCATGAAGCAAAAACAAGCAGGAAAAGGAGAGTGATAAGTGCACACTTTCTATATGTGTATCGATAGCTGTACATTTACTTCATGCTCATTTTTTATGGGAGGCTGTTTATATCCAGAACTTCAGTCACTGTTTTAACAAGTCAACGTTCAGCATTTGACATACTTGTCAATGTCGGGTGCTGTGATATAGCCAGTTCCACGTGAGTATGTGTAAATATGTGGTTGTGTATGTGTAAATAAAAAGAAAGGACCATGATTCCTAACTAAATGATTACTATTTTCCTTTTAGTGCAGTATCTATTCTATTACCGCCTAGCAGTCATTTATAAACCTTTTGCAAGGCACTGATGCTGAGGGGAGTTAAATATCAATCTAAGTATAACATCAGTATGTAAACAGATTGATGAATTGCTAGATTGCTAGGATATAAACCATATGGAACAGCAGGAACGCTCCGAGGAGCTGAGGATAATTTTAGCATTTCATAAAATCTGAGGATGAGACCAGTTGATTAAACTTGCTATTCTGGTTTTACTCTCAAGGCTACATAGAACAATTAGCGTCTTGAACAGTGAAATAAAACTTGCCAGCTTGTTTTCCCTCTAAGGATTAATGGACCCTGTTGGTGTTGGTGCTAGAACACACTGTAGGGATAGACTGGGGAGGGGTTGTCACCCTGAGGGCAGACTCTGTTATCTGTTCCCTTAAATGTTGTGCACACACAGTTAAGGTTCCAAAGCATTTAGCAGATCTTCAGTGCAAGAAAGATGAAGAATCCATTGCTTTTCATGTGGTGGGAACAAGACTAGAAACCAGGTTTCTCCTCTCTCCATTCTGAGCCCTTTTTGGGCAATTACGCTAGCTTCACAGATTGCATTCAGCAATGGCATTGTATATTTCACAGCTTGCTGTGATCAGGAGAGACTGCCTCTCTTTCCTGGATTCTATAAGTAGATCCTTCTTCCCTTCCAATTGTGGATGTAGCCCGACTAGACGCACTGGGGTGGATGGAATTAAGTTGAGAGGTCCCGCGGCTCCTTTGAGGAGTTAAGGAATTTCAGGGTAATTCCATGCAGTCCAAGAAAAGCTGAGAATTAAGGAATTGGGACTGAATTTAAGCCCAAGAGGCAACAAAGGTGGAAAATGACTTGAGCCTTCACTGAACTGGAGTTTGGCAAATCGGACCGGAGCTACCCAAGAAGAGAAAGTGGAGTCTTCAGAGGCGAACCACGGAAGAGATGAGAGAAGAAGGCTCTCAGTTCAGGCTCAGAAGACTGCAGCCACTGAGCCAAGGAGGCTGTGGGTGAAGCTGATAAGGCTGCCTGCCAGGCTTCCCTGGCATGCTTACCCCGGGAGTCAGGGCAAGATGTCTCCAAGCACATAGGCAATCGGGCTAAGCTGCAGCTCTAACCTTGCACCTTTGCTTCCAGGGAGCTGCTGGCAGAATGGTGGTGTGAACAGCATCTGGATGAGGAGGGACCCCTCCTTTCCGGGGGGAGGACAGGACAGCTCTGGGGAAGGCTGACCCTACCACTTCCTGGGGGCAGGATAGGGCCCAAGAGGAGCTGGGCTTGGCGCGGCCCCTGCACATTTGACTCCAAACCGGCCTTCTATCTCCCAAGAGAGAATGTAGGAGGAACCCTGGAACGTGCCTGGAGCCAGAGTCATCATTTTGCTGCCCTTCTAGTCCATTTTGCAAAAGTGTGCATTCTTTCCACGATGTTTAAAAAAAAAAAAGAATGAGTGTGCTCTACTTTAAAGTGTTATGTAGTTTTCCTTCAGGGATAATCATAAATGCCTCATGTATTAGATGTGACCATTTACTCTAACTTCATTGGGTAGTGATTCCATACAGTCTTTCCAGAAGTCTCTAGAAAGTTCCCTTGCTGATTTCCGACGCATTTAACTACCTGGGGCTCAAGGGGGGATCCTCCTCACAGCATCTTGAACTGGACTCAAAGGAACTACTATCATTTCTAAAAATGAGTATATCAACCAGGGGTAGAAAAATGTATGCACATCACCTTGAGTGGGACGTGGTAGGGCTTGGTGTGAGAACTACCATATGAGGTTTTAGTGAAATAAAAAACTATGAATGTATAGGACAGAATAGGCTTTGAGTTCAATGGACTGATTCTTGTTCTCTAAATGGATGGGTAAGGGAGGAAGAAGAGGAGGGAAGGAAGGCAGGGGAGGGTGAGGAGAGAGAGAAGAAACTGCAGCAACATAAGACGCTATCCTGAACTTTGAGACGGTAAACCCCTCTGCACTTCCCAGAGGAAGTTTGTCAGTTTCACTGACTGCCCGGATATTGGTAAATTGCACGTACCATAGTTAGAAGCCGTCCTGGTTTTGTCAGTTGCCCCGCTGGGTGCGTGACCTTTGGCAGACACAGTGTGTATTTGCTCCCGCTTGACTCCCGGTGGCAAGTCCACTTAGATAAAGCCCTCCCCTCAAGGCCATCTCTCCACTGATGACCTCTGGGGCGCCCATGCTCTGCTTTCCTGCTTTGAGATCTTCCTTGTCAAGTCCCCCTTATCACTGGGAAAACTTGACCTCCAGCACACAAAGCGTGCCCTACACACAAAACTGGGGGCAACAGAACTTTCTGACTTTAAAGTCAATCTGGCTTTGCTTAACTTTGAACAGAGCATTTGTATTTTGAAACTGTTTATGAGAAGTCCTCTGAGCTCTGACCTGCAAACACAGATATCAAGAAATGCTGGGGCCAGAGTGTCCACATGGCTGGGATAAGGACAACTGAGTTGAAGAATAATAAAACCTGTCACTGATTGCTTAGGGTTTTGAATTCTCCAAAGGCAGTCCTTTCTGGTCTTTGGCCTTTGGTCCAGGGGAAAAAAAAAAAACAGAGGCTTCGGAAATAAAGTATATTAGAGTCTTCTCCTGGCTATTCGCCAACTGTGAGAACTTAGGTGTTCTGCTTTGCTCAGGAAGCTAAGTTTTATCAGGTATAGTAGGGAACAACATCTGTTTCACAGGATTGTTGAGAGGACTAAATGAAGTAATAAATGCTTTCCAAGAGCTTCTCAAATATTTTATGTCTTCCCCCATTTTACAGATAAGAATACCAAGGTCCAAAAAGGTTAAATAACTTATCCAAGCTGGGAAGACATATTCAAGAATTAAGGCCAGAGGAGGTGGTCAAGAAATTCCCATTAAAATCAGATTTAACATCATGTTAATATGATTCTATCTATCTCCCTCAGAAATTTGCCTTTGGGGCTAAAAGAACCATGGTGTTTTTTAATATTTTCACAAGTTATTTTAGGTTCGATTTTCTTCTATGAGGCTTTCTTGGAGATAAAAGGGACAAAGAACCACTGTTGCATTTGTTCTGTGATCCTTGTAATATAAAAATTATAACAGAGCTAACCCCCAGTGACAGACACAAAATGAGGAAAGCATGAACAAATACAGTCCTTAGTACAGTGTTCTGCAAATAGTACGTGTCCAATAAGTATACGTCGATTGGGTGTTTAGAAAGATCAGTTCGCTGATATTCTGGGAGAAGGCCAACAAGTCCTGGAAAAGAAAACAGACATTTCATGTTGCTGTACGTGTCCCACCCTGGAGGAAGATAAACAAGCACAGTTATGTCCGCAGGGCTGGGGTCAACGTGACACTAAGAACTACAAAATCGAAGCGGTTATTTTGGCAACCGGAGTCCTAGACACTCACCACGGCACCAGATGATGTTTATTCCAAGGAGAAGATTATTATAATGTATCTCTTGGATTAAGTTTTTCCTATTACAAGAACTCTGTGTCAGATTCAGCTAAAATAAACTAACACGAATACCGCCTTACCAATGGAGTTGCCTTTTCACTTTCAAAAGCCCACCTCCATCTTTACAGATTGCCTTTCTGGACTTGATCCCCAGAACAACCATGTGGAATAAATAGAGCAAGTATTTTTGTTTGTGATCTTTACTGAGGTGGGGCCGGGGAGCTTGTGTATCACGGGTTCATCTAGCAAGGTGACTGGTACATGTGTGTGTGTTAACCGCTCAGTTGCACCCGGTTCTTTGTGACCTCATGGACTGTAGCCTGCCAGCCTCCTCTGTCCATGGCTGGTATATAATGGGTCCTTAATGAACAATAATTAATAGCCATCACTGAGTGTTTTCCATGTGGCTGACACTACTCTGAGCTCTCCACGTACGTCTTTAGGGGGAGTTAGGCATCATCATGATGAGCGTGTGAGAGCACTCGTAGGGTGACCTTGGGCAGGTTACTGAAGCACTTTGGTCTTAGTTTCATTGCCTGGAATATGGGAATAATAACTGGGCTGACCTCATAAGGTTATAGTGAAGATCACCTGAGCTGATGCAGATGAAGCCTTCGGAGCAGGGCTGGCGTATCTGAATGCTCAGTAAATACTGACTACTATTTGTCCTTATCCCAGTCACCTCTTCAGTCATTGGTGGAATCAGCATTGGAACCCAGGTTGCCTGGCTCAAGAGACTGGGTCTCTGATCCTTATTTATTTGGAATGAGTAACCAGAGCAGTGAAGAAATAACCTAGAGTCATGCAGCAAGACACTGGCCCAAAGCCACGTCTCCCATCCCTCAGGCTACAGTTCCAGCGCCAGGTGGAGGCGGGGCTGCGGAGAGTGCGCAGGCGGCTGCCGAGGAGGCGGCGGGGCGGTCAGGCACCCTCGGGCCTCAGATAACCCCTCCCTCCAGGCTGCTGATGAGCTTAGGACCGCAGGCATCAGCTTTCTGCTCTTTGGCGGTAAAAGGCTGGATGCTGTAGCGCGCTGAGGTGGGGAAAAAAACTGAGTGAGCTCAGAAGTGCTCGTAAGTGGTAACAGGTAACTCTCCAGTTTACAAAGCACTTTGACGTTCATTGTCTCACTGGACCATTGGGCCAACCGTTGTGACATAGACTATTATCTCCAGTTTTCAAGCAACCCAAGCGCAGAGACGTTTTGTGAACCTGTCCAAGTGTTAGGGTTGCAAAGCCCAGAGCCCAGCCTTCCACGCAGGGCCTTCTCACTCCAGATCTCACGTTCCCTTCTGGACAAAATATTTGACCCATTCCACTGAAGGATTTTTGTCCTTGGCCTCATTAAAAAAAAAAAAAAAATTTCATGATCTTTCCACAGTGTTGATTTTGGTCTTCTTGGGAAAGTTTCCGTTTGAACCTTTAGGAAGACAGAGAGTATGGAACAAGATGAATTCCCCGATCACATCCACAGCCATGGCCTCTGTGATTCTTTTCCAGAATTTTATGAAATAAGTAAAATTATTTACTTGGAATGCCTGGTGCAGGAAGTGTCACAGAAGCTGTAAAGAACCATTTATTGGGGACTGTCTAATCATGTGCTGTGACAAAAAGAAAGTGTGGGAGAAGGAACGGGGGCATAGGGGAGTTTATTTCATTCACTTTATATGTTATTGTCTTATTCTGATGATCTTTTATTTCAAAACTTCAGTCTACAGCAGTCTTCCACATAAAACAGCACTCTCTGGATCCTCTGTGATTCATCATGCTTCTTTTCCTCCCATATCTAGAGATTGTTTTTCATTTTGAACCCAATTGCTGCTTCTTTGATTCTGTGGCAAATCGCCCTCCTCAGCCGTGTGGTATAATTACTTCCATGGCAATGGGCTGAAGTTAGAGACAGGCTATTATGTGAGGCTGCTGGCTGAGCGGAGAGACCAGAGCTAAGAGTTCCTTTTAACCCGGCCATCCTTAATAATGGCAGGACAGAGGTAGAAAATTACTGGCATGATAAATTGCTCTTTTCAAAAAAGGCTTTGTTCCTATCTCTTAAAAAGCTGTGCCACACTGAGAAAATTTCTCCACATTTTTAATTGTGGATCATTTTGTGTAAGAAAAACCTCCCAGTGAAAATGGTCTAATGCAGTGTGCTGAGTTCGGCTTTGGTAAGGCTCCACATCATCCTAACGGAGTGCGTGAAAGCACACACAAACGATATTTGCTTTTACCTAAAAGTGTAAGTGATCGTTTGCGTCAAAAGCAATGTAGGAGATGGAGGAGTGGAGACTGGCCCCTAAGCAGAACGCCTACTTTTTAACACACTTACAGGAAAGAGTAGGGGTAAAGGAAGTGGGGTGTGCTGCCACCAAGCGGTGAGCCCGGTAAGACAGGTGACTACCAGGCTCCTT
This sequence comes from Cervus elaphus, assembly GCF_910594005.1. NCBI lineage: Eukaryota > Metazoa > Chordata > Mammalia > Artiodactyla > Cervidae > Cervus > Cervus elaphus. The sequence goes on from NC_057844.1 coordinate 23,002,231, forward strand.
CATCTATCCAGAACCCAGCCTCATCCATCCGGAATGGAAGAAAAGTTAGGAAAAAAGCAAAGCCTCCCCCCTGCCACAATTAGGTAACTGCTAGGAAAAGACACATTCTGAAGTTTGTGTGCTTTATTCAAAGAATGCAGACTCAGAACCTTGTCTGTGCTAATTTTAGGCGTGATTCTAACAAGCTTGCTTTAAAATCCCATAGCATATTTGAATCAAGGGACTAGAGTGGGAAGAAGAAACGAAAGTGAATAGACTGGGCATTTCTGTCATATTTATTTTATTCTAATAGCAACCGATCTCAGCCAGCGTTACACTGGTGTGTGAAGGACTCATTTTAAAGATGATGAAACAGATTCAGAGGTCAGACAGCCAGTATATGGTAGACTTGTGCTCCATGTTTGGGATTCTGTGATCCCAGAGCTCATGTTCCTTCCTCTTCTGCCCCTGACCTTTCTAAAGACAGGCCCTCTAAGAATCCCTGATGATCAGGGCAATGGCAGGAGGCAAAAGAGAATCATACTTAAAATTTACCACACTCTGAGACTGTCAAGGACTTCCTAGGTGGAGCCAGTGGTAAAGAACCCCCCTGCCAATGCAGGAGACATAAGAGACATGGGTTTGACCCTTGGAGGCTCCCCTGGAGGAGGGCATGGTGGTCCAGTGGTTAGGATTTGGTGCTTTCACTGTGGTCCATCCCTGGTCAGGGAACTAAGATTCCATATGCATGCAAGCTTAGTCGCCTCAATTGAGTCTGACTCTTTGTGACCCCATGGACTGTAACCTGCCAGGATTCTCTGTCCTGGCAAGAATACTGGAGTGGGTTGCCATGCCCTCCTCCAGGGGATTTTCCTGACCCTGGGATCGAACACATGTGTCTTATGTCTCCTGAATTGGCAGGGGGGCTCTTTACCACTAGCACCACCTGAGCCCCCTAAGATTCCACAACCCTGCAAAAAAAAAAAAAAAAAAAAAAGAGTGAATGAATAAACAAATACATACAAAAAAAATTAGAGAATGCTTAGTTTGTAAGTTCAAATTTACAACAGTCACCGAATCAACCAATGAGAACAATAAGAAGGTATTAATTCAGAAATTAAGGGTGCCTTTGACATGCTCTTCTGGTCCTTCTGCTCAGTTAGGTTTTCGTCTTAGACTTTAGGCTGGTTGCATAGAGTGCAATGAGACTTACTGCCTTTGCTATAACAATACTGTAAGGGTGACGCATCGTATCTCTGGGGAGGACCTCTCCCCGGGAAACTGGGGGTTGACTGTAGAGGATTAGTAGATTGGAAACCAAGTTGGCACCTACTGAAGGCTCTGGGCTTGCTTATGGAGCTGAATCATATATCCTGATGGAAACTTTCCCCATCCTGGGAACCATTAATGTGTCATAACCCATCATTTAAAAATTATGGGGTGTTTCGGACTTCCTTTCTCACTCAGCCCACAGATCCTTATCCTGACACACAAACTGAACCTTCTGAATATAAATGAAAGGGAAAATCCTTCCATCACCTCCTCCTGGAGCAATTCTATGAGAACAGGCACAAGAAGAAACCATCTACTCTGGGTTCCTTGTGGGGACAATAATTGTCACCCTCCTTAGTCCTTGGGGCTGACTGCTGCTTTTTATTCTCAGAATCCAAGCACATTTTTTCCTCCTGGCAGACCCTGGGTGACCAGTCAAAATGAAGAACTCCTCCCAGCCTGGCAACTCGATTACCGGGTTCACCAAGGTCCAACCAACAAAGGCAATGGCCACAGTGAAGTGACAGAGGTCCTGCCGCTGAGGATGAAAATCAACCTCGCCAGTGTTTTACAAGCAGGGCCAAATTTCCAGGCTGCCTCACTCAACATATGAGCATCTTTTTGTTTCCCTGTTCACCTTAAGAAACTATGAAATGGAGGGTGAGAGAGATAGCATCAAACATTTTGCAAACGTCACTCAGTTTTACATCTGAATAATGTACAGTGACGCCGGGACCAGGTGGACAGTGAGGACGAGGGAAGGGATGACAGAGAAAGAGGTTTTTCAAGGCCTACCCTCAAGACTTCCTCCAGTTTCCCCCTCCTGGTGTCCCCGGTACATTCTGCTGATGAATTTAGATGGTGATGTTTACTTTTAATTTTATCTGCAGAAAGAAGGGAAGACAGAGCTAGTGAGACAGTTAAAGGCAGTCATCTGGATCTCTTCCTGACTTTTAGATAAGTGACATACCCACATCATTTACTCTTGATAAAGGCTCTCAAGGCTGCTCATTTGCCAAAGACATGTGACTTTTTAACCATGGAAAGTTTGAGAGGTTGCCAGAGCAAAACTCTTCACTCCTACTTGTGGAACTCCCTTCAACACACACACATACACACACATACACAGAAATTTTTGCACCCATTTTTATAGATGTCGCCCATCGCCTGTGCTTCCATCCATTGCTGTTGCAACATCTGCACGTCCATATGTTGTGACATCAGTCTAATTGGCTCCTGCTAGCTCTTCTGTGTTCCCCACACACCCAGGGGACTCTCCTGGTACACCCCCAGGCCCACTGAACCTCCAGAGGATTCCCCCTGGAGGAGGAGGGTCACTGGGATGTGCAGGGAGGTTAGAACACAATGACCCAGTCCACGGGATGAGGACATCTGTCTGGCTGTACTGTTCATTCCTGCCCACGACCTCACAGAAGCCTCCATGGGATCGGGCAATTAATATGGTCAGGACCAAATGCTGCCCAATTTAATTCAATTACTCTTCACCTCGAGAGAAAATATGCTTATTATAGTGACAGGGCCTGGGTGAGGAAGACAGGCTTCTGGCCAACAGTCTGCCCACACGTTGCCAGGCTTCAAGCAGGGTGCAGAGCAGGGGGTGTGAGGAGACGGCGGAGTTCGGTCTGCTGTGGATTGAATGTCAGGACCCGACTACTCAGAGGCAGCTTTGCTGACACTGTGGGCATAGCAGTTACCAAGGAGAAGCCAGGCTTAGCTGTTACATGATAACTGCCTCATTCACCAAATCCCAGGGAGGAAGGGCTGAAGTAGAATGAATGACAGTGGCCAGCAGAGAAAAAGGAACCATTTCCCAAAGCTGGGCTTCCCCAGTGGCTCAGCAGCAGAGAACCTGCTTGCCAATTCAGGAGATGCAAGAGATGCGGGCTCGATCCCTGGGTTGGGAAGATCCCTGGACGAGGGCATGGCAACCCACTCCAGTATTCTTGCCTGGAGAATCCCATGGACAGAGGAGCCTGGTGGGCTACAGTCGATGAGGTCACAAAGAGTCGGACATGACTGAGCACAAACAAAACTTCTTCCCAAAGCTACTATTTTAAGGGAAATTCCTTATTTATGGGTCATAAATCTCTATAACAAATTTGATCACCAAAAAGACCATGTAGACCTTAAATCTCTTTTTTTAAATAAAGCTTTATCTTGGGGACTCCCCTGGCAGTTCAGTGGTTAGGACTTTGTCTTCCAATGCAGGAAGTGCAGGTTTGATCCCTGATCTGGGAGCTAGGATCCCTCATGCCTCTTGGCCAGGAAAAAACCCCAAAACATAAACAACATAAACCACAGAAGCAATGTAACAAATTCAATAAAGACTTTAAAAATGGTCCACATCAAAACAAAAGTCTTTAAAAAAAAAAAAAACAAAAAACTTTATCTTGCCCTAATTTGCCCTTAGCCTGCAGTATTTAATAATAATTCACACCACCATCTATACCACATGAACTGCTAACCAGCCACTGTTCAGTGCTGTTTGTAGGGGCAGTTCTATTTAACCACCCCCCTACCATGAACAGTGTGATATAAAGCCCTCCTTACCCCCATTTTATGGTGGGAAAAATAAGGCTTGGAGAGGCTGAGTCACCTGTCCAAGGTCACCTGGCTGGTAAGGGACAGAGTGGACTCCAGTCACACCTGTTGATCACGAAGCCCTTGTTCATGACCATTATTCCAGATTTCCCCTTGGTTTGAATCTTCCATATGTTCTTTTTTTAAGATTTTTTTTTTCATGTAGGCCATCTTTAAAGTTTTTATTGAATTTGTTACAATATTGTTTCTGTTTTATGATTTGGCTTTTTGACCCCAAGGGTGTGGAATCTTAGTTCCCTGACCAGGGATTGAACCCGTGCCCCCCACCTGGAAGATGAAGTCTTAACCACTGGACCACCAGGGCAGTCTCTGACTCTGCCACATCTTCTTTGCCTCTTTTGAATGTATGCACGGCACTGGAGAGAGGTCCTCCCTAATGCTTAGGGGCACATTGACTACCCGAGACCCTGTGTCCACATAGAACCATGTCATCATTTCTTAACCAGCATCGTGGGTTCAAATCCCAGCTCTGCCACTTGCCAACTGTGTAACCGGGAATTCTCAGTGTATGGGCTTTCACATGGAAATGAGAAAAGATATTTCCTCCTAAGGTCGTGAGGGAAGCTGACAGAGTCAACACACTGAAAATGGTGCCTAGGAAAGGTGTTCAGAAATTGCCAGCTATTATTATCACGTCCCTTGTGAAAGCAACTCGTGTAAAAATTGGAAGCAAAGGAGGTTTTCCTTGGTGTTCATGGATTTGCAATACATGCGGTAGTCAGGCTTTAGCTGGCACTGTGGTCATGAATAGTCATACTGGCCAAGGAGCCCTGCCCTGGTTGGGGTGGGGAGGTTGTACTTGTCCCAGGAGACTCCTTAGCACATTCATTTTGAGGTCAAGTGAGCTCTTCTTTTAGCTTGATCTCCTGTCTTAAGCACTAACTGTTTTGACTCAGAAACAGCATGAGGGAGAGATTGGACAACTGGCCCCCTCTCTACCCCCCACCCCATCTCCAGGCCACACCAGGTAACAGCCAAGGGCTCTGCCTTTCACATCCCCTCTGGAAGGAGGGGGACTGCCGGGGGCTAAGTGTCCATCCTGGTAACTGCCCTTCACACATTAACTCTGAGTTTGCCAACATGCTTCCTTCAGATGAAGCGTCGTCTAGCAGCTTTGCGGGGAGTTTTGAAAACTCGAGAAACTCACAGGAATTTCCCCAAGGTCTTACCACACTCGCCCAGATCATTACAGAGACACAGAGGTCTCCCCGAAGCCAGGGTGCAGGCGTCTGCAGCCTGAAGAGATGGAGGGCGAGTGCTTTGAGTCATACTTGAGCTGTTAAGGATGGTTCTTAATCACCACTTGGATTTCTTTCAGGGCCAGGGTCACTTTTTGTAGTTACCATAAATCTAAGCTAATATGCATATCAGTGCATATCAGATAATGTAAGCCCTGGAATCGCTCTCTATAGTGATTCCGGCAGGAGCCATGGCAGATCGCCACTGAGCTGGGAGATAAGAGTTACTTCTCCCCACCGGAGCCCCTCATGCACGGCTCCACTCGCGCTGAGGAATGGGTGGTGATCTGCTGCGTTCAGTGCCTCTGATGGTCACTTACAGTGTCCTGGCCCGGCCCTTTCTGCTTCCAGATTCCCGGTGGAGAGTCTGGAGCCCACGAACAGCAGCCAGATCGTATGGGTCAGTTTTGTTTGGACATTGTGGAGTTAGGATTCTGAGACAGATGTTTTCATAAAGGGAAGAACTCTTTAGTGTCCTGCCTAGAAGTAGCATCTTCTCCTATGGGATTGCGGCTCGAACAAATGGAGTGAAAATGAACAGAAAAGCGGGAGCCTGGCTTCTCTTCTTCTTCTTCTAAGTACTTATTCAGTTGACTGCGTTGGGTCTTAGTTGTGGCTTGCAGGCTCAGTAGTTGTGGCTTGTGGGCCCGGCTCCTTCATGGCATGGGGGATCTTAGTTCCCTGACCAGGGATTGAGCCCATGTCCCCTGTATTGCAAGGCAGATTCTTAAACACTGGACCACCAGAGACATTTCCTGGCTTCTTTTTTTTTTTTTTTTTTTTGCTTTACATTTTCAAGTGAGTCCTCCAGACTCTCAGCCTTAGTTTCCCCATTACCATGGTTACTGAAATGGACCATTTCCACAGCCCACCCTTGTATCCTGCAAACAAGTTGGCTTCATCATCTTCAGCGGCCTAAGCCCTCCACCAGTCTGCAATGTACATTTGAGTTATAATTGACAGTATCACTCAGACAAGGAAAAGAAGTGTTTCCAGTTCTGGATGAGCAGGGCTCACCACTGTAGCCGGATATGAGAGGCGCAAGGCTGGTAAACGACGTACATGCCCAGCTCTTGGGGCCTCCAAAGGGACCCTGGGGGAGAAGACGGCGACCCCAGTCAGGTAACCATTTCAGGGGGATAGGGAGCCATGTTACCTAGGTTTCCACACCAGCTGAACTCAGGGATAATTATACGCGATGCAACACAGGGCATAAAACAGATTCACTTAGCATCTGCAAGAGTTGATTGCACCCAGGCCTGCCCAAACTGGCCTTTCTCACTGCAGGGTGTGGGAGAGCAGGGCTGTGCAGGCCCCCTGAGGCTGCTGGTGCTCAGCCGTGGGAGACACGCCAGTTCTCAGGTCTGCTAATGAGTGCTGCGGTGTCTGGCAAGGCCCCGGCCCGCGAGTGAGTGTGACTAATCAGGAACCTTTTCAATAACGCTGACGGTTCATTCTCCTTTCTTTTTTTTTCCCCTCCCTTCCCTGTTCTCTGGGCAGGAGCCGGTTGAAATAAGAGCAAATTAACCTCATTCTGGATAAAGGCAGGGCCTGATAAAGGACCCCTAAAAGGTTTGCCGTGCCCCGTGCCTGCATGTTTTGCAGTCGGGCTAATTATCGGACTTGGGTGGGCCGGCAGGGGATTTTTTTGTGGTCGTTCCCTCCTCTCCATAGGAGGCAGCATCTAAAGACCGTGCCCGGGCATCATTCCACAGGCTGCTTGACAAATAGGCTTCTGACACCAGCAAAGGCAATGTCATTGCGATTATTCTACATGTGTTCCAGCCCAAACTGACGACCCTCCCATTTCCTGTTCAAAGGCTACATTTCATCAAGTACTGTTTCCCTCTCGCATGGAAATGTGAGACCTTAAATGCCCTGGACTCCTTAACTGGGAGTGGGAGCCAAAGAGGGGGGCGACCCTTTTTCAAACTCCTCTCTCTCCCTGCCACCCACTTTGTTGCTTGATAAGTTCATTGTGCTACTAACACCCAAGCCCAACTGTATATTCACTCATGGGGAAGGTGTGTACGTCTGTGTGTGTGTGTGTGTGTGTGTATCTCAGAGGCGTCAGTAATGCCATCTGTTGGTTAATGGGTTGGAAGAATTTCAAGCTGGAAGGCAGGTTTTGCTGATGTTGGACCGAAACTTTTAGAAAGGGGTAGTTAATTGTTTAATTGATGTGGTACCCTCATCATGGACTAGACCTCTGAGAATGACTCAAACACAATTTCTTAATGATAGAGCCAAAGGATTTCATGTTGAGAGACAAGAGCAAGTGAAAGAAATGATGGAGCTGGAAAACAATGAGGTGGTTTTTAACTTTCTTTATTCCCTAAAATAAACACATAGCCTAACTCAATCTTCTTTCTACCTGTTTAATTTAAGCCAGTTTGTTCTCTCTTCTCAGCCCTGCAGGACTACTGATAACTGGCTAGGAGGTCCAAGATGCTAACTAGAGTTATCAAACCTTCTAAGTTAAAGCTTGAGACATGTGTTCCAACAGGGGTCAGAATATTCGCAGGAACAATAAGTGAGAGTATTTAAAATGGGAGAGTTCCTTGAACGTTCTGACTGCTAAGCTCTTTTCAGCCTCTGGGCACCTCGTATGTGTAAAGAGTCATGGTTATGGTTTCATGCAGGAGTTGCGACTGGTGATGGGAGACCAGATCTGGCCTTCAGCCACGTTTTATGTTGTAGGCCAGGAGATCCACAGATACCGCTGCACTGGTCGACAAGAACCCAGAAAGGTAGATAAGGGGACATCACCCTTACTTTATGGCAGAGGAAGCCCCTGTAGAGATTCATAGACTATTCAACATGGACGAGCCTTAGGAGGTCTCTTGTGATGAAGATAGTAACCTCCTCAGTAGACCATGCAATCTTTTTCTAATTGTCATCATTATTAGCTCATGTCAATTGAGGGTTACTGCTACAGCACTGTGCTAAGGATTTTTTTTTAATTATTTATTTTTAATTGGAGGATAATTGCTTTAAAATATTGTGTTGGTTTCTGCTATACATCAACATGAATCAGCTATAGGTATAGGCATGTCCCCTCCCTTTTGAATCTCCCTCCTACCTCCCACCCATCCCACCCCTCTAGGTTGTCACAGAGCATCAGACTCAGGTTCCCTGCATCATACAGCAAATTTCCACCTGCTATCTAATTTTACACATGGTAATGCTTATGTTTCAATGCTACTCTCTCAATTCTTCCCACCCTCTTCTTCCCCCTCTGTGTCCACAAGTCTGTTCTCTATGTCTGAGTCTCCATTGCTGTCCTGCAAATAGGTTCCTCTGTACCATCATTCTAGATTCCATACATATGCGTTAATATACGATATCTCTCTCTCTTTCTGACTTAGTTCACTCCATATAGTAGGCTCTAGGTTCATCCACCTCATTAGAATGGACTCAAATCCTGTTATCCTCTCACAACCCTCTGAAGCAGGTGTCATTACAATTCCCATATCTCAGAAGAGTCAATGGAAGAACAGAGAGGTTAAACGCTCTGCCCAAAGTTTCACAGCTGGTAATTGTTGGAGCTGGGATAGACACAGTGGTAGACACAACGTTGCCCTAGTTGTGAAATAATACAATGAGGTCCTGACTCTTAATGTCATATACACAGAATCCACAACCAACTCGATTTCAGACCCCAAACCGTCTCCAGACGCTCGTCATGACCACTGGTCCAGAAACACATAGGGCCACACTCAAGCTCACACTCGCACACAACATGTACATGTGCACTCACGTACACACTTGGGAACAGACTTGCTCTGTTCTGCCTCCCAAACTTGTACATACTCAGGAACACAACAAAAAAGGCAATAAAATGTGGTGCTGTTTCTCCGGCAAGTTCCCTATTCATAAAATGGAACTCGAACATTGCCATGACCTAAATTCCAGGGATATTACATAAAGGAGCCTGCTACCGTTTTTGTACTGTGATTGATTCTCCTTGGGAGAACGGAAATGGGTAATTATGCATTGGCATAGCCTCAGGGAACATCAGGTGAATTTAAAAAAAGAAAGTAAAGAAAATTCCACATCAGACCCCTTGAGGACTTCTGTCAATTACCACCTGATCCTGAGCACAAGGGGATTTGTTTTCCCGGGTATTCTTAGGGCTTCTCTGCAGCAAGCCCCTGGCTCTGTCCTTTGCAGAAAGACTCCAGGAGTTACTCTTGCAAAGAGGCCTCCCTCCTGACCTCAGCAGAGCATTGACATCCAGGCCCTGGAGGGTGACTCAGGTGGTCTTGGGGTGGAAAAGAAGAGTGGACTGACTGGAAAAGACCCAGATGCTGGGAAAGATTGAGGGCAGAGAAGAAGGGAGTGACAGAGGACAAGATGTTTGGATTACATCCGACTCAATGAACATGAGTTTGAGCAAGCTCCAGGAGATGGTGAAGGACAGGGAGCCTGGCATGCTGCAGTCCATGGGGTCACAGAGTGGGACACAGTTGAGTGACTGGACAACAACCACTGGAGAAGTGTAGTTGTTGAAGGAGACCCATGCCCTCAGGGGACCCCACCTCTTCCCCGTTCCACTTCCTGCGCCCCTGAAGTCAGCTCCTGGCAGCAGCAGCCTCTGTAAGAAGAAAACCAAGACTCAGTCTCTCATGGATTGATAAGTGGTTCGAAAGAGATGTTAAAGGGAAAATGTCAAAGAGAAAATGTGAAGAAAAGGGAAATGGAGGGGAGTCACGGAAAGAGCCTTCTTGTCAATTTGTTGTTGTTTAGTCACTAAGTCCTGTCTGACTCTTTGCCACCTCATGGATTGTAACTCACCACACTCCTCTGTCCATGGGATTCTCCAGGCAAGAATACTGGGGTGGATTGCCATTTCCTCCTCCAGGGAATCTTTCCGACCCAGGGATGGAACCCAGGTCTCCTATGTGGCAGGCAGATTCTTTACCATCTGAGCCACCAGGGAAGCCCTCTTGTCAATTATCTTAGTGAAAAGACAGCCTCGCCCTGAGAGGACCAGAAGGGCCTCAGCCAGCGTGTTAATTAAGCCAGAGCTGACTGTGATGACAGGCAAATCCCCGCTTGTCACTGATTTAGCACAAAGTTCACTTTGTAAGAGATTGGTTTAAGATGATGCCTCTGTGTTCCAGAGAGTGTTTCAGGGACCCAGGCTCTTTCTTTGGCTTCCCCCTCTGCTGGTGCCTCAATTGTTCACTTCCAGCCAGACAATGGAAGATGAAAGAGCTCGGAAGATAAGAGGCAGGTTTCCATGGGCCAGGTCTGAGTGACTCAAGGCTCTCCGTCTATATTCCTATACCCAGAACTGAGCCAGGATGGACCATGTAGACACAAAGTCTGCCACTTCTTGCCCATAACTCTACTGTGTAGAGGGAAGCCTGAATCTTTGATAGGTAGCTCGTGTCATCACTACAACCACTCACATATTACAATATAGCTAATAAGCTTGAAAAGATTGTTTCGGAGGGTTTCAGTCTCCAATTATTCACCCATTTCAAGTGATCACCAACATGCTGTGCAATTTACAGCAGAATTCTGGTTTATTCCACAGGTCAAACAACTGAGAAGGAAAGTTGTGATCATATCATTATATATGAGATTATATTTAGTGTAAATACCATTCTTTTTATGCTGCTGTGATTTCGAAATATTTTCTCTTAGATTCCAGGTCCCTGGAAAAGTTACTGTATTAACTACCTTCAGGACTAGCAGGTTTTTGTGGTAATTTGAAGTTTGTCTATATACTTTATGACATCTCAGAGACTATCTTTGGTTTACCTGTGTTATAGAAACAATGACTTCCCAGGTGGTGCTAATGGTAAAGAATTAGCAGGTAAAGAATCCACCTGCCAATGCAGGAGTCACAACAGGGTTTGATTCCTGGGTTGGGAAGATCCTCTGGAGGAAGAAATGGCAACCTATTTTAGAGTTCTTGCCTGGGAAAATTCCATAGACAGAGGAGCCTGGTGAGCTATAGTCCATGGGGCTGCAAAGAGTAAGAATGAAGCAATACAGATACAGTAAGCAAGTCATCTGAGAACTCCTACATTTTAGGCAGGAGGCTGAAGTGAGGTGAGGAGTAAGGGATGTACCTCAAGCTGAGTTATCTTACAGGAAAGGGCTAATCTAGAAGTCACACGCAGTGCTTTAAAGATTCCTCCAGGGAATCTTTCCGACCCAGGGACGGAACCCGGGTCTCCTACGTAGCAGGCAGATTCTTTCTCAGGCAGATCCTCCCTTTCATACTCTAGTTACAGGTTCATACCTACTGCAAGGAAAGCTGGGAGGCAGACATTGTGGTTGGGTATTTTATGACTGGAATAAAACTGGAGTGCTTTGAGTAAGAAAGAATGGAAGAATGGACTTTGGGTGGGCCATTCAGTCCTTAGCCAAGCGAAGTTATACTTTGGGGGCCATCCTTGGGAATAGGATCTTTGGGCTTCCCTGTGGCTCAGTTGGTAAAGAATCCGCTGGCAATGCAGGAGACCTGTGTTTGATCCCTAGGTAGGGAAGATCCCCTGGAGAAGGGAAAAACTACCCACTCCAGATTTCTGGCCTGCAGAATTCCATGGACTGTATAGTCATGGAGTTGCAAAGAGTCAGACACAACTGAACCACTTTCACTTGGGAATAAAGTCCTAGAACTAAATAAAATTAGTTATAGACAGCAAGGCTAGACTAGGTTTTCCCCAACCAGAGTTGTATTAAATAAGATGAAAATTTCAACTCTGCTATGCATTTTGATTTCCACAGAGTCTCCACACTGCTGTGAAGGTGGCCAGGTGGGACACATCCTATCAGCAAGCAGAGAGAAGAAGCATAGGGTCCAGGGAAGATGGAACTGAAAGGACAGTCTTCTGTTTAAGGAAGGTGCCACAGCGTGATCAAGGGGTGAGAGCAGGACTGCAGAAATGTCTACACCAGGAACCAGGGTTCACAGGCACCATCAGACACTCCAGTGCTTGAAAGGGCACTGGGAAATGACACATGAGGGTTAGGAACCACTCGAAGTGGCAGAAAATCCACCTCGACCCCACTTCACCAGAGAGGGTTCGTCTGCAAAACTGGGGAGGAGGAGTGAGATCGAGTCAAACTCAATCGTGGGGCAGCGGGGACTAAGCAGACACTTTATACTGTCCTTGGAATGTGATCAAAGCCCCTAAATGTATTAGGCTGATCCCCTAATGCAGCCCGCCACAAGGAAGGCTTGGTATCTCTCCTGTCTCCTCCCTCACTCTTTTTGACCAGCTGCGGGGAGTAACTGAGTTCATTGCCTGAGAGAATTAGGTCAGACCAGAGCTGAATATCAAGCTGACAGAGGGGAGTTTGGTGCCAATGTTGATTAAACGAGAAGTGAAAAGAGAGTCTCACTCTGAATCCAAATATGGGAATTTAGAAAGGAGAAGGCTAATATTAAACTGCTTAAAAGTCAGGATGGGAAGATACACTTATTATCAGAGAATCAGGGAGCTTCTATCCAAGTCAATACTTTACTGTAAAGAAGCCACCTTTTATGTTAATAGGTATTTAAAATACTCAAACTTTAGCCGTTAGGATAAAAATGATTCATTTGCTATCCGGAAATTCTTGAAAAACTCTATCTATTACTGCTCTTCAAATACATATCATGACATGCATTATTAACTGCAGGGCTGTTTCTTAAGTTTTCTAACTCCTATCATTCCAGCCCAGAACTGAAACAGCAACTCCCTGTCATAAAGAGGACAGCCTCTGACCCTGTCCATCCTTCATAGAAATGACAATCTCATTAATGATGCTAAGTTTATATTGTAAATATATTATCAACACTCTCACACCAACTGCTTATGGTAAAAAATAATTACCAATTAGTTTCAGCAAATGCATTATAAAAAGGTAGCTAATTTTAACCATCTTCCTCTTCCCTGTTTTAGGAAAAATAAAAAAGAATTGAGTGCTTCACAGAAAGCAATCTGTTACCTGGAGGAATTTATGATCTTTTAATGATCTTTAATCAGAATTTTTAAGAATCTCCTAAGAATGGTGGTTCAGGTAACAACAAGAAGTGAGTTGCAGTTTCCAGCTTTCCTCTTTCTCCTTGAAATGTAATGGTACAAATAAATTACTTAATTGACTTAACCGTTTCTAATTTATCTAAGATTTATCTAAGATTCCTTACAGGATGTTGTCTGGACATCTATTCTACTCTCTGTCAGCAGGTGTTAATCCTTTTAATACTTTCCCTTTTTTCCTTTCTCCCAGGAAACTTGTTCTTCAGTCTCATACAGGTATCTTGTCCCTGTAGCTCTCCCTTTATTCTCTTTATTTATTTAAAAAATATTTTTATTGATTTATTTAATTTGGATGCAGCAGGTCTTAGTTGCAGCATGTGGGGTCTAGTTCCCTGACCAGGGATTGAGCCCAGGCCCCCCGCATTGGAAGCACAGACTCTTAGATGCTGAACCACCAGGGAAGGCCCTTCTTGCTCTCTTTTGCTCCACCCTCCCTCTGACTTTGCTGCCTCCCTCTTGAGCCCAGACGCTAAGACAGAAGCCTCTCCCCCAGACCCTAGTCTCCCTGGTCCATCTTGTCCTTTGCCATTTTCCAGCAAATCGAGAGAGATCAACTATCTGTGTTCTCTGCTTTTAAACGGGAGAGCCAGATATTGCTGGAGAAAATGGTACATTCTTGTCCGTTGATTCCACTGGTTTCTAACGTCAGTTGTTTCCTTAATACTGTCCAGAAATCTCATCCCTTCCCAAAGAGCTTTTACTTCTTTATGGAGGAGTTAAACATTACCATCCACCACGCCAGCTGCAGTCCGGCTCTGACCCTGGAGTCGCATGGACACAGCTCTTGCCAGGCTCGACAGGACCTTCTCTTTGCTGGGTTGTACTAAATACCACAAGGGAGGATGTTGGGTTGGACAACTGGGGCTCTTCTCTTGACTTTGCTGGTTTTCAGCTGTGTCATTTTGGCGAGTTTTGAAGTCCCCATTTTTTCACTCATGAAACAGATATAGAGAATTGTGAGAATTAAATGAATAATAGAAATAATTTTTAAATTGTAGCCTAACAATATTTATCTTTTACTTGGAGTTTGGTTTGCATGTGTGCTCAGTAGCTCAGTCATGTCCTATTCTTTATGACCCCGTGGACTATAGCCCACCAGGTTCCTCTGTCCATGGGGTTTCCAAGGCAAGAATACTGGAGTGGGTTGCCATTTCCTCCTCCAGGGGATCTCACAGACCCAGGGATCAAGTTCACATCTCCTGAGTCTCCCACACTGGCAGGCAGATTCTTTACAACTGAGCTACCTGGAAAGCCCTGGAGTAGTTGGTTACTAAATACTAATTTAATCACTAGTAAATGAGTTTAAAATTTCCACCTAATTTTTTTTCTATTTGTCCCCTGTTTCCTTTTTTTGACCTGTTCTTACCCTCTTTTGGATTAATCAAACATTTTTTATTATTACATTTGTTACCTATCATCATGATTAATATTATTTTTGTTTGGGTCAGGATATTATAAACTGTGGGATTGAAGATTTGCTTCCAGGAAATTGACAAGGATGAAATTTTTGATCTGGGCAACGTGCTATTATTCTTTTATTTACTGAGCACCTACTTTATACCACATGCTGTTCAAGGCTCTGAGAATCAAACCAGGAATAAAAACAGATACATGCTCTGCTCTCATGCAGTTTATCATCTAAAAGAAAAAGAATTCATTTGAATCAGTTCTAATGAGATGGATGAAACTGGAGCCCCTTATACAGAGTGAAGTAAGCCAGAAAGATAAAGAACATTACAGCATACTAACACATATATATGGAATTTAGAAAGATGGTAATGATAACCCTATATGCAAAACAGAAAAAGAGACACAGAAGTACAGAACAGACTTTTGAATTCTGTGGGAGAAGGTGAGGGTGGGATGTTGTGAAAGAACAGCATGTATATTATCTATGGTGAAACAGATCACCAGCCCAGGTGGGACGCATGAGACAAGTGCTCGGGCCTGGTGCACTGGGAAGACCCAGAGGAATCGGGTGGAGAGGGAGGTGGGAGGGGGGATCGGGATGGGGAATACGTGTAAATCTATGGCTGATTCATATCAATGTATGACAAAACCCACTGGGAAAATAAATAAATAAATAAAGGAGAAATTGAAAAAAAAAAAAAGAAAAAGAGTATGAACTTTAAGCTTAGACAGTCCTGAGTTCAGAAGCTAGCATTTTTACTAACTAGTTGTGTAACTTTAGACAACTGGCTACACATGGGGTATTCAAGCGTAAACCCTGGAGCGATACTCCTGGAGGGTAATTTTGAAATACAGAGATAAGGTATAGAAAACTCTTGCACAGCTGGGGCATGTGGATGGTAATAAGTGTGCTATAATTAATTACCATTATTATAAATTCACCAAACTCTAATCACCTGAATGCTTTGCGACAAATTAGTATTGTTAAACAATGCCAAATGGGGACCATTTCACTCTCACTCTCTCTCTACCTACACTATCAAACTGTTATATGTTTGTATTTTTCTGCACTTTGATTTTCAATTTTGTGAACATGATTTAACTTACCATCCAAGAGTCTGTAATAACAATAGGAGTTGGAATAATAAGAACCATATTATTACTACGTGGGGCAACATTCGCCATCTTCCTCGTGAAGACAATGTCTAAAGTTAGTGTCATATTACTTCTGGTGGTTATTATTAACTACTAACTTTAATGTTCATGTAAAAAGGATATGCTAGGAAAGCAGGATCCCAACTTTAAAATATAGGAAGTCTCCTACATATGAAGGAGTTCCGTTCCAACAGCACGCTTGTAAGCCCAACTTGGTTGTTAAGTCCCACAAAGTTAGCCTAGGTACCCAGCTAACACAATTGGTTATATAGTACTGTACTGTAATAGGCCTATAATATTTTTCATACAAATAATACATAAAAAACACAAAAAATAAAGAAAGTATTTTTACTCTTACAATATAGTGCCTTGAAAAATATTGAGTGAACAGGCAAGAAGAGTTACTGACAGAAGGGAGTGGTGGAGGGAGATGGTCAGAGCTGGAAGATAGTAACAGGAGACGGAGGGCAAGCTGCAGTTTCAGTCACGCCTGATATTCACGGCATATGTTCTGATTCCCTGTTGGAACCAGATGCATGTTCTCATCTTTGAAAGTTTGCAACTTGAGGGTTCATATGTAGGGAACTTACTGTAGTCCTATCTCCAAATACATCTATTTGGAATCGCATAATTAATTAGCATAAAATCCCTTTTCAAATTCTCTGGCTCCCAACTACAATTTTCACATGGGATGGACTAGAAATTCAAACTCTGTAATTATCACTATGTCAGAGTTATTAGTGGCACTTCTGTATATGTATCAGTTATGTAATATCACCTAATGTCGTTCAATAATATGTGCTTTTGACTCTATCTCCTAAGAATGTTTCCATTAAAATGTTGACTGATTATATTGCGGTGGGGGTGGGGCAGTTGTTAGTGATGGTTCTGGAACTTTACTTTGCATAAGAATCACCTGGAACTCTGCTCAGTCTTATGTGGCTGCCTGGATGGGAGGGGAGTTTGAGGGAGAATGGATACATGGATATGTATGGCTGAGTCCATTTGTTGTTCGCCTGAAGCTATCATAACATAGTTTATAGGCTATACCCCACTATAAAATAGAAAGTTAAAAAAAAATAATCACCTGGGAAGAAACAGGAAGTGAGTGAGGGCGTGTTTGGGGTATTGTTATAAATACAGATTCCTGGGTTCCACTCCCTAAGACTTCAGTTGGCAAGCTGACCATGAATAATCTCTTAACCTAAAGTGAGAAATTTTCCACAGTTTTGGGAATTCCAGACTACCTGACCTGCCTCTTGAGAAATCTGTGTGCAGGTCAGGAAGCAACAGTTAGAACCGGACATGGAACAACAGACTGGTTTCAAATAGGAAAAGGAGTACATCAAGGCTGTATATTGTCACCCTGCTTATTTAACTTATATGCAGAGTACATCATGAGAAACACTGGGCTGGAGGAAGCACAAGTTGGAATCAAGATTGCCGGGAGAAATATCAATAACCTCAGATATGCAGATGACACCACCCTTATGGCAGAAAGTGAAGAAGAACGAAAGAGCCTCTTGATGAAAGTGAAAGAGGAGAGTGAAAAAGTTGGCTTAAAGCTCAACATCCAGAAAACTAAGATCATGGCATCTGGTCCCATCATTTCATGGCAAATAGATGGGGAGACAGTGGAAACAGTGGCTGACTTTATTTTTCTGGACTCCAAAATCACTGCAGATGGTGATTGCAGCCATGAAATTAAAAGACACTTACTCCTTGGAAGAAAAGTTATGACCAACCTAGACAGCATTTTAAAAAGCAGAGACATTACTTTGTCAACAAAGGTCCATCTAGTCAAGGCTATGGTTTTTCTAGTAGTCATGTTTGGATATGAGAGTTGGACTGTAAAGAAAGCTGAGCGCCAAAGAATTGATGCTTTTGAACTGTGGTGTTGGAGAAGGCTCTTGAGAGTCCCTTGGGCTGCAAGGGGATCCAACCAGTGCATCCTAAAGGAGATCAGTCCTGGGTGTTCATTGGAAGGACTGATGTTGAAGCTGAAACTCCAATACTTTGGCCACCTGATGTGAAGAGTTGACTCATTGGAAAAGACCCTGATGCTGGGAGGGACTGGGGGCAGGAGGAGAAGAGGACGACAGAGGATGAGATAGTTGAATGGCATCATCGACTCAATGGACATGGGTTTGGGTGGACTCTGGGAGTTGGTGACGGACAGGGAGGCCTGGCGTGCTGGAGTCATGAGGTCACAAAGAGTCGGACACGACTGAGCGACTGACCTGAGCTGAAAGTGAGAAATTCAGTAGGCATCTTTTACTTCCTGTGTCTGTTCCCAGGAACAGAACTGTGGCTGTGATTTCTACTCAATGGTTATCCTTCAAAACTCATCTCATCATTTCTCCTGAGGTTATTGCAACTTAACCTTGATCCTGCTTAACCTTTTTATAAATGATTATTTTTTAAGAGGCTAAATGAGCCAGATTTCTTGGACTGAAAATGGAGTCATGCAAACTGATAATTTTAACTATAATTTACACGAAAAATGTGAAATAAAAAATATTGAATCAACGCTTGGCAAAAGTAGAATTCAAATCAACTACAGAAGTGTTTGTTGAAGACCTGTTGAGGTTCATTTTTTTTTTTTTTTTAACATGGTGTCTGCCACCTTTCTTGTCTAGCTCATAGTGGACACTCTATGTCTTCTTTGAGTTGATTCATTTAAAAATGAGTTCTTTTGATGCGTTCAGTGAAAATGCATGGTACACAGTTAGAAGCTCAGACGTGAGTCAGACTCTGGGCTCTAATCCTGTTTTGCTATTCACCACCCACCACTGTGTGATTTGGAGGGAAATTGACCTTCTCTGTGCTTCTCATTTTCTTCTTTTCCAAATGGGGCTAACAGTAGTACCTAATTCATGCGATGGTTGTAGGCAGTCAATGGAATAGCATGAGGAATGGGTTTATCTCAATGTCTGGCACTTCTTAAATGCTCAAGAAAAGCCTGCAGGACACACATGGGCAGAGCCTGGATGGACTGATGGAAAAAGAAGCTTCAGATCCACTGACAAACAGTATCTAAGGATCAGGTCTGGGAATCTTTTATTTTTTTTTAAAATAAGTCTTCCTTTATTTTTTTCTTTCAGAAATTAGTCTTGCTTACTTTATAATACCTAAATGATACAGACATAATTAGAATATAAAAAATAAAAATTCTAGACCTCTTAACTCCATAATTCAATTCTACCTGGAGATAAAAAATTTTCTACAGTGTACATACCTTTTTCAAGTATAGATATAGATTGTATAGATATAGGTGTGGATTAACGGGTTAATAGATGGACAGACAAGTGATAAAGCAAATTTAGTAAAATGTTAGTAAAATGTTAGTGGCAGAATCTAGGTGATGGATATATGTGTTCTATTAATTTTTATAAGTGTTCTTTTAATTTTGCTGTTTAGCTGAGATTTTTCACAATAAAATATTGAAAAAATAACATGACATTCTTAGGTAGAGATTTCTATTGTTGTTATTTAGTTGCTAAGTCATTTTCAACTCTTTTGCGACCCCATGGACTGTAGTCTGCCAGGCTCCTCTGTCCATGGGATTCTCCAGGCAAGAATACTGGAGTGGGTTGCCATTTCCTTCTCCAGGGCATCTTCCCAACTCAGCGATTGAACTCATGCCTCCTGCTTGGCAGGCAGATTCTTACCACTGAGCCACCTGGGCATCACATAGAGATCTCTATAATATTTATTAAATAGGAAAGACCAGGTTACAGAATATAATGTATGTTGTGACACTAGTTTGTTAAGTAGATGTTTATATTTATAAATTATATTATTGATATAATAATGGCATATAGACATAGATAAGGTTGTAGAGATCTATCTTTTAAGTCTGTATATTACCCAGATCTATATCCTTATAAAAATCTATATCTGGGACACAAGATATAGCTTTTACATATGGATTTGGAAAAGCTAAAAATGAAAAAAATGCATCTTTATATTCATACAAATGTTAACCAAAAGAAAACTGGTGTAGTTATAATTGTATCAAAAGAGTGGAGTTTGAGAGAAAAAGTATTACTAGAAGAAAAGCACATTTCATAAAGATAAAGTAGTCAATTCATCAGGAATATAATAATTCTAGATTTATATGTTTTTAATACAGTAGCCTCGAAATATACAAGGAAAAATCAACAGAATTAAAAGGAGAAATGGACACAGCAGCAGTAACAAAGGGAGATTTTAACAAACAGACAAAAGTCAATAAAACCAAGTAGATCTGTGCATCATAACTAGCAGACTTAACCGTTTCTGAAGAAAATACTTATCAAAATAGACAATATGCTAGGCCCTAAAGCTCTTGAAAAACTTTGAATGATTGAAATCATTCAGAGACTTCATGTTCTTTGAAAGATCTTTTACTGACATTATGGGTAGAAATATATAAAAGAAAGCAAATGATATAAATGGAACTAGTAAATGGAACTTAGTAAATATTTGGAACTGAATGAGAATGAGAATATGTATATCAAAACTTGAAGCTTAGAGCATGTGGCTGAAGCCATGGTTAGAGAGACATTCGTACTTTTAAATGCACAGAGTAGAAAAGAAAGGCTGAAATTTCAATGATCTAAGTATCCAGCAGGGACTTCCCTGGTGGCTCAGCAATAAAGAATCTGCCTGCAATGCAGGAGAGCCAGGTTCAATCCCTGGGTCGGGAAGATCCCCTGAAGAAGGGAATGGCTAGGTACTCCAGTACTCTTGCTTGGAGAATCCCATGAACAGAGGAGCTTGATGAGCTATAGTCCACGGGTTCACAATGAGTCAAACATGACTTAGTGACTAAACAACAACAAGTATCCAACTCAGAAAGTTAGATCATTTGAAGCCAAGTAAAGTAGAAGGAAGGAAATAATAAACATAAGAACCAACTTCAGTGAATTGGAAGGCAAATATACACTGTACATTAGATTCAACAAAGCTAATATCTTAAAAGTGAATTTCAAAAAGAAAATGTATAATTTCCTAGCAAGACTGATCAAGAGAACTTAGGAGAGGGCATAAGTGATTCTTATCAGGAAGTAAATAAGGGCTTTTTGTTATGATTTGACAGACATTAAAAAGATAATGAGGTTATATAAACATCTTTATGCCAACCAAGTTGAAAATGTATGATATATGAACTGACAGAAAAACAAAATTTGTTCAAATAGATAAAAATAGAAAATCTACAAACACTGAGGAGTCCACTATCTGTTAAAGAAATTGAATCTTACTAAATACCATGATGATGATGAAGATGCCATCTGGAGAGGTTCTTAGACCCTAGCTTCCATTTTTAATGTTGTGGGATTTTTATTAGCCTAGTGCCTGGATTCTCTTATCTGTTCCTCCTGACAGGAGAAGCAATTACCTAACAGGATTTGAAGGAAGAAACAACGCAAGCTCAGGTCAGTTTTAGTGATTAGAACCTTGCCTGACAATTAATATTCTGGCCTGGAGAAGTCCATGGACCGAAGTCCATGCTGTTGCAAAGAGTCGGACATGACTGAGTGACTTTCACTTTCACTTTCAATAAATGTTAGTTGTTACTTTGTTTAGAAAAAAATGAATCCTTATTTGGTGCCAGAAGTGACCTAAATGCTTTACATTGCTTTATGTGGTATAACATGTAAAAGAAATCTTTGAGGTAAGTTCTATGATTAATTGCATTTGGGACTTCCTGGTGGTCCAGTGGTTAAAACTCTATGTTTCAAATGCAGGGGACGCAAGTTTGATCCCTGGTCGGGGAAATATGTTCCCACATGCCACGTGGTATGGCCAAAATAATGATAATAATAATTAAAAAATAAAGATATATTCTAAAAAAAATTACTCTTATGTTACAGATGAGGAAATCAAAATTTGGGAAAGGTAAGTGGCTGTCTAAGGTTATATGCCTTGTGGGGTCTGATCTCAGAGTATACAACTCCTTGCAAATATAAGACATTGGTGGGTCTTATAAGATAAGTGGGTCAAACAAAAGAGAGCAAAGGATTGATGTGCATTTGTCACTATTCCTAGAGAGGAAATTTAGGGTGAGTGTCCTACTGATGGTCAACCAATAGCATCTAATCCCAAGAAAATGAGAGTGTATGATGTTTAAAAGGACTCAGTTTAACAGAAGTAATATTCAAAACATTACATATTCATGGAACACCAAGCATGTCCAAGAGTCTTCATGAACCATATAAGCATCACATCATTAAATGTGAAAACAATTGGGTCTTTTCGAATATCGCTGTCTAACTTTCGGGTCTCCCTCCAACTCCAGTTCTCTTTGGAGTTTTACCTCCTCCATAAGAAGGTTTGGGACCTGATCTAGATCAGTTCACGCTTATAAATGGTTCCAAAGTCATTTTTGTTTTCTCTTCCCTTCCACTAAGCTGAGCTAGCCAATGCCTTCACAGCCTTGCAATCATGCTTATCATACAAGCTTTTCCTAATCATTCCTGAAAAGGAAAAGGCAAGGTCTTTTGGGGAAGTATATATGATATTTGAAGCACTTCTTGGATCAGTGTTCGCTGGAAAAAAACGTGATTTTTATAAAAGACAAAAACATACAAACCCCTTTAGCAAATTTGGATCTTACTGACATTCATGCAGGTGTTTGGAAATGTTTACAATCTGAATTTGAGCCGGGAATTAGAAAGCTATGCTTCTTACACTTTAGTGGGAGAGTATATGTGATAGGGAATTTTCAAGACATTTATTTCTGGAACCAAAATTGAATAATACTGAAAAGGAGCATGCATGCCTGCTAAGTCACGTCTGGCTCTTTGCTACCCCATGGACTGTAGCCCACCAGGCTCCTCTGTCCACTGGATTCTCCAGCAAGAATACTGGAGTGGGTTGCCATGCCCTCCTCCAGGGTATCTTCCCAACCCAAGGATCAAACCCGTGCCTCTTGCATTGGCAGGCAGGTTTACCACTAGCAACACCTGGGAAGCCCACTGAAAAGGGGTCTAGGCATTAAATTTCAAAGTGCTGTTCAAATAAAGTTAAGTTATCCCAGTATCCGGAATTAAGGAATTAACAAACATTTGGAATATGTGAACAAAATTGGAAACACTTTAAAGGTTTTTTTTTTAATGTATTGTATTTGCATGAAGTCTTTTTAATAGAATAAATCTGACTATAGCATGTTAAGTTTATCAAAGTGTTACTTTGATATATATATATTGTAATGATTGCTGAAATAGTGATATTTGTCACATTACATAATTATAGCACAATATTATCACCTATAGGGCTTCCCTGATGGCTCAGGTGGTTTAGAATCGGCCTGCAAAGCAGGAGAGTCATGTTCGATCCCTGGATCAGGAACATCCCCTGGAGAAGGGAATGGCAACCCACTCCAGTATCCTTACCTGGAGAATTCAATGGACAGAGGAACCTGGTGGGCTACAGTCCATGAGGCTGCAAAGAGCTGGACACAACTAAGTGTCAGAGAAAAAAATCATCTATTACTTTATTCATTATGCTGTGCATTAGATCTCTAGGGTTTATCTCCTACTTGTTACAAACTTGTACCTTTAACCACTATCCTTATCCCTGCCACCCCATCCCCTGGTAATCACCATTTTACTCTCCTGGGTTTTGTTTTGTTTTTTAACATATTTAACATTTTATTTTTGTTTGTTTATTTATTTATTTATTGGCTGCACTGCACGACTTGCAGGATCTTGGTTCCCTGACCAGGGACTGAACCCGGACCCTCAGCAGTAAAAAGCTTGGAGTCCTAACCACTAGTCTGCTAGGGGATTCTCTATATTTAACTTTTTTAGATCCCAGATAGAATCTTTGTCTGACTTAGAAGTTGTCCAAGTCTTGTCTTTGTCTGGCTTAGACGTTTTCTTTTTAATGACTGATGTGCTGTGTCTTTGGGCAAGTTCAAATCTATGCTTAGAGACCTCAGCTTCCCTATTTGCAATTTGGACTCCATAAAGCACATAGACATGGAAAGAAGATTTTTATAGAATGCCTATATTTCACTTTGGCTTTCTTGCATACGGCAGCTATAAAACCACAAATAGCCCAGCCAGATTTTCCTTATGTCTGGGCTTCCCACCCAGGAGCAAGTAAAACACTTTTCAAAAGTACTATTAGCTCCACTGAATTGCTACTTCCTCGTATTATATGGAACCCAGGTGGTTTTTAAGTGTTAACACAACTTCCTCAAAACTGCTTCTCTGGCTCCCAGGGATTAACTCAGATGCTTGGAAGGTAAGCTTTGCTCATTATTTTAACATTTTCTGTAGCTTCTCTGCAGGGTAGATTCATTCAGGCCACCCCAGAGTTTCCATTTTATAAGAATGCCCCTTCCCAAAGAGAAAGAATATTTATGGAGCTTGCTCTGACAGCTCTGAAACGAAAGTGATAAAAAATTGTTTAAATTGCCAATCTGAAATTAATGTTCCCTTTCCAGTAAGAAAGAATGTTTTTATGAAGCTTGTTCTGACACTTCTAATATTATAACATTTTAAGCCTGACCTTCTGAAATGAAGGGAAAATAGTTCAAGTCTCTGTGGTCTAGGTATGACATGTGAGGTGTTAGAAGAACATACTCTCGCGGTCCTTCCATTGGCTTTGTTGTTTCTTTTCCCTTGTTTTCTTCCTTACGTAGAAATGGTACCCAAAATTCAGGCCTTGTGCCTTTTCCCTCTTTCTCCCCAAACTCTCTTTTAGGTTTATACATTCATACAGGGATTTTCATAGAGTGCGAGTCTATGAAAATCATAGCAATTTGCAATCCTGAATTACTCCAAAATATTAAGTAAAAGTCTGTGTGTTTCACTGGCAAACACCATCAGAGGGAAAAAGAAAAAGGAAGCTTACATAGGAGGTATGGAAGAAGAAGAGAAGAAAAGACAAAAGGGGTAGATTTTAAAAGTTGGTGAAAACATGACATACATTCCCCTTGTTTCCAGAGAAACCATCAGTCACCTAGAATTCTTCGGCAAATCCCTCACCAGAAATGCGAGTAAGACTCTCCATCAAAAACCAGAGGAGAAGCACTCATTGCAAAACTGAGAAAAACATTATTTTGCTCAGGCTTATAAAAGTAAATACATTTATACAGGAAAATAAATTCTTTATAGAATTTCTATAAAGGCCCTTTCCAACTCCATTTATATAAATATATATTCCATCTTGCTGATCCACGAGGAAATCAAATATATTTTCAGAATGGTAAACTGAACAAAACTATTACACTTGTGTATGCATGGAGGGGAGTGCCAATGACCATGAGTGATAAACAGTAGGTAATAATGGTATGGGAGGTAAAAGTCTACCTATTAATATACTATTTGTAACTATTAAATCCCAGACTTGAGAAAGAAAAAACAGTTTGTTAAATTACACATTCAGTGACATAACTTTGGTATCTGAGCAAACTTGCATAAATAAAATCTGTGTGTCAAGGGCTTCTGACAGATGAAACAGCTTAAATTTTACTCCTGGGGCTTCACCAGGTCTCCAGGACCGCAGTTGAAATGATAGCTTAGGATTGTTCAGAAATATACAGTTGATCCCTTAGGTAGATTATATATGAAGCTATGCTTTAAGCATTTGCAAAATTTATAGCACCGTAAATTGGTATTGAATTCCAAAGTGTTTGAACCTCAAGATAGAGAAAACAATACTGTGGACTTAAAAAATAACATTGTTTTCTATTAAAGCATATACATGCATTAGAGAAAATTTAGGAGATGTACATAAGCCAAAAGAAGAAGAAAGCATGCATAATTCTAGCATTAAGAAATCAAGACCACTGTATATCTCATTACATATATTCTTTTCTCCATTGTTTATAATGGCCACATGGTATCGCACTGCATGGATATACCGTAGTTGATTTAACCAGCTCCTCAATGCTAGGGATTTAGGGTTGTTTTCCTTTTTTTTGCCAAAATTCATCAAGTGACAACGAATACCCCTGTAACATAAATCTTTGTACAGATCTGTTTGCTCCTCTGCAATTAAATTTGGGCAGAAAGAGAATTTACGTGAAGAGAATATTTAAAGCATGTAATCATTTTAAAGCTACCCTCCAAACATTTGAGTTTTATTTTGATGGTCAGAATTCCATTATAAGGAGAGTTTATCTTAGATACAGGGCTTCCCTGGTGGCTCAGAGGTTAAAGCGTCTGCCTGCTGTGCAGGAGACCTGGGTTTGATCCCTGGGTCGGGAAGATCCCCTGGAGAAGGAAATGGCAACCCACTCCAGTATTCTTGTCTGGAGAATCCCATGGACGTAGGAGCCTGGTGGGCTACAGTCCCACGGGGTCGCAAAGAGTTGGATGCAACTGAGCGACTTCATTTCATTTTCATCTTGGATACTACTCTAAGAAGGGAGATGAATTTAATACTACAAGTTCTTGGTGGAGTTTACTTGCAAAGTATGCCATGGCACAGGATTAAAGAACAGAGTCGGAGGGCACTCCCAAATAAAGCAAGGTTTTCCTACCCCTTTGGGGGTAGCTGCATCTTCCCGTGGGCTTCCTTAGTGGCTCAGTGGTAAAGAATCCACCTGCCAATGCAGGAGAGAAGGGTTCCATCTCTGGGTCAGAAAGATCCCCTGGAGAAGGAAATGGCAACCCGCTCCAGTATTCTTGCCTGGAGAATCCCATGGACAGAAGAGCCTGGAGGGCTGCAGTCGGTGGGATCTTAAAGACATTCGGACAAGACTGAAACGAATTAGCATGCACTCATATCAAGGATCAAGTCAGCTCTAGGGGAAATAAATTCTGAAACTGTTAACAGCCTGTGATTCTGAGTAATGGAGATGGAGGGAGGCAAACTTTTTATTTGGGGTTCTATTGTCTGGATCTTTTACAAATTACTATTATGCGTATGCCTTGCATTTGTAAAGGAAAAGAAACTTAAAATAACTATAATGGATATAAGCTTTAAAAATAACTGGCTTAGATTTCAGGTCTTCAGGCTGTGACTCAACAATCTTAATCTCTTAAAGAGGCTGACTTCTTAGACCGTGTAGCAATAATTGTTGCTGTTGTTACAAATTAACATCTATTAGCAATAACAAAAAGGTTTGTAAAATAAAGAATTAGATATCATTTATAGCAATTTCTTCAAAATCCAAATAGCAATGGGAAATACAGAAAACAATATAAGCTTAAAACAGATCCTTCTTATCTTCCCCCCATAAATCACATTGTTTTCTTCATTCTCAAAAAATTTAATATAAAACTAGTTTAGAATAATAATACCAAATACTAGTACTATTAAAGCAATGTCTCACAAAAATCACTGATGTTTGAATTCTATTTCATAGAGATATACTTTTCTTCTTCATTCTCTAGCCCAGGTGAAATGAGAGTGAATCTTAAAAAGCATTTTGTTAGTGTTCCTTGTTTATTAATAGGGGACCAAGAAGACCTTTTAAAATAAAATGTAATTCAATAGAACTAGTTTGAAAATAAATAGAGCACATGTGGTTAAACTTTGCTTTTGAAATTAACCTATCAGGCGCAGATCTCTGTAATTAAAGATTCCTAATTCACAATTCTCTGAATCACTGCATTTGGCAGGCAAATGCCAGTAATTTTCATTTCACAACACAGTGCCTCAGACAGTAATAAGCCAGAACGAAACACATGCAGGTTTAATCAGGTAACAAAGCATGTCAAATACTTACCCTGAAACAAGGGAGTCTGGCACATGAAGTGTGAGCCTCCGAGAAGTCCCTTAGGGGATGTTATATGCTCTGATCTGTACCTTTTCACAGCTTCTGTTGACACCTTTAAGAGGAAAAAAAAAAAAGTCTCCACCAGAACAGGCATCAGTATTCAAAATAAATCACTCTCGATGGGACTTCTGGGAGCCAAAGATACAAACACAGACACAGACACACACACACACAGACATGTGCGTGGACACAGATGCATAAGCACACACGTGCACATTCACATACAAATAATATATCAGTGCAAACATAGAGGCAGGTAAGTAAGTGAAGGGCATTTAAAGAATGATCTTTGTTTAAGCAATTTTGGTTTAAGTGCCATAATAAGAAAAAATGCTACATTTAACCCTTAGGAAACTATGTAAAAGTTTGACTTTGGTCTATAGGTCTATATATATATGGGTTTCCCTGGTGGCTCAGTGGTGAAGAATCTGCCTGCTAATGCAAGAGATGCAGTTTCGATCCCTGGGTTGGGAAGATCCCCTGGAGAAGGAAATGGCAACCCACTTCAGTATTCTTACCTGGAGAATCCCATGGACAGAGGAGCCTGGTGATCTACAGTCCATGAGATCTCAAAGAGTCAGACATGACTGAAGTGACTTAGCGTGTATATGTATCATATATATATACTAGCTGTTTCAGAGCCCAGAGATAAAGCCAGCAAGGTACTGCTCTTAGAAGGAGAACCAAGGAGCAGGAAGACTTTCCAAGGCTCTCATATGGCAAGTCCAGAGATCTTAAGTAAGGGACCTGATATCTAAAATCCATGATCTATGGGGCAACCAAGGAGGCAGTGAGGAGAAAATTTTGCAACATACATTGTACAGAGCCCACGTGGACAGGGTTGCCCACAATGGCGCCTCCTTTAGACCTGCACGGCTAGCTTGACTGGTGTGGTGCCTCCTTTGGCTTTGCCTCTTCTCAAAGAGTGAAAGGTCCACAGGATAAGGGGAAGTGCCCATCTGAAGCCCTGCACCAAGTTCTGGATATGGGATCCCCAGCACATTCCCCTCTGCCCCAAACAGCCCAAACCCAGGTCCTTGCTGGATGGTGGGGTCCTGCGGGGAAATTGGGTTCTCTCCATTCACTTCCATGTAAAATAACATGCTTATTAGAGAATATATAATCAAGGCATGCTCATTTGAAGGTTACGGAGATATTTTCATATGTGAAATCAACAATAACTTCAGCAATTTTTCTAGAGTATAGCTAGCAACAGATTTTTTTTTTTTTCAGGAAAGTGTGTTTCATCGCTGTTACAGTTTAGAAATGCCAGCACATGGAGATAATAAAGAACAGACACTTTTAGTTGATTTTATCGTTGCTTTTAAGTTCTCAGTAAACCATGTACCCGCTTATTACTTGTACTTGGCAAGGGTCGGGGAGGGGAACCACTGCCCTGCTTTTGATATTCCACTCGTGCTTGTAATCATTCATATCTGACTCTTGGCACCTCATGGACTGTAACACACCAGGCTCCTCTATCCAGGGGATTTTCCCAGCAAGAATACTGGAGTGGGTTGCCATTTCCTCCCCCAGAGGACCATCCTAACCCGGTGATTGAACCTGCGTCTCCTGCATCTCCTACATTGGCAGGTAGATTCTTTACCACTGAGCCACCTGGGAAACCCCTTGGTATTCTACTGCTCCTCCTTTGTTCCAGGTCTTCTGGGAAGGTGTCCTGATGTCTAAAAGAAGGGCAATAACCATCTGCCACTGTCAGCTCAGGGGTGAAGAACGAACAGAACCTCCTAGCACAGTTAAGAAGAATTTCCTTCAGGTTACATGGCCCTAGTTCATGTGGGAGGAGAAAACAAGCGTGGTACAATATATGTTGACTATCTTCCCAGCTATTACACAACACATGGAACTCTGCTCAACGTGATGTGGCAGCCTGAATGCGAGGGGAGTTTGGGGGAGAGTGGATACGTGTCTATGTGTGGCTGAGCCCCTTGCTGTCTGCCTGAAACTATAACAGTGTTGTTAATCGGCTATACTTTAGAGTAAAATAAAAAGCATGTCTTAGACTTCTTTGTCAGCCACGATAAGGGAATCTTTCAGAGTTTGTTTCCGGGTGAATCCTTGAATCATACTATTGTAGCAGGTAATGCTGATCATTAGGGGACCCGAGTTCTACTGATATGAACGTCGACTCTGATACAAACATTCCATGTGATTTACTGTCTCTCTGAGTTTTGACGTCTCCAATGTTACTTACAGCTGGAAAGAAATGTTTATATATCACTAGTCACCGATGAGCTATGAAGCAGAAAGGAACTTAAGTTGGTTTTAGGAGCTGGAGATGAAACCTGGATGCTAACTTGAAGGGAAGATAAGCCTTCTTTCTTGAGGAGCTTCAAATACTGTGTTGCTGAAAGCCCTACCATTCATCTCTGCTTTACTAGTTATATCTTCTGAGTGTTCCCCTGGTCTACGGTGTCTTTTATTAGTTGAGTGTCAACTATCTCCTTGGTGTAGAACAGAGCCCTACTCTTTCATCTCTTGGAGCAGAAAATGCAAGAAGGATGTGACAGACAGGAAGAAGCATGGTATCCACCAAAGTACATTATTAAAGTGGTTTTAAAAGATCTGTCAGTTTCAGAGTCAATTTCAAAATATGTATTTCAAAGCAATGTCTTCTAAGGGGAAACAATACTGGCACATAGAGCTTGGTAATCGTCATTGAACAAAAGGTCCTCAGGTCCTCAGAAGGCAATGGTTCACTTCATTTGATTCTTCAGAAGTAAAGAATACATGAATATGTCCATATCTTGCTATCATACTGGCAATTCTATGAGTAGAGCTGTCTGTGAATTGCAATGACAAAATTAGTATCAGGATGGGAAATCAAGAAATCTGAATCTTTGGCCAGAAGTGAACTGCTGAGATATCTGGTGGGATAAACAATCCCTCAGGAAAGATCAGGGCACAAATCAGAGTATATAGCAGCCTGTTCTTTGGGTGGTTAGGTGTGGTCACACACAGCAAAAGCAAAGAAACCTTTAAACAGGGCCCGTGGAAGTGCTAGCCACCATGTTTGGCAGTCAAAGGACTAGCAGATCATTTGGGTTTTCTTACACCAGTATTCTTGCCTGGGGAATCCCATGGACAGAGGAGAGCCTGGTGGGCTACAGTCCATGGGGTCGCAAAGAGTCGGACACGACTTAGCAACTTTCACTCACTCACTCACACCTTATCTTGAGTTCTCTTTGCAAAATAAACAAATAAGGCTTCCCAGGTTCAGATGGTAAAGAATCTGCCTGCAATGCAGGAGACCTGAGTTCGATCCCTGGAGGAGGGAGTGGCTACCCACTCCAGTATACTTGCCTGGAGAATCCCATGGACAGAGGAGCCTGGAAGACTACAGTCCATAGGGTCACAAAGAGTCAGACACAACTGAGACGAACAGTTTCACTTTCAGCCATGAGACCTACCGGTGGAAGGTGTGACCCTGCATTCTGACCAAGGACCTAACTGGGTCAACACAAAATGCCGGAGGTCAGAAAAGTCACATCTGTGGTCAAAACATCTAGATTACTCCATCATCACTCCAAGAAGTGACAGTTTCCCCCTGAGAACATTGCACCCTTCTGAGGACACTGATAATCACATTGGGAGCATATTGCCTTTTTCACTGTGTATTATAACCAGACACCCGGTAACAGCTGGGCAGAGATGTTGTAATTTCAACTGCAGACTCTTGGGTAGAATAGAAATGCTTTAAAGCCCTTTCCTAGGCTGAGATTCTATTGTGTGACTGCCTTGCATTTCCAGTTGACTTTCTCACATCCTACTTCCGTGAACTGATACTGGGATCAAGGAGGTAGGTATACATGGATGATGTTCAAGTCAGACATGGAGGGAAGAATCGTCCATCCTTTCCCGTCCCCCATGTATTCCCCTTTTCCTGTGGAAAATAAAATTAAAGGTAAGGATTCAATACAATGGCCCCTACTAGTGCTTTGCTTCTGGTGAGCTGTGCTCCAATGAAGTGTGATCCAGAGCTAAACAGACAACTCTTCCTTGAAGCTCCTCTCTAGACACAAGATGTTATTAAACTGCCATTTTTAGTCTAACTGTGCCACCAGATTCTTTCCCAGCCCAGACTGCTTAGAGCAGAGGACCAAAATGTGGTCATCTGAATCCTGTGGCTGCAGGAAGCCCAGCGCCTGCTTTGCTCCCTAAGAGTGAAGAAACAGTGCAGCCCATTAGGCAGACTGTTCCTAAGAGGAAGCTCCTTAAATGGTGTGTTAAGTTCTTTCTCTTAGCAAGGTTTTGAAAAAGAAAAACAATCTTCGATATGGTCCATAAAACAGCGTTTTAAAACTTGGAAGTGAAGACCAACTTGTTTCCTCTGACCCTGACCACAGCCAACATGCTCCAACGAAATAAACCTGGGACTGGTGGCTGCCAAAAAGGAAGGGGTTGGGGGAGGGACGGAGTGGGAGGTTGGTGTTAGCACATGTAAGCTTTTGTATAGAAAGAATGTATAGACAATAAGGTCTTGTTATAGAGCACAGAGAACTATATTCAACACCCCATGATAAAACATAATGGGGAAAAGTGAAAGTGAAATCTCTCAGTCGTGTCCAACTCATTGCGACCCCATGGATGTAGCCTACCAGGCTCCTCTGTCCATGGGATTTTCCAGGCAAGAGTATTAGAGTGGGTCGCCATTTCCTTCTCCAATAAGTATTTAAAAAGAATAAATATATATATGGATATATATAGGGCTTCCCAGGTGGTACAGTGGTAACAAGCCCTCCTGGCTCCTCATGCCAATGCAGGAGACCCAAGAGATGCACATTCCATCCCTGGGTCAGGAAGATCCCCTGGAGGAGGGCATGAAAACCCACTCCAGTATTCTTGCCTGGAGAATCCCGTGGACAGAGGAGCCTGGAGGGCTACAGTCCAAAGGGTCGTAAAGAGTTGGATACAGCTGAAGGGACATAGCACATACACAGAACTGAATCACTTTGCTGTTTAACAGTAATTAACACAACATTGTAAATCAACTCTACTTCAATTGAAAAAATAAGCCTCAGGTTACTGGGCAGAGATGCATGGTCATGGAGAGAAATAGCAGAAAGAAATGGGCACTTGGTAAAAAAAAAAAAAAACAAACTAATAGGAGCAAGATGGAAAAAATAATGAACTGCATCAAAATGGAATGTTTCATTCATAGAAACAACAACAACAACAACAAACCTTTGTGGTCTCTTTTTCTAGATCTGCTCTTTTGGACTTCCAAAAATGGTGAGGGCTACATGTTCTAAAGTACTTGGACTCAGCTCAAGCAGACTGGGTCATTTCATCTTAAAATCAATTTTTATTGGCATATACCTGCTTTACAACATTTGTTAATTTCTGCTGTACAGTGAAGTGACCTGGCTATAGGTATATATATGTATATCCCCTCTCTTTTGGATTTCCTTCCCACATATGTCACCACAGAGCACTGAGTAGAATTCCCTGTATTATTCAGTATGTTCTCGTTAGTTGCCTATTTTATGTGTGTGTGTTAGTTGCTCAGTCATGTCTGAATCTTTTTCGACCATGTGGACTACAGCTCACCAGGCTCCTCTGTCCATGGAATTCTCCAGGCAAGAATACTAGAGTGGGTTGCCATTTCCACCTCCAGGGGATCTTCCTGACTAAGGGATTGAACCTGAGGCTCCTGTGTCTCCTGCATTGGCAGGCAGATTGTTTACAATCTGGAAAGCCCCTTATCTATTTTATACATAGTATCAATAGTGTATATGAGTCAATCCCAATCTCCCAATTCTTCCCACTCCCTATCCCCTTTCCCCTTTGGTATCCATATATTGTGACATTTCATCTTTTTTATTATTTTAATTTTGTATTGGAGTATAGCTGATTAACAATTTTGTGATAGTTTCAGGTGAATAGCAAAGGGACTCAGCCATATGTGTGCATGTATCCATTCTCTCCCAAACTCCCCTCCCATCCAAGCTGCCACATAACATTGAGCAGAGTTCCCTGTGCTATACAGTAGGTCCTTTTTGATAATTCATTTTAAATACAGATTTCTGTCCATCTTGACAGAGATCTCCTCAAGAAAAGATTCCCTGAATTATACTGCAGGGAATTAAATTCCTCCTGTTGAATCTCAATTTATAAATATTTGAGAGAAAACTTAAGTTGACCAAGAATGTATTTTTACTTGGACAGTGTTCCTTCTGTTATGATGCATTGTTATCAATGGGAGTTTAACTTTTACCTTTCATTTATCAATGGCTTATTGGAGAAAAAATTGACATTAGATAGAAAGGAAAGCTATAAATTAAGTTGTTTTTTTTTTTCATTTTTGTTTTGGCCCATTAGACTTTAGACTTCATTTTTTTATCTTTTTTTTTTTCTTTTGGTATTATGTAACAGTTCTATAATGGTCAGTTCACTTATTTATGTAATGATTCTTTTTATGTATCTCATATGTACCTATTGCTAAGTATTTTAAGCCTAAGGGAAGGATGTTCCTTTATTTCAAGGACTCCATGTTCTGCTGAAGGAGATGTACTTATAGGCAGTGATGACAATGCAGAGTGATCATCGACTCTGTGAAAGATGTTATCACAGTGGGAGACGAGTGTGTGTAATCTCTGCAGGGAATAGAGAGATCAGAAATGGCCATGAAAATGTTACTTCTCTGTAAAAAATTCACTGTGATGAAAATTGTAAAAGAAATGATCCAAAGGTACACGGTAAAATTAATTATGAAGTTACACTCTTCTCTACATTTTCTATGGGTATGGCTATAGATAATTTTGTCTCTCTTTTTTTATCCTTTAAATTATGAAAATACAGTAACTCATTGACAGGAGACTTAGAAAGTACAGAACAAGGTTACATATGCATGCTAAGTCACTTCAATCCTGTCTGACTCTTTGCGAGCCTATGGACTATAGCCTGCCAGACTCCTCTGTCCAAGGGATTCTTCAGGCAAGAATAGAGGAATGGGTTGCCATGCCTTCCACAAGAGGATCTTCCTGACTCAAGGATTGAACCCAAATCTCCTGCCTTACTGGCAGATTCTTTACTGCTGAGCTGTGGGTGAAGCCCAAGGTTACATATAGTTCTACTATATATTACAGTTATTTTTAAGTAGATAAATCAAGATTTTTAGTTGGAGTTTCAACAGCAAAGTCTGAAAATTTAATAAAATGAATATACAGAATAGAAGGATATAGTAGACCTGACAAGAACTATGAACCAGTTCAACATAATTAAGATTTATACAATTTTCACACAACAGTAGGATACAAATTGTATTCCCATACACTATAAACTAGGAGACACTGGAACGTATCTAGGGACAATAGTCCAGGTGCAAAAATTTGATGGTCTAAAGTTACTGAAGTCATGCAGAGTGTGTTCTCTTATCACTGTGGAATTATGTTAGAAACCAATATCAAAAGATATTTGAAAATAACCCACATATTTTCAAGTGCAATGTGACATTTACCAAGAGACCTTCAACTTAGCCTAGATAATTTTTAAAAATTGAGAACACGCTCATTCTTTTGCTATTACTGAGTTGAATTTATTTCCTTCCTCCTTAAAAATAAAGAAGAAAAAAGAGAAAATACCCATGCTTATACAAAGTCATGTCAGTTCAAAATAACACTCACCAACTCACAGGATGAGCAGACATGGGGTGACCAACACACATCACTGGTGTTTGTATCACATCTGACCATCTGACACACTCATTTTCCAAGAGCTCTCACTCTGATTTCAAATAGTGGGTTTTCTTATCTTAAAAGTTTCACAGATCCTCCAAGAGGGATGCGTTTTTGGCCTAATGTTTTCGCATCAAAGAAGAAGTCATGTTCCTGATGCCCCATTGATAATAGTTCAGTCTCATGAGCTGCAAAGGTCAGCAAAGGGCTGGCAGCACGGAGCAAGCAAACATCACACACACCAGCCCATGAGATCAGAATGCCTGCAAGTTAAGGGAATGTCTCACTCCTGGTGACTTCTAGAGGAGGCACAGTTCTTGGCACTTTTGTCCCAAGAGTGCCCTCTGCTAGCACTCCTATCTGACCCACAAAGCAGGAGTCAGCAGGGGAACAGAGCAGGAGATCAGGGAGGTGAACTGCTCTCTGGGTGGGTGCTTCACAGGTATGCCCAGATATCAGGATATCCTCTGCTGGAGCCAGGGGGGGATTAGAAAGGTGAACCTCTTCAGTTGTTGTTGTTCAGTTACTAAGTTGTGTCTGACTCTTTGCAACCCCATGGACTGCAGCACACCAGGCTTCATAATCTCCCAGAGTTTGCTCAGATTCATGTCCATTGAGTCAGTGATGCCATCCAACCATCTCATCCTCTGTCATCCCTTCTCCTCCCGCCTTCAATCTTTCCCAGCACCAAGGTATTTTCCAGTGAGTCAGCTCTTCTCATCAGGTGGCCAAAGTATTGGAGCTTCAGCTTCAGCATCAGTCCTTCCAATGAATATTCAGGGTTGATTTTCTTTAGGATGGACTTATTTGATCTTCTTGTAGTCCAAAGAACTCTCAAAGAGTTTTCTCCAGCACCATGATTCGAAAGCATCAGTTCCTCAGCAGTCAGCCTTCGTTATGGTCCAACTCTCACATCTCTGCATGACTACTGGAAAAATCATAGCTTTGAGTATACAGACCTTTGTCGGCAAATGTTTACCCATAAATTCCACTGAAAAGGAGTTGAAATATACTTTCCTATTCCCGTTAACCCCACTTCTTCTGAGGGGAAATATGAGTAGTTGTCAGCATGTATACAATGACAGAGCTCATAGATATCAATTTGGAAGCCTCATCTCTCATGAGAACTTGCAGGATGAAACATCCTTTTTGATAGTAATCTGTTGTGATGAATCACCTGGTGGAAAGGGGGCCTTTATCATTTGTAGCTTAAGGGCTGAGGTTTGTGATGCCTCAGTGTGTGCATTTCAGAGGAAGACTGATTGACCTGTTGATTTTCATGGTGCATTCACCCTGTTTAGGAAAGACAGTCACTGTGGAGGGGGCTATAGGGAGAGTCTGCAGGAGTTGAAAATACACCCCTGCTCCAAAGAGTTTCTGCTATAAGAAAGAGAGCCACTCATCTTTAGACCTTGAAGCAAACTTGGAGTTGATGTCGTCTAAAGCCCACTAAAAAATAAGAAGTGGTAATTATGTGACATGACGGAGGCAATAGTTCACACTAGGGTGATAGTCGTAATGCAATATAACACTTTCAACTTACTCAACATTATGTGTAAATAATATCTTAATAAATCTTGGAAGAAAAGTGAAAAAATAAAGCTAAGGAAATTGAGACTCAGAGATTGTCTCTAACTCAGCTTGGGTTAGAAACAGTATTTCAGCTTTTCAATCTAGTGATCTGTTGAAAACAGTGTGCTTGTCCTTCTTTGAAGGAGAGAGAGAGAGAAAAGCTCTTTGATGATGTGAGGAACCAGGTACTAGAAAGGAAAGCTCTCCACCTACAGGTCTGGGACTACTTATGAGTAAACGCTCTGCTTTGCTTCCCATCAGAGCCAGCTTCCCGTTGACAGCAAACTGTGATGGTTGAAGAGGGTTTCACTTTCAACCTCAGGCCGACAGACATGGTCATGATTCACTGGGATTCTCTGTGAACAGAAACAACGTGGCTTCTCACACCTGCAGGGTCGGCTGGACGGTGGACGGTGGTGGTGGACCTGTCTCAGCCCCAGATTGTTCTGGCCCATCTGGTGCACCTGAGAGCGTGTGTGGGATGGCCTTCTGTGCTGGGAATGACACGCGCGTTTCACCCGCTGAGGCGGGGCAGCCACAGGTGGTGGGTAGCGCCAGCGCCACCCCTGTGTGGACAGGAGTGAGAACCCAGCATGGCTGCAGAGTGCTTTAAGATGCGTCCTCTTTCAATGCACTGATAAAATAAAAAACTCTTAATGGCCAAGTTCTGGGCTCTGGTTTCAGAGTTTCTGCTCAGTTTCATGTTGAACAAAGGGACTTAACCTAAGAGACAAGGACGCCGAGGAATAAACAGGAAGCTCGTGTGCGTTTGGGGCTTCCCAGGTGGCGCAGTGGAAAATAATTCACCTGCTGTTGCAGAGACGCAGGTTCGATCCCTTGGTTGGGAAGATTCCCCTGGAGAAGGAAACAGCAACCCGCTCCAGCCTTCTTGCCTGGAAAAGGTGTGTTTTGGTTTTTGAAGGGGTTTTTAAGAAATCTGGTTGTCCTACAAAAAATCTTGTTGAGAATCCTTGTGTGTCCATGACCTTGCTAGCTTTCCTGCAACAACCAACTCAAATAGTACGATTTCGAGCTTAGGAATCGTTTGGTTCCAAGTAACACAGATGGACTCCAACTAGCAGATGATAAAAAGTGCAATTTGTTGGGAGGACATGAGGTTATCACTTGGCGCCGACGGGCAGGAAGAAGAGCCGGGGTGCGCGGAGTCCTGGAACGAGGGGCTGGAGCCGAGGCAGTAAGCAGCATCCTCTCTGGGGACCGGCGGGGGGCTCATCTCTGCTTCTCTGCTTTTCGGCATCAGTTTTCTTCCTGCAGATGGCTTTTGCTGCTTCACTGGGACCTTGGCTCTATGACACTTCCCACTGTAAGGGCTCCCAACCAGCTGAGCCAGGTTCTAGGTTCACCTTCCAAATTTCTAAGGGAGAGGCACCAACAGGCTGAGCTTACTAGAAGCCAGCTCTCCTCATCCACCCTCAGCTCCGCTAACTCTGGCCGGGAGCTCGGTGGCGTGTGGAGTGAGCTGGCTGACTGGGCTGCGGGTGGGAGAGACAGTTCTCAGAGGAGTGTGGTTTGTGGAGACGACCAGCCCGATGGCGGACCCCAGCAGTTGTCATTCTTGGAAGGAGTTCAGATGGATCCAGAGACATTGCAGAACTCCCTCAGCATCTTAAATTTAGCGGGGTAAGCAAAACTGTCTCACAGATGGGAAAATGAGGGCTGAGGTGTCAGTAAATTGTCTAAGTCAGTTTGAAACCTGAGTTGCTGGCTCCCTGGCTCAGTCTTCGCCATGTGAAATATTTCTCGCTTGCACCATGTGAAATATTTCTCGCTTGCACCATGAGGGCTGGCTGCCCGCGGATGCTCCGTTTTTAGAGAGGAATCGTGAAGTTTGTCCAGATGAACGGCAGTGAAGGCAGGCTGAAACCAAGTAGATGCGTGGCCGAGGCACCAAAACAGTAAATAAAACAACTCTTCCCCAAAGTGCAAGCTGGCTCCCGAGGGAGAGACTTGGTCCCTTGGGAAAGCGTTCGCCCCAGATTGAACAGTGGTGGCTCGGCTCAGTCTGGTTGAGTCTGGCATTTTGTCATCAATAAAAATGACTTATTAAATATCACGTTGAAATATTCTTCCATCATTCTGAAAGTATGCACTTTGCTCATCTGAAAAATATAACCAACTTGCCAGTTTCTAAGTTGAGATTTGTGTGTACTGCCTAGAATAACATTGACTCAGTATTCCTTTGAACATCCAACTTTGGTCATGTTTCCCCCCTTCAGTGTTCCTTTCCTATACCCTTATTACAGTGTTCCATGCATGGGTACATACACACATGTACACACATACACACATGTACACACACACATGTACACACACACACGCATGTACCTGCACACACACAGATGTGTGCATGCTTTTTCTCTGTGTGTCAAAAATGACCAGGAGTCAACGAACAGAGTCTTTTGAACTAAACAAGCTCTGAAGATGAACCTCTATGTCAGAGGTTAAGTCAAGTTTCCAACAAGTCCATCTCTTTCTATGTGAGGCACTGCATTTGTCCTCTGCAGAACTTGGGGACCAATTTTTACATCATAGTTTGTTGCAGAAAATGTTTAGCAGCACATTCAAGTTAAATTTCAGCCAGAAAATGTATACAGCACTTTTCTAAGAAGAGAAACTTTCTGTTCTAATAGAATGAATGCTCCAATTCCCTTTTTAAGACACTGTTTATGAAAGACCCTCAGATGGGCTATGGGGATATCTTTTTAAAATTTGTAGTCTTTATTTTATTTTTTCATATTTTCTTGGCCGTGCCACATGGCATGTGGGATCTTAGTTCCCTGACCAGGGATCAAACCCGTGCAGCTTGCATTGGAAGCCTGGAGTGTTAACCACTGGAGTGCCAGGGAAGTCCCAGCTATAGAGAACTCTTAAGAAAAGCAGCCAGGTCCTGTTCTTCATTATTTTCTGATTCTAAACACCTGCAGAGTGATGGATCTTTATAAGAACTATTGTCTCCCAAGCACATGTGACAAAAACAAAAATCTCAGGACGTTTGGGTGCAGAGACACTGACTTAGTAAGAACCTTCTCTAACAGATCTGTGCACAGCTGTTATTTCTTTTTCCACCCCATTTCCTCACTGGACCCCACCCCCCACTCCATCCCCACCCTACCTCATGCCCCCCAAGAGGGCAAATGTATTTCCTCCTGGCCTGCCTACCTAGCATACAGATAAGAAGTGAAATAGCAGTCGTTATAAAGATTTCTGAACCCTCCTCTGCGGGGCAGTCACAGCCCGGGGGCCACAATAGGTATGATCTCATTTCATCCTCACTCAGCTCTGGGAGGAAGGTTTCATTACCAGGCCAGATAGGAAATCTGCCTGACTCTAAGCCCCATGCTTTTAACCATCAAACTGAATTTTTCACTCACAGCAGTATTTTGAATAGTCCTTTAGAGTAAAGTAATCCTTGAGTGCTCTATTCCAAGGATGCTAGTGGGAACTTTCTAAGGAGCATCCCCAATCTTCAGCTCCAGCTTTGAATACCATCCCAGCATCAGACCCAAAGAGCAACTGTTCCACCTGGGCTCAGCTAAACTCTGGAAAGGACTGTGAGAGCGAATCTAGCTTCAGACGCACAAATAATCATATCGGGATTGGCCCACCTTCTTGCGGGCCATTATCATTTTATCTCATAATTATTATTATCTCGTGGGCCTCATGGTGGATTATTTTTTTGTTTACATTTTTTCATCCCCAGCAAATACAGGTGTGCCTGCCTAAAGAAAGAAAATGAATCCCAGAAAAATGTGAGTTACAAAGAGAATGACTTTGAAGTGAATAGTAATAGTCTTTAGATTTGTGGGAGAAAAATGGGAGATGAGTACCAGAGGACCACAGGGGTTGATCTGTGATAAAAAAAATCATCATATAATTTAATTTTCAACCTCATTTTGTCCAATTGGTTTTACTTCAGAGGCAGGGAAAGTGAAGAGAGAAGTAAAATAACTTGTCGATGCTGTTCTAATCCGTGAGGTTGGATATGGTCAAAACATATTAGGAAATGCAGTACAACTTGATAATCAGCATGTAAAGAAAAGCTAGTTTTTGATAAAATGATAGTAAACTGAAAATTTTTATTATTTAATGCTCAAAATATTAGCAACACAACTTTCCAAGACTAAAACCTAGTAACTATCAAATGAAATCATTAAAAGGTACTGTGCAATAAAAGATACTTTATAAAGACATGTTTTATCTAACTTTAGTTACACAAATATTTATTGAATGAACACCTACTAAGTGTCAGGCAGGAGGTAAGGAACTATGACTTCAGAAGTGAAGTCATAGTTCTTTCCTGTTAAGAATCTATAATCTAGTGGGTGATTGCTAGCTTTAAAATTAAATAGCGGTGGAGATAGTCATTTGAAATATTTTAGTTATTTTGCTAGCTTATCAGAAGTTCAAAACCACCTCATGTATATGAAAGATCACACCCACATGCACACACACACACAATACCTTTCCAATGCGTATTAATGTGACTATCAAAACTGTGTCCAGTCTGAGACCTTACTCCACTTGCAAGCTAAGAAGATAGCCTGTCACAGTCCCATGGATACTGATAGAAGACACAAGATGCTTAAATCAGAGACACAGGACTTTATTGCTCACAGCAGCAGCAGTAGTAAGAATATCAGCATTTCTTTGTGTTGTTTCCCCAAGACGCTGTGCCCCCATGGAGACATGAAGAGGACAGGGGATCTCTGCACACAGAGGTTTACATTACAGGGAAAGGACAGAACCCAGATTTTTTTTTTCATATTCTTTTTTTTTCCATTTATTTTTATTAGTTGGAGGCTAATTACTTTACAATATTAGAACCCAGATTTTTTATAATGAGTGGTAATCATGTCTTCCCTTTGCTCCTAAGGAGCTTCAGTAGTAGTGAGCAGTAAGCACACCCATCCTTACTCTGGAAGGAGACACTATCTCCTTCCTCCGGTTTATAAACAAACCTGCCCTTTGCTCTCAAAGAGAATTGTCTTTATCTTCCAAGGCTATTGGTATAAAAGCATCCTTGAAAAAAGATAGTCCAGAACAATGACAGCTTCTCTACTCACAAGAACTGCGGAAACCCAAGAAATCCAAGGAAAATTGTCTCCCAATAGTTTTCCTGTGATTTTAGTACCAATATTATAGATGTTTTCATGACTAAAGTTTACATAAACCATTAGAACATCATGTCAAGCTCTTGATATGTGATGAATTATATAGATTCTTGTTCATATAACCACCAAAGCAGTAAGGTGCATTCACATTGACATTCCTCTTTCCAAACTCATGGCTTGTTTACTTGTAAAAGGAAATGAACACACTAGAAATTTGAAAATTAAAAACTGCTTATCATTCCCATGAAACATGCTTCAAACTAAATCAAGGATCCTCCATGGCTAATATAGCAGGAAGATAGTTGCTTTAATCTCTCAATTGTAAGGGACTCAGAGAAAGGCCATTAATTCTTAGAGGAAATTAGTTAATCTAATCCCCAAATTTCAAATTATCTTAAGTAAACATCTATCTAAAACTAGAATCCATGAATATGCCCCTCATTCTATGAAAGTTGATGTTGATTATTGGTGTGATATATAGACTTTTTTGAGGTATCTTAAAGGAAAAGAAAACCACCAAAGTTAAAGAGGTGAGAAAAATTACTTTGCTTAAGAATCCAACCTTGACTGCTATTGTGATCATGCCTTTTTTCTCTGGAGTCATGTTTTAAAAACAAAATTGTCCCTGATGGTCTGTGGTTAATCTGTTGTTAAAAATCCACCTGCCATTGCCAAGGATGCTGGTTTGATCCCTGGTCCGGGAACTAAGATCCCACTTGCCGTGAAGCAATTAAGCCCCCACACCATAACTAGA
Source organism: Cervus elaphus (assembly GCF_910594005.1). Taxonomy (NCBI): domain Eukaryota; kingdom Metazoa; phylum Chordata; class Mammalia; order Artiodactyla; family Cervidae; genus Cervus; species Cervus elaphus. The sequence goes on from NC_057844.1 coordinate 23,044,829, forward strand.
GAGAAGCCTGTGTACCACAACTAAGACTCAATGTAGCCAAATAAATATTTTTTTTAATAGTTGATTATGTTTCTCGGGTGTTTTCATTGTGGATGAGCTGCTGACGTTCAGCATTCAGCCTGACATTGATTCTTAGGACATAACATTAGAAAAGGACCCCATCTTTGTGGTTCAGAGAGTTGTTTCCTGCTTTCACTCATCCCCTCTTCCTCGGGATGTATTATTGCCCCTCCTATAATTGAGCTGTACCTGCACTGACCTCCCAGAACACTGAAACCCACTCTTTTGCTCAGCCAACAAATCTACTGATTGTAACTTACAAGAAGCAAGTGTTCCCTAGAGCAGGGGAAGTAGGGAACCAGTTCCTCCACAGCAAAAATCACTAATAGTAAATACCTTCAGTAGCACAGACTGATACTGGGCGTCTTATTAAACATACAGTTTTGTTTTATAAAGGCAACATTGTCTTATGGCCCATAAGGAGGCCAATCTGCTTGTTCTATCATACTGGGAGTATGCTTGCTTATTGTATAGCTACAATGCTCAGGTCACCAAGATTTTGTCCCACTTTTCAAAGACACGATGAAGAGTAGGGCTTCTTTAAAGTATGGCTACTTTGAATTTTTCTTAAGTATATATAGGTTCAGTAAAGCACCTTTGGAAAACGTTGACTGATAACTTTAAAGCCTATAAGATGAATAGATTCATGTGGGTGGGACTTGCCTTCTGGAAGAGTTCCTTCTTACTAAGGAAAAGTATCCTGAATGTCAAGTACACGTTGGAACTTTGATATAAGCCTTTTTACTTCCTTTTATTAATCTCTTCCTTTAAGGTAGAGATTTTAACATTCATTTTATAGGTCAGGAGTCTGAGTCTTGGACAGGTTAAATGGCATGCCCCAGGACAACTAGCTAGCAAGCCTATGATCTTTTTTCTTTTTGCCACAACTGCTTCTTTTCCACTGATGGACCTACAAAGATGTACCATTATCTCAACTTCTACAGAACCACAGGATGTTATCCTTCCAGATTGTTCCATGGATTACTCCCTAATTCTCTTGGTCACTTCTCAGATGCTACTTTTAGTTGTTTTATTCCTTTGGGTACTTAGAACAAGCTAACTTACTCAATATTTTTCCCCATTTATTTTGTTTATTATCTGTTCTGCCCTGGCTAAAACGCCAGCCACATGAGGTCAGGAATTTTTGCCTGTTTACTGTTGAGTTTAAAAAAGGTTCTGGCAGGTAGTAGGAGATCAAAAATATTAATCAAGTGAATGGGTGAATCATAAACCTAAGCTCTACACTCCCATCTAAATGTACCCTGTATGGGAGGCCCAGTGTTCCTCTTGAAAAGTAGGGGGAGGGAGACTCTATTCTATGATCACAATAGCGAAGAAAATGCTTCCACTTCCACCAAAAGAAGCAAAGAGTACAGTTTCTGTCCTTGAGAGACTGCAAACTAATCAAGGAGACTAAACATACAAGGAATGGAAAAAAAATAGATTGGATAGCAACAGGAACAGTTAAATCCAGCAAGGACTGATTTGTAGAAATGGAGAGTCAAGGAGCTTTATCAGAAAAGTATCAGTTATGTAGAAATAAATGAATTCGCACCCGAACACTAGAAAGCATTTTTAAGGATATGCTCGTCTACACCTTATAGGGTAAGTATTAACATTTGAAGTGGTCCAGTGGTAAAGAATTCATTTGCCAAGCAGGGGACACAGGTTCGATTTTAGGGTTGGGAAGATCCCCTGGAGAAGGAAATGGCAACCCAGTATTCTTGCCTGGGCAATCCCACTGGACAAAGAAGCCTGGCGGCTACAGTCCATCAGGTCACAAAAGAGTGGGACACAGCTTAGGGACCAAACAGTAGCACATGAGAAGGGTTTCAAGCACATGGACTGCAAATGTTGAGTCTATCATGAGGGCACATGAAAATTATTTCTCAGCAAAGACTGTGTCCCTCGAAGAAGCACAATTCCACCAACAGCATCAGCAACTTAAAAGAGAGAGAAAGTTGAAACTGCTAGGAACACTCTGAGCAAGCAGAAGGTAAGCAACTAACTGGGATCTGGCCACCACCTGATGAAAACCAATTAAATTTGGTAGAGGTGACGAGTGACGGAAGGAAATAAAGTCAGCTGGAAAATAACCCGTAATGTTTGCTTTCAATCTTTGTGCTGTTCTACGTCTCTCTCATTTGTCCCTCTTCCTATCAAAATGTCCCTCTCATTTCTTAGAAGAGCAGTTAAACCCCCAACCGCAGGTATGAGTCCCAAAGGCAGTTCTCAATAAAAATTAACCAGGAAGTAACTTCTTACTAGTTTGGTTGTGATCTTGAGCTGTCTATAAAGTGTTTCACATCCTTTGGAAGGAAAAAAACTACACAAAGTTGGCAGATACTATGGTGGCAGATATTATGGTGGCAGATACTACTTTCATTCACCTAAAAATAATCCCAGTTTCACTTCTTATATTTAGAAGCTTCTATTTTCTATTTTTTTCCTCTTCCCACTCATTAAACATTCCAGTAAAACAATAAGCAGTTTGTTCATGGGCGTAGAATAAATTCAAGATTCGAAATAGCAAAACATAGTTGAGAGAGTCTACATGGTGGTGAACATCAAAGAGCCATGTATTAAGTGTTCAACACATTGAGACAGTAAGGGAACATGCGAATTTCTGGAAGAATAGTCGAAGAGAGGTGTTTGCATTACTCTGATGGTGATGGTTTAGTCGCAAACTCATGTCTAACTCTTGCAACCCCATGCTGCCAGGCTCCTCTGTCCATGGGATTTCCCAGGCAAGAATACTGGAGTGGGTTGTCATTTCCTTCTTCAGGGGATCTTCCTGACCCAGAAATCAAACCTGCATTTTCTGCATTGCAGGTAGATTCTTTACCACTGAGCCACCAGGGAAGACCTTGCATTACATTGGAAGGCACTATATTCATTTAAATGTAACATACATCTAGCCACATTCTAGAAGCACAGCTACAATGTGAAGCAGCTTCTTGAGACCAAATCACACATGTCATTCAGAAAGTAGTGGATTTGATCCCATGCTTCCCTAACTTCAACGCACTTCACTTTGTAACTCAGAGGTAAAATGTACTTCAAGTGGAGAATACACACAGAAGTAGCTGCATGTTGCATTACACTAGATCATTGAGTCTCATGATAAAATATTGAATACCTCCAACACATGTCTATTTATTTATTTGGAAATTACTTAACATACAAAACAGCATAAAAACTAAAACACGGACAAATTAGAACCAAAATGTTCTAAAAAGAGAACACTTTAAAGGATGAAGTTAAGATGAAATCAGCAATACTTTTAAACGCCTTGCTAACCATGATGGCTTCATTTTATTGTGAGTTATCAGAAGGCACAACAGAAACTCAGCTAAGGTTCATCTTTAACGATAATGGAATTGAGTCTTTCTGATGATTTCAAACGTTTTCTGCCCAGTTCTTCACAGATGTAATGAGATTATCACTGTCTTAAGCTCACAAAAGTCAAAGTCAAAGTGTTAGTCGCACAGGCCTGTCCGACTCTTTGCAATCCCATGGACTATAGCCTGCCAGGCTCCGCTGCCCTTGGAATTTCTCAAGCAAGAATATTGGAGTGGGTTGCCATTCCCTCTCTCCAGGGGATCTTCCTGATCCAGGGATTGAACCCGGGTCTCCCATATTTTAGGTTGACTCTTTACCACCTGAGCCACCAGGGAAGTCTTTAAGCTCACAATGCAGTTGACAAAGAGCTTTCCCAGAAAGAGAAGGGTCAGCTCTGCCATCTTTGCTGAGTTAATTTTACTGTGTTATCTTTCATCGTGATCTCTTTGCAGGATTAATTTTAAGTCTGTATTTTGTGATGGTTGATTCAGTTAAAACTAGATGATATCCTCTTTAAATCCTTTCCAGAAGGGCTCACATAAATGCCATTCACAGTAATGAACCAAGAGAACAGGAAGGATCCTAGTGGACCACCTCTTCCTCCTTCTCCTGACCTCTCCCTCACTATCTCAAGGGGCCATGGCAATCCACCACATACATGTTAATAAAGCTTGAGATCTTTCTTATTTTTATATAAATACAGAAGATTTAATATATTCCTTTCCAGTCGTGCCTGTGGGGCCTTAAATATTGGGCATTTCTGCTTTTCAAATGTGATGTTTCCTAATTCTGAGAACACACAGGAGGCATTTTGTGACCCTGATAATACCCAATTTTAATTTTCAGTTATCTCCGTGAAAATGTGTGTGCTCAGTTGTGTCCAGCTCTTTGCCACCCCACAGACTGTAGTTAGCCAGGCTTCTCTGTCCATGGGACTTTTAAGGCAAGAATATGGAAGTGTGTTGCCATTTCCTCCTTCAGGGGATCTCTCCCACCCAGGTATCAAACCTGCTTCTCTTGTGTCTCCTGCATTGACAGGTGGATTCTTTACTACTGAGCCACCTGGGAAGCCCCCTGGTCTCAATACCCTTTATAAACAAGTGGAAAGGCCCATCTTTTGGAGAATGAACTTGGAGCATCTGTACTCCTCCCATGGACTTCCACTATTTATATTTTACACTCTCCAAGGAAGAGGCTTTTTAATTGTTGTTGTTTGTTTTGTTTTCTGATATTTGTTGGTGTTCAGTTACTCAGTCATGTCTGATTCGTTGCAGCTCTATAGACTGTGGCATGCCAGGCTTCCCTGTCCTTCACTATCTCCTGGAGATTGCTCAGAATCCTGTCCATTGAGTCAATGATGCCATCCAGCCATCTCATCCTCTGTCATTCCCTTCTCCTCCTGCCTTCAATCTTTCCCAGCATCAGGGTCTTTTCCAATGAAGTGGCCAAAGTATTGGAGGTTCAGCTTTAGCATCAGTCCTTCCAATGAATATTCAGGGTTGATTTCCTTTAGGATTGGCTGGTTTGATCTCCTTGCAAAACTGTAGTTATACTACTGCAAATAGGACTGCCTAGGAACAAAAAGAACATCAACAACCGCTTTGATGATTTTATTTCAGAAGGAAGCACTGCACAGAGCAATCAATTAGGGTTTCATGGACTCTTCATTTGTGCAGTCAGGAACAACTAGATTCCCCGTAGTCATAGTTAATTGAAACAAAGAGAATAACACGTTTCTCTTCAATTAGAACACTACGTGCAAGTTCTCAAGAACACACAGTTCAAACACAAATCTAAGTTTAAAACAATGCTTACAAAAATATGCACCCTAAGGTCTCAAAACACTGGCTTTTTACTGAAATTCAATCAAACTACAATAAAGCTCACCAGTTTTTAGAGTACAAGTCTCACAAATGCATATATTGATGACACCCAACAGCACAATCCTGATATATAATATTTCTATCACCTAAAAAGTGTCCTCATGTCCCTTTTCAGCCAGTCTTCTCCACCAAGACACCAGTCCTCAGCAGCCACTAATCTCCTTTCTGAAACTATTGTTTTGCCTTTTCTAAAATCACATGCAAATGGCACCATGCAGTATGTGGTCTTTTGCATCTGGCTTCTTTTGCTTAACATGCATCTTTTGAGGTCTCTTCATGATGTTGTTTAAAATATTTTTAGGATTGTTTATAGCTTTGGTTCTGGTATTCAAGGGCAATGTGACTCAACATTATTTGTAAGTTCTGTTTGATGATGTAGATTATTTTTTTTCTATCAACACAGTTTGAAGTGACTCCAACATATTTCTGTTTTTCCTCTCCATTTGCCTGTCTTCATTCACTTGCTTTTCCTCTTAACAAGGAATAAGAGCTAGAAAGAGTATGAACGAGAGTCATTGACTCAGGTACCGAATCTTGTCTCCTACTGGGCAACGTTCTGCTGGCTTTGAAGTTTGGCGTGGCCACACGACCTCTTTGGCTAATGGAATGTGACCAGAAGTGATGTCTGCTCCTTCCAGCAACAAACCTTAAGAGCATCTATTCTCTTTCTCTGCTTTCGTGATTATAGGAGCGTGTGTAGAGCTAGACCCTGAGTCCATGAGTGATGACAATCACCAGACAACTCTGCCAGCTATGTTAGACATGAAGCATGAGCAGGAAATAACAAACCTTAGCCACTGAGAATTTTAAGGTTTTCTGTTACTGAAGCAACTAGCACACCAGTCAACCCTAGCTGTAAAAGGAAGCAAGCAACCTGGTTACAGGATTGACCCACACAAGTGTTGATTGTCATCTTTCAGTCAGAAGATTCTTCTCTCTCTCTCCCTCTTTTTTTCCTGTTTTATTCATCAGCTCCAAAATGGATTTCTTTCTTTATGCTCCATTGCCCAAAATTTGCTTTGGAAGATTAAATGTATTTATTAAACATTCAAAGCAGCTTGTTCAACTTGATTTCTGATGGTGATCATCAAAGAGAGCAAGTCTTTTTTCTAATGACAGTTGAGTTGAAACAGTGTAACAAGCGAAAACTAATGTCTCCATGGAGGAATAAAATCGTTAGCAATGTCAGGCTGTAGCAGAGACTTCTAGTGCTCAGCAACATCTACGCTGTCCTCTTCTTCATGGGCACAGCCAGAATGCAGCTTCCAACCCCTTGACCTGTGAGTCAATTTCAAGCCAAAGCTGTTAAGAGCAGGTGTGTATCCCCATATTTTCTCTCTCTCATTGGTTGAGGACAAGGCATCAGATGAAAGGAAAGTGACATAAAGGAAGGAACCTGGACTATTAAATGACAGCAAGAGGCAAAGTCCTCTCACCTACTTCCCACCCCACCAACCCGCACTGGGCACTGTCATAGAATAAGAAGTAGATCTTTACATTCTTAAGTCCCTGAGGAGTGAAGTTTGTTTGTTACATCAGCTAACATCAGTTATCCTGATTAATATGGGACTTAATACTGTAACAGTGCTACAGCACCACAGTTTGAAAACACCACAAATACTTCTATCCAATATAATCCACACAACCCTCCGAGCTCCACTGCACTTGTGAAGAAACAGAATTTATATGGCTTGTCAAATCCATGTACATGGAACTTCTCAGGGGTTAAGAACTCACCTGCCAATGCATCCCTGGTCCAGGAAGACCCCACATGCCTTGGGGCAACTAAGCCCATGGGCCACGACTACGGAGCTAATACTCTAGACCCCATGAGCCTCAACTATTGAAGCCCATGCACCCTACAGCCCATGCTCTGAAACAAGAGAAACCACAGCAATGAGAAGCCCAACTAGAGAGCAGCCTCTGCTCACCAAGGCTGGAGAAAGCCCATGCCTGGCGCAGCAATGAAGACCCGGCCCAGCCAAGAATAAAAATAAGTAAATAATTTTAAAAGCCATGTATCTGATAAATGGTAAATATAAAAGTTCATTTTCCATCCTGTATCTCGTGCTCCTACCATGCTGTGCAACCGCAATCAAAGGCTGCTGTCTCTTGACAATTTACTGCCTCAGATTCAACAAAATTATATAGACACATAACAGAGAATTGTCTTAAGCAAATGTGGCTAATCTATCTCTTTAAGGCGCTGGTGCTGTGTCTGATAGGGAACTCGAGGCGCACGGGGCAGGCAGACAGGAGATGATGATCGGGAGCAAGCAAGAAACTACAAGCAAAGCTGGGACCACCCCCCAAAACAGACTGACACCGTGGCTGTTCTTCTGAACCCTAACTTCGGTGATGAGGATTTTCTACAGAAGTCAGCCCTTTATCACTGATTGTGCCACGTGCTTTGGTTTGTCCTGAACCAATCAGAGGGTTGCCCGGACACCAGCTCAAGGACAGCCCATTCACTGGAGAAGCCACACCTGGATAGTTCTAAAGGCCTTGGAATCAGTGACTACATGGTGTCTTCCAAGAAATCAGAGACTAAAAGTAGAATATGGCTGCACACTTGGTCCCCACCCTTGTTCCAATCTCTTGTGCATGCAAAACTCAAGAGGAATCCTCCTTCTGTAAAATTCCCAGCCAGCTCTTGAAAAATGAACCATCTCTGTTCCAAGGCTGTGGATGCCAGAGTCTTAAATGCCAAAGGAAGCCTGCCAAACAGAGAGTGTTCTTCTCAAGATCCATCTTTCTGCTGATATACACGAAGGGCAACCTTTGCTGGTTGGCTTTAGGGAAGATTCTTATAATTCAGACATTCTGGGTCACTGTTCCTGGGTTTGTGTTCCTTTGTCTCTATGGTCCTGTCTTTAGGGGGGTTTGGGGGGTCCAGGGTGTCTGCTGCCCCTGGGGACCTCTGCAGTTGGTTGTACTAGCCTAGTCAGTCACATTTCTGAAGCAGCCAGCTCTGCCTCCCTCCAAACCTGGTGAAGAACTTTCTGGAAGGATCAACACAGTTCTTGTGACTCTTGATGCCAACACAGCCATCCTCAGAGTTTGGCCTCCTTGAAAAATGGCAGGAGAAGATGGTGGACACATGAAACCAAGCCTTGTCTCACTTCCAAAACAGATCACACATTAGCCAAAAAAAAAAAAAAAAGACTGTAGAAAGTAGACAAGAAGGTGACTAGTCAAGGTGGTCCAGATTGGGTTTCTTGAGTGTGTTCTGGTGTGTGTGCATGCGTGCTTGTGTGTGTGTAGGAGAGAGTAAGTACAAAGGAGAGTGGGCAGGGACATGGGGGTGATATACCTGCACACGGAATTAATGGTGGATCTGGAAAGGGAAGTGCTAAAGAAGAGGTGGTTGGATGGCATCACTGACTCGATGGACATGAGTATGAGCAAGCTCTGGGAGTTGGTGATGGATAGGGAGGCCTGGCGTGCTGCTGTCCATAGAGTTGCAAAGAGCTGGACATGACTGAGTGACTGAATTCAACTGAAAGAAGAAAAAGTTTGTCTCCCCAAATTTATTGTGGATTCCAAACTTGTTGACCATTCCAATCTTACCTAGGATTTAAAGATTTCAGAGGTCTAACATACTAGCATCAAAAACTTGCTACTGGGACTTCCCTGGTGGTCCAGTGGTTAAGACTTCAGGTTTCCAACATAGGGAATGTGGGTTCGAACCCTGGTCAGGGAGCTAAGATCCCACATGCCTCATGGCCAAAAAAAAAAAAACATAAAATGAAGCAATATTGCAACAAATTCAATGAAGACTTTAAAAATGACCCACATTAAAAAAAAATCTCAAAAAAACCTGCTGCCGCAGGAGTGCAACTTGCTAAGTGAAAAGACCCAGTTTCAGGTTGCTTTTTTTTTCAGCTCCTGGAGCATCCAGAAACCTCCTGCCATTACTCCCCCTAGCTTTGCCCCCCATTTCACCCCACTGAGTCCCCTCCAAACAAAAGTAGAAGACAGACAGTAACTGGTGCCTAAATAAACCTGGTCCAGGTTCATCTGCCTGCCCAGTTTGCAAGTTCCTGCCGATAAGCTACTTGGCAACCACGAATCATGACAGTCAATAAATGGAGTACTATTTAGTACTATGGGAACTATTTAGTGCCAGATATCTGCATTTCAGCCTTCAACTTTTCAAGAGGATTTACCTTTCAGTTCATATCTTATTGGAATGATTAAATGATGGTCAGAATCAGGGATAAACACACTTCCAGCCTGTAACTCTTAGAATAGGCATAGACATCAATTCCAAGACTTCTAATCCAACTCTCTACTAAATTTATATTTAAATCATTTGAAATAATGCATACATGTTTGATAAAAATTCCTGATTTTTATGACTAACAAGTCTCCCCATTTATGATAAAATCATACTTAGAAGGATTGATTTTGGGGAAAGGTCTACAAGATTCATTATCAAAGCAGTATCATTAACCTTATAAAATTATTGGCAATGCACTTATAAAACAAGCCCTCATTCCCATTGTGCGTTGTTGAAGAGCTGCTTTCCTTTTGTCTAAAGGTTGGACCAAATACCTGTGTGCTTTATAACTAGAAGCATTTAAGCTTTACATGATTATGCTAATAATATTTTGAACCAAGTGAATTTATTAATATATTTAATTCCTGCAGGCCATTTAAAAAAGAAAAGCACGAGATCAAACACGATTTTTGGAGAGCAGAGCATCTAAAAAAACAGTACTGTTGAAAGGAGATACTTGAGGAACCTCCATGCTCTTCTCCACAGTGGTTGTCAATTTACATTCCCACCAACAGCATAGGAGGGTTTCCTTTTCTCCACCTCCTCTCCAGCATTTATTGTTTGTAGATTTTTTGATGACGGCCATTCTGACTGGTGTGAGATGAACTCATTGTAGTTTTGATTTGCATTTCTCTAATAATGAGTGATGTTGAGCATCTTTTCATGTGCCTCTTGGCCATGTGTACATCTTCTTTGGAGAAATGTCTATTTAGGTCTTCTAGCTACTTTTTGATTGTGCTGCTTATTGTTTTGATATTGAGCTCCATGAGCTGTTTGTATACTTTGGGACCTACTGTCTGAAATAGATAGCTAGTGGGAAGCTGCAATAAAGCACAGGGGATTCGACTAGGGGCTGGGAGATGACCTAGAGGGGTGGAGTGGGAGATCCAAGAGGGAAATGCAGTGCTATGTATATTTTTATGAAACAAATATATATATATATATATATATAAAACTCTCTATATATTAAGAAGTTACCTGATTCACACAAACAATCCTGGTTTCACAAACCCCACAGCCCACATACCCTAGAAGGTACTTACTTGCAGGACAAAATATCTATATTTTGTGAGATTCTGATTTACTACTCACTTAGCCAAGATTATCTAATTGATTAGAGATTTCCTTTTTTTATTTGAATCATTATAATTGCAGCAATATAATGCTTGGGTAAAAATTAGGTAAGAAATTAGAAAATAGTTTTGATCAATCATAGTTAATGGAGATGGTATCACCCTCTCCTGCTCAAGATTATAAAACTGTTTTGCCATGTGCTTCTCCACCTGATGCTTTGGTATCTATTTTCACCAACTTTCCTGATCAATTTTACTCTGAAAACTATTAAATCTGTAGTTATTGTTCATTTTAGGAGGTGTAGATTCAGACTCGCACATAACTCAATTTTTTTAATGCAACAGATTTACAGTATTTTTTTGAAACTCTCTGTTAGAAAAAGAATCATTTCTTGCCATCCCTCTCAGCTCTTTATCCTAGGTGCCATGAGGCTACTGATTTCCAAAGTGCAAGAGCCCTGGATCTGTTCTCTTCACTTTCCCTAATAAACTATTTTGCCAAGTAACTGAGTCCAAATAAGGAGTCTTAGCTTTGGATTCTTCATCGCCAGACTAGTGTTCAGTGCATCACAAAATAAAGGCAGAGGAAGGAGGAACTGATGAGCCAGGGAATGTCTGAGCGATGAGTTCATTTGTACCTTTTTTTTAAATTCCATGTTATAATTATAGAGTCCCTTGGGCTTCAAGGAGACAGTCAATGCTAAAGGAAATCAACCCTGAAAATTCATTGGAAGGACTGATGCTGAAGCTGAAGCTATTCAATACTTTGGCCACCTGTTGTCATTGGAAAAGACCCTGATGCTGGGAAATATTGGAGGTAAATGGAGAAGAGGGCAGCAGAGGATGAGATTGTTGGATAGCAGCACCAACTTAATGGACATGAGTTTGAGCAAACTCCAGGAGATCATGAAGGACAGGGAAGCTTGGCATGCTGCAGTCCATGGCATTGCAAAGAATCGAACATGACTTGATGACTAAAAAACAACAACAAATAATTATCCATCTATATAAATTTCCATCAGAAGGAACACTTTTTATGCTGCGGTCACATCTCTTTAAACTTTTACCTCCACATAGAAGCACAGAGCCTGATCCAATTCATGGCTCTGAACTGGATACAAAATTTATTTGTATCAGGGTAACATTTCTAAGACTTTCTCTCAAATCAGCCTAAAATGTTATCTACAGGGCTATTGAGATGGAAATGCAAAGAGAAAGAAAAAGTCAGTGTTCATTTATTTTTTCAGTGACTAGAATATGATCTTGAGGTATGTCTTGGGAATTAGGCTTTGTCAATAGTGAAAAGGATTTTCTAGGGAGTTTCTCTATGCCTTGGGTGGGGTAGCTAAGGATGCTGGCCTGCAAGGTAGCCACTGGGTTCACTATAGAGGCCATAGAGGGTCCTAGGAATCATCTGCAGCCACACTTCAGGCTGATTATCAGCAGTTAAGGTGAAACCAACCAAGATGAAAGGGAGAGTCATATATGGGGCGTCATGTAAGAAAATAAATACCTGTATCTGTACATCTCTATACATATGGATAACCATATAGCTATTATATCTAACAATTATATTTCATTTCCTGATCTTCATTGGTTACTGATTTGAATATGGTAAAGCATTCTGTGAGCAAAGTAATGGAAGCTATAAACTAAGAACATTTCCTCTTTTTCATTGATGATATTGATATAATATGGGTCAAATATGGATTTGGATGTAGCTACAGATACAGTTGTAGTTACTGATGGGCTTCCCAGGTGGTACTTCATAAAAACTCTGCCTGCCAATGCAGGAGACCTAAGAGACATGGTTTGATCCCTGGGTTGGAAAGATCCCCTGGAGGACGGCATGGCAACCTACTCCAGTATTCTTGCCTGAAGAATCCCCATGGCCAGAGGGGCCTGACGGGCTGCGAACCATAGGGTCACAAAGAATCAGACACAACTGAAGCAACTTAGCAGGCATGCATACACACATAGATATAGATTCAGACCTAGACATTTTTGGGGGAAATGATGGGTGGAGCCGGAAGAACAGAAGATGGTCAATTTGTGGTCTACTTAATATTCTCAAAACATGTTTAATAACAAAAGCAAGACACCTGCCTTCTCAATCTCCTTATTTTTTGTAATTCAGAAATATGTGAGTAGGAGTAGACTAGCTTTTCTTTCTAACATGAACATGCTCATTCATTTATATATTTTTTAAAAATTTATGTTTATTAGGTGCCAAGAGTTATGTTTGGAAGTCACTGAGGGATTTTAAGCAGAGGAATGACATGTTATTTTTGACTTTGGAACATGAGATGTGACTTTGTTTTTCTCCGAGCTCTGCTTTCAAATGTGTTTTGCCAGAACTTTCATCCTTAACCTTTGAAGACATCTCTAGAAGATCCTGTAGGGCTTCCCTGATGGCTCAGACAGTAAAAGAATCTGCCTGCAATGCAGGAGACCCTGATTCAATCCCTGGGTCGGGAAGATCCCCTGGAGAAGGAAATGGCAGCTCATTTCAGTATTCCTGCTTGGAGAATTCCATGGACAAAGGAGCCTGGTGGGCTACAGTTCATGCGGTCACAAAGAGTCAGACACGACTGAGCGACTAACACTTTCACTTTCACTAGAAGGTCCTGTAGGTGTCAGGATATAAGAACAGTTATAAGTCAGCTGTAAGAACAGTCTTACTTTGACAATGAACTCACTTGCAGATATTGAAAAAAAGACAGCCTTCAGAATGGGAGAAAATAATAGCAAATGAAAAAACAGACAAAGGATTAATCTCAAAAATATACAAGCAACTCCTGCAGCTCAATTCCAGAAAAATAAATGACCCAATCAAAAAATGGGCCAAAGAACTAAACAGACATTTCTCCAAAGAAGACATACAAATGGCTAACAAACACATGAAAAGATGCTCAACATCACTCATTATGCAAATCAAAACCACAGTGAGGTACCACTACACGCCAGTCAGAATGGCTGCTATCCAAAAGTCTACAAGCAATAAATGCTGGAAAGGGTGTGGAGAAAAGGGAACCCTCTTACACTGTTGGTGGGAATGCAAACTAGTACAGCCACTATGGAGAACAGTGTGGAGATTCCTTAAAAAACTGGAAATAGAACTGCCATATGACCCAGCAATCCCACTCCTGGGCATACACACTGGGGAAACCAGATCTGAAAGAGACACGTGTACCCCAGTGTTTATCGCAGCACTGTTTATAATAGCCAGGACATGGAAGCAACCTAGATGCCCATCAGCAGACGAATGGATAAGGAAGCTGTTGTACATATACACTATGGAATATTACTCAGCTGTTAAAAAAATTCATTTGAATCAGTTCTAATGAGATGGATGAAACTGGAGCCCATTATACAGAGTGAAGTAAGCCAGAAAGATAAAGACCATTACAGTATGCTAATGCATATATATGGAATTTAAAAAGATGGTAGCGATAACCCTATATGCAGGACAGAAAAAGAGACACAGATGTACAGAACAGACTTTTGGACTCTGTGGGAGAAGGCGAGGGTGGGATGTTCTGAGAGAACAGCATCGAAACATGTATATTATCAAGTGTGAAACAGATCGCCAGTCCAAGTTGGATGCATGAGACAAGTGCTCAGGGCTGGTGCACTGGGAAGACCCAGAGGGATGGGATGGCGAGGGAGGTGGGAGGGGGGATCGGGATGGGGAACACATGTAAATCCATGGCTGATTCATGTCAATGTATGGCAAAACCCACTACAATATTGTAAAGTAATTAGCCTCCAACTAATAAAAATCAATGAAAAAAAAAAAAAAGAAAAGTTGAGTAGAGTCTAAATCTAAACACCAGTCTCACATTCAACCCCAACTTCTTCTTTTCCCTCCACTCAGTCCTGAGCTGGGCCATGGAGCCTGCAGTTGGAGTCTGTTCTATCATTCCTGTTTCTGGCTCCTCCAGAACAAGATTTGAAGGAAAGGGGGATTCAAGAAAAAGAGGAAAAGGTTCTTTTGTGCTTTCATTTTGAGATTTGGAGGCTCCGTGAACTCTCTGTACTGTGTGCTTCTCTGACATGGGTGATGTATTCCAGAGGTAGGTATTTGCCAACAACATGATCACTTGCCCAACACTCAACCCCAATGAATATCTTGAGGTATTTTGTGATACCTCCCAGCTCCTGCCTCCAAGTGTATCCCCCAGCCCCTTTCCCCTGGTGGGTCAGGATACCTTAAAGATGGCAGTAACTTCCCTCTCTGGCCTGACTTTTCCGTGAAATGTGTATATTCTTGCTGGGAACTCAGGCTGATCCCCTGGTTACCCTTTTCCCCCCAGGTGATTTGTCTTCAGGCTGCTCCAGGAGAAAGACAGACACATGCCTCTGTCTTCACAGGTGTCCAAAACTCCAGAGGATGCAAGCCAAGTTCTCCCAAGAACCCTCTGCTCTGGGTTGCTGGCTCCAAGTTAATATCATTCACTGACCATCAAGCTGGGAAGTGAGTTTCCTGGGTTCTTCCTTGCAGGCACTTCCATTCTTCATGAAAAATTTATGTCTCATTCCTTCACTCAGGGACAGTAAACTCTCTTCTTTCTATGAGAGAGAGAGGGGGAAAGCTAAAACATTCTTTTCCTTTACCCCAGGAAGTGACCTTCCTCTTCCCTAATAACTTAAAGAGCTCCAGTCTTCTGTACACATATGTTGGAAGCAATGTTGGAAGTGAGACCTGAGTCTCATCTGGCCACGTTTCAGTCAGCCCTGGGAGGGAGTGCCAGCTGATTCAATGGCTCTTCACAGTGGCCTATGGTTCTCAGTGATGGGCAAGAGCCAAACCCCATTCCACAACATGTTTCATCTTGTATAAATAGTACCGCAATAAAACTGTGAAGAACTGACTCAAAGGAGATGAGATGGGAGATGGGGATTTCAGAAAGCAATCCAGGTGAGAAATAAAAGAAGTCTGAACTCCTGGTCATGGGAGTGGAGAGGAGGAGATGGATCTATGAGACATCCACTGAGGTTGAGTGAGTGAGCATGCAGTTGGCAAATATGTAACAGAGAGAGAGAGCAGAGCAGGCTTTGAGGACATGCCTTGATGTCTCTGGGGCGATTCGGGCAGAGAAGCCCAGGGGGGGCAGATAGAGGTATAATATGAGGCTCAAGAGAAGGGTCTGACTTGAGGCTATGGCTGGAGGAATTGGCAGAATTCAGGTGGTTATTGACACCTGGGTCTTTGGGGTTACCCAGGGCCAGTGCCTAATGCGGGAATGAAAGGGACCCAGTAGAGCCCCAAGAAGCCCCTGCATTGAAAGACTGGGTTGGTTTGCCTGGGAGACTGAGGAGGGACCAGAAAGGTGGGAGGACAAAGTTCTCCGATGGATACTGAGAAAAGCCTGTGCCCCCTTTCCTTAAACCGTTTAGTATAAATGTCACCTCTCACCCTGCACTGTACCACTGACACTTCTTTCCCTGGCCCTGCCCTCTTCATCTGCTCTGTAAAGCTGCTCCTTCCTTGATGAGCTGTTCCACAGGTCCACAAAATCACTTGGTGAGGCTTCAACTGCTTCCTCAAACCAGAGGCTCCTTCCCAAAGGTTCTGAAGATGAGAGATAACTAACTGGAGGAACGTGCTTTGCATTTCTCAGGTGAGCTGCCAGCGTCTCCTGATGATGGGCAGGGTGCCACCGTTCTGCTGTGGTTCCCGCCTCTCTTCCCCTCACAGCTTACCGCTGTCCCCTCCTAGGGGGAGCTTGTGCATTCTCTTCCTCAGCATCCAAAACACTCAGAGATTCCCAAAGGCTGTGCTTTTAGTGCCCTTCTGGTTTGACGAGGAACTGGAACTGACTGGACCTTATCAAGTCTTTGCATTTCTAGAAAAGATCTCAAAGATGATCATCAGATATTACAAGTGATATTAATACTTTGTCATGGGATTTCTATTGTTCCTCTTTTAGAGAGGATTATTACAAGGCCCTTGTGCTGTTCTGGGCTAAGTCACTTTAGTTGTGTCCGACTCTTTGCAACCCTATGGACTGTAGCCCACCAGGCTCCTCTGCCCATGGGATTCTCCAGGCAAGAATACTGGAGTGGGTTGCCATGCCCTCCTCCAGGGGATCTTCCTGACCCAGGGATCAAACTCAAGTCTTATGTCTCCTGCATTGGCAGACGGGTTTTGCACCACTAGCACCACCTGGGAAGGCCTACAAGGCCTTTATAAATCTCCGAATAGAAAGAGATTTCTTTTTTTTTTTTTTTAGTTGGAGGCTAATTACTTTACAATATTGTAGTGGTTTTTGCCATACATTGACATGAATCAGCCATGGATTTACATGTGTTCCCCATCCCGATCCCCCCTCCCACCTCCCTCCCCATCCCATCCCTCTGGGCCTTCCCAGTGCACCAGCCCTGAGCACTTGTCTCATGCATCCAACCTGGGCTGGTGATCTGTTTCACCCTTGATAGTATACTTATTTCAGTGCTGTTCTCTCAGATCATCCCACCCTTGCCTTCTCCCACAGAGTCCAAAAGTCTGTTCTGTACATCTGTGTCTCTTTTTCTGTTTTGCATATAGGGTTATCATTACCATCTTTTTAAATTCCATATATATGCGTTAGTATACTGTAATGGTCTTTATCTTTCTGGCTTACTTCACTCTGTAGAAAGAGATTTCTATTCCCACCAATGGATTCCTTTTTAGTTGGACAGAAGGACAGAGAGGAGAATCCTAAGAATGACAAAGAGAAAAAAATGTTTTTTTCTAGACACCCCCAAAGCAAATCAAAATATTTGGGGTCAGAGAATCCAACAGATAAAGTCTGGCTCACTTCTAGAAGCATCCATTAAGCAAACCACCTACTTCAATTGTTGGATCCTTTGCTGCCTTCAGTCAAAACAAGTATTTCCCCTTCTATGTGCTTGCCTTCCCCAGCTCCCTCCCAGAGTATATGTCAAGACTCACATCTGCTTTTGTTTTCCAGTCCTTTTGAAGTAGTTTTCCAATTTGCAATGCCTGCTTTCATGCCAGGATAATCCATTGCTATAGTATGGGCAAGCTCTTGATCCCATGCCCTGTGTAGTTTTGCCAAAGTCATGGAGGAGGCCAGTGGGGAAGCCAGGAATAGCACACATAGCTTCAGGCTTTCAGGGCCCTCCTCGAGCTGCAGACACACTGCTCTTTTTTTTTTTTTTTCTCTACAAGTGTTCCTTGGCTCTCATAGGGAGCAAATTTGCTCTTTGAAATGAAATACATACTCTCTCCCCTTAAACAATACCTTGCAATATCATATGATATTTCTTTCTCTCTCTGACTTACTTCAATCAGTATGACAATTTCTTGGTCCATCCATGTTGCTGCCAATGGCATTATTTCATTCATTTTTATGACTGAGTAATATACCATCGTACATATGTACCACATCTTCTTTATCCATTCATCTGTCGATGGACATTTAGGTTGCTTCCATGTCCTGGCTATAGTAAATAGTGCTACTATGGATATAGGCGAGCATCTGAAAAAAGCTTTTCAAATTATGGTTTTTTTCTGGATATATGCCCAGAAGTGGGATTGTTGAATTATATGGTAGCTCTATTTTTTCTTTTTTAAGGACCCTCCATACTGTTAACCACAGTGGCAGTACCAATTTACATTCCCTCCAACAGTGTGGGAGGGTTCCCTTTTCTCCACATCCTATCCAGCATTTACTGTTTAAAAATTTTTTTGATGATGACCAGTCCGACAAATGACCTCAGATATGCAGATAACGCCACACTTACGGCAGAAATCAAAGAAGAACTAAAGAGCCTCTTGATGAAACTGAAAGAAGAGAGTGAAAAAGTTGGCTTGAGGCTCAACATTCAGAAAACTAAGATCGTTGCATCTGGTCCCATCAGTTCAGTTCAGTTCAGTTCAGTTCAGTCGCTCAGTCATGTCCAACTCTTTGCCACCCCATGAATCGCAGCATGCCAGGCTTCCCTGTCCATCACCGACCCCCGGAGTTTACTCAAACTCACGCCCATCGAGTCGGTGATGCCATCCAGCCATCTCATCCTCTGTCATCCCCTTCTCCTCCTGCCCTCAATCCCTCCCAGCATCAGGGTCTTTTCCAATGAGTCAGCTTTTCACATCAGGTGGCCAAAGTATTGGAGTTTCAGCTTCAATATCAGTCCTTCCAATGAGCACCCAAGACTGATCTCCTTTAGGATGCACTGGTTGGATCTCCTTGCAGTCCAAGGGACTTTCGAGAGTCTTCTCCAACAACACAGTTCAAAAGCATCAATTTTTTGGCGCTCAGCTTTCTTCACAGTCCAACTCTCACATCCATACATGACCCCTGGAAAAACCATAGCCTTGACTAGATGGACCTTTCTTGGCAAAGTAATGTCTCTGCTTCTTAATAGCTATCTAGGTTGGTCATAACTTTCCTTCCAAGGAGCAAGCGTCTTTTAATTTCATGGCTGCAGTCACCATCCGCAGTGATTTTGGAGCCCAGAAAAGTAAAGTCTGACACTGTTTCCACTGTCTCCCCATCTATTACCCATGAGGTGATGGGACCAGATACCATGATCTTAGTTTTCTGAATGTTGAGCTTTAAGCCAACTTTTTCACTCTCCTCTTTCACTTTCATCAAGAGGTTCTTTAGTTCCTCTTCACTCTCTGCCATAAGGGTGGTGTCATCTGCATATCTGAGGTTATTGATATTTCTCCCAGCAATCTTGATTCCAGCTTGTGCTTCTTCCAGCCCAGCATTTCTCATGATGTACTCTGCATAGAAGTTAAATAAGCAGGGCTACAATATACAGCCTTAACATACTCCTTTTCCTATTTGGAACCAGTCTGTTGTTCCATGTCCAGTTCTAAGTGTTGCTTCCTGACCTGCATACAGGTTTCTCAAGAGGCAGGTCAGGTGGTCTGGTATTCCCATCTCTTTCAGAATTTCCCACAGTTTATTGTGATCCACACAGTCAAAGGATTTGGCATAGTTAATAAAGCAGAAATAGATGTTTTTCTGGAACTCTCTTGCTTTTTTGATGATCCAGTGGATATTGGCAATTTGATCTCTGGTTCCTCTGCCTTTTCTAAAACCAGCTTGAACATCTGGAAGTTCTTGGTTCACGTATTGCTAAAGCCTGGCTTCGAGAATTTTGAGCATTACTTTAGTAGCATGTGAGATGAGTGTAATTGTGCGGTAGTTTGAGCATTCTTTAGCATTGCCTTTCTTAGGGATTGGAATGAAAACTGACCTTTTCCAGTCCTGTGGCCACTGCTGAGTTTTCCAACTTTGCTGGCATATTGAATGCAGCACCTTCACAGCATCATCTTTCAGGATTTGAAATAGCTCAACTGGAATTCCATCACCTCCACTAGCTTTGTTTGTAGTGATGCTTCCTAAGGCCCATTTGACTTTGCATTCCAGGATGTCTGGCTCTAGGTGAGTGATCACACCATTGTGATTATCTGGGTCGTGAAGATCTTATTTGTACAGTTCTTCTGTGTATTCTTGCCACCTCTTCTTAATATCTTCTGCTTCTGTTAGGTCCATACCATTTCTGTCCTTTATTGAGCCCATCTTTGCATGAAATGTTCCCTTGGTATCTCTAATTTTCTTGAAGAGATCTCTAGTCTTTCCCATTCTGTTGTTTTCCTCTATTTCTTTGCATTGATCACTGAGGAAGGCTTTCTTATCTCTCCCGGCTATTCTTTGGAACTCTGCATTCAAATGGGAATATCTTTCCTTTTCTTCTTTGCTTTTCACTTCTCTTCTTTTCACAGCTATTTGTAAGTCCTCCTCAAACAACCATTTTGCCTTTTTTGCATTTCTTTTTCTTGGGGATGGTCTTGATCCCTGTCTCCTGTACAATGTCACGAACCTCTGTCCATAGTTCATCAGGCACTCTGTCTATCAGATCTAGTCCCTTAAATCTATTTCTCACTTCCACTGTATAGTCATAAGGGATTTGATTTAGGTCATACCTGAATGGTCTAGTGGTTTTCCCTACTTTCTTCAGTTTAAGTCTGAATTTGGCAATAAGGAGTTCATCACTTCATGGCAAATAGATGAGGAGACAGTGGAAACAGTGACAGACTTTATTTGAGGCGGGGGGGGGGGGGGCTCCAAAATCACTGCAGATGGTGACACAGCCTTGAAATTAAAAGACACTTGCTCCTTGGAAGAAAAGTTATGACCAACCTAAACAGCATATTAAAAAGCAGAGACATTACTTTGCCAACAAAGGTCTGTCTAGTCAAAGCTATTTTTTTTCCAGTAGTCATGTATGGTTGTGAGAGTTGGACTATAAAGAAAGCTGAGCACTGAAGAATTGATGATTTTGAGCTGTGGGGTTGGATAACACTCTTGAGGGTCCCTTGGACAGCAAGGAGATCCAACCAGTCCATCCTAAAGAAAATCAGTCCTGAATATCCATTGGAAGGACTTATGCCAAATCTGAAACTCCAATACTTTGGCTAACTGATGCAAAGAATTGACTAATTTGAGAAGACCTTGATGCTGGGAAAGATTGAAGGTGGGAGGAAAAGGGGACAAAAGAGGATGAGGTGGTTGGATGGCATCACCAACTCAATCGACATGAGTTTGAGTAAGTTCTGGGAGTTGGTGATGGACAGGGAAGCCTGGCATGCTGCAGTTCATGACGTCACAAGGAGTTGGACACAACTGAGCAACTGAACTGACTGAGTCTGATCAGTGTTAAGTAATATCTCATTGTAGCTTTGATTAACATTTATCTAATAATTAGTGATGTTGAGCATCTTTTCATGGCTTTTTAGCCACCTGTATGACTTCTTTATAGAAATGTCTATAAGATCTTCCACCCATGTTTTGATAGACCTGTTTGTTTTATTGATATTGAACTGCATGAGCTGTTTATATATTTTAGAGATTAAGCATTTGTTGGTTGCTTCATTTGCAAACATTTTCTCCCATTCTGAGGGCTGTCTTTTCATTTTGTTTATGGTTTCCTTTGCTGTGCCAAAACTCTTAAGTTTAATTAGGTCCCACTCTGTGGAATCTAAACAATAAGGTACAAATGAACTTATCTACAAAACAGAAATAGAGTTGAAGATGTAGAAAACAAATTTGTGGTTACCAGAGGATAACAGGTGGAAGGATAAACTGGGAGACTGAGATTGACATATACACCCTATTATATATAAAATAGATAACTATTAAGGACCTACTGTATGGCACAGGGAACTCTACTCAGTACTCTGTTGCTGCTGCTGCTAAGTCACTTCAGTCGTGTCCAACTCTGTGTGACCCCATGGATGGCAGCCCACCAGGCTGCCCCGTCCCTGGGATTCTCCAGGCAAGAACTCTGGAGTGGGTTGCCATTTCCTTCTCCAATGTATGAAAGTGAAAATTGAAAGTGAAGTCACTTATTCGTGTCCGACCCTTAACGACCCCATGGATTGCAGCCTACCAGGCTTCTCCATCCATGGGATTTTCCAGGCAAGAGTATTGGAGTGGGATGTCATTCCCTTCTCCAACTCAGCACTCTGTAATGGCCTATAAAGAGCCTCTTGATGAAAGTGGAAGAGGAGAGTGAAAAAGTTGGCTTAAAACTCAACATTCAGAAAACTAAGATCATGGCATCCGATCCCATGGCAAATAGATGGGGTAACAATGGAAACAGTGAGAGACATTATTTTTGAGGGCTCCAAAATCACTGCAGCCATGAAATTAAAAGATGCTTGCTCCTTGGAAGAAAAGCTATGACCAACTTAGACAGCGTATTAAAAAACAGAACCATTACTTTGCCAACAAAGGTCTGTCTAGTTAAGGAATCTGTACACAGGTCAGGAAGCAACAGTTAGAAGTAGACATGGAACAACAGATTGTTTCCAAACAGGAAAAGGAGCACGTCAGGACTGTATACTGTCACCCTGCTTATTTAACTTATACACAAAGTACATTATGAGAAATGCTGGGCTGGATGAAGCACAAGCTGGAATCAAGATTGCCAGGAGAAATATCAATAACCTCAGATAGGCAGATGACACCACCCTTTGGCAGAAAGTGAAGAAGAACTAAAGAACCTCTTGATGACAGTGAAAGAGGAGACTGAAAAAGTTGGCTTAAAACTCAACATTCAGAAAACTAAGATCATAGCATCTGGTCCCATCATTTCATGGCAAATAGATGGGGAGACAGTGGAAACAGTGACAGACTTTATTTTTCTGGGCTCTAAAATCACTGCAGATGGTGATTGCAGCCATGAAATTTAAAAATGCTTACTCCTTGGAAGGAAAGTTATGACCAATGTAGACAGCATATTAAAAAGCAGAGACATTACTTTGCCAAGAAAGGTCCATCTAGTCAAGGCTATGGTTTTTCCAGGGGTCATGTATGGATGTGAGAGTTGGACTATAAAAAAAGCTGAGTGCTAAAGAATTGATGCTTTTGAACTGTGCTGTTGGAGAAGACTCTTGAGGGTCCCTTGGACTCAAAGAGACCCAACCAGTCCATCCTAAAGGAGATCAGTCCTGGGTGTTCACTGGAAGGACTGATGTTGAAGCTGAAACTCCAATACTTTGGCCACCTGATGTGAAAAGCTGACTCATTGGAAAAGACCCTGATGCTGGGAAAGATTGAGGGCAGGAAGAGAAGGGGACAACAGAGGATGAGATGGTTGGATGGCATCACCGACTCAATGGACATGGTTTTGGATGGACTCCAGGAGTTAGTGATGGACAGGGAGGCCTGGTGTGCTGTGGTTCATGGAGTTGCAAAGAGTCAGACATGACTGAGCGACTGAACTGAACTGATCTGAAATCAAAGCTATCGTTTTTCCAGTAGTCATGCATGGATGTGAGAATTGGACTATAAAGAAAGCTGAGTGCTGAAGAATTGATGCTTTTGAACTGTGGTGTTGAAGAAGACTCTTGAGACTCCCTTGGACTGCAAGGAGATTCAACCAGTCCATCCTAAAGGAAATCAATCCTGAATATTCATTGGAAGGACTGATGCTGAATCTGAAACGCCAATACTTTGGCCACCTGATGTGAAGAACTGAGGTGAAGAATCTTGGGAAAGACCCTGATGCTGGGAAAGATTGAAGTTTGGAGGAGAAGGGGATGACAGAGGATGAGATGGTTGGATGGCACCACCGACTCGATGGACATGAGTTTGAGTAAGTTACGGGAGTTGTTGATGGACAGGGAAGCCTGGTGTGCTGCAGTCCATGGGGTCGCAAAGAGTCGAACATGAATGAGTGACTGAACTGAACTGAAAAAAGAGTGGATATATGTATAACTGATTCACTTTGCCATACACCAGAAAGTAACACAACATTGTAAATCAACTACAATAGAAATTTTTTAATGTCTTGCAAATATGTGTCTGTGTGAGCATGTGCTCAGTAGCTCAGTTGTGTCTGACTCTTTGCGACCCCATGGACTGTAGCCCTCCAGGCTCCTCTGTCTATGGAATTTTCCAGGCAAGAATACAGCACTGGGTAGCCATTCCCTTCTCCTGGGGATTTTCCCAACCCAGGGATCGAACACAGGTCCCCTGCATTGCCAGGGGATTCTTTACCATCTGAGCCACCAAGGGAGCCCATAATAATATTGGGTAAAGAGAATTGTACATAATATTGTAAAGAGAACGAATACCATTACCTTCCCCAGACATTTATTGTAAGAAATAAGTAACACAAACTGCTTTCTACTACAAAATGCTTTATAAATGTGAGTCATAATTATCTTCTATAATAAGAAACTGTGGGTTTATTCAAGTTCACTCTTTGAAGTACTCAACTGCTGTGTCTATCAAAGCATTATGAAATTCTACTCTCTATCATGATTTTTAGGCTGTTACTTATATTTCCTCTGTGTTCTGTTCGCTGAGTTTTGTAGGCACTCAAAATGGAAACCTACTGACCTAACACTAGTGCTGCTGGCAGGAGCTGTCTTTTGTCCCCAGGTACAAAGGTTTATGATACCCGCAGATTATCTCTACAACGTCTTGATTCTACAATGATCTTGTTTTTGAAACATTCCTCCAAGACTATACCATATCTAGCACTCATATCCACACTTGCTTTGAAACTGTATCATTGACCAAAATATTTGGGAGAACCTTTGAGAAGTAAGCATAATTTTTAAGTCAGCACGGTGTCCGAGTTTGTGTCCTGGCCCCTGAGCTGAGACTTAAACCGAAGCTTTGTTTGTGAGAATGCCATCTACACAATCGTCTCAGTGTTATTGAACACAATAAGATGACTGTGAAAATTCACTCTTCCCAGAGCTGTGTTTTTAGACCACCGCCTTATTTTTCCAATGGAAACATCTGAGATTTCTGCCTTTCTTCTTATGAAGTGTGAGAATTCCAAAAGGTCACTCCCTGAGGTTTTCTTCCATTTATTTTCACATTCTGTGAATCTTTGTAAAACACTCTGTGGGATCCTCTGAGGGGCATATGATATATGGTTTCTGCTTTTAGGGTTTCAGCTAGTTACTGGGATCCAACAGACTGAATAGAGGAAACCTTGCAGGTGCTTCCAAGGTGAGCCTGGCTACACATGTAACCTAACTTCAGGGGGACATTGAGCATGGCCCTAGTGAAGGTGTTAGCGCGGGACTGCACTAGCATATAAGCCTCAAGATGGCCGAAGAGAAGGCCACGCCCCCGTTGAGTCATGGCCACAGCCTATTGGCTGGCTCTCCTCCGTACAGTAATTAGTGATCCAACTTCCTCCATCTTGGGATGCTGCCATCACACCATGTGGCTCCCAGGGTTGCTGTGGACAAAGAAGACAAGACTGAATGAAGGCCGCACCCTGGTTCCCCAGTGTCTCATCATGGAAGGGACACAGGCATTTATGGTCACATCAGTTCAGTTCAGTTCAGTCACTCAGTTGTGTCCGACTCTTTGCGACCCCATGGACTTCAGCACACCAGGCCTCCTTGTCCATCAGCAACTCCCGGAGTTTACCCAAACTCGTGTCCATCCAGTTGGCGATGCCATCCAACCATCTCATCCTCTGTCATCCGCTTCTCCTCCTGCCCCCAATCTTTCCCATCAGCAGGGTCTTTTCCAACGAGTCAGTTCTTCGCATCAGGTGGCCAAAGTACTGGAGTTTCAGCTTCAGCATCAGTCTTTCCAATGAATATTCAGGACTGATTTCCTTTAGGATGGACTGGCTGGATCTCCTTGCAGTCAGTCCAAGGGACCCTTAAGAGTCTTCTCCAACACCCAGTTCAAAAGCATCAATTTTTCAGTGCTCAGCTTCCTTTATAGTCCAACTCTCACATCCATACATGACTACTGGATAAACCATAGCCTTGACTAGATGGACCTTTGTTGGCAAAGTAATGTCTCTGCTATTTAATATGCTGTCTAGGTTGGTCATAACTTTTCTTCCAAGGAGAAGGTGTCTTTTAATTTCATGGCTGCAATCACCATCTGCAGTGATTTTAGAGCCCAGGAAACTAAAGTCTGTCACTGTTTCCACTGTCTCCCCATCTATTTCCCATGAAGTGATGGGACCCGATGCCATGATCTTAGTTTTCTGAATGTTGAGTTTTAAGCCAACTTTTTCACTCTCCTCTTTCACTGTCATCAAGAGGCTCTTTAGTTCTTCTTCACTTTCTGCCATAAGGGTGGTGTCATCTGCATATCTGAGGTTATTGATATTTCTCCTGGCAATCTTGATTCCAGCTCGTGCTTCATCCAGCCCAGCATTTCTCATGATGTACTCTGCATAGAAGTTAAATAAGCAGGGTGACAATATACAGCCTTAACATACTCCTCTCCCTATTTGGAACCAGTCTGTTGTTCCATGTCCAGTTCTAACTGTTGCTTCCTGACCTGCATACAGGTTTCTCAAGAGGCAGGTCAGGTGGTCTGGTATTCCCATTTCTTTCAGAATTTTCCAGAGTTTGTTGTGGTCCACACAGTCAAAGGCGTTGGCATAGTCAATAAGGCAAAAGTAGTTGTTTCTCTGGAACTCTTTTGCTTTTTTGGTGATCCAACAGATGTTTGCAATTTGATCTCTGGTTCCTCTGCCTTTTCTAAATCCAGCTTGAACATCTGGAAGTTCATGGTTCATATACTGCTGAAGCCTGGCTTGGAGAATTTTGAGCATTACTTTACTAGCGTGTGAGATGAGTGCAATTGTGCAGTAGTTTGAACATTCCTTGGCATTGCCTTTCTTTGGGATTGCAATGAAAACTGACCTTTTCCAGTTCTATGGCCACTGCTGAGTTTTCCAAATTTGCTGGCAGATTGAGTGCAACACTTTGGACAGCATCATCTGTTAAGATTTGAAATAGCTCAACTGGAATTCCATCACCTCCACTAACTTTGTTCATAATGTTGTTTCCTAAGGCCCACTTGACTTCGAATTTCAGGATGTCTGGCTCTAGGTTGGTGACCACACCATCATGATTATCTGGGTCATGGATATCTTTTTTGTATAGTTTTTCTGTGTATTCTTGCCACCTCTTCTTAATATATTCTGCTTCTGTTAGGTCCATACCATTTCTGTCCTTTATTGTGCCCATCTTTGCATGAAATATTCCCTTGGTATCTCTGATTTTCTTGAAGAGATCTCTAGTCATGGTCACATACCATGCGCCTAAAGTAGCCACAAGTTCTCGCGTCACTGCTGGTTGGCTGGAAACTATAGGGAAGAGCCTGGAGAGCGAATAGAGCACCTCTGCTGTCACCATCACTGGCTAATTCCTTTGCTCCCAATTCAATTCGAATCCCATGGTCTGCACGTAATCTGCCTTCCCTTTCACTGAGAAAGACGGAGTTTTTATGACAGTCACTTCCTCCTTTCCCTTGATACCCGCGTCACGGAGAAGCTGAAGCAGCGGCTCTCCTCACTTCTCAGGTTTGCTCTGTCACTGTGCTCTTTTGTTCTTTGACATTTTTGCTGCCTCCAAGCCCAAACGTAATTCTATAATTATGTAGTCTCACGCCAACATCTTCAAATACTCACAGCAGGTGTGTATCTCAAGCTCAGGGGTGAAAGAACTAGAATTATCTCCATTTTTTAATGATAATTTAATTTCTCTCGGAGTCCCCATTCTGTCAGGGTTGGAGAAAACTTTCTTTAGGTTCTCTTTTATCAAAAATCAGGCTGAAGTTGCTTCTAAGATTTGGTCCATTAGGGTGGATCCATTTTCTTTTAGGGACAAATGACTTCCTTCTGAGATGCTCCTGCCCTGCGTGTGTATCTGAAGAAGAAAGTGGTGTGTGGGCCTGGGGGGAGGCGATGCACCACAGGCTGGGAGCTGCGGCCAGGTCTCTATCACCCTTCATCCTACTGCGAGGGCAACTCTGGGCATCATTTGTGGTCTGACTGGGATGCAGTGTCTGTTACAAGGCTTCCTCTTAACCCTCCCAGCCGAAGTTCTCCTCACCTACTCTGAGACCCCACAACATGCTTTCTAGGTCTTGATCACAGCATTTACCCCTTTATATTGTGCATTGGGGATATTATGTTTTTGTCTTCATTTTCTTATTAAACTAAGCTCCTCCTTTCCAGCAAGATCCATCTGTCATTCATCTCTATGTTCACCTCCTAAATTAGTTGCCTCAAAAGTAGGGGCTTCAAACTTAGAGAACAATTTTGTAGTTATCAGTGGGGAAAGGTGGGGAGAAGGGATAGATTGGGAGTTTGGGATTGACAAGTACACAATGTTATATTCAGAATAAGTAACCAACAAGGACCTACTGTATAGTACAGGGAACTCTGCTCAATACTCTGCAATAAATAAGAAAAGAACTTGGAAAAGAATGAAACTGTTAGTCACTCAATCATGTCTGGTTCTTGGTGACACCACAGACTATAGCCCACAGCTCCTCTGTCCATGGAACTCCAGCCTACGATAATATAAAGCAACTCTTAGTAGAGTCATTTGCTTTTTCAATCCACCAATATTTTAGGTATTCTTTTGTAAACATTTATGGAGAATCTACTTTACAAATTTTTTTTAATTTTATATTGAAGTATAGTTGATTAACAATGTTGTATTAGTTACATGTATATGTATAACTGAATCACTTTACTGTACACTTGAAATGAATAAAACATTGTTAATCGACTATACTCCAATATAAAATTTAAAAATTTTAAAAAGGGCTTCATAAATGTTTATAGAAGAATACCTAAAATGTCAGTGTATTGAAAAAGCAAATGACTCTGCTATCTGAGAGTTGATTTATATCATTCTAGGGAAAAAATGAGAGAAAAGAGGGAGAGTTGGAACAAGTTTAGTGAGTCTCTACCACGTATGAAACTGGGTAATGGGCACATAGGGGTTATTATTCTGTTCCATGTACTTTTGTGTGTGTTTGACATTTTTAAAAAATAAAAAAAAAACAGTAAAAAAAAAAAAAAAGCTTCATTTCAAAAAACCTCAAATTAAATGGTTGCTTTTAGAGTTAGATTTCCAGTTCCAAACAGCTGAGTATAATAGTTCATTCCAATAGGTTAATTTTAGGATACTGAAAGAATAGAGTCCAAGAATATATTTTGGCTCCCTGCCCATAGCTCTTTAAAAACCAGGAATTATATACATCTTCATTCACAGAAAGTTTCTCAGGGTTATTTGTACGTGAGCAAGAACTTGGTGATGCTGGGCTCTGTAACATTGTTTTCTTCACTTGAAATGCTCTATTCTGCTATTGTTACTTCTAGATAAAAATGGTTTGCTGACATCATTTCTGCAAATCTGCATGGAATATTAATATTTCTATTTTGTTTTATAACTTGAGTCATAAATGTAACCTTTTATTGTCTCACCTCCCTTTGCTTTTCAACACCTTCTTTCTATATGAAATCAGTTTTTAAAATAAACTTTATATTTCAGAATAATTTTAGATCTACTGAAAAGTTGTGAAGACACTGCAGAAGGTTCCCATAAACACTGTACCCAGTTTTTCCTGTTATTAATATCTTACCTTGTTGTTGTTAGTTGCTCAGTTGTATCCAACTCATTGTGACCCCATGGGCTGCAGCATGCCAGGCTTCCCTGTCCTTCACATCTCCTGGAGTTTCGTGTCCATTGAGTCGGTGATGCTATACATTAGGATGGTGCATTTGTCAAACTAAGGAACTGAAATTGATATGTTATTATTAACTAAAATCAATTTTTTATTCAGACTGCCTTCATTTTACCTGCTGGGTTCTTTTCTGTTTCAAGATTCCGAGTATCCCAGGATACTTCATTACATTTAGTTGTCACATATAAAATAATTTTTAAAAGGACACTTATGTTCCTCTAATCCATGATAGCAACTTAGTGTTTCCTCAGAATATTCATCTTGCCTAGAAAATGTATGATCTCTTTGCTCCCTTTTGAAATATATTATTCATTAGAAATTTGACTTGCTCTGAGCATTCCATTATGAATAGGTAATGACACTTTGAAATTCCAGGAGAGGAGAAAAGAAGGTTAAAAAAAGCAGAAATCCTCTCTCACCAGGCATTTGAGTTGGTGACTACATCAAGCTTTGAGCTCAGGGCTTTTCTTCTTCTTTTCTTTATAATTTTATTTCTTTCTTTATATATATTTTTTGGTTGTGCTGGGTCTTTTGTGCTGGGTCTTCCTTGCTGCACAGGCTTCTGTCTGTTCGCAGCTGCTCTTCTTTGTGGTGCCTGGGCTCCTCAGGGCCATGTCGTCTCTTGTTGCAGGGCACAGGTTCTAGGCACTCGAGTTCAGTAGCAGCGGCTTGTGGGCTCCAGAGGCACAAGAATAGTTGTGGTACAGGGGCTTAATTGCTCCATGGCAGGTGGGATCTTCCCGGATCGGGGATCAAGCCCGTGTCTCCTGCATTGGCAGGTGGATTCTTTACCACTGAGCCACCTGAGAAGCCCAGGTTGATAAGTAGTTTGCAGCTACACAGCAACTCTTTTTTAAAAACTTAATTTATTGTAATTGGAAAATAATTGCAATATTGTGATGGCTTTTGCCATACATCAACATGAATCAGCCACAGGTCTACATGTGTCCACCCCCATTCTGAGCACCCCCCCCCATCTCCCTCCCCACCCTATCCCTCTGGGTTGTCCCAGAACACTGGGGTGCCCTGCTTCATGCACTGAACCTGCCCTGGTCACCTATTTTACATATCACCAGAGAGCTGCCAAAACAATCAGAGCTAAAAGAGTCAAGATTCTAAAAGAGGTCATTGGAAAATGAGCTGAGAGTTGTCATCACTTTCACCCTGGGAAAAGTTGCTGATTCTGGGTGTAAGAAGAGAACCTGAGCTTTCCCCGGGCAGCAGCCACCACAGAAAAAGAGAAACCAACAGAGGCTGTGGCAATCACATGGGAATGAAAAATCAAAATTAGAGACTTGATAGATTAAGATCCTGGTGAGAAGAGTGAGTCAGAGAACTAAGCCTAGCATATGGATAGTTTTCCCTTGAAGATAATTACCTAAATCTGGGAGTTTAAGAAGCTAAGCAAGAAGCTTCTGAAAAGCATTATTCAAGTTTACTGGAGTCACGTTAAACGGATTTAGTAGCCAACTTGTAGGCAGTTCTACTACCAAAGTTGAGATCATTTAAGTGTTAAAAAAGAGACGAACCATAATGCATTGAAACATATTAAATATGTCAAAATCTACACATTCATTATTACACTAAAAAATAGAAACCACAACAGCATCATAGGCCACCAAGAATGCTTGGGAACAACTTCATTATTCTGAAAACTGGTGAAGTAAAAAGCAAATATTTATATTGTCTTTCCTTGCTTATGTTATGTCTGAGGGTAATCAAATGCTTGATGAGTGTTGTTTCTACTTATAAAAGAATTCCAACCAATACACTAAAAAGTGATCGAGTTGGAATATTAATATTGAGCAAAACCTCTTGAAATAATGAATCTTACAAGCACTTACCAGTGACTGTGAAAACCTTTGGATGAACTTTATAAAGAATAAAGCAGGCTGACCATGCTCCAACCCACTGATCAATCTCAATGTGGCCAAAAAGAGAAAGAACCACAGAATACATGCCTCTTGAAGGGGCAGTGGAAAGCCCACCACAGCATCTCTAAGATATTCTCAACAAAACATCCAACCTGAATCTAATAAGCTTCTGGGTATAGCTCCCACTTTACAGAAAGTAGAATAGATAGAGGAAAAGGTTGGAAACATAGGGACACAAGGTGAAAATCCAGAATGTAGGAAGCTGTACAGAACAAATCACCCAATTTCTTTCATAAATATACAGCAGTAGGAGAGGAAGAAGAATCAAGAGGGAGAGAACTGATCGATGTGATATGAGCTGTAGCAACCAAATGCAAGCAGTGACAACTCTTACAACAAGAAACACATTGACTGAGTTACAAAGATACTGATAATTGTGGTCATGTCATCTGTGAGTAACTCTCGTGGAAGATCATTGCCAATGGAGGGTGAGTGGGAGACCTCAGAGAGGAAAGCACTCGAAGGAAGAGCATGAGTGAAGGCTATTATGCCAAGTCTTCTCTCCTTCCACTCATGCTCAAGTGGACCCGGCTTAAGAAATGTGCAGGTACAGTTGGGGCATATGTGGGTTGTATGGCTCAGTGCATGTTACCTCAACTAGAGATCAGTTCTCACCCTAATGGTACCCAACATTAAGCTATCATTATCATAGACTTTGCACTTTGGGTCTTTATTTCAAATACCATTATTTACCCATGTAAATATGGGTAGATATGCCAGAAGTATTTTTCACATATATCACCTCATTTAATATTCACACTACCCTAGTTTAGGTATTATTTCTTCTTTACAGAGAAGAAATCAGGCTCCAAGACATGAAAGAGATGTGAAAGCTCACATAGATAATATGGCACAGAACCTGAATCCAAACTCCTCACTACAAATTCTAAGTTCTTTCTTCTTATAAGTCCTTGTAAGTGGGCAGAAATCAGCCTCTGTTGGGCTGGCCTGACTGATCCTTTCCTAAAGAGTGATGACAAATGTCACACCCTCCCTTCTATCCCCAAAGTATCTCCATCCTCAGGGCCATCCTAGAAGCCTTGACACAAAAAGTAGATATCATGAGGAAACTTTTTTGTTCTCCTTTCCAGATCATTTTATTTTGGAGTTGAAGGCAAAAAAAAAGAGAACTTTTTTCCTCCCCTATCATTTTGAGACATTCAGATTAAAATGACACCCTTGTCAAAATTAATGCTGCTCTTAGAACTACACAAAGGCAGACAGATGATGGAGGGGAGAGGGGGGTGGAGAGGAGGTGTCCCTGAATTGATTAGAGATTGTTCGAAATGGATCCTATACAACTGAGTGATCTTCATTCCCTCCATTGTTTTCCACTCTGATGGAGCAGCGTCTGTCTGGTAGGTGGAGACTATTTCGTATCTTTTTTGTGTAGTTGCCAATTCTCCCCACTTGTGTCTTGTCATTTGCAAGCACAAACTCCCTCTGAGGCCGTTCCACGAGACTTTGTAGGAATAGGGCTTTTCAGAGGCATGGACTCCCAACTCGGGATAGAAACTTGCTAAGATGAGAACAAAGATTTCAAGAAAGGAATCTGGGCAAAAACTACTTGTTGATCCTCCTAATAATGATTAAAGAGGAAAGTGAGAAAGGACTTTAATAAAGATGCACTAAACTAGGTAATCAGACAAGGTGTCCTGTGTCCCAGAATTCCAGCTGCATCTTGCTGGAAAGTAGATCATTGACTTGGATTGAAATGGACAAATACTCCACTTAACGCTCATTCCCTTTTCATGTTCAGATACTAAGTGCATTGGGAAGGGCAGTTAAACTGTTATTTTATCTATCAAATTCCCCATCTTACATGTTCTTCACAGGGAAGAAATAACAGCAAAAAGCTAAGTAGCACTGAATTCATCCAGGTTTGAGACCCTCATTTTCATTGTTCAGTTTTTCTCTACCACGTTACTGCTCAAAGTTACAGAATAGATTACGAAGAGAATATTTTGTTTCCATCACTTGTGACCAGATCAGTTGATAAATTTATAAATGAGACAAGTTTTGAAATAATATGAAAAAAACAAAAGAGGAACTAAAATACTAATATATTCACTTATCTATTATCTAGTCAAAGCTATGTATGTCATGTATGGATATGAGAGTTGGACTATAAAGAAAGCTAAACAATGAAGAATTGATGCTTTTGAACTGTGGTGTTGGAGGAGACTCTTGAGGGTCCCGTGGACTGCAAGGAGATCCAACCAGTCCATCCTAAGGGAGATCAGTCGTGGGTGTTCATTGGAAGGACTGATGCTGAAGCTGAAACTCCAATACTTTGGCCACCTCATGTGAAGAGTTGACTCATTGGAGAAGATCCTGATGCTGGGAAAGATTGAAGGCAGGAGAAGAAGGGAATGACAGAGGATGAGATGGTTGGATGGCATCACTGATGTGATGGACATGAGTTTCAGTAGGCTCTGGGAGTTGGAGATGGACAGGGAAGCCTGGAGCATGAGTCCACCGGCTCACAAAGAGTGGGACATGACTGAGTGACGGAACTGACTGATTGACGGAACTGACTGATTCACTTATCCATAATCATAACTGCAACAACACATGCACAATGCCATTCTTATTAATGAACTCAAAATAATGGCTCAAAACTCAAGAGACCTGCTGCTTTCAATCCTTTATGTCTTGTAGGTTTTTGCTATCCTTGTCTTCCATATGAAAGCAATGAACACATGAGCCTGAATACAGAAGGAATTATATGCTTTCCATAGAGAGCCCTTTCATTATACCACGCTTAGTCACTCAGTCATGTCTGACTCTTTGTGACCCCGTGGATTGTAGCCTACCAGGCTCCTCTGTCCATGGGGATTCTCCAGGCAAGAATACTGGAGTGGGTTGCCATGCCCTCCTCCAGGGGATCCTCCCAACTCAGGGATCAAACCCAGGTCTCCGACATTGCAGGCAGATTCTTTACTATCCGAGCCACCATTTTGTCAGGAATTAGCTAAAGCTTCTTTAGGCTAGAAACACTGGTTCAGTCAGTTCACTTCAGTTCAGTCTCTCAGTCATGTCCGACTCTTTGCAACCCCATGAACCACAGCATGCCAGGCCTCCCTGTCCATCACCAACTCCCAGAGTCCACCCAAACCCATGTCCATCGAGTCAATGATGCCATGCAACCATCTCATCCTCTGTCGTCCCCTTCTCCTCCTGCCCTCAATCTTTCCCAGCATCAAGGTCTTTTCCAATGAGTCAGCTCTTCACATCAGGTGGCCAAAGTACTGGAGTTTCAGCTTCAGCATCAGTCCTTCCAATGAACACCCAGGACTGATCTCCCTTAGGATGAACTGGTTGGATCTCCTTGCAGTCCAAGGGACTGTCGAGAGTCTTCTCCAACACCACAGTTCAAAAGCATCAATTCTTTAGCACTCAGCTTTCTTCACAGTCCAACTCTCACATCCATACATGACCCCTGGAAAAACCATAGCCTTGACTAGATGGACCTTTCTTGGCAAAGTAATGTCTCTGCTTTTTAATATGCTGTCTAGGTTGGTCATAACTTTCCTTCCAAGGAGTAGGCATCTTTTAACTTCATGGCTGCAGTCACCATCTGCAGTGATTTTAGAGCCCAGAAAAATAAAGTCTGTCACTGTTTCCACTGTTTCCCCATCTATCTGCCATGAAGTGATAGGACTGGATGCCATGATCTTAGTTTTCTGGATGTTGAGCCCCAAGCCAACTTTTTCACTCTCCTCTTTCACTTTCATCAAGAGGCTCTTTAGTTCTTCTTCACTTTCTGCCATAAGGGTGGTGTCATCTGCATATCTGCATTTATTGATAATTCTCCCAGCAATCTTCATTCCAGCTTCTATTTCCTCCAGCCCAGTGTTTCTCATGATGTACTCTGCATAGAAGTTAAATAAGCAGGGTGACAATATACAGCCTTAACATACTCCTTTTCCTATTTGGAACCAGTCTGTTGTTCCATGTCCAGTTCTAACTATTGCTTCCTGACCTGCATACAGGTTTCTCAAGAGGCAGGTCAGGTGGTCTGGTGTTCCCATTTCTTTCAGAATTTTCCACAGTTTATTGTGATCCACACAGTCAAAGACTTTGGCATAGTCAATAACGCAAAAATAGATGTTTTTCTGGAACTCTCTTGCTTTTTCGATGATCCAGCGGATGTTGGCAATTTGATCTCTGGTTCCTCTGCCTTTTCTAAAGCCAGCTTGAACAGCTGAAGTTCACGGTTCAAGTATTGCTGAAACCTGGCTTGGAGAATTTTAAGCATTACTTTACCAGTGTGTGAGATGAGTGCAATTGTGCAACAGTTTGCGCATTCTTTGGCATTGCCTTTCTTTGAGATTAGAATGAAAACTGACCTTTTCCAGTCCTGTGGCCACTGCTGAGTTTTCCAAATTTGCTGACATATTGAGTGCAGCACTTTCACAGCCTCACCTTTCAGGATTTGAAATAGCTCAACTGGAATTCCATCACCTCCACTAGCTTTGTTCGTAGTGATGCTTTCTAAGGCCCACTTGACTTTGCATTCCAGGATGTCTGGCTCTAGGTGAGTGATCACACCATTGTGATTATCTGGGTCGTGAAGGTCTTATTTGTACAGTTCTTCTGTGTATTCTTGCCACCTCTTCTTAATATCTTCTGCTTCTGTTAGGTCCATACCATTTCTGTCCTTTATTGAGCCCATCTTTGCATGAAATGTTCCCTTGATATCTCTAATTTTCTTGAAGAGATCTCTAGTCTTTCCCATTCTGTTGTTTTCCTCTATTTCTTTGCATTGATCACTGAGGAAGGCTTTCTTATCTCTCCTGGCTATTCTTTGGAACTCTGCATTCAAATGGGAATATCTTTCCTTTTCTCCTTTGCTTTTTGCTTCCCATCTTTTCACAGCTATTTGTAAGGCCTCCTCAGACAGCCATTTTGCTTTTTTGCATTTCTTTTTCTTGGGGATGGTCTTGATTCCTGTCTCCTGTACAATGTCACGAACCTCCGTCCATAGTTCATCAGGCACTCTGTCTATCAGATCTAGTCCCTTAAATCTATTTCTCACTTCCACTATATAGTCATAAGGGATTTGATTTAGGTCATACCTGAATGGTCTAGTGGTTTTCTCCACTTTCTTCAATTTCAGTCTGAATTTGGCACTAAGGAATTCATGACACTGGTTAAGTAAGTAAGTAAGTAAAGTCGCTCAGTTGTGTCCAACTCTTTGCGACCCTGTGGACTCTAGCCTACCAGGCTCCTCAGTCCATGGGATTTTCCAGGCAAGGGTACTGGAGTGGGTTGCCATTTCCTTCTCCGACACTGGCTAGGACCTATTTAATAACACGAAGGCAATATTTGCTCATTAGCCAGCTGCCTGAGTGAGAGTCCTTTCATCTCTTGTCATTAGTAAGTTATCCAAATCTTAGTAGGTAAATACCCCTGTTCAGCTAAGTCCTTAACCATTCAGAAGTATGATGAACATGAACAAGTATGCATGGCACTCAGAATTGTACTTTCAATTTCAGACTCACTGTATGGGCCAACTGACATTGGCAACACCGTACGTAATATTTGGTTTAAGGAGTTTAGCTCTTGTTTAAGAAACTATCATTAATGAAGGCAGTAGCTGAAAAAAAATTCTTATTATTCATCCTCAAACTTGTTGGTTATGCTAACTCAATTTAGACAGTGTACCAACAACAAGCAAGCTTACCTAGGATCTTTTGGTACAAAGGATATCCATTCTTAGATTTTGACTTAAGATCTTCCAAGTCTTTTATTTGGCAGAATACTTACTTAAAACTCTTGTTTGATTGAATGTGTCTACTCAGACACTTTATGAAGACTTGTTACTTTAGAAAAAAGGAGTTACCAGTTGCAATGATCCTGGAAAGGAAAATGGGGTGTAGGAGGAAGAGGAGAAAAATAAGAAAGGCATTTGCTTTTTATCAGGTTGTAACTAGCCAGGCCACTTTTAAACACTTCATAAATAGACCTGTCATCCAATCTCAATTAAAAATCATCTCTTACTGCAAGAAAACCTAAATCAGGAAGTTCACTCTGTAATAAGACACTGTATATAGGTAGAATGCTGTTTTCATACCACATTTCTCAGCATAAATCCAAGTATGTTGTAGGTGCCTGGTGACTTGTAGCTGTATCAATTAATTAACTAATTAACATATTAACTAATTGTAGAATTTCACACCAGATGCTCTAATTTTAAAAATGAATCATGGAAAAGTTAATGTAACAAACACCTGTGTAACTTACACATTGGACTTAAAATATACTAACATTTTATAGTATTTGCCTCAGTTGTTTTTTTGTGCAATAAAACTCTGCAAAGAGAAGTTGATTCTTTGTGTGTATTAGTCACTCAGTCGTGTCCAACTCTTTGTGATTCCAAGGACTGTAAACTGCCAGACTCCTCTGTCAATGGAATTCACCAGGCAAGAATATTGGAGTGGGTTGCCATTCCCTTCTCCAGGGGATCTTCCCAACCCAGGGATCAAACCCCAGTCTCCTGCATTGCAGGCAGATTCTTCGCCACTGAGCCACCAGGGAAGCTGACGTTCTTTACCCACCACCCTCCCCACCCTGCCACTGCCTTTTATTTTCAATCCTCTTCCTCCTTTCACAGAAGCAATACACTAGATATTCATTTTCTAAGAACCAGAATTGGTTGATATTTAGAGAAATTCAAAGAGCAGAATAAATAATTTTGTAAGGGAAAAAGAGAAACATAAAAAGAAAAAGGAAGGGAGGAAAGATTATTGAAGATTTGCATTGGGGTAGTACAAATGTCAGGATATTTAATGAAAATGATCAGTTGGCAAACACAATATTCTTTTTATATCATCTAAGCCCAACAGGTTGGGTGCCATTGTTCTCAGTCACATTCTATGAGTTCAGGCTCTATCCTTGGCGATTCAGCTAAATTTGTTAACTTAATGCTTCTTAATATTTCATGTTGATACCCTTTGCTACCCCTATTCTCAAAGACTCAGGAATATAATTCTCTATTAAATCTTGTACCCATTTATAGAAGTGTATGAGGAAAACTGAGGAATAGAAAAACGAGGATTAACCAAGCAAAAGGAACCTGACAATCCAGGTAGCTGGTAAAAAATTCATGACTGAATAAGAGAAGTTCTTCAACATCTGCCTTTCAGTTTCCTTGTTCTTTTGTCTTCTTGAGGGGCCTTACTTGCCATATAACATTAGGTAAGGTTAAGTCGTCCACATGGTTATTTGATCCGTGGTGCTAGTGGTAAAGAACCTATTTGCCAGTGCAGGAGACATAAGAGACAGAGGTTCAATCCCTGGGTCAGGAAGATTCCCTGGAGGAGGGCATGGCAACTCACTCCAGTATTCTTGCCCGGAAAATCCCACAGACAAAGGAGCCTGGTAGGCTACAGTCCATAGGGTCGCCAAGAGTTGGACACAACTGAAGCGACTTAGCAAGCACGAATATTTTGCAGTATGATTACTGTGACAGAGTTAGCCAACTCATCCATCACATCATATAATGATCATTTCATTTTGTCATGAGAACATTTAAGGTCTATTCTCTTAGCAACTTTGAAGTATAGAATCCAGTATTGTTGTCCATAATAAGTGTTGTACATTAGCTCTCCAGAACTTATCTCCTAGCTGCAAGTTTGTATGCTTCAACCAACAGTTCCCTTATCCTCCCCCACACATCCCCACACTTAGCCCCTAGCAATCCCTATTCTACTCTCTGTTCCTAACAGTTTGGCTTTTCAGATTCCACATAAGTGATAAACAGTATTTGTTTTCCTCCATCTGAGTTATCTTATTAGCATAATGCCCTCCAGGTCCATCCACACTGTCACAATTGCCAGGTTTTCCTTCTTACTCATGACTGAACAATATTCCATTGTGTAAATATTGACAAACACTTAGGTTGTTTCTATATCTTGGTTATTGTGAATAATGCTTCCATAAACATGGTGGTACATATATCTTTTCAATATCCTGTTTTCATTTCCTTTGGATATATACCCAGAAGTGAAATTTCTGGATCATATAGTAGTTCTGGCTTTCCCAGTGGCTCAGCAGTAAAGAATCTGCCTGCAATGCAGGAGACATGGGTTCGATCCCTGGGTCAGGAAGATCCCCTGGAGAAGGAAATGACAACCTACTCCAGTATTCTTGCCTGGAGAATCCCCATAGACAGAGGAGCCTGGCAGGCTACAGTCCACAGGGTCGCAAAGAGTCAGACACGACTGAAAAAACTTAGCGTGCATGCATGGTAGTTCTATTTTAAATTTTTGTGGAACCTCCATGCTTTTTCCCAAAGTGGCTGTCCTAACTTACCTTCCTACCAACAGTGCACCAGGGTTCCCTTTTCTACACACTCTTGCCAAAACTTGTTATCTCTTGTCTTCTTGATGATAGCTGCTCTAACATTAGTGAGAGGTGATATTTCATTGGGGTTATGATTCGCATTTCCTTGATTATTAGTGATGTTGAGTATCTTCTCATGTACCTATTGGCCATTTGAAAATCTTCCTTGAAAAAATGTCTATTTTGTTTCCCTTCTCATTTTTTTAGCTGCATAGTTTGATTTTTCATTGAGTTGCAGAAGTTCCTTATATATTTATATTAATCCTCTATCAGATATATTATTCACAACTATTTTCTCCTATTCTGTGGGTTCCTTTTTTACTCTGATGATTGTTTCTTCTTTTCTACAGAGCCTTTCTGTTTGATACAGTCCCACTTGTTGAATTTTGCTTTTATTGCTTGTGCTTTTGGTGTCATATTCAAAAAATCATTGCCCAGACCAATGTCAAGGAGGCTGGTTCTCTCAAGCAGTCTTGTTCTTTCTTGAAGAGTCTGATGGAACACTTCAAAGAGTGTGGAAACAGCTGAGTTAATGAAAATGCCACTCGCCAGCAGAAACTATCTGTTCCTGCATGGGTTCAAAAACAAATACAGGCATTTCTGATACATGAACTTACGTACAAAACAGAAACAGATTCACAGACTAATAGAATTAACTTACGCTTACCAGGAGGGAAGGGTGGGGAGGGGATGGGACAGTTAAGGACTTTGAGATTGACATGTACACATGGCTATATTTAAAATGGATAACCAGCAAGGACCTACTGCATAGCACAGGAAACTCCGCTCAGTGTTACGTGACAGGCTGGATGGGAGGGGAGTTTAGGGGAGAATGGACACATGTATATATATGTATGTCTGAGTCCCTCTGCTATGCATCCGAAACTATCACGACACTGTTAATTGGCTATCTTCCGATATTGAATAAAAAGCTTTTTAAAAAACAAATACAAACATTTCCTATGGGAAAGAAGTGTTATTGATCATTTTCAAATTCATAAATATGCATTTTGCAGGGGAAGAAGTTCTTCCAGGTCTTGTTTGAAGAACTGTAGTGACATGAGTTTATGAGAAAAGAGCTGGTTTGTGGGTGAGGAAGGCATAAGATCTCTGAGACACATTTTTGAGATAAGGAGCTTGGTAGACTCATTCCTTCCAGGGAGAACACATTCCTGGCCCAAAAGCACAGACGCCACCATGGCCAACAAGCTCCCCAGTTGGGCTTTCAGACAATTGGAATTGAGTCTCCCCTCGACCCTTCCATCTTTTCAACTAAAACTCTTAATAACCTTTTCCAAGCACAAGGAAACAGTGAGTCAGGCAGGTGATTTAGAGGAGACAGAAAAGATAATTTTCCTGAAGCTGGTTTTTATCATCTGCCTAAGAATTCATTTCCAGAATGAAATATTATATTAAGAGAACCAGATAGGGGGGCTTAAACATTTTTCTTCTCATTTTAAGATGTTTCTACAGTGAAGCCCTATTATTTCAGTTGTTTTGAATCATTAATTTTGAGTATGTGGGGTTTTTTTCCCAATGACCATTTTCGATATGATCATTTAATGTATAAATACCAAAGATCACACGTTGGGCTTTCTTGGTGACTCAGTAAAGAAGCTGCCTGCAATGCAGGAGACCTTGGTTTGATCCCTGGGTCTGATCCTTGGGTTAGGAAGATCCCCTAGAGAAGGGAATGGCAACCTATTCCAGCATTCTTGCCTAGAGAATCCCATGGACAGAGGAGCCTGGCAGGTTACAGTTTATAGGGTCTCAAAGAGTCGGACATGACTGAGTGACTAACACACATAACACAAAGATCACATACTTTTTTTTGTTTTTTAATGACACTTCTAGGTTTCCTAGTTAGAACAAAAAAATGTTGACTATTTCTGGACATATTTACTTTTTGTCTTCTGTACAGAGAGTAACTTCTATGAGATGCAATCAGATCAAGATATTTCACACAGTTCTCTATCATATGGCACAAATATGAGAACCTTGAGAAGGGGAATCAGAATTGCTCCGAGGTTTGTCCAGAAGTGGTATCTGAAAGTTCACAGAACATCAGACCCATCACTAAGTTTTCTCATGAACCAAAAGCCTCAAATAACACATTGCTTAGTTTTTTGAAACCAGGGATCATAGGATATTCTTTAAATGAAAATAAATTGCCATCATTACTTGGGTTTTGAAACCTGTTCAACATGATTTCTATACTGTCCAAAAAACACATGGCTTGGTCCCATAAATCTAATGAACACTTAGAACTTAATGCCTCTGATAGAGGCTTATCTCTCCCAGCTTGTCTGCATAGCCTACTTCATGATAATCCCAATTAGATTAGAACCCTAATTATGTTTCTACTCAGGGTATTTTTAGATAGCCTTAACATTTGATCTGTTTAGTCTAGTTTTACAGGTGGCAAAAGATTAAAAACAGGTTTTAAAATAAGATATGACTATTACGTTTCTAATAATAGGCGATTGTGGTCCCTGAGCTACTTTTTATTTAGTGACGCATGGAACAACCCTTTGATGATGGTAATTGTGCCCACACACCCTATCCCTACACTGGGAAAAATAAGCCACCCTTTGTAGTCAAGCCTTCAGTCTTACCATATAAACTTTAGCCCTTTCATTGCAGGATCTTGAGTTTCTTTCACTCCTTCCCTCTAAAATAACCTACCTTTTCAATTCTGCCCAAACCCTCTGGTTACACATTCCCAGGGACACTTGTCCTGATATTACCTCCATGACCTCGTTACCCCTGAATGAAAAAAGTCACATATTCTCCAATGTGGCCTCTCAAACTTGCATGTGTATAAGTCTTTCCAGGGAGCTCTTTAAAAAGTGCAGATTCCCAGGATGCACCCAGAGGGTTTCCACCTCTGGATATGTCTTTCAGGGGTCTGGGAACTTATATGTTCAACAACCAAAAATCCTGGGTTATTTTTTGGAGAGATTTTGAGAAGCATTGCTTTCCAAAACCTTTTCCACTTCCAAATACACAGTTTCAAATTTTCCATCATGCTTACAGTTATTTTCCATAAATGAGAACATCCTACAGT
This sequence comes from Cervus elaphus, assembly GCF_910594005.1. Lineage (NCBI taxonomy): Eukaryota > Metazoa > Chordata > Mammalia > Artiodactyla > Cervidae > Cervus > Cervus elaphus. Next base: position 23,087,829 of record NC_057844.1, read on the forward strand.
TATAAAACTGTAGACAAGTAGACAAATATAAGGTGCTATGTTTATTATTTGTAATATTTTTCTAGGAGAAACTTGGGGCTTCCCTGGTGGCTCAGTGGTAAGAAATCAGCCTGCAATGCAGAAGATGCAGGTTCAATCCCTGGATTGGGAAGATCCCCTGGAGGAGAAAATGCAGCCCATTGCAGTATTCTTGCCTGGGAAATGACATGGACAGAGGAGCCTGGCGGGCTACAGCCCATGGGGTCAAAAAAGACACAATTGAGCAACCAAACCACCAACAGATTAAACTTGGCTCTACTGCAAATCACCTTGATTCTTCCCTCACTTTCCAAGGTAAAAGAAAAGGAACACCAAGAATTCTACAGAGGCAGAGAGAGATTGCTGGCAAGTTCACTCTGGCTGGACTTGAGGTAACTGTAGTTCCACCGTCCCTGCTCAAGAGGCAAGCTTTGTCCTCCAGGGACCTCTGAGGCCCTGATGAATCTTTTTCTTTTTCTTTTTTAATTAATGAAATTATTTATTTTTGACCATGGTGTGTCTTCATTGCTACATGCAGGCTTTTCTCTAGTTGCGGTGCAGAGGCTTCTCCTTGTGGTGGCTTCTCTTGTGGAGCACGGGCTCTAGGTGGTGGAGCTCAGTAGCTGTGGCGCGTGGGCTTAGCTGCCCTGCGGCATGTGGGATCCTCCCAGACCAGGGATTGAACCCATGGCCCTGCAGTGGCAGGCAGATTCCTAACCACGGGACCACCTACAAGTCAGCCGCTAGCCACGCTGACAAATCAGGCACACAGAACCCTTCATTTATTCTTTATTTACCTGAAATGTTTAAAGTTCTCAAGACTTGACATGATGGTCAGACTTCAGCTTGAATGTGTCATGCACTTATGCCATCTCAGTGGCCAATTCCATTGTCAGAAGCAGACAACTCTAAATACAAGGCAGAGTTTCCATTTTTATTGCAAGGATAAAAAGAATAGCCTGATGGTTGCCCAAGGTATACGCAACCTTTCTGGGGAGGATGACCTTGAGTGATACTGGTTTGCAAAGTCAAAAACTTTGGCAACTGGAAATATGAATTTAAGCCAAGGTTTTGGGACATTTTAGATTAGCGTGAAATGGTACTTGACTTACTACTACCTGATCATGAATGGGTTAGGTAGGATGTGCCCTTGGTAATGATACCTCTTTTACTCCTATACATGGAGGAGGAATGTCAGCCATTCACAAATATTTATTCACAAGCTTTTATTGAATATCTACTACATTCAGGGGCAACAAAGACCCAAGAGTAGTAAGAAACAATCCTGGCCCTCAAGAAACAACCCCCCAAATTGGGAAAGTATCCTGTTTTAGTGTGACATGTGCCACAAGAGAAGGAAGCTCAGATTACTAGCAGGTGCAGGGAAGGAGCGACAGGAGGAGAAAATCATCCAAGAGGGCTTCCCAGAGAAAGGGATGCTTAAACTGAATTTTTGAAGAACAAACACAAACAACCAGGAAGATTTTGTACAGGAGAGGTAATGGCTGACATCCCAGAAAAACACACACAAAAAAAACAGACGCTAAAAAGAATATGGCTTTAATTGGAAATGCAAGTAATTTAAAAACTCTAGATAAGAGAGGAGGAGCCACATCAAGATGACATCTCTAGATGTGGTAAATGGAATATTACTCAGCCATAAAAAAGAAGTAAATAATGCCACTTGCAGCAATGTGGATGGACCTAGAGATTATCATGCTAAGTGAAGTAGACAAAGAAAGATAAATATATGATGTTTTTTATATGTGAAATCTAAAAATAATGATACAAATAAACTTATGCACAATACAGAAATAGACCCACAGACATAGAAAACAAATTCATGGTTACCAAAGGGGAAAGGTAGAGGAGGGATAAACTAGGAGATTGGGATGAACATACTCACACTATTATACATAAAATAGATAACAAACAAGTACCTACTGTATAGCACAAGGAGCTATACTCAGCATTTTGCGATAACCTATAAGGAAAAGAATGTGAAAAACAATATTCAGTTATTTACATATATAACCGGATCACTGAAGCTAACACAACATCATAAATCAACTGTATTTCAATTTTAAAAAACGACATCTCCATATCATGCAGAGTTTAGCATTTCCCTGACAGACTATGGACAGCCTTGAAACGACTATAGGTAAGGGATAAATATAGTCAAATTTGCATTCATTCATCTGTTCATTTGATTCAATGAATGTTTATTACAAACCCATTAGGTGCTAGGCATAGTGTCATGGTGAGCACAGAAAATATAATGCTGAAAACATAGAAATGACCCCTGCCCTCAGGGAGCTTAAATTCTGATGGAAAAGATACACAATAAGCACATAAGAATAAAAGAAACAAGAAACAGTGTATCACCATTGCCCTGAGTGCTGGAAAGAAAATAAAGATGGATGTGAGAGAACAATGAGAAAGAGCTGTTCCTTTAGTTCAAATGATTGGGGGAGGGAAATTTCTCTTAAGACTTGATATTTAAGTTGAAGGATGATAAGGAATGAATTAGGAATTGGGTTCATTTATTCCTCATAGTTCGGTTGGTAAGGAATCCACCTGCAATGCAGAAGACCCCAGTTCTATTCCTGAGTCAGGAAGATCTGCTGGAGAAGAGATAGGCTACCCACTCTAGCATTCTTGGGCTTCCCTTGTGGCTCAGCTGGTAAGGAATTCGCTGCAATGTGGGAAACCTGGGTTTGATCCCTGGGTTGGGAAGATCCCCTGGAGGAGAGGAAGGCTACTCACTCCAGTATTCTGGCCTGGAGAATTCCATTGACTTAGTTGAAATGTATTTGACTGTATGAATTCCATACAGTCCATGGGGTCACAAAGAGTCGGACATGCCTGAACAACTTGCACTTTCACTTCATTCATTTATTTCAACTAATATTTATGACATACCAACTTTAAAGTGATTTGGGAGAAGAACTGGGTGAAGCACATTCTAGGCAAAGATAAGAAGAAATGAAGACTCCAGGAAGAAAGAAAAGACTTGGCTTAAGAAGTGACAAAAGACCAGATGTGTGGTAGACAGACAGGGGACCAGCCAGAGAAGAGACAGACAGGTGAGCCTGGGGAGTATAAGCAGAGAGTGACATGCCTTGATTCACCTCTGTAAATACATTCTGAGAGCTGTCTGGTAAGGAACAGACTGGAGTGGGTGAGGGTGAACCCACGGACTGGCTGGAAGGCTATTTCAGCTGGTGCAGGTGAGAAGGGAACATGACTCAGACAAGATAATAACCGATGACACGAGAGAGGTTTTCGTGTTTGCCCTGGACAGAGTAGGAAAGAGAGAGCCTTTCAGAAACCACACTGCTGCTACGACCCAGATGGTTAGTTACTGCCAGAGCCTAGGCTAGAAACGTGGTCTTCTCACTCCGTGGCTGTGGTTTTTCCACTATGTGATGCAGAAGAGTAGAAAGATTTATAAAGTTTGGGCAAATACTTCTATTTTGCTCTCATTCAAATCCCTTTGATTTGAAAGGCTGTCAAAAAGCATAACACACCGGTGACATGAATATTCGAAGTAAAATGAAGGGAGAGGACGTGAGCAAGAGATGATACACAGTTTTCTACCTTCCTTTTTATCATCTGTGTGTTCATAAATGGTTTTTGCTTGGAACATATTCATGCAGATTGTTTTTGTTATATAAGAATGTGCAATAAGTTATTAGTTAAGTCAAAGTTTTTCTTTTTAGTGTCCAAGAGGTTGTTAGCTATATGCTGAATAAAGGATAAAAGATTGGACGGGAGCCCTGGAGTTCTCTGCACCAGTCTTTATAGGATGAGCAGTGGAAAAAGCATAGCAGGGTCCTGCGCTAATTCGAGCACTCCACGAGGCTTAAAGGATGACGTTTTTGTCTGTGTGTGTGTGTGTGTGTGTTTTGGTTTTTTTTTTTTATCCTGTGGAGCACGACACTCAGACCTGAGCCCTTGGGGAAGGACCTACCCTCTTAAGTGGTCTGTGTGCTCTTCCTCCCTCCAAATACACCTCTCGCCAGGCTCCTCTTTTTCTACATCCTTTCCTCTTCCAAGGCAGCTTTCTCATCTTCCCTTTCTCTTTCTCTCTTGCTCTAGTCATTGCGTATGTACTCAGTTGCCAGTTGTGTCTGACTCTTTACAACTCTTTGGAACCCGCCAGGCTCCCCTGTCCGTGGAATTTTTCAGGCAAGCATCCTGGAGCGTGTTGCTTTTTCCTACTCCAACACTACACAAAGAGACGAAAAGATAAAACATTTCAGGGAGAAAAATAGTAGATGTTTGCCGTTAGAATCACCACATGTAAGTGCCATTCATCACGTATTGTTCTTTCAAATTAGTAGCTTCATCTAATTGAGTGATGCTGCTCTCTTGAAAGCTTCTCTATCAATGTCAAAGTCAAAGATAGAGGGTGGAGGAAAGACTGTGTTCAGAAAGATGGTATTTTAAATGTGGACTAGCTAAAGGAAATGCCACTCCTCTTTCATCTGTCTTTGTAAGCCTTTGTTCTCAGTGTCTTACAGACTCTGCTGGAGTTATCAGCTTAAGCAGGAGTCCCAAGAAGAATTCTTCTCAGAAGTTAGAGGCGGTGGGTTGGGGCTCCCTGTGTGTTCTGGAAGAAGCCAGAGACCTGGATTCAGAGCTCAAAATCTGCCACTCAATAGCTTGGTAATTTGCAGTATATCGAATTTGAGGTGAGTCCTAGATACCATTCTCACTGGGTACCCCAAGTCACTTCACCTATTTTAGTGCCACAAGGGAAGCTAAAGAGAATCAGTAGACCAGGCATTGGATTGAACACCATTTAAGATCCATGTGCTAGGGATTACTACTGCAATTTTACAATGAGGAAACCCAGCCTCCACAAGTTAGTTTTCTTTTTAGACTACTCACTTTCTTTCCATTACATGTGTCCTCTTCCATGATTTCCACAAACATTTCATATAAAATTCACTTTTTAAAAGTCTGTGTTGACTGTTTACACTGTAACAAACCCGGGACGTACACTCATATGTGTTTTATTACACAGGCTACAACACTAGAGACATTACTTTCTGTTGTCAAGTTTATTAAATTTATGGGAGACATGGACTAATGCTTACCCTGTCTGCCTTCTCTGTCAAATTCAAAAGTATCCAGAGATTGCAAGGAGAGATGGTAAAAGCCCAGTACCTTTTGCAACTGCTTGCCTGGTTATTAGTTATTGCTGTGTAAAAAGTTATCTCAAAACTGAGTGGGTTAAACTAACCCTGGTTATCTCACAGTTTCTGTAGGTCAGGAATCTGGGCACAGCTTAACCGGTTCTCAGTTTATCCCAAGCTGTAAGCAAGGTGTTGACCAGAGCTTTCGTCATCTAAAGGCCCCACTGGGGAAGGATCTAAGTTCATTCACCTGGTTGTTGGCAGGATTAAGTTCCTTGCAGGATATTGACTGGAGGACTCTCTCCTTCCTTGCCATGTGGGTCTCTCTATTGTGGGAAACTCACGACATGGCAGATGGCTTCAACCAGAGTAAGTAAGGCAGAAGGGCCAGAGAATGTGAATGCTAGCAAGATGGAAGACATGGTCTTTTTTATAACCTTATCTCAGGAGTCACATCTTATCATCTTTACTGTATTCTAGTCATTAGAAATAAGTCGCCAGGCCCAGACTATGTTCAAAGGAGAAAATTACACAAAGGCTTGGACACCAGGAAGCAAAGATCATTGGGGACCATCTTACAAGTCAGGTTACCACACCTGGTGGACTGTTATATTCCAAATATTATGAAATCAAAATGAAGTTGAGGAATAACTTGATGCCAAGCTCAAGGGAGCTATTGTCATCTCTAACTTCAAATTTCAACTTTTTGCATTCAGTAGGCTAACATGATTTTGTCATTGATTCAGCTCCTAACATGTTTCAATTCATACCAGTAAGTTCAGATTTATAAAGTATATCTTGATATCTATGTACATATTGTGCTTCCCTAGAAGAACTGGTTGGGTGGGAATGAGGAGGTGAAATGTCTCTGTTTAAAAAAGAAGTACAGCATTGTCTGGACTACCTATGCACCTTGGAAAATGAGGAAATTGGACTTTTACACTGAAGTTTCCTTTCAGATCTAAAACTTGTTTTACTCATCTCTAAAATGGTCAAATTGATTCTTTTTGGACTACCTCACAGGTATGTTGGCAGAATTAAACAATTAATAATGGATGTGAATGCGTTTTTTTTTATTATAAAATGCTATTTTGTCATATGCATTTTAAATTTTTCAAAATTATAAAATGCTATTCAACCTAGAGATTTTCAATCTTGACCCTAGTATGCACCTCGATTAAACTGCCACGTCCTCTGAGTTGTCTTGAGGGAGGAGAGTGGGGAGTTGGGAAGAGCTTCCAGAAAGAAGAGGCAACAGCCTCCGAAAGGCTGCAGTGATTGGTTGGTGCTTCTTGGTGGGCAGGGCTACAGACTGAATTAAGGACCGGTTTCCATGAAATGCTCTGAAAATGACCAGGACCCAAGGAGTGACCTTCAGAAGGTGAGTGATAGAAAGTGACTCAGAACTGGGAGAAGGATGTTTCCTCCAAGTAATTTGCTAAAAATAATTTGATCATAAGCAATTTAATTCAAAACAAAATGGCAGTGGTGAAAATCAACAACTTGTCTTAGAATGAGTATTTGGATGGTTTTTTGTTTGTTTTTTTTAATACTTCTCAAATGCTATATTCTTCCTGTGTTGATAATTTGGGTTCATCACTAGTCAGTTTTACAACTATTTATGTGAACATAAATTATTTTGTTTTTTTAGAGAATTTATTAGTAGATGGATATATTTCTTTTTTCCCTGATTTTCTCTCTTCCAATATGTTTTCTGCCAATGAAATCATTGTACTCTGTGGAGTTTATAATCACGAAAATGTGGCAGCAGTTTAAAGGTTGTTTCCAACTCTGCAATATTACAGCTTGTACAGGCAGGAACATTTGGATGAAATCATTTTGAAAGTAAAAATTGTAAAAGTAGAAAAAATTCTCAAGGAACATAAATATCAACTGGGGGTACTTCACTTACATCATATTATCATTTCAATGAAATTATTATCTTAAGTCACTTGTTTTCCTCCAAAACACATTTCAGATATTGGCATCTTTTTTAAAAATTTTTCTTAAAAATTGTTTTTTGGCCTTGCCATGCAGCATGTGGGATTTTAGTTCCCCTATCAGGGATTGACTCCATGTCCCCTGAATTGGAAATATGAAGTCTTAACCACCGGACCTCCAAGAACGTCCCTCAAATGTTGGCATCTTGAGGGAGTCCCAGGATGCAGGGCTCTGGGCAAATTATCCTTCACCAAGGATAGTAGCCTGGTGACAATGGCAAAGCACCCCCCCTTGGGTGACTGTCTAGACAGCAGACACCAACGTTGAAGGCATGAGGAGAACCTGAAGAGATGATTTATAAATATGGGTAAGGAAGACCCAGAAATTATTTATTGGCATCTTGGGAGAAATTCAATGTTTTACAATAGGCAAGTAAGTTCAAGATGACTGTAAAATTTAAAATATCACTGTGAATAATTTTTCTTGTGAATTTTAGGGAGATTCTGATGATAATACAGCTGTAAGAAGTCATCGTTAAACTTTGGCTAAACCGCACCATTCGTTTACGATAGTGATTGTCAGGGATGGATACACGGCTTCCCTGGTGGCTCAGTGGTCAAGAATCCGCCTGCCAATGCAGGAAATGTGGGTTCAATCCCTGGTCCAGGAATATCCCACATGCCTTGGAGCCATTAAGCCCATGTGCCCCAACTGTGGAGTCTATGCTCCAGAGCGCTGGAGCCGAAACTAACGAAGCCTGTGCACCCAAGAGGCCATGCTCGGCAAGAGAGAAGCCACCACAATTCACAGACTGAGCACTGCAGCTAGAAAGCGGTCCCCGGTCTCTACAACTAGAGAGAAATCCATGCTGCCACGAAGACCCATCACAGCCAATAAATGAGTACATAAATAGATAAAATTATAGACTTAAGAGTAAAGGATGGATACAAAAATGATCCAATGAGCCTGAAACTGCTCTAAAAAAACAAAGTCTATTTAAAAGCAATGGTCCCCTGGGGTATGGGAAAATATTTGCAGTCTTACTTTTATTATCACATATAAGATAAATGAAATGTACTAATATGCAATATAAGGATTTACACTGACTTCCTTACTCAGTCAACACATCCTGTGGTCTCAGGCCACCAAAGGCAGGTGTTGGGGGTGAAGTCAGTTACCTCCCTGAGTCCTATGAACTATGATGTTTTGCAGTTAATGTGTGCCATAATTAATTGGATTGTACCACTTAATTCTAACTAATATTCCCCCAACTATACAAGTGGCTCATAAAGGTTTCTACAAATTAAATATTGATAACATTTAATACAATACTAACAAAGAAAGAGTACGGTATCAGTAGGAAGAATGTAGAGCTTCTCCTTCCAGTACAAACTTTGATTAGATGTAAATGCAAACTTTTCCTTCAATGTGAAGGTGACCTTACAACAATGAGTAAAAACCACCCACTTTTTGAAAGAAACTCTGGTTATTGAGAGAACGCACACTGTGGAAGCAAATGTCTGGAAAACTTTCCAATGTTTTATTATTTTAGTGCCAGAGGCAACGTGTTTTGCCTTAAAAACTCATCATTTATACATTTAGGAAACTTGCAAACTTTTTTTTACCATATTTAAAAATCTTCCCCCAAAAAAGGGTTTCAGTGGTTTTAAAACTCGTTTGTAAAACATATTAAAATGTAACGAGTTCTGATTAGTTGAAAGAACATTTGATTGACATCAAGGAGGATGGAAAATTACTAGCCACATTTCAGCTGCAACTTTTACATAATTATTGAGAGGAGGGATAAAAGCACCATTTAGTAGAAGCAGCCTGAGTTGCACGTCCCCCACCTGGAACAGCTCATGCTGTGTGGTATCTTTGCCAGCTCTGACAGGTTTAAACCAAGTATGTAAATAAGCCCAATTTATATCCAATTATGGATATACCAAGATGTCAAAATTTATAAACCATGTTTATACATTTTATTCTCCCTGAGACTTTTTACATAAGAAGATGTATCATTTTTAAATAAATATACCAATATGGAGGAGGATGCTGAAGTAGGGTAGGAGTACAAAATGAAATATGGTACAATATGGGTAGGAGTACAAAATGAAAAAGTTTTAGTGCCATATATTTAAGACAATGTTTTTCATTTTGCACTGACCATGGGACGCAGTCACTCAGTCATAACCGACTCTTGGTGTCCTCATGGACTGTAGCCCACCAGGCTCCTCTGTCCATGGGATTTCCCAGGCAAGAATATTGGAGTGGGGTGCCATTTCTTCCTCCAGGGGATCTTTCCAATCCCAGGAGATTTGATCTTCCCAGGGATCAAACTATTGTCTCCTGCATTGGCAGATGGATTCTTTACCACTGAGCCACCTGGGAAGCACCTGAACTGACAATAGGGATATCAAATAAATTTGTAATTCATATTAATAAATAGTTTCTTCTGTCCTGGCACTGGATCTTCGTGGCTGTACAGGCTCCTGGATGAGAGAGATTTAGACTCCAAGACAGACTTGAGGGAAGGGCAGAGGCCTCCGGCCACAGTCATCATCAACCTGCAATGGATTGTGTTCAGGCTGCAGAGGAGAAATTTCTTCCAAAGTGGATTTAAATTCAGCAGCAGATCAGGTAATCTGCATTCAATGGTGGATTTGAGGTGGAAAAAAGAAGACTCTTACAAGATTGTTTATAAGAGCATTTCTAAGAATCTGCCTACAGTGCAGGAGACAAGGGTTCGATGATCCCTGGGTTGGGACGATCTCCTGGAGAAGGAAATGGCAACGCACTCTAGCATTCTTGCCTGGAGAATCCCACAGACAGAGAAGCCTGGCAGGCTACAGTCCATGGGGTGGAAGAGTTGGATACGACTGAGCGACTAACACATACAACACAGGCACCAGTAGGTCTGGGGGCTGCATGCTTATGGTCATGGTGATCCTAGATTAAATTTGCCAGAACACTTACACATTCACCCTCCGACCTGAATGGAATTAGCAAATCGTTCCACCGGATGGCCAATTCCCCTCCACTCTGGCCCAGCCCCTACCATGGTGCACATGGATCCCGGCAACAGTTTGTTCCTGGTCTCTTTGATGGCAGCTGCTCCAACCACTTCCCATCCAGTCCGGAAAGCCTGAGAGCTGTTCATTCATCCTGGGGCCCATCGCCAGACAGCTCTCCCCTAAGTGTTGTTGTTTAGTCACTAAGTTGTGTTCGATTCTTTGTGACCCCATGGACTGCAGCCTACCAGTCTCCTCTCTGTCCATGAGATTTCCCAGGCAAGAATACTGGAGTGGGTTGCCATTTCCTTCTCAAGGGGATCTTCCTAACCCAGGGATTGAACCCACGTCTCTTGCATTGGAAGGCAGATTCTTTACCACTGAGCTGCCTGGAAAGCCTCTTCCCTAAATGATATTCCCCTAGTCTGTACATAGATCAGACTGTATCAAATGTGACTGCCAGGGCCTCTGCCCTGTGACTCCATTCTGTCTTCTGACTTCTCAGTACCAACCTGGTCATCAAATCAGACTAGCCACTTCAGTCCTCCAAAGACACATGGTCCTCACTGCTTTCTTTCAGGAGGTGGTTCCCTTGCAAACAAAACCCACCATTTCTTCTCTTTTTGTTGGAATCTTGAAATATGCCTACTTCCGTTTCCATTCTTCTGTGAATCCCTCCCCTGTCTATTTGGGCCTTCGTGAACCACTGTCTCTTTGGACTTCTATAAGGCCTATGTGTAAGACATAATCTAAGATTCACTTGATTTTTTTGCAGTTATTTACCTTCAATTATATTTTGTGAGTAAGTAGTCCATTTCTTAACCTTTACTTTAAAATCTCCTTAGCACCTGTATGGAGTAGATGATCAGCAAATACTACTGTTCATTGATTTCTCTGCTCCAGGAAATTTTCCTTTTTCTCTATCTTTGTTTATCTTGTTGATTTGCTTCCTTTATCTGACACATTCTTAAGATAATTGAAATATCCTGCTTTCAGCAAAGGTTAAAGGGCTAGCTTCAGTTCCATCCAGACTTTGTTATTTCTGACAGTGACTTTTTCTCAGAGAGAGCTCTGATTCTGTGAATGAGACCATTTTCAAATACTCTCTGGGAGCTTTATTATTCTGGAAAGAAGAAACCTAAAGCATAAAAGATAAATGCCATATAAACCTTTAAGTAAACATGAATTTTTATTAAACTAGTCTTAGAAGTAATAGTCTTCAGATTTCAGATTCTGACTTTATAGCAGAATATGTTTATGTGTCTGAAGTGAAAAGTGAAATTGTTAGTCACGTTGTGTACAACTCTTTGTGACCCCCGTGGACTGGGGTCTGCCAGCCTCCTCTGTCCATGGGATTTTCCAGACAAGAATACTGGAGTGGGTTGCCATTCCCTTCTCCAGGGGATCTTCCCAACTCAGGGGTCAAACCTGGGTCTCCTGCACTTCAGGCAGATTCTTTACCATGTAAGTTACCAGGAAAGCCTGTTTAACCATGCTAATTAAGAGTTGAGATCTTCTGATCATCTTTTCATTCAAAAGCTTAGTTAAAAAAATTAAGGTCTTGTGGATTTACCTAAGGTATTGCTGAATTGACCTTTCTGCTGTGAAATGCAAGACACATGAAACTCAACTGTGTGAAAGAAAAGCAGTTTTAGTTTCCAAGGGATGAATCAAAACAGAATCTATTTCAGCAAATTTCTTCATCATTTTTAAACAGAAACAAAAAGTCACATATCTACTGAATTTTCCTTTCATTTGATGGGCATTGGTATTTAGTTGTTTGCTAGTTAAAACATGTTTACAGCCTAAATGAGGAGAATAAGGCTCATGAAAAGCCCAGGAAAACAAATACCACATTTTTAATGCTAGCATGATTGCACTTTTTGCCTTTGCTACTTTTCTTGACTTTTATTTTCATTCTGTGCCGAGCAACTAGTTAATTAACATTTCAGATGAGACCGTCAAAAGCAGGGAGATGACAGACTGCTACTATTCTTGGTCTTGCTGACACCTTCCTCATGGCAGGATGACAGCCACAGCTGCAAGTCATTGCAAGGAATCTGCTTGAAATTGGTATTAATATTGGGTCAAGAAAGCTTCCATTTTTCAAAGCAATTTTCATCATTCTGAGTGGTACCCACCCAAAACCCATTCTAAGGAGTGGGTTTGTGTGTAAGCCTCTTTTGAGAACCACTGCCAGAATTCAATGGGAAGACCATGAACCAAACTGTGCTTTTCTCAACATTTATCAAGCCTGTATCCATGGCATTGAGAAGAATACAAATAAGTGTAGAAAACAGTCTCTGCTTACAAGTGGTTTGCAATCTTATTGGGTTACTTGAGACCATCTATAACTCCAGACTTTCATGAAGACTTGGCATTCTTCAGGTTCATACTCAGCTTCACAAAATGGCATCACTTGAGTTGTTTTATGAGGGAAAATAATGGACTATTAGGCAGTTATTTATGTCAAGAACTGAGATAATAAAATTAGCCTATTTAGTGACTGTGACTACAGAGGGTGAGGTGGGATAAGAGAAGACTCATTCATTGAAAGCAGGGTTGGGGGGTTGGTTTCCAACCTCTTCACTTCCCTTCACCTGTGTAGACAGTGATGTCAGGTCATGCAGTAGTCATGACCCTGGGCTTTGAGATCCTGAGGACCCCCAGGGCTCATATGTTCCTGGCTCTTGTCTGTTGACATGTAATTTGGGGTTAATGGCACACAGAGGGGGATGCTATGTGAAGAGGCAGATTGGCATGGTTCATCTTGGCTCTTACCCTTCAAATTGTATTCTTTTCTGTTGAGAAACACATTGGCTCTTATTTTATTCTTCTGTCCGTACTTGCACAAAATGCATGAAATGAGTGAGATTTTCAACAGGAATCTTGTAATTTTTTTTTTAAACTTTTTAAAATTTAAGTGTGGTTGACTTACAATGTTCGGTTTGTTTCAAGTGTAGAGCAAAGAAGGATGGAGCTGGAGAAATCAGGCTCCCTGACTTCAGACTATAGTACATATTTACACTAATCAAAACATCATGCTACTCACATACACACACACACCGAAAAAAAGAAAAAACAGAAATAGATATCAATGGAACGGGAAGAAAGCCCAGAAATAAACCCATGCTCTTATCGTCAATTAATCTACAACAAAGGAGGCAAAGATATACAGTGGAGAAAACACAGTCTCTTTAATAAGTGGTGCTGGGAAAACTGGACAGCTACATATAAAAGAATGAAATCAGGAAATTCTCTAACATCATATACAAAAGAAAAAAGTAAAAAAGCTAAACTAACCTACTTTAAATACACATTTACTGTTAGCAATAGGACCTGTTGTTTCCCCCTCAATAAAGTGATCAGAAAATAATTTTTTGCCATAAGCAAAGAGATTTCTTGGGTTGTTTTTTTTTTTTTTCCCTCTGTCCATGAATCTTGCCTGACTGATTACCAAGACAAAACCCACATGATGCTAGTGGAACTGAAAGTAATGAAATAGCATCTAGTTTTAAAATTTCCGGACTTTTTTGAAATCACCTCTCTCTCTCAAAGATCTTTAATACATTTTGAGATGACGGCTGATTCTCTTGCTCTCTCTGAGGGTCATCTTTGAAGAGTGCTTAGAAAGAAGGTTCTATTATCCAAGAGATGTTGTCAGGTTAGTTGATATTTTTGAGCAGCCCAGTGGGCACACTCCTGACTGCCATAGTCAGAGGAAGTCTCTCCAAGTGTTGAGACATATTAGATACAGGGAAGTCATTCACCAATACCAGCACGAGCTTAACTGTATAAATAAGAGTCTTCATTTTACAAAGCCCATATAACCCATTCAGCAGTTCTAAGCTGGTACACGTTCTTGCGTACCAGGGAGGGAAGGAGACAGAGGAGGTGGTCCACTTCAGCTCAGTTCGGTTCCGTTCAGCCGCTCAGTCGTGTCTGACTCTTTGCGACCCCATGAATCGCAGCACGTCAGGCCTCCCTGTCCATCACCAACTCCTGGAGTTTGTTCAAACTCATGCCCATCGAGTCGGTGATGCCATCCAGCCATCTCATCCTCTGTCGTCCCCTTCTCCTCCTGCCCCCAATCCCTCCCAGCATCAGGGTCTTTTCCAACGAATCAACTCTTCACATGAGATGGCCAAAGTATTGGAGTTTCAGCCTCAGCATCAGTCCTTCCAATGAACACCCAGGACTGATCTCCTTTAGGATGGACTGGTTGGATCTCCTTGCAGTCCAAGGGACCCTCAAGAGTCTTCTCCAACACCACAGTTCAAAAGCATCAATTCTTCGGCTCTCAGCTTTCTTCACAATCCAACTCTCACATCCATACATGACCACTGGAAAAATCATAGCCTTGACTAGACAGACCTTTGTTGACAAAGTAATGTCTCTGCTTTTTAATATGCTGTCTATGTTGGTCATAACTTTCCTTCCAAGGAGCAAGCATCTTTTAATTTCATGGCTGCAATCACCCTCTGCAGTGATTTTGGAGCCCAACAAAATAAAGTCTAACACTGCTCATTGTTTCCCCATCTATTTCCCATGAAGTGATGGGACCAGATGCCATGATCTTAGTTTTCTGAATGTTGGGCTTTAAGCCAACTTTTTCACTCTCCTCTTTCACTTTCATTAAGAGGCTTTTTAGTTCCTCTTCACTCTCTGCCATAAGGGTGGTGTCATCTGCATATCTGAGGTTATTGATATTTCTCCCAGCAATCTTGATTCCAGCTTGTGCTTCTTCCAGCCCAGCGTTTCTCATGATGTACTCTGCATATAAGTTAAATAAGCAGGGTGACAATATACAGCCTTGACGTACTCCTTTTCTGATGTGGAACCAGTCTGTTGGTCCATGTCCAGTTCTAACTGTTGCTTCCTGACACTACCTCTTAATCCTGCTCCTCCATTTGTACCCGCCCACATAGTTACTTCCTGGCCTCCGTAATTGTATTCCTTCCCCCATCAAGGTGTTCCTCTTTCCAGACAGTGAAAAGTAGCAAAATGAGGCTCCAAGCTAATAAGTAGGAGTCACCTCCTCAAACCACAGAAGCAGTTTTTGAGCTTGTTGCTTATTCTAGGACTACCTCCTCTTGGTAAAATTCAGCCACCAATCCCTGTCATCTCTGGCCCCACAATCCGTCATCATCTCTTATGTGGACTGAGCCTCAGCTTTCTAACTGGTTCCCAGTTTGAAAACTTCTACCTAACTCCATTCCACAGTGGAGAGAGCTTTCCAACACAGGTGTGGTCATGACACTCCAATGTTTAAAACCTGATAAGAACATCCTATTGTCTTAGGTTAGGCAATGTCCAAACTTCTCAGCACCTCTTACCAGGTCCTCCAGCACCTGACCCTTGCATACATCTATAGTCTCATCTTCACTAGTTTTCATCTTTATTCATCCTTTGGGCCATGCCAAATGTTTCCCACACTCTCTCTCATGCCTGGGCATTTGTTCATACTTGTCCGTCTCCTTGGAATATTCTCTGCTCCTCCAATTTCCCAATACCCCACCAACCAGGTTAACTTATTAATGAGCATTTGGATTTCAGCTTGAACAACCCATCCTCAGTCCTAGAAGGCTCAACAATTTCGGATCCCTTAATATCTGCTCTCTTATTGCTCTTCCCCTTTCAAAACAATCAGTGTGCTCACTGTAATTACATGCCGAGGGACTTCCCTTCCAGACCAGGGGTCAGCAAGCAATGACCTGCAAGCCAAATCTGGACCTCCACCTGTTTTTGTAAATAAAGTTCCACTGGAACACAGCCATGCTCATTCATCTATGTACTGTCTATGGTTTCTTTCATGCTAAGATGGCAGAATTGAATAGTTGCAAAAGGAACCATAAAATGTTGGCTACCTGCCCTGTTACAAAAAATTTTGCCAACACCTGTGCTAGACTATAAGCTCCATGACTACAGACACTGGGTCTGTCTTGAATATCAGCATGTCCTTAATACCTAATGTAGTACCTAGTGGTTAGTAAGTATTCAGCAAATATTCGCCAGATGAGAGATAAACAATAACTAAAGTGGGTGTGGAATCAAGCAAGGGTTCTATTGCCTGCAGTGCAGAAAGGCAAACTCTGACAGCCACTATTTGTAGCAAAGTCAGGGTTTGTTTGCAGGACCACAAGCAAAGGAGTATGAGACAAGCCTCGGGCTCACTCCAACTCCATCTTTGAATTAGGATTTTTTTTTTTTTTAAGGGAAAGAACTAACAGGCTGGGATTAATCATTATCCTGTGACTTTTCCGCGGCATTTCTTAATCATGGTTTCTGGAGTCAGAATATCTCTGGTTTACAGGCTCTCAGGTCAGGTGTTCCACAGATGTAAGGGTCTATTAGTTTAACTTACCCTGGAGAAGCAACCTGAGTTTGTACATTAATGATGATTTCTATCATAGCACAGTTAGTACATGACCAATGTTATCAACAACAGTAGTTTTAGCCCTCTGACTCCGGTCGATTAGTGTTCATTAGCAAAGGATTGGGTCAGAAGGGATGAGAAAGGGAATGGAGTTGTGAATAGAGAGATGAACAGTAAAGAAACTTGGTTTTCAGAGGGACCGGGCTTTAGGTATGTTCAGGACTTGGTGGAAACCACGAGGATTCTTGCTCTGCTTTATCCCCAGAAGGACATTCATTAAACAGAGCAGGGAAGTACAGGGGTTGTGGAGACCCTGATTCCTGCTGTGGTTCAAAACCATTTCAGATTGATTGGAGCCTGAGGGAGATGGTGGCTTTCCCTCTCCAAAAATCAACTCCTGTACCCACATCCCACCCACCCTTTCCTGAAGCCTACTGATCAGTTCAGCATCTTTAATCACATCTTCTGAGCCTTTTTCCATTCAAGGCTTGGCTCACTTGTAGGTATTGGCTTGTAGGTATTGGATAAATCCGTGTTGCATGAATGGAAAAGTTTATGGTGGCTTTCCAGTGGTCCTCACGTCCAGGCCCAGATCCTCTTCTTTATTCTACACCTTCTCCATGAAGATTTCTCCGTCTAAACCAAACCACTTCTGGGAGCACGTGGTGTCTACTTCTTAGGAAACTGAGTGGATCTAGTGACAGAGAATGGGAAATGAGCTTCCAAGATAGGTAGGGAGGAAATTCATCCATACCAATTGGCCTCAAACCAAACACACAGTTTTGGGTTTGCTTGTTGCTTTGCTCTTGTTCATTCATTAAGTCGTGTCAGATTCTTTGTGACCCAATGGACTGCTTGTTGCTTACTCTAGTGATGTTTCAGAGCTGTGGAAGGCAAACAGGACACAAGAAAAGGGAAAAGAGAAGTCTGTTACTAGAGTGATCACTTCTTGAGCGTGCATGCATGCTAAGTCTCACAGTCGTGTCCGACTCTTTGTGACCCTATGGGCTGTAGCCCCAGGCTCCTCTGTCCATGGGATTCTCCAAGCAAGAATGCTGGAGTGGGTTGCCATGCCCTCCTCCAGGGGATCTTCCTCACCCAGGGATCTAACCTGTGCCTCTTACATCTCCTGCATTGGCAGGTGAGTTCTTTACCAACTAGCGCCACCTGGGAAGCCCTCTGTGTGCTAACACTGCTCAAGAAGATATTAGGGACTTCCCTGGTGGTCCAGTGTTTGGGACTTTACCTTCCAATTCAGGATGCTGGGTTCAACCCCTGGTCTAGGAGCTAAGATCCCAGGTGCCTCTCCACTGAAAAACCAAAACATAAAACAGAAGCAACATTATAACATATTCAATAAACACTTTTTTTAAAAGGTCCATATCAAATATATATATACATATATAAATGTTAAATGAATTTCTGTTTGGTTTTTTAAAAATAAAACTTGAAAGTAATCTTATCTCAAACCATGCATTCATCAGAATACCAGCATTTATCAAGGAACTGCAAATTCTCCAGGCATCTCCGGGATCCTGGGAAGCCAGGCAGAGCCTTGTGGGTCTCCTTTTTCTGTAGGATTTTCACCTCTTCTCTGGCATCAGCCTTCCCTCTCTTCCCGTGGGTAGCATCTCTTTGTTTTGAGAGCCTAGTGGGGTTTGAATTTTGGACTGGGAGGCATTTGGTGGGTGGCCAGGCCTGGCTCCCCTTTGCCTGCCATGAGTCCTCTCTGGGGCCCGGCAGCAGTGGGCTGGCTTCCTAGGGCTCTGATGGCAGAGGCTATGGCTGTCAGAGATTTGCCTCCTGTCTTCTGTTTTTCACACTGATGCTGCCACCTTGATGGTTAATCTGATCCTGCTCTGAGCCGGTGCTTCCCAGGTAGTGCAGTGGTTAAGAGTCTGCCTGCCAGGACAGGAAACATAAGTTCGGTCCCTTGGTCAGAAAGATCCTCTGGAATAGGAAATGGCAACCCACCCCAGTATTCTTGCCTGGAGAACCCCATGGACAGAGGAGCCTGGCGGGCTACAGTCCACAGGGTCACAAAGAGTCGGACATGACCGAAGTGATAAACAACAGCTACAATGCGATTATGAGCAAGACAACAGAAGAGGATTGCTACAACTTCCTCCTGTGTCCTTTCCTTCTTCCTTTCAGAGACCAGAAGCTGGTGGAGAAGAGTCTTTCAAGAGTTTTTAAAGCTGGATTCAGATTTGCCCAAAGTCTGCAGGGAGGGATGCGCTTCTGTGTCTGGATTGTGCCTCTCCCACAGACAGTGGCTCTTGGGGCATTCAAGGTACCTAAGGTGATGCTCTGGTACCTAAAACAATGGCTTTGTCCAGGCCTCACCTTTGTTCCCAGACGACTCATGACTGTGGTCGCCTTGCAGTTTTGGGGGTTTTTTGGCTGTGCTGAGTCTTCGTTGCTGTGCACAGGCTTTCTCTAGCTGCAGTGAGCAGCGGCTACTCTTCCTTGCGGTGCCGGGGCTTCTCATTGTTGGTTCTCTTGTTGAGGCGCACAGGCTCTAGGTGAGCAGGTTTCAGTAGTTGCAGTACGCAGGCTTTGTAGTTGTGACTCATGGGCTTAGTTGCTCCAAGGCGTGTGGGACCTTCCTGGACTGGGGATTGAACCCATGTCCCTCACCTTGGCAGGTGGATTCTTATCCACTGTGCCACCAGGGAAGTCCCTGCCTTATGATTTTTTGATGCATAGATCACAGAGGTTTCTAATAGGGAAGAAAATTTTCCTGGGTGAGCAAAGACCAGGGAAATGGCCCTGGATTCTGGTCTCTGCAGGGAGTTCAGAAAGAAGCATTGACTCATGATTGCCTCCACCAGCATATGCCCTGGTCTCCAAGGCTGTGCATCTTGGTGTAGTGAGTTCTGCCCTGGGCAGAACCTCCATCTCATCTTCCCTTTCAATACCCTGGAGTCATCTTCCAACCAGTCATCCAGGACTCCCCTTGGCTTTTCCATCTCAAACCCCTACCCCCCCACCCCCCACCACCCCACCAATGATGATCAGTCTCCTCCCTGATGTTATCATCTGCAGGAAATAAAAACACCATGTGTGTGAACATAAAATCCTGTCATTTATTTATGCTACAGACTTCAGGAAGGAAAAAAGAAAATCATAGCTCTCTTTTCATTAAAAAAAAAAAAAAAAGAATTGGCACAATGTTCAAGCTTTGGTGGCCTGAAATCAGCCTGTTATTAACAGCCAGGAAATGCCTGACCCCAGAGGTCCTCACTGCTATTATAAACTGTGAATATTGTAAAAATGGAAATAAAAAATAAAGTAATTACCTCTTCACGGGTTAAAAAAGTTAAGTTGAATGGCCCGTTGCTATGGAGATGACTTCCTGTTTACTGGGCTGGTCTTCCCTCATAGTTAAAGACCAGTCATCAGCCAATGAGAAAACAGCATTTAACAACCCATATTCCATTAACATTTGTCATAGTAACTCAATGCAGTCTATAATTTACCAGTCAGTAAAATTTGGTAAGTTGTATTTTCAGATGTATTCATGGTTTTTAATTTTTATTCTTTGTATGAAATTATTACCATGGCCAAAAGCACTACTTTTTATCATCTGAGAGGGGGAGAAGTCTATATTTGAAATATCCTAGTTCCCTCTTTTAAAAGCCTGATACTCTCTTAATACTTCAGCACAAGAATTCTAATGATAAGAGAGTTTTTCATCCCATTTTTTTAAGGATGGCTGTTTGGTATTGGTAGTAATATTCCTCATAGTATTCACTGTAACAAAGAACTAAAATGACTATTCTTGTTAGCTATCAGTTCTTTGGGCTTTTAACTTCAAAGATCCCAGGATTCTGAAATAAACTACTTGGAGCGTGATAACAAATACAGTTGTTTGAAAACTAAGGAATTATTTGCCAAAATGTAAAAATAAAACCCAGTACAAAGGTATCAAGTAACTCTTAGGAGATAGAACCGCAGATTTGAGCAACAGAATCTTGAGAAGAAGAAAGATGTCTTGACTTGTTGGAAGTTCTCGGCCCCATGGAAATACAAAGCGTGGAGATAAAAAGGGAAGGAACTGTATACTTTCTCTTGAGCTTGGGGTTGATAGGAAGGCAGCTTGAAGTGGTTTGCCCAGAAGATTCAGTGCTCGTGTTATATAGCTGGCCCCAAACCACAGCTCTGGGAACACCGCCCTCCATGTCTCTTCTTGATGGCCCGGCCTATGCCTCTGACAAAACGCAGAGATTTTTCCATCATTCCCCTCCACGCCCAGCTGGTCCCAGCCCTCTCCTGACCTCTCCTTCCTGCCCCTCCTCTGCCATCCACCTGGCCTTTGCAGCTGCCTCTCTGCCACACCTGTGGCTCCCAGACCCACCCCTCCTGCAGACACAAAATATTGGCCACAGAATGAAACAGAAACAGCTCATGGAAGGATCTGCAGTATGACTAAACTGTGTCTCAAGTAATTACAGTCATGTTTTTTTCAATTTTAAAAGAGCCTTCATTTAGCAATAGATATGTGTTCAACATGGTACAGATGAACCTATTTGCAGGGCAGGAAGGCAGGAAGAGAGATGCAGGTATTATAGCGAGTGGACATGTGGGCACAGGGTGGGAGGGGTCGGGTGGGATGAGCTGGGAGATTAGGACCGACGTGTATACATGACCCGTGTAAGACAGATAACGAGTGGGAAGCTGCTGTGCATCTCAGGGGACTCTGCTTGGTGCTCTCTGATGACCTAGAGGAGTGGGATGGTGGGAGGGAGGCTCAAGGGGAGGGGACATATGTATACATATGGTTGATTCAGCTTGTTGAATAGCAGAAACTATCACCACATTGTAAAGCAATTATCCTTCAATTAAAAAAAATGAAATTGTGGCGTTTTAAAGGACCACTCCTGGTCCTCCCCAGGCTCTCACACAATATGGGGGGTCCTATAGTTACCTGTGTAGTTGTTTAGTTCTTCCTCCCATGATAACGACACCTTGAAGGTAGCAATACATCCTGTTTTATTGACTCTTGTATCACTCAGCGTCTTGGGCAGAGTAGAATTACTCATTGATGAAAGGAATACTTAGCATCTAAACAAGGTCAAGGAGCGTATTTTGCATGCTAACCTTCGCAGCATCCTACTCTCTTTGTTCTAAGCCTCCTTAGTACTGTGTGTTTGTCAAAATGCTTGAAGTACATGTTTTGTGGGTTGTACTAGACTTGGAAGATGAGTACAAAAGGAGATGTGCTATCTCATCAGGAAGTCTGAAAAACTGTCTGAAAAACCCTAAACAAAAGGCAAAATGGGCTTTGCTTTTGTTTTGAAAGAGATGAAATGGAGTTTGGGCAAAAAAGCAATGCAATGCTGTTGAACTGAGATGCACCAACAACAGTGGGGGGCTGACCTTTGTCAAATCCATTGGAACTTGTATATTCAAATGAGGGGCATCCTCTTTAGAGTTGTAGGATTTGGGGACTGGGTATATTTGAGGTATAGGTAGGTATTTTTAAAAGTCAACCTCTGACACTATGGCTATAAAATACACACAGTTCTATTGTATGATTTGTGGAATGAAACTCAATTCATTGTTAAATGCTAATCCTACCTTTTTTAATGTGAAATAAATATTGACATTTTTATCAGTATTGCCAGTTATGGAGTAAAAGGATTCCTCACCTTGATTGGCAGGTGCAGGGAGGGATCTTGGTTTCTCCACTTTGGGAAGGTTGGAGGGGAAGGAATGAAGTGCCCTATGGGATGGTCATGGTGGTGACTTTGGGGTCAAAAGTGGACACTCTGCTCTGGAGGTCAGGGACTGAGATGGTGAGCAGAAAGATCAGATGGCATGAGAAGTGAAAGTGTTATCTGCTCAGTCGTGTCCAACTCTTTGTGACCCCATAGACTGTAGCCCCCAGGCTCCTCTTGTCCATAGGATTCTCCAGGCAAGAATACTGAAGTGGGTTGCCATGCCCTTCTCCAGGGGATCTTCCCAACCCAGGGACTGAACCTGGGTCTCTTATGTCTCCTGCACTGGCAGGCAGGTTCTTTACCACTAGCAAGGACTTATTCTAGAAACAGAACCTTGGCTATTGATACCATCAGCTCCTGTTACTTTGAGAGTCTGAGGATGATCCACATTGATGCCCCAGAATTTATAATTAGGAGTCACCATTTTATTCATCACTTCACATGATCATTTTCATTTCCATCTGATTTGATTCTTTGCCTTAGCCTTGGCCAAGCCTTTTGGGAAGCCTTTGCCTTAACAGTTTATATTATTCATCTGTCTTCAGCAAGTTACATAAAGAGTATTGAAAAGTAATGAACTTCTGCCTTCTGAGAGAGGAAGGAGCTGGAAGATTTCCATCGTATTCCCTGAAAAAGGAGGTGAGGCACAACACCCTTATCTGTCTGACAAGTGCCGAGCTTGCAGTGATAGGTGATGTTAACAGAAAGGTCAGAGACCTCTGTCTCTGAAGAGACAGATCACACAAGCAATGGTGTTTCATGAAATTTCAGTTTCCCAGTCTCTAGATGCTATATGGTCAAATACTGCAAAAAGAAAAATGATAAAGGCATGCATAAGGTGTGTTTTGGTTTTTTTTTCTGTATCTAGGTTTGACACTAGTCATCTCTTCTGATTCACACAGAAACTCTGAGGCAACCGTGGGATGCATTTAATACACTGGGTGCTGAGCTTAATCTGACACAGAATTAAGGGCAAGTCACTGTTCTCATCACTGTCATCGTCACCAAAGTCTCAGGGAGTGCCTCTGACCCCAGGCCAGGCGCATGGTGGAAGGGTCTCTTCAACTACCTCAAACCTCCCCAAGGGTTTCTCAGGGTACCCACCCTTCCACTGCACCCCACCAAGTTACTCTCGCTACTTAGCAAATGGCTCAGCATAGCACCACCCAGCAGAAATATAATGTGAACCACAAACATAGACAATTGTTTTTATTAAACTTCTTTTTTGGTGAAGCAGAATGTGGGATCTTGGTTCCCCGACCTGGGATTGAACTGGTGCCCCATGTGTTAGAAGCAAGAAATCTTAACCACTGGACCACCAGAAAAGTCCCCAAACATACAAAATTTTAAATTTCTTTTATAAATGTTGAATCACCATGCTATACACCTAAAATGAATATAACGTTACAGGTCAGCTATACTTCAATTAAAAAAAAACACACACACATGAAAAATTATATGGGAAAATGACTATTTACACCAGATTCTAAGCCCATTCACATTACCTAAAAAAAAATAGTAAAAGAAATAAATTACTTTTAAACAACAAAAGCAAAAGAAGTGATATTAATTTTACTAATAGACTTTATTTAACCCAATATATTCAAATATTATAATGTCAACATATAATCAATATACAAGATTGAGACTTTGCATTTTTTCTTCTTTCACACAAAGCCTTCGAGATCCGGTGTGTAATTTGCACTTTGAGGACATCTCCAGTTGCAGGAGTCACATTTCAAGAATTCAGTAATCATACATGGCTCGTGGCTCCATATTGGACCACACAGATATAACCATTCCACTAGTCATTCTCATGGGAGACTAATACGTGGTTTTTAAGAGCTTAACCAGCTTGTTCATCCCCGAGGTTTCTCTTGCAAGGTCTTCTGTGACCCCCTGCCTTCCAATCAGCTCCCAGGGCTCTGAACCCCAGGACAGCTTCGCATCAGCTTTCTGGGCTCTACCTCTAGAGGGCAAGTTGTCCTGTGAGCCCTCTAGTGACTGCTGTCAGAATGCACAAGACCATGCAAAAACAACTCTTCTGGAAGTTTTTGAAAGGAAACCACTTAAGTAACATCACAGGAGCTCCACACACATCACATTTCCAAGCCACTCTTTTTGGCCATTGCTGGAGCAGGACCCAGCCCCATAGCCTTGCTCCTTGGAACCAGGCTGCTGTCTCCACGGAGACCCTGTCAGAGGGGTCTGCATATACAATTAATCGCCCCTGGGTACCACTGGCAGAGTTCTGTCTAGGAAGCTGCTAAGCTTTGTGCTCCTCTTCATCTGCCCTGCCCGGCCCCCCACCATGCCCTTCAGGGCGTTACCCTGCCCCAAACCTCTTTTACCCTTTTCTTTTGCCTAAGGGAACCCCAGGTCTAGGCTGTTATCCACCACTCTTCTCAGCAACTCATGGGATTCAGGGACGCTGCCCAACCTCAGGACCAAGAACAGACCTGGTTGGTCTTGGGACAACCCCTTCTCCCTTGCCATTGGTTGATGGAGATGCCAAGACTAAGCCAATCAATGCATGGCATTTCCTGCACCAAGAGAACGTGGATCAGTTAGACACTAGAATAGTGATGAGAGCTTCTGGGTAAGAAATTTCCTCCCTTTTGAGCCTGCGCCACTGGAATCAGTAGCTATTTTCTCCTCCTCTGGACATTGTGGGGCATGGATGTGAAGTCTGAAACTACAGTACCAATTTCTGCTGCCACAGAGGAAGCTGCACACAGATAAGGCAGCAGCCTGGGGAACTGAGGGGAGGTGGAGCCACTAGTGAAACTGACTCTGATGCCCCCTTTCTCAATTCCCAGTTACACATTTAATTGGAGAAGGAAATGGCAACCCACTCCAGCATTCTTGCCTGGAGAATCCCATGGACAGAGGAGCCTGGCGGGCTACAGTCCATGGGGTCGCAGAGAGTCGGACGTGACTGAAGCGACTAAGCACGCACGCACACACACATTTAATACATTTCCTATCCTTTAAGGAGTCTGTTTAGGATGCCTATGATTTGTAGTGGGAATCTCTCCACCTGAAATAGGCACCAACGCTGATGGGATTGTAGAAACTTCCCTGCATAATCTCAGCTGCTGAAAGCAGGTAAGCAAACAAAACTTCTTGGAATTACTTGTGAACACACATATACACACAGAAGCTAATATCCTATGCCCCTGAAGTTAGGATGGATGCACTGGATTTATGCCGAACTGGGCAACTTAAGGCAAATTAAAGAGTATCTGCTTATCTCTCCTAGAATGGGGACCCTGATTCAATCTGATATTTAATTAGAACCATTCCGAAAAAGTTAGACTCCTATTCACCCTATAAACTGAGGCTTCTATTAGAGATTATCAAGTCACTGTGTTGTACACCTGAAACTAATATAATACTGTAAGTCAACTATACTTCAATAAATATTCATGGTAAAGTTGTACTAAGTTGCTTCAGTTGTGTCTGACTCTTTGCAACCCTATGAAGCTGCCAGGCTCTTCTGTCCATGGGATTCTCCAGGCAAGAATTGGAGTGGGTTTCCATGCCATCCTTCAGGGGATCCTTCCAACCTAGGGATCAAACCCAGGTCTCCCACACTGCAGGTGGATTCTTTACCACCAGAGCCAGCAGGGAAGCCCATCTCATAACAACAATCCTATCTCAATAACTGTTAGCTGTTAATTTGCTGTTACTACCACTGTCTTAGTTTTGCTGCCCCTCCCACCCACCTTATAACCAAAGGGCTAATGAGGGACTTGGATGGAACACAGTGGATTTGTGACCACCCAGATCTGGATTCAAATACTGTCTCTGTTACGTTCAAGTGTGTAACCTTTGTTAAATCACTTACACACTCTGATTCTCAGTTTTCTCAACTAGGCAATGGCGTTAAGAACATCCAAGCTGAAGAGTTTGGGGGAAGATGAGTAATACTTGAGACAAAACACACAGTACCTAGTAAATATTCAAAATGATCACCATCCTTATGACCTTCTAGGTGAGCACTTCTGATAAAATGATTCAGTAAGGGAGGGTGCCATATTATTGACTAACAGTTTCAGTCATCAACTGATTTTATTTATCTGTGGCAATGCTGACTACATCAACATGTCAACACAGAAGCATTCATTTTGAAGAATTTTCATTGTTATAAATGTGTGCTTTTTTATTTCTAGTTTGTATTCCAAATTGCGGCACTGGTATTGTTGTTGTTCAGTAGCTCAGTCGTGTCCAACTCTTTGCGACCCAATGGACTGCAGCACACCAGGCTTCCCTGTCCCTCACCACCTCCTGGAGTTTGCTCAAACTCACATCCGTGGAGTCGGTGATGCCATCTAACCATCTCATCCTTGTCGTCCCCTTCTCCTCCTGCCTTCAATCTTTCCCAGCATCAGGGTCTTCTCCAATGAATCGGCTCTTTGCATCAGGTGGCCAAAGTATTGGAGCTTTGCATTAATAAAAAGAAAAAAAAAGACAAACCTCAAAACACAAGTAGATGTAAATATTTCTAACAGTCAGAATGCACAATGCCCAGTATAAATGGTTATAACAGGCTGAAGACAGGGTCCATCAACAACAGTTTGACTTGACTTACTGATGCGTCACATTTTCCCGCTCAGAGCTCTTGTTTGGTTATTTGGGGAATTAGGGACAAATCACCACCCCCACCAAACACACACACACACACACACACACACATGCACACACACTGTACTGGGTATAATGAATCACCTCTCTGGTTGGTGGGCAAGTCTTAAACACCCACTGTCTTCACTGGCTACACATTCACTGCTTTTCTTACCCATCACCTTAAAAAGACAGGATGATCCATTGCACTCCCCCTCTTGGAACAAAAACTCAGGAGGCACTGCAGGAAAATGAGGTGAGCTTGCAGGCCCAGTAGGTTTAGAGAAGCTCGAACAATTTTATACTGTGGTTCAAAGTACTTTTTATTTTCAGAGATAGTTGAGTCTTTGAAAAGTTACAAATATATATTTAAATGATTGATTATCGCTGTTAAGAAAAGAGTTTTCCCCCAGGAGCTACAAATATGCTCATCAATAATCCAAAATAAGCAAATGTGAAGACCCAAAGATGGAACCACACAAAGAGAAAAGACATCAGAGATGCATTAGATAGAGCAAATGATACCCTACATTTGGGAGGCTTGATAAGGTTTTCTTCAAAGATTTTTCTTGAAGAAAAAACATTAAAATAAAAAAAAATCTTAAAATAAGAAAATATCTTCTTTTAAGAGTATGTCATCACATAAGACAAGAATAGTTGGGGCATGCTTTGCTTTCCTGGAACAAGTTGTAAATTGGCGGTAAGGAATAAGCTGACCCCATCGTATTTGGGGCTAGATAAACGTTCCAGTTTTATTTTCCAATGTTTGGGTTTTTATAAACCAAAACACGTTTTGCCCCAAGCTCTGGATTTTACCAAGTCATGTGTATTTGAAGGGAAATTGAATCCATATGTGTCTAATCTATTTACACTTAAGTCATTAAAATGTTGTTTTGTAAGATTATTTAGGTGACCAGGAAACCTTCTGAGCATCGTCAGAACTCTGCTTCTCACACCACAGCAGTCCTCCTTCTACAAAGAGGTCACATTTGCCCACAGGCCCTAGAACCTGACCTTATTATACACCCATAAACCAGATCCCTGAAACAATTCCAATTTAATGAGTTGATACCACATGACTTCCCAATTCCAAGAAAGGAAATAAGCTTGTATGTGTGCTACCAAAAAAACAAATGACTCCAAAGGCCCTTAGATAGCAACAACTGTGTCTTGCCCGATATTGGAATAAGATAACTGGAGACAAATGAGGAATAAAGATACACTCAACAGACACAAAATAGGAGGATAACTGAAGGCTTGAAATAGACACAAAATAATGCTTGGGATTATCGGAACTATTAAAGGACGGGAGGATAAAGAAGTCCTACCCAGCAAGCCACATAGTAAAGTCATGTACCTAAAGTGAAGGGCATGTACCCACATGTTCCTACAATGAGAGTTCTAAAAAATCCCAGTTGTAGGAGGAGAGAAACCTTGGCAGGTTATTCCATTACACTTTGCACAGATGATATTTTATGCAGGGCTGATGCGGGAGTAAATAACAGTCATTAATGTCAAGGTACACTGCAAAGACTTGCACAGCTTCCTGTTAGAACCTCTGTTGGACACACGTGATAGGAATCCATCACCTTGACCATGTCAAGGCAAAAGAAAGGGTCAGCTCATGTTTTGCATATTTCAGTGAAACTATCGCTTCAAGGAAGACTGAGTCCAGTTCCAACTCAACATAACACATTATAAAAATTAAAATCAACTATAATGTTTGCAGACTTCCAACAAAGAGAATTTTATTAAAGCTCTTGGTAAAATACACCAAGCTTAATGAGAACAATCACAAAGGGAGTTTTTGTCTTCTAATGGATGTGGCAACTGGTAAGATTGGCCAGGGTCTCTCTGAATGCATGCTAGAGTCAGATGAGACATATACACAGAGAGCTTGGCTCATGGGCAGACTCAGAAATAGTGGCTGGATTCTAGAGTGATGTCTAGTTTTCATGCCCTTTTCTAATTATCAGCAAGACATTCAGTGCTAAACATGTGTTTAGAGAGAGCAGTAGGTAAAGGGTTAACACACACATGTTCTTGATCACATTGTCATTTCCTCAGCACATCAGAAACCATATTTTAGCTCACTGCATCCTGGGACAAAAATGCTTGTGTGTGCTAGAGTTACGCCTTAACTCTCCTCAACACGGACAGCAGTCTACATGATGGATCATAACCACATGCCAGGCTTGGAGCAGCTACATTATATACAACTAGCTCTCAAAATAATCCTGTGTGGGAGAGAAAACTAACACATGTTAAATGTCTTTTCCATTGATGGCATGACATAAATGAATGAAATCATTTAATCCACCCCCAAAGCCTGGACTGATGTTTTGAAGCTTGCCTTTTTCACTTCACCAAGTGAAATAAATGTGTCAAATATTCTACAATTTTTTAATGGTTACATGGCATTGCACTGAATAAATGTACCATATCTTATTTAATATGGTTGAACATTTATGAAATTTCTCATGTTATGTTCTTTTGAAAAGTGGAAGTGAAGTCACTCAGTTTTGTCTGACTCTTTGCAACCCCATGGACTGTAGCCCACCAAGCTCTTCCAACCATGGGATTCTCCAGGCAAGAGTACTGGAGTGGGTTGCCATTTCCTTCTCCATGGGATCTTCCCCACCCAGGAATCGAACCCAGGTCTCCGCATTGTAGGCAGACGCTTTACCATCTGAGACACCAGGGAAGTCCTTTTGGATAATGCAAAAAAGAATATCTATTTTAAATAATTTCTGGTTCACCTCTATAGTAATTTTATCAAACTTATGACTGGAAACAAATTTCTGGGTCCAAAAGTCAGCAAATTTTAAAGAATTTTGATTCATATATCAAATTTCTTTCCTAATATATGGGATCGATTCATGTGGCAGGGATCGATTCCCTGCCCAGAGTATACAAATTCTCTAATAAAATTATGATCTATTTTGGGCCTGGAATTATAACCCTCATTACTACACATTATTACTTATTATTACCTCATTACTACTCATTATTAAAGGGCTTCCCTGGTAGCTCAGCTGGTAAAGAACCCCCCTGCAATGCAGGAGACCCTGGTTTGATTCCTGGGCCAGGAAGCTCCCCTGGAGAAAGGATAGGCTACCCACTCCAATATCCTTGGGCTTCCGTAGTGGCTCAGATGGTAAAGAATCCACCTACATTGTGGGAGACCTGGGCTTGAAAGATCCCATGGAGGAGGACATGGAAACCCACTCAAGTATTCTTGCCTGGAGAATCCCCATGGACAGAGGAGCCTGGTGGGCTACAGTCCATGGGGTCCCAAAGAGTTGTACGTGACTGAGTGACTAAGCATGACAATGTACTCACTATTAAATGAATTTTTTTCCTCCTTTTAAAAATTATAATTGCCAGAGACTTCTCTAATTCATTATCTCTTTTTATTTAACTCATGATTCAGCTCTTAAGTGTATTGATTATATTTGTTATTCTTGTTTTCATTTATTTTTCACTTTTATCTCTAAAATTCCCTTTTTCTTTGAGCAAATTTTTTAAAATTTTCAAATAGGAGAACAAAGTGCCTATTTTTTTTTAATTTTTACTTTATAATGGAACTATGAGGTTGTGATTATGCCCTGATTATTGTTTTCCTCACATCTTATAGGTTGCACTATGTCATAGTTTCATACAGGCTATAATCATAGTTTGATTATCTCTTTGAGTCATAATGGGCTTCCCTTGTGGCTCAGCTGGTAAAGAATCTGCCTGCATACGGGAGACCTGGGTTCAATCCCTGGGTTGGGAAGATCCCCTGGAGAAGGGAAAAGCTACCCACTCCAGTATTCTGGCCTGGAGAATCCCATGGACTCTGTAGCCCATGGCGTTGCCGAGTCAGACACGACTGAGTGACTTTCCCTTTCCCTTTCCTTGAGTCAATAATGAATTAGAATAGTAATTTTAAGGTCCAAGCAGCCAGGATGGTTTGTTCGGTTTTGTTATTAATTTCTGGTGTCACTTTTCTGATAGTTTGAGAATTGGATTTATATACCCTATTTCAACTCCTAGAAATTTATTAAACTTTCAGGGCTGCAATTTTCAACCTTTTGTTACTTTTTAACCAATGCAACACTTAAAAAATTAAACCTTCATTGAAGCCCCAACATGTAAAAAAATGAAAAGCAGAACACTTTTAGTTGAACGGAGAACTGAGGGCCTAGAAACCTACCTGTAATTAGGGGCCCTTGGTTTTGACCAAGGTAACCCAAAGAATCTCTTGAAAACCTATGGCTTTGCATAACACAATGTGTCTTAGTATAATCAAGCGATGTATTTCATGGATCCTTGAAAAGAAGGCAAACTATCTTTTCATACAGATTTATATATTGTGAATCCAAGGTTATCGACAGTAATTCAAAAATTTTTATCCTTATTTTAAATGTCAGAATGCTTATATTAAATGTCAGAATGTTTTTCTATGTCCTCTATGCTTATTTTATTTTCTATCATTATTTTTAAATCTCTTCTCATTTTCTTAGAAACTTTGGGAGAACTTCTCAAGTTTATCTTCTATGTTATTCTTCAGATTTTCTGTTACTGATTCTGATTTTTTTCCTTTTTACCGTTTTTAATGAATATTTGACTTCCATCATTGCATTTTAGTTTGATCTATGCTAGACACTGTCATAACTAATAGTCCCAGTAATTCAATGAAATAGGTACTATTTTAATCCCCATTTTTGGATGAGGTAACCAAGACTCAACAAGGTCAAGTGACTTGCACAAAGTCACACAGCTAAAATGTGGAGCTGGGTTTAGAAGGATTTGGTGACTTTATGAGCTATACTTTCTTAGACACAGTTCAAAAGAACTTTACAGTAAGTCATCTTCATATTGCTCTATTATTTGCATTTCTTCGAGTTTATTCTCTAGTTGTTTTTATTGTTCATATTTCTCTGTTATTTGATCTCATTCCCTCTCTCTCTCACACACACACACATCACATACACACATCTAGCAGCATAACCAGAACCAGGTTCTGGACTGGTGCTTGGGTTCCTTCCATCGTAAGATTGGAGTGCATCACAGATCAAGCCCCAGAGCCTGTAGCAGTGGCTGGCCCAGGTCCTGGTTTTCCAGTTATATTTGCTCCCTCTGTGCAGTCTGTATGAGCAGATTTATGCATGTCAAGGTTATTGGCAGCAAAGGTAAGTTTTTCCACTTCCTTTTAGAGTTGAGGTGCCCCACGTTAAACCCCGGTTTCAGCAGTGGGCTGGCTTTGGGCTGCTGACACATATTCTATGGGAATCAATGCTCCATGTGCCTCTGTTGGTTCTAGTATGAGGGTTTAAGCAGTTCCC